>NW_024412376.1:48487126-48651598 GCF_014898765.1 Herpailurus yagouaroundi | reverse complement strand
ATGTATATGTATATGTATATGTATATGTATATGTATATGTATATGTATATGTATATGTATATCTATATCTATATCTATATCTATATCTATCTTATTGATTCTTTTCTCTAGAGAATCCTTATATGGTTCCTATGTATGACTATTTTACTTACAAGGAGCCCATCCCACTTGAGAGTTGATACATTCTAGAGATTCCCTAGATTAAGAAAATCATCAAATACTGCCGAATACCAATGATAATTAGGGAAAATGTGTCAGCACCAGAGAAACTGCTTACAAAGATACTAGTGCCTATTGTGAGGCCCACTTTCCTCGTGACTGAACTAAGCAGATGCCCAGCTATCCCGCATGAATGACGGCAGTCACCAGCGACCAGGGCCTCCTCCACGGCTAAGAAAGAGAAGCCCTGCAGAGAAGGTGTCTCTGTGGCAGCCCTCAGGTTTCCTGATTAAGAGTCTCCTCCAAGTCCTGGCTTCCTATTGCTAAAATGCAGATGTAATAATAGTACTTAAACCTCATAAGGCTATTGGGATGATCAAATGGGCTATTATAGGGAAATAACTTGGTGCAATGTGTAGAATGTAGCAAATACTCAAAAACATTATCTATTATTATGGGTTGGCATTATGGTAGACTTCATAATCTGGGTCTTTTAGGACCAATCTAATTTAAAATATTCTGCCCCAAGGTCATATTTCTAGACATTTTTTTGGTCAGAAAAACATGGTTACCCATGGGATCTCTATCAAACATGTTAATATTTATATACTATCTTGTATTTAAATAAATTCGGCAAGCATGTATTAAGTGACCACTGCACACAGTATTTGGCTGGGCATCAGAGGCACACACAGATAGGTAACAATCTCATGGGGGAGAGAAACATAAATAACCACTAAAATGTAGGGCAGAATGAAACAAACATCATGAAGGCACCTATAATAATCTACAGGTATGGCAAGGAAGGTCACATCATTTCTGACTGAGGTGGTATCTGATTCGACCTGGAAAGTACAGAGTGATCTTGATGAGTAGAGAAACAGAGCGTTTCAGGCCATTCCAGGCCTCGGGAACATAATTGGCTGAGGCTCTGACTCCCTGAAGTGCATGGCTCACTCGGAGGAAAGAGAAAAGAACAGTGTGCCTGCAGAGATGAGGAGCATCGTGAGAGGAAGAGGAAGCTGGAAAGGCATTTGGGGTCAGATTATATATAATCTTGAATGTAATGCTACGAAGTTAGCATTTTGCTCCATAGGTAACATGGTTCCAACCGTATCCTTTATATGAAGCTGCTCAATATTTTATCATTTTTTTCTCAGGTTTGGCTTAGGGAGGACGGGCATGATGTCAACAGTGATCTGATTGGCTGGATTTGTAACACTAGCGGTCCATTTGCCTCTACTTCTTTTACGATATTTTCTGCTACTTAGGCTATGTTGCCAACAAGTAAGTGGTCACAGGTGGTTATGACTATTTTCAAAACACCCAAGTGTTCTCAGGGATGTGATTAATTATGAAAGCAGGATTAGTGTAAATATCTAGATATAATTAGAAAGTTTCTTTACACATTCTTGACTCAGATTTCTCTCCACTATAATCCTACTGAGGTCTGAAGAGTTTCTTCAACTGATTCTGAGTGTTGACTTTTTATACTCCATGTCAAAATTAGGGGACACACACAGTCCTCACTTTCAGCTACGTGTTGAACAACCTGCTCATTTTCTTCTGCTCTGACTCTTCTGGTAAGATAGCATTTTGATGACTTGGACTTTCTCACTTGGGCAACAGCGCTGTGCTCAACTTTCTCCCTCTCTTTCGCCCACCTCTCATATAATGAAGAAATGACCTTTCCATCCATATGACTGCCGCAGAGAATGTGGTGGATATGACACATGCCTTCAGGTCAGCAGTGCAAATCCTGGACATGCCATTTTTTTCATCAAGAAAATGTCTGCAGCCCCTTGACAAACTTATTTGAAGATCCTGGCAATGAAGTGGCTGTTACACAAATGGCACAGAGGCCTCTGCTTTTCTTTGAAAGAGACTGCTTTTGAAGGAACACGAAACTGCAGAAATATCGGCTTATACCAGAATATAACTTCACGTTAAATGTGTTTTAAAGAAAAGAAGAAAATTGAAGAGAAACATGAAGTAGTTTCAGGACTGATGCTGAGCTACCCTATCACTCATTTCAGTGGAACTTAGTATGATGAGAGAAAATATCTCTTCCACTGTCACAATTTTCTCTAGGTTATTTCTGAAAATCTTTACTCTGGTTTTAGTGATGGGGGAAAAAAAACCAACCTTATTCTCCGTTTCACTAAACCGAAAATCCAACCTCAAGTTGTTTACATTTTCAATCTTTTTAAAATATTGGGGTCATATGCGGGGCGCCTGGGTGGCTCAGTCAGTTGAGCGTCTGACTTCAGCTCAGGTCATGATCTCACGGTTCGTGGGTTTGAGCCCCGCATCGGACTCTGTGCTGACAGCTCGGGGCCTGGAGCCTGCTTCAGATTCTGTGTCTCCCTCTCTCTCTGCTCCTCCCCCACTCATGCTCTGTCTCTCTGTCAATAATAAATAAACATTTAAAAAAATTTAAAAAAATATTGGGGTCATATGTAGTTTTATATTCTACATATTTTCACTTATTAGATCCTGGACACTGGACATTCCCCATGTTCTTAAACACTCTTCTAAAATACTTCTACAGGGGCGCCTGGGTGGCTCGGTCGGTTAAGCGTCTGACTTCGGCTCAGGTCATGATCTCATGGTCCGTGAGTTCGAGCCCCGCGTCGGGCTCTGTGTTGACTGCTCAGAGCCTTGAGCCTGTTTCGGATTCTGTGTCTCCCTCTCTCTCTGCCCCTCCCCTGTCCATGCTCTGTCTCTCTCTGTCTCAAAAATAAATAAATGTTAAAAAAAAAATTTAAAATACTTCTACAGCTTTAAAATATTCTTTCAGTTGAGTGTACCATAATTTGCTTAACTAGTCCTTTTGGTTATACAGTTATTTTTTTCCAATTTTTTACCACTATAAAAATGCTGCTATAATAATGCTAAATTATATATAGATGAGATTTTTAAAAAATTATATATATAACATATATATAATTAAAAAAATATATATATACATATATATGTATATATATATATATTTTTTAAAATCTCATCTCTGATTGTGTTCTTAAGATAAATTTCCTTCAGTAGAATCGCTGGGCCAAGGGATAGGAGTCCCTGTGAGGACTTCTCTACATACACTGCTAAACTGTCCTATGCTTTTTTCCTATGTGTGAAACGTTTGGTGACACTGCTTGAAGGTTCCAATGAGAAACCCTATTATCAAATTGACTGGAAGCAGCAATTTCTGTTATCAGAGTAAATCTACTGTTATCATTATCGGAATGGATTATTTTGTTTGCCCCAATGGAGCTGATCACTGAGTTTCATTTTAAGTTAATTAGGTGAACTATCAATTGCAATGGTTGTGAACCACGTGTATTAGGCAACAAGCTAATCTAAGTAAAGCACACCTAGCTACTACCACAGGCCCCCCAGGACAACAGCAGAGGCTGAGAGCAGGACAGTCAGGGAACTTGGCCTGGCTGTTAGAACATACCATTTCTGAGTTCAGAGCCTGACTCTGCACCCTGGTAGCTGGAGAACTGTGAACCAGGCTCATTTTTCTCCCCTTCGTCATGTGGATAATAGCACATCAATTCAAAGGACGTGTGAGATTAAGTGAGTTCTAAGCATCTAGGAAGTACTTATGTTGTAAAATTATTAATTCCAAGCTCACAATTGCTTATGGAACTTCAAGGTTTGGAGAGTAGATGAAACCAGAAATAAGCCACCTAATTGGGATCAGAAGTTTCTAAGCTTCACACAGCCCTCTGCGTTGTTGGTAAGGCAACTGGAAGTCAAGATCATCATCATCATTATCATCATCATCACCATCACGGTGGTAAATAAGGCAGTCGGGGCCTTGGAGACAAAGGCTCCGGGGGACAAGTGCCTCCCACTTTGTGCTTGGTGCTAACTTTCTAGTGTGCGTTCTGGGCCTTAGGCCTCCTGCCAACCCCAGTCTGCCTCTTTGGAAAACAGATCTGTGGGAGGAAGAATCAGGCCTCCTACTTTTGAGTCTCAGGAGTCCTCTCATTGGCCCTAGACCTATGGGCAGGGCATTTCTGCCAGGGTAGATGTTCTCCACATTTAAGCACAGCATCTGCTCTATCAGAAACTGGGCTTCCTTTGAATCCATTCCTTCCTTTTGCTAACCACAAACAAAAAGGAGGCAGCTGCGGAAGTACACATAGGCATCAGGGTTTCGGCAGGATGGCTGTCTGCGCTGGGGAGTTAACGGGCCCACTTCAGCGATCTGCTCCGCATCTAAACCCTAATCAGGCAGGAAGCTAGGAATCCTAATTCCAGTCCTAGTTAAGGAGTGGGAAAGAATAATCAGAACTTTATCTGCTTTGCTCTTCAACCAAATCGATGTCATCATCATCTTAACAGCGATGCAGGAAGCCATAGCCTTGACTCTGAGGAACAGAAGAAATGGTTGTCTATTATCTCTCCCCAAAGTGCTCGAAAATCAGGCAGGGGCGTGGGTGTGCCTTGATCCTTCCTATTTAGCTGCAGGTGTAGAACACATGCAGGGACGAGAAAACATAGTTTTAAAGTGAAAAAAATGGACCAAACGTAGGGGAAACTTGGATATTTTCTAGTTATATCTTTGGGGTGTCACTGGGTGTTAAGAAACTCATAAAGCTGGCTTACTCCTTCTTAGAACACCAATAAATGATTCCGCATCATCCAGCTCAGCCCCATTTTAACACGCGTACCTCGTGATTATATGAATACGATCAGTTTCACACTACAGGTTACAAGATGAACCACTGGCAATGGTTGAAAAGGAACTCAGAACCCTTGCTGGGAATCCTGAACTGAAATGGTACTGCTGAGGCTAGCCCCCCACCCAAGGGAGGACCTTCACCATCCTCTGCCTACCTTCCATCCTTGTCCTGTTTCACAGACACACACACAGAACACCACTGACCGTGGCAGCCAGGGTGCCACAGAGGTATCAGACTGTGGCTGCTGCTGCTGCCTGTGTCATACCTCTCGTGGGTCTGCGTGTGAGTGCTGACCTTCCCTGTCCTTGGTGTTTGTGTGGGGGGCTCTGCTCAGGTGGGAGGCAATAGAATAGGAGTGGGATTTAAGGCATCAGCAGCTCATAAACCCATTGCCCAAGACCTTCACTTTACCTTCTGTAAAAATTCATTAAACAAGGAGGCCATTAGCCTGAGGTGCTTCCAATACCTAGACAGCCTAGGTAAGCAAACAAAAACCTAAGTCTGTAAATGCCTCCTGAAGAAATTAAAACCTAAGGACAACCAATCATAAACAGCCAACTGGGCTTTCCCAAGTAAGACAAATAAGTTAGAGCCAATCAAACAATTTCCTTGCTTTGCCTCTGCCTTTTCTCTATGCTCCCTAAGTCTTTCCCTTTAGTTCCTGTCTGTGCAGCGCTCCTAGCCATTTCTGGTTGGGTGCTGCCCCATTTGAATTGATTTTTTGCTCAAGCAAACTCTTAACAATTTTAATATGCCTTGGTTTGTCTTTTTACACCTCCTTCACTCTGTTCTACTTTTCTTTTTTCCATAGCATTTACAACTAACACATCACATAACTTACACTTATTTATTATGTTTAATGTCTGCTAGAACAGAACGTAAGCTGCTCAAGGGCAGGGATCATTATCTTTTTTGTACACAGATGTTTTAAGCACTTAGGACAACAGTGGCTGGCACACAACAGGTACTCAATAAATATGTGTTTAATAAATGCATGCTTAATAGTCATTCTAATTTAGATTCTAGTTAAGCAATCGGTGAGTCCACGAGGCCAAGACCCATTCATCTACTTGAAATATTTACCCCCACCTCCTCACCCTTCAGGCTCAAAGCTGCTCCCGGCATCCACAAAGCAGTTAGCTCAGACACTGCCAAACAATCACTGTCACTTGGTAAAATTGA
Organism: Herpailurus yagouaroundi; assembly: GCF_014898765.1. NCBI lineage: Eukaryota > Metazoa > Chordata > Mammalia > Carnivora > Felidae > Herpailurus > Herpailurus yagouaroundi. Next base: position 48,645,566 of record NW_024412376.1, on the reverse strand, counting down.
GGAGGAAGTAAAACATTTACTGAAGCAGAAACTCTGGGGGGCAGTAGCCTGGGTTGTTTTCACTTAACTAATGATGCCCATGGACACCCCACACCCACCTCGGTATTTATTTCAGAAGCGTTAAAACAAGCAAGTGTATGATTTTGATCTGTGATTCAAGAATATCCAAGGCTTTTGTTACATCTACAAATTGCTTATAGTGCCACTAACTAAAATGAGAAAAGATCCTTGCTTAAATGGCTTTCCATCCTCAGAATGACTCGTACATTTGTTCTAAGCACACGTTGAAGAATGATCTTGAAAGTATGCAAGAGAACAGAGAACAAAAATAAAATTATACTGAAGCTGGCATCTTTCAGCTTCTCCCAGTTGCTGAAAGGTAGATGTAGGGCAAGTGTATAATTTTTTTTTTGCCCAAACCAGGACAAGTGGCATAAACTGGGACTTTTTGGGCAGATTATATATATGGTCATCTTAGATATAATCAGTGTCTATCACATTAGAAGACGGGGGAAGGGCTAGCAAAGATCAGTGCACGTGAAATGTCAAAGTTCTGTGGTTTGCATCCTACTTGATTTGAATTCAAGAGTCACAGATGTTGATCAAAATATTCATATTGCCAATTTACACTAATTTCACTAGTTTGTAAGTATCAGGCACGACTGTTCAATAAATGACCTAGCAAATTAATCTATTTCCCCCCATTAGTTTCCGACTCTTTAGCATGACAGTATCAGATACCCTGTTCAAGCAAAGGCCATTCAAGCTGTGTAGCTGATGCATTCTGATTCTCCTCCGAGACACTTCCGTCTACTCACCACCCCCCCCCCCCCCACCGAGCACAGCCCCCCTCCTCGTCCCGATTTTTTCAGTTCTTGCGGTACTATCAGAATAAGTGAAAGAGGACCCTGATTTTCCAGAGGGACCAGGCAGTCTGAAAAGGTAAAGATGTCTTCAACATCATTAGCAGTTCATCTTCTCAAACCTCAGGGCAGCCTCTAGGCAGCCCCTCCTGCAACACCCCCCCTCCCCCCACCATTCCCCTCTTTTGGTGTCGGCTTATCAAATTAATGAAGCCTATCTAGACGGGAGGAAGTTGGGGCAGAAGACTGGCTTAAGAGTGATTCAATGCAAGCCCCTCCTTCCCTTTAAAAAAGAAGTATAAATAATGGGGGTGGGGGACCAGAATTTCTTTCTTTTAGAATGGGAAGAGGAAAGGGAAATGGTGTTGGGGGTGGGGTAGGGGGTTGCTCCTAGATTGTCTCCTAGTTCCCTGAAGGAGGAGATGTCTATTTACTTTCCCTGACTGAACATTTGCATGTTAAAAAGGCGCAGTTCCTTTGTGGGCAGGATTTACCAGGGCCGCGTTTTCTACTTGACAGAGCAGAGGGCTGGGTTAGGGCTCCAGGTAAAGGATGAAGCAACGTCCTGTGACTTTCCCTCTCACCTTTTGGTAAGACAGTATTCTCTCTCACACCGAGTCTCAGCGGGGCCAGGGTGGGATTTCCGTGACACTGTGCGGAGTGCGGCAGGCGGCAGGAGACAGATCCCACCCTCTGGCCGTGGGCCGTGAGGCTCCTAAGCACAAGGCAGTGCCATTAGAGCCTCCCCGCTCCCCGGATCCAGAGAGGCAATTTTCAGCACGAGGGACAAAACACATCAACATCTCTCATCACGTCACTGACCTAAATATAGACCGTGACTTCAAGGGGAAAGAAGTTGCACATTCTTTTATACCTGCAGATGCTGCAGAGCTCTTCAAACAAGCACTGGCTGGGAGGAACAATAGATAACCAGTCAGATGTGAAGGGAGGAGAGAGGAGAGAAGGGTGTTCTAGAATGATTGCCGTGATAAGGCCATTACGCTTTTCTCAGCTTAACATCAATCCTCATTTGTAACCTGGGGCCCGGATATGGCCCTGGGAGTGGTTTGGTGTCCCTTGAGAGCTTTTCCATGGGGGGGCCTGGGGGGGGTGGATTGTACCCTGCGTCTTCCTGGCTAAGCCAGACTGGTCTCTTCACTGGGTCAGGCAGGTCTCTGATTCAAAGAAAGGGGCCACTTGACTGAGAAGCCCTTTCCTTCCCATCCCAGAAGAGTGTGCCGCTGGTTTCTTTGTTGTTCTTGAGCAGCCGTCCCTGGCAACCACTTTTAGCCACCCCCCCCACCCCAATCCCAGCCCATCACTTTCGCATCCTGACTCAATGCTTTCTTCCACGTCATTGTAGGCAAAACTTACAGACGACTGGAAAGCTGACGTGGGTTAGCTTTCTTGTTTGCCCCACGAGGGGTGTCTAGAGGGATTACTTTTCCCTCATGGCATGAACTCGCACCTGGGCAGAGTTGTTTAATGCTAAGTTCATAAGAGTGCTTGCCTTTTTATTAACTTAGGAATTATTCACCTGCTGGGTAAGCAGAAGGGCCACGTGAGAATCTTTTATGAACACGAATCCCATAACTAGGGACCTGGAGAAAGATAAGTGAACAAAGTATGGAGAGAATGGGAGTTGTCAGCAATTAGGACACAATTGTGGGTAATCAATTGCTGAGGAGAAGTCACATGTCTCTCACATATTTCTACTGCTCTTCCTGTTCACTCAGACAACTATCTGCATAAGAACAGCCTGCGCAGAGGCTCCCCTAACATAATTGCCTGCTGTTAGGGAACCAGCAAGCACTTTAGGCTTAAGCCGTCCACAACGCCAGTATTTAGGCTGAAACACAAACTAAGGCTCTTTTGTGTTAGCAAAGCGTCCACAAATGCGGCCATCGGTTTGTTTCTTCAGAGAACACATATGCGACCATTGCAGGAACAGATCATATCACCACAAAAAGAGCCTTATCCTTTGGAAAAATAATTCTGGAAAATAGCCGAAAGACCACATCTCATTCAAGATAATACAAGGAAGCTAAAGGCACCACGACTAATGTCATAACATGAAAACAGTGAAAGAATTCCTATGAGAGCGGAGGACAAAAAGATAGCAAACTAGAAGCTCTAAAGGAAAGGTTTTGGCGAAAGCAAACCTGTTTGCACCCAAGATTAGTACAATCTCTGGTATTAGTACAATAGCAACATCTCCGTGGCTTCCCTGTCACAGTGAACCCCGTGGTGCTCACTGCTCTTTTAAAAAGTGAGGCTGAATCAGAGCATGGAAAACAGAGGGTTATATGTCCTCAGAATGAAAGACACCTGAAGGTTGACAGAAAAAATGGCTCAGGATTTTCAAATACCAGTTTTAGGCTACCAAAACCAGAACAGGAATCTACTTTCTTTATGATTTGCAAAACAGAGAGAGAGAGAGAGAGAGAGAGAGAGAGAGATTCTTAGCAATGTCCTTCTTCAACAAAGACTGACTGCTGATAGTTGTTTTTGTTTTTGTTTTTGTTTTTTTTAACAGGGGTGAAGTTACTTGGAGATCCTGACACAGTGACAGGGAAGTCTTTCCAGAAAGTTTGCTTTCACTGGGTTTCTGCTTCCCTACACAGTCCCTTGGAAATCCCCTCTCTGAGATAGGTGCATGCAATTAAAAATTACCAGGGACTAGAGGGGAAAAAAAGAGACAATAATTTGGTCAAGAAGAAATATGCCCAGAGTCATTTTTTTTCCAATCCAATATCTTTGTTAATTAAGCATTTTCCAACCTATGCTGAGAATACTAATAGTAATCTCATACTATACTACTCATTACTAATAAAACATATTTATGAAATGGAAATATAATGTGCCTATTTCCAAAATGTGGTTATAAATGACTTACTCTAAGCCACAATTTAAAATGGTTTGAGAAATGAGTCTTTAATAAAGAACTGATGAGGATGATGACTGCTGATAATAATTCTATTTGGTGAGATTATGTGGTTTGCTATGGCAATTTGAGCTGAGGTGATTGCCTCAAAAATTACTGCGAGTAACTAATATAGGGAAATTTAATTGATGATAAATACAGCGGTGGTATGTCAACTCTTGAAAAAGTGAGCACGTAATTGAAGAATCCAGCATCGTCTTGCCTGCTGATTATATTCAGTCATTACAGTGCCGTCAGCATGTTATTTGTCTGACATCTCTGCACATAGTAGGCATTTAAAAAGTGAGTGAATAAGCACCTGCAATTATTCTTCAATGTGGGTTCCTAGATGCAATTATAGTTAATCGTAAGCCCATTAACATTTAGAAAAAAACAATTATAAGATGGCTTAGGAAGGAGACATAATGGTATTTGTAACAGTCAGTTAAGTAGTAGACGTTCAGCATGCTCAGAAAGCTTTGGCACTAGAACACCAAGCCTGAGCTTTTTAAAAGGGGGAGAAAAACAAACCAACAAATCATTGCTGCAATGGTATCACTACACTAATAGGTCAGGGTGTCTTGAGCAAGGGATTTGACGTAACCTCTTTCACGGTTCTTTTGAACAAAGAGAGGTGAGTGTACAAGAAGACCCGTCGAGCTATCACATATACATATAATCTTACTAGATGCTAAGCACTGTGCTAGACAGTGAAACAGCACAGAAAGTAAAACCTTGACATCAAGGAGCTGAAAGTCTGGGCAGGCCAAACGAGTGAACAACCAGTTAGATGCCACATAGCAAGTGATACAGATCGCAGTGACAGTGTGGACTGGGTTCTTCAAGGAGATGAAGGTTGAAAGTGGTCAGAGAAGGCTTTGCAGAAGAGGCAGATCTCTTTTCTTTAAGTATTTTAATGACTGATGAACTATGGTCTCTATTTATAATCTAAAACCAAAACAAACCAAAAATACGCAGGAGTGTTGGCTTCAAAGTTTGGTTATGGGGTGGAAATCCTCGAATGTGCCCGCCACCCTCATGGGCCTGCAGAAGTGATTTTTTTTTTCTGTTTGTTTTGTTTTCCCCAGAAATATTTTTAATTTTGCTTTTACCCTTCTTGACTCTGTCCGTTGCACGTATATCTTTTCTTTTTTCTTGTCCTTTCTTCCCCCTCCACTTTAGTGAGGTATTATTGACATACAGCACTATATATAAGATTAAGATGTACAGCATAATAATTTATATTGTGAAATGACTACCAAGTTACCAAGTAAGTTTAGTTCACATCCGTTACCTCATATAGATACTAAAAAAGAAAAAGAAAAAAAAGTTTTTTCCCTTGTGATGAAAACTCTTAGCATCTATTCTCTTAATAACTTTGAAACTGACCATATGGCAGTGTTATTAGCTACAGTCATCATGTTGTATGTTACATCCGGAGCACTTATTTATCTTATAACCTTTTTGTCTTTTTATCTTATAACCTTTTTACCTTTTGACCACCTTCCTCCAATTCCTCCTCCCCCCCCCCCCCCCCCCCCCGCCCCGTCCCATCCCACCTTTGTAACCACAAACGTAAGAAGTGGTGTTTGCATTAAGCCTTAAAGGACAAAAAGAAGTTTATGAGTCAGATAAAGTGTGGCCAGAGCCTTCTAGGCAGAGAAATAGCCTGTATGAAGACATGAAGAACCGTTGTATTTGAAGGACTGCTGTGGCAGGTCCCAGAGGATGCACGAGGGAAGGAAAGGAGAGGAGGCTGTGAAGGTGGACAGAGGGCAGATGATGAGATTGGATGACACAGCAAGAGGGCCTGGATTCTACTGCGTAGTGATGGATAACTCCTGACGGAATTTTGCTCTCCATTTGTATGAGTGATTTGTATACTGTAGTAAGAAGGAAGAATGACAATTACAAGAAAAAAAATAAATCTTGGCAAGCCAGGGAAGAGGCATATTAATACTTGAATATACAGATTCACAAATATAACTGCTCTTGTACTGTGCTGGGAAAATCTTGTTTAAATGCAGTTCATATGAAAAGATTTGAGGTTTTTAATTGATGCAAGCACTTTTTTAAGCTGTGGGCAAGTTGTGATAATTTTTATGAAACTCTGCATTGGTCAAATGACATTTGGGATCTTATATACAGACCTGGGAATTTTATTTTTAAAAATATATCAGTTATCACCAGCATGTCTGAAAGAGGACAACCTTTGTAACAAAAGGTCAGATAATCATGCTAATACAAGGTGAGGATATGGGAATGGCCAAATTGGGAAAGAGAAAGTAGAGAAATAGGACAGCTTTTGTTAATTCCCTAAAGACTGCATATGAAGGGGTACACTTACCCTGTGACATGACATCAGAACAAGGTGGAGGTTTACATGGAGACTGACTTTATCTGAATGCAAGGAAGGACTTTCAAATCATTCCGCATCCAACAAATGAAAATGAATGACAAGGACTTGACAGTCATCCTGACAAAGAATTTTGGAGGAGATTCTTGCTCTTGGCAAGAGGTTGAGCCAGCTGACCTTGACAATCCTTTCTACCCACAGATCCCGTAAAATGTCAATACATCCTGGCTATATGAGATGTCTTTAATTTCAAAATAAACAATGATGCCATATAATTTACATTTCTGAAAATCTGGTTCATATTAAAATAAACACCAACTATTTTGCGCATTGTGGCAGTTTTTGAGACTAAAAGAAATAAGACCTGATCCTATCAACTCTCCTTTCCTCAAGGAGGCACACAATGTGATCTCATGGACAATTACTGATCTCTCATGAAATTGGGGACTGAACCCAATGTGGCATTAGTTAGGAGGCAGAAATCATTCAGAAACAGTTATATTAACAACAGAGCTTATAATGTACTTAGAGGATACAAAGGATTCCTTTCAACTATGAAACCAAAACAATAAAAGTGATATTGATAAGAGTATTTAGGCCACATCAGGTGCTCCACATTCTGGTTTCTAGGCTCTAAGAAGATTAGCAAAAAAATGAGAATTTCCTTTTCCAAAATTTGTACCAATGACACAATCATGATCAACAAAAATCCCTCAGAGAATAGAAGAGGTTTCAACTTTCATAAGCAAGGGACAATCAATGAGGTCATATGAGGAGGTTTCCGATTACTTGTTGCTAAACGAGTAGAAGTATCAATTTCATACACCAGAGATCTATTTCCACCTATTATTTATTGTAAAATCCCCAGGGCAAAAATTAACTTTAGACTGCTGTTTTAAATTTTTAATGATTTTTAAAAGCTCAAATGAAGGTCTCTGGCTCTGTTTTGGGCAAAATGACACCTAAAATCTTAGGATGAAAACTCTGAATTAACCAAATATTTTAAGATGCACTGACATCCAGTCCCAAACCCAATCCTGAGATCCCTATTAGAACCTCCACAATGAGATGCTCCTGTCTCTGTGCAGTCAGATCTCCTGTATGATAAACACACTGTTCCCTGCTTACTGCTAAAGGCATGATATGTAGTAGCAACATCTTCTATCACTGACCAAGAGGATGAGGCCTTGCTGATTTCAGTGACCAACCAAGTGAGAGCCAGAAGGGCACTTCTCACCTGACAAATGTGCCACACACATGTACACAGTGGGACATAACCTTAGACCCAAACATGGGACCGTCTTCTCCTGTGTGTGGCCAGGGCCAAGATTCTGAGCATGTGGCCAGAAGAAAAAAAGTCACTCAAACTGAACATGATAAAGCGATGAACAAAGGCCAGCACCATTCCCCACATATTTGACTAAGGTCTGTTTTCCTCTCAGTGTGTGTGGGAGACTTGAGGGAGAACTTGGGATATAGGTACTGTCTGTACCTCTCCGCTCTGTCTCGAGGGGCGATGCAGTAAATACAGCAGGAATTTTTTTCCTGGTATCTTCTTACTAAAACTCCAGCCTCGAAAATAAGGATACAAAGAAGTTATTCCCTAAAAATTATTTTTCTTTAAAAGGAAGGACCTTCATATTAAAATAAAACGTGTAGAAAAGCAGAGGTCTATGTGATCATATAATCTGTATAAATAAATGATCTTAAAGGTTACTTAGCAGTAAGTTTAAGCATCTGATGTTTTGTGTGTATCATTCTTCTGTGTCTGGCATGGGCTCTTTCTCTAAAATCTTAATAATAACCTTGGAAGGAGAGAGACACATCTCCTTTATTTCTAGTTAAGAGAAACAACAACAGGCCAGAGAACGTAACAGTAATTCATGATTTTGCTGGTGTATTATCATCCAGTAATAAGTGCAACTTGAAACTGCCAATTATCTCATAAGAGGGGTATCACCTTTTCTGCTGTGAATGACTACGCCAATACAGGCAGGTTCAGTTTCCTTGCTCTTCCGCATGTCACCAGGGGCTTCTCAGCAGCAGAAGTGAGCCAAGGCAGCACGGAGGGAAAGAGCAAAAACAGTCAAGACACAAGCACTCAAGTGAGCCCAGCCTCTGGCTCTTGAACCCAGAGAAGGGCCAGAGGAAGATGAGAAAGAAAGGGGGGCGGGGCGGGGAGCAGCATGGAACCGCCCGCAGCAGTCCGTAGGTCACACACACGCAGTGCTCGGCAGCAAACTCAGTTTACAAAGAGACATCTGTTCCATTACTCCAATGCATTGTGGCTAATTACATCCTGGCCCGTCTGTGAAATGACAGCCACTTATTCTCCAGTGAACCGTAAAATCTGTACATGTTCGATTCGGGGAGTGGGAGAGCAGAGGAGTGGAGCAGCCAAGGGGAAAGAGAAAAGACAGGAGAAAACCCAAGAAATAACGCTTTCCGGGGAGCAGTCCTGGTCCTACTGGCAGGAATATGATGAGAAACAGTGTTTCGACTAGGAGTTCAGAGGCCCTAAGTTTAAGATGAAAGAATTTGTTCCCGCAGCTGTTGCGTTTCCTTCCTATTCAAAAACTGCAGTGCCAAGGGCTGGTTGCTTGCAGTTCTCCATCATCATTACCCCAGGGTTGTGGCTTGGGGACAAACCGACTTGCCCATTTGCTTCAGTCTCCAGGGCCTTATAAAAAGAGGCAGCTGGTCAGAACCAGGGTGAGGCTGCTGATGGGGTGGGGGCGGGGGTCTCCTATAAGCTCTTAGGAAAGTAAATAGCTGCAGCCATTCTCATAGGGGGGACCCTGCGTAAAAGTGAAGTGTTTCTGATAGGTTGTGGGTGGGGTGGGCTTCCCGAACAGCGGGAAGAAATCTACACCAAGGATTTTGAAGAAGAAAAATCAGGGAAAGAAGCTGGAGGGGGTGGTGTGGAATAAAGATGCGCCCCACTTTCAGTACACATTAAACTTTATCCTAAGAGATATCCAAAATCACTTCTGCAACCTGGTGACGGTACAAGGGAAACAGAATGGAAAATACAGCACGCTGCCATTTTGAAATCATACTTCAATCCACTATGGGTTGTAACAGGAAACTTATCTTCATTCCTACACAAAAGCTTTCTGCCCGAGGATTTATACACTTCTATCAGAATCCATATTAAACAACTGGTGATGTTATGGGTTTCTAGGGTGGGTGAAGATTGCTCTTTCGTCCTCTTGTAACAATACTATCTTCTGTGGATCACAGTGTTGGCTTGAAGGATCTGGCATTTATCTGGGGTTGGGGGGGTGGGGAGGTTACCCTGTGGCTTCTACTTGTTACTAGTTCCTTCTTGTGGACACCCAAGCTGCCACTCCTCTATGAAACATGGGGATCCTGTGACCAGCCAGTGCTGTTTGTAAAACAGTGTTTCTCAAGCTTGAAGGTGCATAGTCATCACTGGGACTGTAGTGAGATGCAGATTCTGATTCAGTAGGTTGTGAGTGGGGCTTGAGCTTCTACCCTTCTAGCAAGTTCCAAAGTGAAGCTGAGGCTGTTGGCTCCGTGGAGAGCAGCAAACCTCTAAAATAACCGCCCTCACCCCTGACATACACTTTTGCCCAGTATTGGTTGGGCTAGTGTGGAGGAACCGTGGAATAAAGCAGGGCTGCCTGAATGTGAAGCACTGCATATACCCACTCTGGGCATTTTACTAATTTTGAGTCAAAGTAATGTTAATGACCACACAGATCATTGAAGAGTGACTGCCCCTCTTTGGGTGAGTCCAACAGGGAATTAGTATAGTTAGAGACAGGGTGTGGAACATGAACTAACCCTGATTTTATTTTTACTCCAAGAAATTAATACTGTTCAGTTCACAAGGGAAAAAGTAATCTTACAGGAGTCCTGGGCTTTTACTCACATTCTACCAATGCGTTTCCGGTTGGGTGAGGAAGCAGACAGCTCTGGCAAAAATCCCAGTTGTACGGACAGGGGAATAAGGTAAGAGGATCTCCCCTCTCCCGATGCATGTTCTTGCATGTAATAATTTGGATTTAAACTAAAGCTAACTGAAGTTTAACTAAAGTAAATGTTTTCGTTAAGAGCAGAGGCTCAGGGACAGAGCCGACCCTTCCATCCCAGCTCAGAGAAGACCCCAGGTGCCGGCCAAGTGCTCAAGTACTCCTGGTTGCATGCATGTTTACATTTCTGTCTTGTGTGCTGGTGAACGAGTTTTAGCTTATGCCTCAGGGAGCCTGATATTACGCTACAAAAGCTAAGTGTTCAATGAACGCTGCCGACTGACTAAAGATTCATGAGTTTGGCTTTCATTTACTATTTGAGGTGTCCGAAGCCTGCTTTTATTTTGGTCTTTGCCATATTTCTTCCAGAGTCCGAGCCTATGGGCTTCTAGCAAGCAGAAAGCTGTACACAGACTCTAACTGCATTTGTAGGACCACCCAACAGTGGGGGGCAACATACAGACACCCAGGATAACACTACACATTCACAGGCCAGTAAAATAGTTTTAGGCTGAAAGGGGCCTAGAAGTGATCTAATTTGGCCTCCCCATTTTACCAATGCAGACCAGCCCTATTCTACTCAATGACCTACAGTTACTGAGACAAAATGAGTAACTGGGCATTGTCAGCTCCTTGACTTGAACTCAACCTTCCTAAATCTCATTTGGGAGGTTTTTTTTTTTTTTTTTTTTTTTTTTTCATCCTGTTGCTTCTCACCCAGGTTTAATATAACTTTTCTGAAGAGGCCCTTCATTTCCTTCTTGCAACAACAGAAGAGGCAAATATTATTTTCATGAAGAAAGAACATATTGTGGCTCAAAAGAAGCAAATCCAAATGCAACATTATAAGAAAAATTCCACCTGTATAATGGAAAAGACAATAATCTAATAATTTAGGGAGCTGATACTCAGGAACATGTTTTTATGCTTACCCTTGAAGGTAAGGAAGCCCTGAATGAGGAGATCTAGGGCTATATCAGGGGATGCTATTGGGGTTCTGCGAGAGAGGGCAGATTACACAGAACCTCATCAGGAAAGCCAGGAGAGATGGTGGATCATTATGCCGTTGGCTCTCTAGGGCTGACACGCCTGGAAGAAGACACCAAGACTCCCCATTTTTGCAGATAAACTACATTAGAAAACGTCCCAAAATAACAGATACATAAATAAACAGATAAATACAAATAGGAGCAGAAAGGTGCTACAGAGACCAGACAAGCATCTATAGTTTTGCCACTCAATCAGCGTGTCTGCTTTACACTCCTACCATCTGCCAACTTATCAGTAAAAGAAAAAAAATCTGAAAGGGCCGCTGGGAGAAACATATCAATACAATAAAATCACAGACCCATACAATCAAGCAGGAGTCAGGTTGGTGATAGGAAATACTCTCAGAGGGTCGTTATTAGAACTATTTCTAATTCTTTTTTTTTTAATTTTTTTTTTTAACGTTTATTTATTTTTGAGACAGAGAGAGACAGAGCATGAACGGGGGAGGGTCAGAGAGAGGGAGACACAGAATCCGAAACAGGCTCCAGGCTCTGAGCTGTCAGCACAGAGCCCGACGCGGGGCTCGAACTCACGGACCGCAAGATCATGACCTGAGCCGAAGTCGGCCGCTTAACCGACTGAGCCACCCAGGCGCCCCTAGAACTATTCCTAATTCAAAACCATGGTGATGATCAGCTTTATTCAGTTATCAACTTCTGCGGTCTTAATGCCACGTGCAGGGTGGTCAAATTATCAATTAAAAATGGAGTACTACAGTCCTAGCAAGCAAACCCCTGGGGCTTAGCAAAGCCCTCCTTTGATAGGATGATGAGGGACCCTTCTCGGCTGCCTGATAACCTGTGCATTTCTCCGAAGGCCAAGGAAAGCTGGAGAGCTTGGACTAACTTTATTCTTGGTGGAATACATCTTTACCCTCACTTACAAGACAATATTGTTTTTATTATGATTCAACGATTTCTTCAGGAAGGTCTGAGGTACTTATAGATCTTTAATTTGCTGAAAAGTTACTATAACCCCTACCCCACCCCTACTGTAATCTCTTTTGCCGCAAGAGCACGGTTCAGCTCTGAGACAGGATAAGAGAAGAGCTTTCTCCTACATTACACTTACAATTATTTTATAATGCTACTAATACTATTGTAAGGATAATAAAAACTGTTTCAGTTGAACAAAAACCATGTTGTACAGTCTACATTAGACAAAATGATGGAGGATAAGCTGCCCGAGAGATCTGTCCATTTTAGGCCATACTCCCAACAAGGGAATTGGCTGGTTAGGCAAAGACTGGGTTTGTGGTACATTTTCCTAGATCATCACTACTGGGGTGATGGAAGGTGCTGGAGGCTGCCCTGTTCATACCTCCCCAACATGTCTTCTTCCCTTTGCCTACTCTTACTAGCGAGAATAGCATGTATGTGAATCTACCATTAATTTTCAGTGAGGCACTAGATTTTTTAACTTTCTTTTTTGGGCTGTTTCTAAAGAAATGCTGCATTTCAGCAGTATCTCTGTACCTTACAGATATTTACCTACACTTAGAGCCCCTCCTTCCCTCCTGTCTAGTATCTTTTTGAGATTAATTTTGGGGAGGGCGGTACCATTAGATATTCAATATTTCTTTTTCTTCACCTCTGAGCACTTCTGCTTGGTCCACTGGACTAGTCTGGGAAAAGCAAGATAACTTTCCTAGAAAAAAAGAATCCTAAACTTAGTAAAATGCATTTCTGAGAAAAGGAAATTCTGGAAGTGTAGCTGTTCAGGTCCCTGAATAAAAAAAATTATTTTTGGTTCTTCTACTCCTTTGCTTTTTCCATTTTTTTTCTTATAGAACGGGTGTATTGTCTAAATTTTCTATAAGAAAAATGGTGTTTTGTTCAGGACAAGATACTGTTTTGCACATTCTAGTCCTTTTCAGCCTAGAACAGAAAAGCCATTATTATTATTATTATTATTAAACACTAATTGCCACTTTCAAAGCATCCCTGAATCAAGATGCGGATGCGCCTCGCTGCCTTGGCTTGTAATGGTGAGGTTAACGACGCTGATGTGGCTTGGCCACTTGATACAATGCCAGCGACATAGCTCTAAATAAATTTCTGAGGTCTTCTGATCTGTGGCTGAAGTCACTTGAAAACATTCACTCTAAAAAATCAGGTGAGCTAAGTGCCAAGCCTTAGCCAAATTCTCAATAAAGCTGAAACGTCTTTTCAGAGAGCAGATTTCTGGAAGCCAGGTGGCTTGCGCATCTGCAAGTCTGGCTTGAGGACACCATTCGCCATCAAGAACCTGCTGGCATCGTTCCTTGTCGGAGCAGCCTATGATCCCCACATATGCCTCCCCCCCGCCCCCGCCACCTTACAGGGATCGAGGTCTGCTTGAAGAGAACCAGACAGAAGCATCTGATTCTCAGTTGGCAGAGAAAGTTCACTGCTGTCCACCAACACAGAAATCAGATCCTACGAGAGCAAGGGGGTCAAAGGCTGAAGCCCTCTTGAGACACCTTTACCAGAATGGGGGCTAAGAATTGATTGCTTCTGGCATGTTACCCACAATTTTTCAAATACGAACAATCAGAACTAGCTCCTCTCCTGCTACGTAGCATCCTGAGTCCAACAGAGCTCTTCTTTTTTAACATGGAGGGTACTTTTGCTGGCATTCCTTCTACGCCTCCCTCAAGAGGAATTGCATTTGGGAGCAGATATGCAGCGAGTGTGTACTCCCAGCATGTGTTTTCTCGTTCCCACCCTACATTGTTTGTTGAAATAAATATGGAAATAAGGCTGAGCAAGACAGCCAAGCCAGCCAAACTGAAATAAATTCATCACTCATGGGCTCTCAAGGGAAGGAAACCGTGCATTTTTTTCTAAATGATTATTTCTGAAGCACTGAAGGAATGGCTATATCACTAATGAGGCCTGTACGCCATGACTGCTGATTATAAATGACCTGCAAAGAGACAAGGAGACGGTGGCTCTGAAGGGGAGCCGTGGGGAAGGGGCCGGGGGGAGGAGATGTGGGCAGAGGCTGCCGCTGGGGGCCAGCAGTGGAGATGAGTACCCAGAATCACCAACCCCCCCTGCCTCTGACCCAGCACCGTGGTTTACTCTGGGTAAATTCAGGTGAATGGAAAGGTGTCAAACGTGCCCCAAAGACAGACAGGCATCTTGTGTGCAAGTACTCATACCACCACGAACACCTCTCTCTTCCCGTGCATGGAAGTTCTTGGCAGCATCCCAGGACCTGGAAGAGACCTGGGTGGAGATGACGATGATACATATACCATGCTAAGCCACTCAATGGTTCCAAGGCTCCTGGTCCCCAAGATCCTGTCTTGATGGCCAGCTACCGGGAATATAGGAAGAGAAGGCGCAGGTGTAAGCACAGTGCATGAAATGAGATCCTTCCCAGAGCTGGTGAATTCCAGGACAGGCTGACAACAAGGGACTTGCAAACTGAGTATCATAATGCTTGAGTAGAGAAAAAGCCCTGACAAATCTTGATGAAACTTCTCAGAGCTTTGTGATTCAATAGCACTGCTATGTCATATGATGTGCTTTAGGAAAACGCCCAAACATCTCCTGACATGACCTAATGAGAATCATTCGGAAGAACCCACTGTGCAATGTTAACAGCAGCGGTGAGAAGGCCCGGCAAGGAATATTCTTGACAAATGAAATGATCCAGTCTCCAAGGGCAAGGGCAGAATGATGTGGTAGTTGCTTTGTCAAATGAGTGTAAAATAAATAACTCTTGGGGATATAATATACAGCATGGTGACTATAGTTAATAACACTGTATTGCATATTTGAAAGTTGCTTGTTTAGCAGGACGAGATCTTAAAAGTAGATCTTAAAAGTTCTCATCAGGAGAAAAAAAATTTTTTTTTTGGTAAGTGTGTATGGTGATGGATGGTAACTAGACTTATTGTGGTGATCATTTCATAATGTATACAAGTACTGTACACCTGAAATTAACGTAACTTTATATGTCAATGATACCTCAATAAAAATGGACGATGACTGCACTGTTTTCCCATTGCAGCCAGCCTGCTCTACAAGAACACCTGATGGGGCTGCACAGCTTCTCATCTGTCATGTGCATTCTTCTGCACGTGCATTCATGGGTGGAGAGCCCTACGTGGCCAGAGTGAAGACCTTGGCTCCAGCTCTTGATTCGACAAGCACTCCAGCTGTTCTAGGTTATCAGCAATTCATCCGGTCACAGTGATTGCAAATGAGCCGAGGATTCTGGAATATCACCCTCCACTTCCTAAATGTCCAAAGGGATAACAACACCAGAACCAAAAGACACGAGATCAATGTAGTCACCAAATGTGTCAAGGCAATACTCATTAAAAAATGGAGGACAAAGAAAGAAACAAAGGACTAAGTCTGAAGTTCCACTCATTCTACTTCGGCTTTTCAGCCTTGTTTGCTGCAGCAAGAGAGACGCGTGTACTTCACTGCCTCTCTGTAGCCCTCCTGGGTAACAAAGAGCAGAAGCGTTAGCAAGGAGAAAAGCAACACACAGCAGGCCCAGCATTCCTTTCCTTCATCGCTGGGGTGAATGCTATTTCCAGAGCTTGCTTTCTCTCTCATCTTCTCCACATATGGTCAAAGAATAAACAGGGGTTCTCAAATAATCATAACAAAGAAAAGAACTAAAAGTCACCCATTCCAAGATGCAAACTCCTTGCCTTGCTGCCTCCAACAGAGGGGCAGAGAGAATCCCACCAGATGCTGCCTCACTATCGTCTAATGAGTCTGACCCCCGGCTGCAGCTCTAAAAGGGTGCAGCAGTGTGTCAATGTAAACAGCTAAACCTAGTGTCATGTCAAGTGGTAACAAGGCCACTGCTGGTTTTTTACAAGCGCTGTGCACTTAGCAGATAAAAATGAGCATCCTATCGCTGGCCTCCACAAGTCACACTTATCAACGGTGAGAAGAAACAATGCTTTGTTTGATAGGTGTTGCTTGGTGCCAGTGATAGGAAGTCAAATTTCTTACAGGCTGCCCATTAGCATGATGAAAAGGCAAGTAACAGCTGCATTAACAGAATCTTTTTGCATGTGTCCACTGGTAAGCGGTTCAGACCTTCCCGATGTTCCCGCCAATAGAGAGAACTAATTACTCTCCACAATGCCACCTGGGCTTGAGACAACCAATGTCAGGAAAGGGCTTTGACAAACACATTTATTTGTCCAGGACCAAGTCCAGGGCCAGCAACCTCCATTCTTCCTGGTATCACAGTGGAGCCAGCTGCACACAAGATCAATAAAAGGTCCTGAGTTCATTGCAGGCTGGGGGCAGTACCTGCAGACAAGGCGTCCCCTGGGAGGACGAAGGCTTCCAGCCACGGTAGTGGCGATGCATTCACAGCCCACACGGAGCACAGCTCTGCTCATGCCCCGTGACTGGACACTGAGCTGAAGTTCTCATTTGAAGAGGGCAGAGAGGTTTGAAAGATGTCAAACGGGGAAGGGGAGTTGAAAAGAAGGGAGGGTTGTTTTACTGATGCTAAAATACTTGCTTTTTAATATAAGTGTTGTAAGCAGATAAATATTTGTTGACGTTATTTTTTTTTTAATTTTTTTTTCAACGTTTATTTATTTTTTTTTTGGGACAGAGAGAGACAGAGCATGAACGGGGGAGGGGCAGAGAGAGGGAGACACAGAATCGGAAACAGGCTCCAGGCTCCGAGCCATCAGCCCAGAGCCTGACGCGGGGCTCGAACTCACGGACCGCGAGATCGTGACCTGGCTGAAGTCGGACGCTTAACCGACTGCGCCACCCAGGCGCCCCATTTGTTGACATTATTATCCCTCATTTTATACACAAGGAAACCAAAATAAAGAGGTGACCATATCACATATCTGAAAAAAGGAAGAGAAATTGCATTTCCTGAGCATCTAATGCATACCAGTCATTTCCATATACATTATCTAGTTTAACGATTTCCACAACCCTAGGAGGTAGGATTTCTAGACATGCATACACGGAGATGCACACACACACACACACACACACACACACACACACACACACAGGCTGGGGACAGTGAGGCTTAAGGAGATTAATCAACTTGCTCAAAATCACCCCACCAGCGCTGGATTCACACCTTGATTCATCTGACTGTAAAGTCCTTGCTCATTCCACTCCGAGCTGTCAATGCCATTCTGAGCATTGAACCTGTGCAAGAAACCCAGTGATCTGATTTTTGGAGTTACTGGAGTACTTTTCTCAAGCCGCTGGAGCTCTCAGGAAGCTCTGAGGCTGTCTGTGGTCCTATGCCGTCAGCGAAGCTTTACTGCGATAAACATCCCGCCTCCTTTTGTTAGTTGCAGGTGCCTTCTTCAACTTCTTCCTCGCAAGAAAAGGTAGGACTGGAGCTGTAACTAGTGGCATTTGTTCTTCCCCAAAGCTGTGTGTGCATCCATTTGGTAATGGGGCTCTGGCAATTACCCTCCTTCCCTCAACCCAACTCCTCGGTTTACTGTAGAACTCCACACACAACAGAAAGAATACATCTGTGTTTTCCCCAAAGGTGAGTATGCTACTAAGACATGCCTCCTTTCTGGGTCAATGTGCTCATGTTTAGAAACCACAGCAGACAGTAATTTAGATTTACTATCCAGTTCCAGTACAGGGAGGTACAGTGTTTCAAAAAGTATGAACTAAAATGCCGACTTACCGTCAGGTCTTAATTACCCGTGTTGAAGGACAACGCAAAAAACAAAACCAAAAACCCAGTTAGTTAATATTCACGATAATTTAATGTAGCCCATATTTTTACCTTCTCAGTTCACCAAACCTTCCAAAAGAAATGTATCGACTACCTATTCATAGGTATAGGTAATTACATACAGTTAGGGTTTTTCTAGAAGTTAGTCGTAAAGTACCTTAATTTGTTTGCGTTTTCTAATGAAACAGCTACTATCCTGAGTTTAATAGCCAAAACTATCCTGCTTGGTCTGATCCCATCCTGCTCTGGATTCCAGCTGTTTCATGGTAGGAACTTCCGGAGACCTCACTCGCCCAATGAGGCGACCTCCTGTGGGCGGCGTTATGGCCGCAGAGAAACACCCCACCCACCAAAGGAGAAAGCTTTGCCCACAGGGCCCCTGGGAAGTGCCATTTTCGTCTTCTATTGCACTGCACTGACATTTTTAAATTATAATGACTCCATATCCCAAATGAGTCCTAAGAACATTCTGAATCAGCTAATTAATAAATCAATTGCTCTTCAGGATGGCATTTATCAAATTCACAACTAATATGTGAGGTGAGGTTACAGTGGAAGTCTGCAGCTGCTACACCACTGGTAGAATCTGTTTACATAGGACCAGCTTGTTCCAAAGCCTTTGCCACACTCTGGCTGTAAGTTAAGCACCTTCAAGTATCTATGCACACTATTTGAGCCCGTTGGGGCACAATTTCATTGAAGGAGACAACAACTTCCAGAATAATAAGTAGTTTCTTGAAAGAATGAAGAACAGGAGCATCCCTACTAATCAGACACTGGGTGTCCCATATGGTGGTAGTGATTGAAACATCCTTCTGGTCACACTGTTGAACTAAGATTAAAATCAATTAGATGCCACTATTTAGATGTTGGTGGCATTCTGGTGTCTTTATCTTGTTCATTAGGCACCGATATGATATGGGGATTGACAATACAAAGCTGGGCATACTCCTTCTCAAAGAGTAGACTATTGGCGAACTTTTCAATCTCTTAAGATCTGATAGTTTTTCTATAGGCTTCAGAATCACCGCCAACACGTTTGGAATCAGTTGGGACAAGTAGGCTGTCAGAGCAGCATGTAGTCTTAATCGTCTACCCAGTGCCTTGTACAATCTCTTTTTCTCCATCCTAGACTGTACCCTCCCCATAAGCACAGACAACTGCCCTTCTTCTCCTGCTGCTGAGGGGCTGGCATTGACAGTGTGGGCGAGATAGAGGAAGTATGGGGAAACAACCCAGATGTGCAGGCCTTCAACAGTGGCATGACATGAAGTTGGACTGTAAGGCTGCACAGCGGAGAGACTGGGGCCTTGGTGAGCAGAGGGGCCAAGAGCTACTGCTCAAAAGCCAGAGGGCTGGGCAAAAGCCTGTCACTGGCTTAGTTCAATTCTGGCCCACATCATTTGCCCTCTTTTCCTTCTTTATATCATTGTGAACACGCTTTTTCTCCTGGAGGGGATTTCTTTCTTTATTTTTTTTTTCAAGTTTATTTATGAGAGACAGAGACTGCAAGTGGGGAAGTGACAAAGAGAGAGGGAGAGAGAGAATTCCAAGCAGGCTCTGGACTGTCAGTGTAGAGCCTGACATGGGGCTCAAACTCATGACCTGTGAGATCATGACCCGAGATCAAGAGGTGGACGCTTAACCGACTGAGCCACCCAGTCATCCCAGGGACATTCTTCTTTTAAAGAGGAGATAATGGGTGTTGGCTGGCCAGTCGAATGGTTGCTAAGCCTCATGGCTCCCAGAATTGCATTCTGAGGACAGATCTCGAGAAGAGAGTGTATGCGTGGGGAGTCAGCAATGCCACTGTGTAACGGAGAGGACAATCTGGAAGTAAGAAGATGGAAGGGGAGAAACAGAGAGGATGACAGAGAAGGGGGCTGCACTAGACAGAGTACATAGAAGGTGCACCAACACAGAAATGGAAAAAGACAGAAGAATGCAAATAGGAGTGTCCTTATCCAAGGTCAGGGTGTCTGAATCAGGTCAAATTGGCAGAGGTACCCAGGTAGGAATGAAAGTTAGAAAAACTAAGTAAGTGCAAGGAAGTCATATTTTGCTGCATGACAAGTTCATTTCTGAACACGGAGATGTCAGAAAGTTTCCATTAATGCCTATATTCTTCTCATGACTGTACTAAGATCTCACACACTAAGTGCTATCTGGATTTAGACTGACTGAAGACCAAGACAAAGCAGGAAGCCGCTTTGAGCTGCAATTTTACTCATCTCAATGTCTTTGGATTTAAAACAGATGCTTAACTGAACTAAAGCATTTGTGATGTGATTTCTTATTTTCACATGTGATGTGATTTCTTCTATTTTGTCGTTCCATTTATAAATCTGTGGTAAGTGGTATATAATAGTTTCACTGGCATCACCTAATAGTTTCAGATGGCATTCACCATCTCCTATGCCCGATACTATAATTCTGAAATACAAACTGAATAAATACATAGGTAGGTCATTTTCAAAATGATTCTTATTTGCTCAACAGATTGAATCTGTGCGGTAGTAAAATTACAGTTGGTTGAGTAAATCTCGAGTCGGAGTAAGGTTTATCAGGGTAATGTTGATCTTTAACCCTTTAGCCTAGAATATAGTTTTAGGAGTGGGAAGAAATTCCAACATCCATATAAACAGAGAATTCACAGAGTTTGAAGTGCCCCAAGCAGATTTTCTTATAGTTATTTGTGACAGCTTGACAGTGACAAAGAAAAAAAAATAATAAGGAGCTGGAATGCTTTTTTGCCCCAACTTTGTAGCTGACTTTATGCAATACTCCATAGGTCACCTTATGCCTTAATTTCCCTTCCTGCTGATTCCCAGGAACCGTGTAGACCAGACGATAGATTATAATAAGGTAGCACTGAACCTTATTTTTATTTTGCCAGCCAGATTCTGTCACCAAACTAAGCATCTTTGTCTGTATTTTAAAATAGTCATTACTTTCTGACTTTTGGTGGCAGATAGAGCCGTTCTCTATGGTTGCAGCCCTTAAAACATAGCTCCATTTAAACATTCCTGCTTCTCCTCTATACTTAAAAATACCTACTGGGTGGTTTTATCAGGATATCCTGTAATTTAGAAAATCAAGGTGATTCATTTTGATATTCTCTAAGAAAACTGTGTGGTTTTCCCCTTGCAGCCACTGAGCCATGTCAGAGCTCTTTGAGAGCAGAGAGGCGGTGGGGATTTGGGAGTGGAGGCAGGAGGGGCCCAAAACTGTATAAAAAGACTGGATGGATCTGCTTTTTCTCACACCATTCAGTAAGATTTTCACAGTTCACACTTAGGATTTTCGGAGTCTAGGCAGGCCAGAGACTGAGTAATGGAACTGAGCTCTAACTGACTTGCAAATGGGTATAAATTTCCTACTTAAACCTCTCTGCATTCTTCTTTCCTTCCTTTCCTCCTGCCTCCCTCCATTATTCAGGCTGTGTAAAATTAGAATATTAAAAAACACATATAGCGTTCTTTCTTCTGGGTTAGCGTAGATCACTACTGGTCCAGGTTAAGTGTGGAAAGTCATGGGTGCTGAGGGCAGAGAGGAGAGAGCAAGATGGCTCACTGATCCAATCTGCTGAGCAAATCATAAAATTTTTTTAAAAGCGGTTCCTGCAATAATCATAAGGGGTAATATAATGCTTGTTTTAAATGTGTTTCCATGCATATCTGACACTGTCATTTTCTCTCAAGGACTTCTGACAGCTCAGGTTATGGGCAAGCGTTAGGTAAGCTGGGACACCTTTCCTGGGCCTCTGTGCAAAGCCTTTTAAATATGATTTAGAGAGTTGGGATGATTAAGGAACAAGGTGCTGTGGCTGGCTCTAGGCAGCCGACGGTGCTGCTGAACTGTTTACTTTGGGCACTGAAGACAGAATCTTCAAACCTACTTCCCAACCATGCCTAGTTGCTCATCACCACACTCCTGGCAAGGAAAGAAAACAGACTTCCCCTGATTATTGTGACAACAGAATATACTGCTGCTTCTATTGTGAAAGACTGGCTTGAAAAGGAAAGTTAAGCCGGAGGAATGAATGACCCGGAGGGCCAGGCCTAGGTCACAAAGCACAGCACCCCCATAAGCAGAAATTTCTGTTTGCGGGGGACTCAGGAGGAAACAGAACGGGGATATTTTGTTTGTTTGTTTATCGGGTGGCAGGTTTGATCTGGGCAAGAGGCTATTTTAGGGCTCTCCAATCTCATCCGTTTGATTTGTTTTTCTCTTAAGCATGTGTGCTTAGTAAATTATATATTGTAAGCGACCCTGGGGTATGCAATCCCATCTCCTTTAATACACTTTTTCATTCTGACAAGGAGCTTCAGTGGCTCGGAATAATCCTCTTCAATTGACAAAAGCAGCCCCCAATTTCTAAGTTTTTAAACCATTAGTGGCTGATCAGTTGCAACAAATATGCTGCCCGTTGCTGCTGCTGCACCTAATGATTGAATTTTAAATATTCATGATGGATGGATGGATGTCTGTGTGTGTGCACAGAAATGACAGCATCGACGGCTGCTTCTCACCAGGGCACCGTGAAAGCTGAGCAGAAGCTGCATATGTCAGATATTTTCTGGTTAAATATTCCAGTCATTAAAAAAATTATTCTATCATATAGATTGAGCAGTATTAATGCAGGAGATATATGTGTCTACAAATATACAATGCTGAGATGGGCAGGATCCTTCCCTCAAAATAGCCCTTTAATCATTAAAAAAACATAGAAACATAAAAAAACCCAAAACCAAACCAAAACAAACCAAAACAAAAAACAAAACAAAACAAAACAAAACAAAACACTGAAGACACCAGTGATTTTCATAGTGGTTATTTTGGGGTGTTGTGATTTTCAGTGATTTAAATTTTCTTATTTTTGCTTCTCTGTGTTTTCAATAACATTTTCTACAATAAACATAAATTGGTTTTTGTAATAACAGTTAACCTAAAAATCCCATGCTAAGCAAAATAACTATTACACAATTTTGACCAATGAAAAAAATTCTTCATTGAGAAATATGCACTTACTATTTATAAAAATAAACACAAATGAGGAGAAGAAAGTTAAGTTTTGTCTAAGTTTTAGCTATAAAATAAGTGGGAAGTAAGATCTATTTTTCCTTTAAGGCTAGAGAAAAGGCAAGTCAATTTTTAGAGGAAATTCAATAGAGAGGAAATGGTGATCAGAAAAGGGACATACATGCTCTATGCAATGAAATGACACCAAATGTATTCTTTGACCATTATTTGTGGCTGAGATTATAAACCACCGAGAGAAATTAGCTGAACTGAAAAATGCCCTCCCCCCCACCTCCGTTTTGATCTACTAGGATGAGCCTCTATTTCTTTCTTGTTTCTCTCCTCTTTTCTTGTTCCATATTTACTGCTCTTTTCTGGAAATGTCCTTCCTGACATACGTATTTAAACATTATTAAATCACACTGTTTCTTGCATTGTACATTCATATCCTCTTTTTTCAAATGCATACACATTTAATAGTATTTCTGACTATCCTGATCACAGGAAAGGAAAAGAAATAATGAACAAGCACAGGTGTCATAGAGAGCAGAACCACATCTACTTAAACAGCTCCATGTGTGTGAACACACATAGGTCATTCTGTAATAGGATTCTATTAGTTCTCCAGACCCGTGAATAAGTGGTTAAAAGAAAAACTGTATTAACTGCTTGGCTCTGATTGGTCCCTAGAAACTTCCTGTAGAAGAGGATTAGAGCAAATACATTGAAAGGAAGGCCCAGATTCTGCGTCTGCAAGAAACGTGGGGGAAAAAATAAGACAAGGTCTGATCTCATGGCTGATAAAAACGGGTTAAACTGTACAACCAGGTTTGGCTCTTCCCAGTTAAGAGGTTAGATCACGAGTTTGCGCAGAAGAAGGAGAAGCAGCCAGGATGGGAAATGATGAAGGCAAAAGGAGACTCATAAGAAAGAACAGTTTTAAATTTTGAGTCTGAAAATCATGTGCGTCGTAACAATAATGTGCCTGGTAGCAATAAAATCCGCAAGCACAGACTGGTTAACTCAAATGAGATCCACCATAACTTAACCGCTCAGCTTTTCATGTGTCATGTCTGCTCGATCTTGTCAAAGTTTCCCTTTACAGCTCACCCGTGGTTCAGTTCCTTTCCTTGAAATTTTACATATAATTCTGAAAGGCCATTTTTCTAGAATTGTTAACATTTAAAATAATATTTGGAATTTAGAGAGGTTATGCAGAAAAGTATCTTACAAGAAAATATGGCTTAGAATGCTTACTGGAAGCAAAATTACATATGGACTTTTACACTATATATAAAACCATGTGTTCCATGACTTAGGTGAGATTTACAGATGAACAGAACTATTGGCATTGTAGACCATCTTTTTAGTTTGGTTAAAATTCTCACTTGCCTAAAACCCAATTTTATTTAGATTCGGTGTTTTGTTTTGTTTTTCTTTTCCTTTTTTGTTTTTTTCTTCTTCTAGATACTGTGCATTTGTAGCTAGTTGTCCTATAGCTTGTATTAAGACAAGAAAAATTTGAACCAGTCATAATTTATTAAATGTAAGCTTCAATATGGTTCTGTGAAAAAGGAAGTAAACATTTAAACAATGGCAAAACAAAATCCTAAAAAATAGTTTCAAGTCATTATTATTGTCTTAGCACTTTGTTCCTCTGTTCATCCAGTTAATCTCACTGTGCATAATTAAAATGACCATACCTCCTGATGTGCCCACGACATTTCTGGCTTATGGTGGTTGTCCTGGTGATCCGTTTTGTTATTGTCCCCTTTTACCCTCAAGAGTCCTGGTTTAGGGGCATCCGGGTAGCTCAGTTGGTTAAGGGTCCAACTTTGGCTCAGGTCATGATCTTGCGGTTTGTGAGTTTGAGCCCCACACTGGGCTCACTGCTGTCAGCACAGAGTCTGGAGCCTGCTTCGTATCCTCTGTTCTCTCTGTCTGTCCCTTCCCTGCTCATGCTCTCTCTCTCTCTCTCTCTCTCTCTCTCTCTCTCTTTCTCTCTGTCTCTCTCTCAAAAAGAAATAAAACATTAAAAAAAAAGAGTCCTGGTTTGGATGATAACTTACATGGAATTGTCTGAGGTTTTCCATGAGCCAACAAGATAAGCTGGATTGTGTTGTCAACATTTAACATTGGGACAAATTTCAACCTCATATATTTTGTTTGCTTCCAGAAAGATTGTTGAGAGAATAAAGCCTTTGCTGTACATACATACCCATGCTATAATAGAGAGGACGAGATGCAAGATGAAAGAAAGAAAACAGAGTGCACTCTACCAAAATGTAGAATATGGTCAACCCTAGAAAATTACCCATACTTCAAGAGCCTCTTTCCAGAAAAGTGGGAAATTGTGGCAGTTGGAGATGAAATTTCGTTGCATTTCAAACTTTTACTCCTTTGGCAATTTGGGTTCTAGAACTTCCTCTAATTATGTTTTCCTTTCAAATATCGTCCCTTCAGGTGCCTTCTTTCTGAGGGTAGCAATTGTGGTATAATCCTGCAGACTCTCCACTGGAGTTCCTAGAACTGACTAGAACCAGGAGCTGAAGTCCAACCTCTGCTCAGATAGAAAGCCATCACAATTATGACAACCCAATTTCTTCTGGGGGTGCTGTTTATCTATGACCTATGCCGGCTCTCGGCTAGCAGGTTTGGCATCACAGACTTAATATGCCACCTGGACTACTTTCTTCTTCTCCAGGGCTTTTTGAGACACCTCAGAGGAAGGCTAGCTTCCTTTCACTCTGAAAATCCAATTTATATTGCCAATGACCAAGGTTGTAAATGCTGGAAGCTTAGAGGGCAATACAGGAGAAAAGGAAGAAAAGGAGCAAGAAAGAG
Organism: Herpailurus yagouaroundi; assembly: GCF_014898765.1. Taxonomy (NCBI): domain Eukaryota; kingdom Metazoa; phylum Chordata; class Mammalia; order Carnivora; family Felidae; genus Herpailurus; species Herpailurus yagouaroundi. The sequence continues at coordinate 48,619,808 of NW_024412376.1, read as the reverse complement.
CAACCAAATTATTTTAGAATATAGAATGTCTTCAGGCTTTTTCTCTTCTCAAATACTGACAACCAACATATAAATAGTTCATTATTTCCATTTTCCAAGAAGAGCGTCCATGTTCATACCTGGCAATATGGGACTAACATAAAGAAGTGAAATAGGCTGGGGAAACACATTGGCTCAGATCCTTATGCGGAAAGTGGATTTTGTGTGCATGGCTTCAGGACTCCTCTCGATATTACAAATGAAATAGGAAAGCACAGTTATGTTTGCAGAGTGTGATCATTTCAGCTTGTAGATAAATGTTCTCACATTAAAACAATGGCCACTTGGGATGAGCTGATCATTCAGGGAGGGTGTGAAGGGCGATACTATGCATGAAACTGACCTTAGAGACTTCCTGAGTGAAGAGACGAGGGGTCACTGAGAGCAAACAGGGAAGCAAAAGATGCCTTTCTAAGTCTGTACTCAGCCTCCTTCAGACAAAGAAAGAGGTTCTAAGATCCTGATTACCTCGAGGCTTGCTAATTGAAATCTGTCAGACTGGCAACATAGCAATATTCACCCTATTTCTACCAGCTCTGTCACAGACTATCTTAATCATAAAGAATAATACAGACGCATGGATTCGCTACCTGCAGAAATCAGGCTCAAGGAAAGTACACATTTTGGAGTTATTGAACACATATTTTGGAACACTTCTTCTATTTTGCTAAAAATCATTTAATCAGCATATAACCATGACAATATTATTTTCTGAATGTTTATTTTTTTGGGGGGGAGAGAGAGATAGAGGGGGAGATAGGGAGAGAGAGCAAGCATGTGCAGGCATGCAAGAGTGGAGGTGGGGCAGAGAGAGAGGGCCACAGAGGATCTGAAGCAGGCGCTGTATCGACAGCAGAGAACCCAACATGGGGCTCAAACTCACGAACTGTGAGATCATGTTCTCAGCCCAAATCATACACTTGGCCCACTGAGCCACCCAGGTGTCCCATCACCACCACAAAAAGAAGACTTTTTTTTTTTTTTTTTTGCAAGGCATAACAATTTTAGGGGTGAGTTTCATAGCTTTTATAACCTCTCTGCAAATCAAATTATGCTCATGCCATGGTCACAGAGTAAAACGTAAAAGGAAGCACCACAGGTCCAAAGACGTGTGAAACCTATCATCGATGGCTTAATTTTATTCCCAGTGCTCATGAAGATTCAGAGGATTGTGTATTTTTAGTTGTATGGTACTTTTCCCATTTCTGGATTGTTAGTAATCCATTCCAGGAACTTCACATTTGCCAAAGTGCCTAAGAAGTATTCTGGTTAAGGCGTAAGTCTACGCCTTCTTTACAGACTCAGTTATTGTGAAATGGAAAGAGTACATTAGGTTCGTCTCTTGGCTCTGCCTTTTATTAGTTGGGCACTCTCGGCCAAGTCTTGTGCCTTCTATAGGCCTCAGTTTACTTACGTATCAAATACTTTTCCTCTCAGGTGAGTATTAAAAGAAATAATGTATGTGAAAATGATCTGTAAATGGGAGTGCACAGTACATGTTACTACTGTCCTCTTGTGTTATAGATGAAGAACTGACGACACAGAAAGACTAAGACAACTCAGTGACCAGAATCAGAAGCAACTCCATTTCAGAAGTACAGTTAGACCTGGCACCTGTGCGTTCCCAGGAACGCACGCCTTCTCATTTCCACGGCGATTTATACATACAGACTAAGGACAGGTTTCCCGTCTACTTCATCAATTGCAAGTGGTATTATCAAAGAAGTTGCTTCTTTCTTCATTATAATAGTATGCGCTCCCTTTGAGGATGGCAAAACCAAACTAACGAACCTTGCTGAAGATGTTCTAATATTCTGGCTACAGAACAGTTCTGATATTCTCAAGTAAACAAAGTGAAGCGGAGTGGGCTGGGGGGTGAGGGGGAGGGAGTTGCAGGTGTATTTGCTGGCTGCCACCAGGGAGCCAAGTTGGGAGGATGCTTTGAGGATTGTGGAGCCGGCCCTGGAGGTCCCCAGGGGGCAGGTTTTCAGGGGCTGGGTGCTAACACACAAAAGGCTCTTCAGGAGGCAAATGATCTCCAATCACTTCTGTGCTGAGGCAAGCAGTGAACCTGATATAACAACTCATTGATGATTCCTTTGCCAAGGTCTTGAGGCACCCAGTCAGAAAGTCAGAGGATGTTAAGGAAGAAACCTCAAAAAGTTAAGGGAGCTAGATGGGGTTTGAATACCAGCTCTGTCTAGGAGACCTAGGTTGAGTGCTTTATCCTTTCCATGTTACAGTTTCTTCACCTGGAAACAGAGGGAAATAATCTCACAGGCCGTTTGAGAATTAAGTCTGATGTCTACAAAGCTTTCATCTCAGTGGCTGGCGTATAGTAAGTGCTCAAGGAATATCACTTGTTTATGCTACTAATTCAGCTTCTTCAGTTCCCAGTGTGAAAACCAAGGGCCAGAGAGGGATAGCGGCTCACTCAAATCCACAAGGCTCAGGTTGATGGCAAAATACGGACGACATATCTAACCTTTTTTGCCACTATTGCAATACATTTTCCTCCACACCCTGTGCTAATTCTGATGCCCAGTGGGTCCCTGGAATGGCCATCTGTTGAATGGGCTGGATGAACTTTGAGGGTCCTTCTAGGTTTACAGAATCAATGACTAATGTCAGGACAATACATAAAACCATTGCTCAGTGTTCTACATTGATGGTGGGGAATATTTTCATGGATAATCCCTCAATGCAGATGACCCACTCAATGCTGGCTTGGGTCTAGTGGCAACAGCAGAGAGCAAAACCGTGGTGTCTAATCCAGGAGATTGCTGTCCTTAAGGTGACCTTACTCCAGGCTTAAGATTACTTATCAAAGCTAAATACTGTTGAGGGAGTAAGGCCTGCCAGTTGCTGTGGAACATGGTGTTGGGTACTTTGGTCATCAAGGGCTCTCTCCAGCAGCATGGTAGCTGTCAGATAAATTCCCCTGGAAGAATGTTCCGCTCTGTTGATGGCCTCAGCCAGGCTGTGGAATCGGAGCCTTAGACTCTAATTCCTAGACTCATTGTGACCTAGACAATGAGCCTAGACTCATTGTGACCATTCTCCACTCCCCCTCACCACCTCCCTCTATTTCCTAAATCATTTATGTGCTCTCTCACCCAGGAAAAAGGGAAACCCAGCTTGCTGAGTCACTATCTGCTTCCAATTCTAAATAAGGGGACTTGGTCCAAGGGGTGAGTGGCTCTGTATCTTGGGCTCTGTCCCTTACTACTAGAGTTGGATATGTGTAGATGTCTAAGCTTTCCACACAACCCACCAGAGGATGAATGGGGTGTAGCTGGAGCAGCTGTCATATGGCAAGCAATCCTGTCCTCACTCTATTTGAATATGAGCTTCATCCTGTGCTACGTGCTAGTGGCTAATAAATCTCAGGGCCTGGCACTTTTGGAGGTCTGAGGGATTGAAGCTGCTGCAAGATAAACCGCGTTTCATGCAGAGAGATGAACCAGCATCAGAATAAAAAGTTTATCAATGTATACATTAGAGAAAAGAAGTTTGTTCAAGTAAAATGGCTTCAGAGATGTTTTACAGTTAAGGCAATTTTCAAAAGGGCCCCCCCACCTCTATTTTTCCCCCTGTTCTTAAAAAACACATTCTAAATTTATCACCTTAGTGGCCTCTCTACATGCATTTCATAGTGTTCTTTGCTTCATATTTCCACAGGATTTCAGTTCTTCAGGTTTAAAATCACCACAGAATTTATAAGGAGTGAAAATACTCCCAAGCCTCACATTTGCATGGCTCCCTCTACTTTATGAAGTGCTTTTGTATATACTAGCTCATCTTTATCACGAGCATCAAAGGTTTGATATCATTTGGAGAGCTTAAGACTAGTTCAGGTCTGTGGAGATTGTATTACAAAGCCCTCCTTTATAAGTTTTAATTTCCACATGGCAGCAAAAAATGTTATGAGTTTACAGAAAAATAAAATCTACTCATTATGAGGAAACCATTATATGCTTCCTTATAAAAAAATCCTCATAGGGGCCCCTGGGTGGCTCAGCTGGTTGGGCGTCTGACTTTGGCTCAGGTCATGATCTCACAGCCTGTGAGTTCGAGCCCCGCCTCGGGCTCTGTGCTGACAGCTCAGAGCCTGGAGCCTGCTTTGGATTCTGGGTCTCCCTCTCTCTCTGCCCCTCCCCCACTCACTCTCTCTCAAAAACAAACATTTAAAAAAATCCTTATAAAAATTGTTCTGTTCCAAATGTTGGCTCCGGAAAACTCCCACTCCCCCTTTAAAACTGTTTAGGCCTCACTTTTTTTCCAGAGCATCGACCTTATACTGACTCGTTCCCATTGGACCGTGTTAATCTTTCTTCGGGACTCTAGGCGCACCTGTGTTTACGATATCCCAGCTCATTCCACACTGCATAACAGTGTCTATCTGGACTACAAGCTCCTGGAGGGCAATGGCAAAGTCTCTTGTTTTTATCTCTCCTGTTCTTACCCATCCAGCACACTGTGAGACACTTGGGAAGTATTCAGTATGTATGGAATGAATGGAGCAAAAAATATATAGGAAGTAGGTACCATTTGGAAAGTGTGTAGTGTGAACTAGGGGTCTTCTAATGTAGTAAAAAAAAATTGGTTTTTTAAATGTTTATTTAATTTTGAGAGAGAGACGGACAGAGACAGAGCATGAGCAGGGGAGGGACAGAGAGAGAGAGAGAGAGAGAGAGACAGAGACAGAGACAGAGACAGAGAGAGAGAGGAAGACACAGAATCGGAAGCAGGCTCCAGGCTCTGAGCTGTCAGCACAGAGCCCGATGCGGGGCTCAAACTCATGAACAGTGAGATCATGACCTGAGCCAAAGTCAGATCCTTAAGCTACTGAGCCACCCAGGTGCCCTGTAGTCAAAGAATACTCTTAAGCAAGAAGATGAATATAGTTCTTATCACTTATGAAATCAAATTGAAATCGGGCACAGGAGAGTCAGAAGGACCTCCAGCGATCACAAGGACTTGCAGTTTAGGGAATCTGAGTGGACATGAGCAGCGACTGAGCCTAATTCACCCTTCCAGCCTACACAGCTCTCTGGATATGAAGATGCTGGGGAGGCAGAACGAACAGGTAGTTCTCAGAGCCAAAACGTGAATGAAAGCCTTCATCTTGGTATGACATATGCACGCCGTGAAAGGCTGGAGTAAAGCCTCTTGTCCAAGTTCTGTGAGGCTGCAAAGCCCTGGAGTCAGAGCTAAAGCTACGTGGAAGCCGTGAAAACCCTGTACCTTTAAGAAAAGCAGCGGTCTTTCACCTCTAAACTTTGTGATTCTGTGGAGAGTGCTGGAGAGTTGTGGGTTCCCCATCCCACCCACCAAAAGAAAGTAAATCAACAATTATAATCTTTGCTATTCTTGAAGAATATGATTTGTAACTCTTAGGAGACTGCAACTAATAAACCATATCTGTGTGCTATTTTGTAATATTAACAGATGCTTAAGGCAACAATAAATATAAATACACAAAGGGAGGCAAAACTGTACAGGAGTGTCTATGTGGTCCCCAATTTTAAATTCTAGTAGTGAAAAAATGAAGGAAAATCCAAATAAGGAAAAGTCACGAACACACAACATGAATGATGATAATTAATTAGCATAAGCATAATGAAGTTTTGTAATTTTAAACAACAAACAGAGCCCAAAGCAAACAGGAAACACAAATATCAGTGACATTAAACACCAAAAAGAAAGAGGAGTGGGGAGTAGGTTTAACCTCTGCACGGGGTTTACTGCTGGCTGAGGCAGGGAGAGGTTTAAAGGAGATTAAGAAAGATAAACAATGTCTGTTCAGCCCCTCTATATTTGGCTCTATGCATCCAGCCAAGCAGAAGGTCTTTTTTTTTGAGCTGGTGGGCTCACATACACCCACCAAAGCCAGGAGGACAGGTGGCGAGACAGCACTTGCTCTAGAACACTGTGAGGGTCCCCCGCCCCACCCCCTAGAGAAACTGAGAGGAAACTTGTCATTACCAGGTTCTGATCCAATCGCCTTAGGTCTTCTTCTTTGGTGTATAATAAATCAACATATTGATAAGAAGTTTTCTTGCTTATTGTCTTGAGTAGAAGAGCCCTGTTTATCCAAGGAATCACAGAATTTCGGAGACTGGACATTAAAGGTCACCGAGTCCACCCATCACTTTATCAAGTGGCCATTTGGCCTATGATATCACCTCTAGTGACAAGGACCTCATTTCCTCCTAAAGTGGTTACCACCATCCTTGAGCAGCTCTGAATATTAGTGAATTTTTCCTTAGATCGAGCCAAAATTTGTCTTTCTGAAATATCCATGGTTGGCCCCTGGGTAGAGAATAAATCTAAACCACCTACAATATGAGAACCTTTCAAATATCAGAAAATGCTATTATGTACTACCCAAGTCTTCTCCACTTCAGGCTAAATACACTCAGTGCTTTTAACTTTTCATCATATGATGTGAAGCTTTCGCACTCTCGTGGCTACCTTCCTCTGAACCCGGTCCAGTTTCTCTACCTCTGCAAGTGGGGCGTTCACTGGACATAGGCCACACAATGTCCAGTCACAATGGACCGTCCTCACCTTTTCTGGGTTATCATTTACTCCTGTCACAGAACTGCGGCACGAAAGGAGTATTTGCTGCATTTACCAAGGGTCTACAATGTGACAGGTACAGTGAGCACTTTACGTGTAACGACCGAAGCACTGAGAACAAGCCTATGTGTGGGGCTGACATTATTCCTATTTTATACCTCGGGGCCCAACGACACAGAGAGGTTAGGTGGCTTGTTTAAAGTCACACAGTAACTGGCAAGGCCTACACGGACTCCCTATAGACTGTATTTTGATAGATTGATTCTGCCCTATGTTCCAAATTGTGGAGACCAGATCTCCATTCCTTTTTCCAGTGTACTGTGCTCTTATTCCTCCCAGACCCAGCAAACGGGCCCTTTATAACTTTATCCAGGTCATTCATAAAATTTTGACCAGGACAGAACTGTGGCTGGGCTGCCTGATGACTCTGGGCTCCTTTTTTTTTTTTTTCTTTTCCTTCTTCTTTTGCCATGCCGGTAGCAATGATTCCATTTAGTCAAATTATGAGACTTTACTTAAAAATGAATTCATTGTAAGTTCCTTGAATGCTCGTCACATGCTTCTTTGCATCCCACACAGCTATCTAGTGCTCAGTAAAGATCACTGAAAGAAGCACTGTGTTCTGAAATACGAAGCCCGGAGGAGGACACAAGGGGTTGGCACATGCACTGCCTGGAGTATGTAAACAGTTTCTTGACTACTGGCCGTTCTGTCTGTATCCCGGCCTCTCTACCGGTGTGTGTGCTCTTCTGTGTTCTCCACACGTCGGTAACACTGACGAACAAACCCAGGACACCATGCTTGTGGAGACTGGGCATCTAACTGGACACTAGAGAAGTTTTGAAAATGCGCCACATTTCAGCCCGAGTTGATCATTACCGGATCAGAAACAGGTCATGATGAGAAATACCTGTCGACCATCACAAGGCTGGTGTCTAGAAACCAGAGGGAAGGAGAAACTCGTGGTATATCTTCCCTCTTGGAGGATGCCCTGATACGTTATTATTGCACCAGCTCTCTAGACAGAATCATACCACAGTTATCAAAGGGCATCCCAGGTTCTTAGAAGCACCAACCATCCATCTCAGCATGGCACAGATGTGTTCACATAGTAGGTCAAATCGTGTCCCCAGACACACACTCACACGAAAAACCTCTCGGATTTTACCCTGCCACCGATGTTATCAGAGGTTCTACCGCATTTTATACAAAAATATCTTGAAGTACATTGGAATAAAGAACAATGAAAACAGTGTTAACCTCAAAAATAACTACAAACTAGGAGTACTTAATAAACATCAGGAACAGTGATAATTAATTTACATGCATCGTCCGATTTAAGAGTCACAACAATTTTGAGAGAAATATATTAAAACTACTCCCAATTTACAGATAAGTAAGCTGAGACATAGAGAGGTTAATTACTTTGCTTGTAATTAGCAGAGCACTGAAACTTGAGTCTGGCAGCTTACTACTTATCCTCTTAAATGCAGACACCAAGTATTAAATGTGCAAAGATTTTTATTATTATTATTTTTTTTTAGGAAAATGAGAGAAAATGGAGACAGAGCCATCGGAAGACAGTGCAAGTCTGATCCCAAGTGAAGGCGAGACAGGGAAGGTCAGGTGGAAGGTCTCAGCCTCACAGTCTGGGGGAGGTGTGGCGTGGCTGCTGGGGAGTCCCCGAGTCCAAGTCAGCTGTCAGAGGGGTCCTGGGTCACCCAGGATGGGTCTGCGTTAGTCAGTCATTGGCTGGGAGTGGCCGTGGCGACATGGCCTCCAGAGGAAAGCGGTGATGGGAGTCCAGAGAGCAGCAGCCGGCCTTGAGTTCAAGGTCGGCCAGCATATCCTCACGGCCGTCACTCGCTGCCTCCCACGAGCCTCAGGAGGAGGCAGTTAATTTGCGCTTAAGGTGTCAAGTGTGTTATCAGAAGCATTTTCATCTATCAACAAAGATGTTTCAAAACCCATAGCCTGAGTTGCCAGATTCTCTAATTCTCAGGCTACATGTAGAGCAGAGGCCCTGACCCAGGGGAGTCAGGGTTCCGTTTCCAGAAGACGCTGAGCATAAGCGTCTGGGAGGGCAGGATCGAGTCGTTTCATACCAGCTGGAACAGACTCACTTCAGGTTCACCACTCTGCAGACAGTCTCATGGATTCCCTGAAAGGCATTTGGGAGAGGAGGAGTTTCTTGTGGCTGTGTTCCAGGAAGTTCCCAAGGAAGAATCTTCCGTGCCATGGATCTCAGGGAAAACAAGTAGGGACGTTCCAGGAATGGATCCCGGCTGAGCGTAATGCCGCTAACACACCGTCCTTTTAATCTTCTCTTTCTCATATTTTTCTTTTGTCCTAATCAATTCAACCTTTATTCATCCACAAAATAAAGAAAAGTGTGATAGAATCACTTCCTTTATTTTGTGGAAACCCGAGGAGAACCAGGCTTATTTGTTCGCTTCGACCAGTGCGCTGCACCTACCTAGTCAGGGATCTGGGTCAGTTACAACTTTGTGGATCTGCTGAGCTCTGTCTCCAACATCGGCTGTGTGTACCGATTACACACGCAGGGCGCTGTTTATCCTTTTGAATACATGCTACAAATATATACCTACAGATAGATATTTAAACATATATAATATATAGATCAGATAAACTGTCTACGGAAACCCTCCTTTGCCCTGGCAGACCTAGGACTACCGCACAATTCACGTTCGCTTGCCACCCCTTGAGTCCTTGACTTCCCCGCGGTGTTACCCGGAGGCCACCCTCAGACCTCAGACATCACTCCTGCTTGGCTGTCCTCAGACCTCCCGGACTCCCAGAATCTCTCTCATCCCTTTTCCTCTTTAGTTTCTTCCTTACCTGCCTAATTCTTGGTGTTCCCAAAGGCTTATCCTTGGCTCATTCATTTTCCCCTGTGTATATTCTCACTGTATGATTTTATCTATCTATTTATTTATTTACTTATTTTTTCCAAGACTTTTTTTTTTTAATGCTTATTTTTGAGAGAGAGAGACAGAACGTGAGCAGGGGAGGGGCAGAGAGAGAGGGAGACACAGAATCTGAAGCAGGGTCCAGGCTCTGAGCTATCAGCACGGAGCCTGATGCGGGGCTTGAACCCAGGAACTGTGAGATCGTGACCTGAGCCAAAGTTAGACGCTTAACCGACTGAGCCACCCAGGTGTCCTTACTGTATGATTTTATCTACTTCCTTGTTAAACCTTAGTTATGCCTTAGTTCCTCATATTTTTCTCCCTTCCCTTCCAACCTTGTCTCACCATGTAAAACTCCAGCCAACCTACCACAAAACATCCTCTCCATCATTATTCTACTGTGTGAGGGTGCTAATATATATGAATGCCTTTCCCATGCCACACAGCTTCCAGGGTGCTTTATATATACATTAGATCACCAGCCTTACAACAATCAAGCAAAATAGATTTTACAAATTCTACACTACAGATCAGGAAACTGAACCCACAGAAGTTTAGTCAAGTTAAACTTAAACTTCAGTATAGAATTTTATTTTATTTTATTTATTTTTTATTTATTTTTTTTTCAACGTTTATTTATTTTTGGGACAGAGAGAGACAGAGCATGAACGGGGGAGGAGCAGAGAGAGAGGGAGACACAGAATCGGAAACAGGCTCCAGGCTCTGAGCCATCAGCCCAGAGCCGGACGCGGGGCTCGAACTCACGGACCGCGAGATCGTGACCTGGCTGAAGTCGGACGCTTAACCGACTGCGCCACCCAGGCGCCCCGTATAGAATTTTAAATTTAGCCTGAAATTTAAACCTTGGTCAAGGTGGATCTTTACTTTGAATCAACGTCTTGAATTCCAAAGGGCCGACTCCCCCTGCAGCCTACCATTGGGTCCTCACACACCCACTTCTCCCAGCTTCCCGCTGGTGGGCCACTCTGGGCCACTGTGCAGCTAATTCACAAAATGATTTGCTCACCTCTTGTACTAGCCTCAAATGCATACTCCAGTATAATTATGAATTACTCTTACCATGACTCTTTGGCTTTACTTGTACTGAATAAAAATCTGGAATGATAAATTCCTGAATGCCCAAAGCCCACAACATCGACTTCCTTCTGTCCTACAATTGCCGGGAACATGTTCAGGAGCCAAGGGACAGTGCTAGGTGGGGTTAAAGGACTCTCAAGGAATCTCAAATTCTCTGCTTACTAACCTGGCCAGGGATTAAAGCTTAGTGTGGAAAAAAAGATTTTCAGGAGCATAGTAATCCAAAGTTGTATCTGGATTTTTTTTTTCTATAAAGCTTGTCAATCATGCAAATATTGTATTTATAAAACAGAAAACAAAGTTGTGAAATGGATTTAAATTCTAATCTTGAAATACCATTAGACTTTTCTCCAATTCTACAGAGTATATTTGTTTAAAATTTAAAGTATCTTTTACTCTTTTAAAAAAAATTTTTTTTTTAATGTTTATATATTTTTGAGAGGCGGGGGGCAGAGAGAGAGGAAGACACAGAATCCAAAGCAGGCTCCAGGCTCCAGGCTCCAAGCTGTCAGCACAGAGCCAGATGCAGGGCTCGAACTCACGAACCATGGGATTGTGACCTGAGCCAAAGTCGGATGCTTAACTGACAGCCACCCAGGCGCCCCTCTCTTTTCCTCTTTAATTCTGCAAATAGTACAATTTCAAATATAGCAACTATCATCTATTTAGCTCCATATTCAATATTTTACACAAGCTATTTCTCAATATGCAACGTTCTAAAAGGTGATTTTTTTTTCCTCCTTGGAAAATGAAAATAAACCTTCAATCTTCTGGCGGGAATAATTATGGGGTAAAATGCTTCCTTTTGAATGGGCTAAGAAGCCAGTATACAGCAAGCAGATGGGACAAGGTGCAGAAACAAGATGGAGCCAGGTGACCTTGGGGAGAAATCATTCCCAGTCCCTGCTTTTAGCTCCAAAACCATTATTCTTTTGCCTTTCATATCTCTTGTCACTGAATCATAGAGCCCTCTGGCTTTCATAAAAGCAGTTTTTTCATTCCCTAACTAAACACAATAATAAATTAAGAGTCTATCTTTGAAGAGGTGGTCTAGGTCTGGCCTTCTCTCTTCATCAGTCTCATTTCCATCCTATTTGGCTCCTCCAAACTTCCCCTCCCCCCACCTCCCTGCCTCCAACACCAGGAACCTAGCAGTCTTCATGACCTTGCCTTAAACTCCTCCCTAAGCCTTCTGTGGTCTTCCTTTCTATTATGCCCTTAGAGACAGGCACTGAGGGGCCCCGCCCTGGATCCCAGCTTTAGATAGCTCAGTCAGCTCCTCTGGCCACATGCCTCCCTGCCAGGGCAAGCAGTCTGTAGGGCCACAGTGAGAGTGTAGGTCTCCCTTTTAGACTGTGTGTCTAGATGCATGCAACCCCAAGTTCCCTACCCAGAGGGCCTCGGATCTGCTCTTCCAGATCACTCCTAGGGAAGGTGAATACTCACCTGTGTGCACTCTAGGCCCAAAGAATGCCCAAGGGGTGTGTGTATGGACCTTGTGGGTGTGGGCTGGGGGTGTCCTTTAAGTATGGGAAGGCCCTGTGGTACAGCACAGAGCCAGGGATAGAAGAAGAACGGGGTGGTCCAGGGAACCCAAGCCTCAGAAACCCTGAGAAACAACGATTCTACATTCAAACCCAGCCCTTCCAGTTGCTATGAAGGTTTTCTTTTCAAGGTCAAAGGACAGAATATATTTTACTTAATAGTTAGCTTGATCTATAACAAATGTGAAGCATATGGTATGTAGGCCTGCATTTGTACTCTTGCCTTGAGCCCATAAATGTTAAGGGCAGGCCCGTTTCCCCTCACCCAGTGATTTTCCTGCAGATCTTCTCTTGTGCTAAATTCCCATGCCATTTTGGTGTGAATGTCAAGCAAAATCTGAGACTTCAGAGTGGCTGAACCCCCCTTCCCGGTAGCCGGACCTTCTTCACACCATTCCTCTCCCTCTTCAGATTCAGAAGTGACAGAAGGCCCAGTGGTTAATTTGTAAACAGGGAAGAGAAGCTGTCGTGTGTCCCACGGAGAGGTTTTCATGAAGCATGGGCGCTCCCGGGTCACAGCCTATCGAGTATGGAGCCCGTGTGCGGTGACCTCTTTTCTCCTTACTGATTTTTCTCCCCCACTGTATTATTTCACTCCTCTCTTCTGAAGTGTGTCGCAGACAGAGAGGGAGAGGCTGCGACGGAAGTCCGCCAAGCAGAGACGAGGGGTGGGGGAGCAGTCAGCAATTCCAGTTTGTCGCTAATGATTTGTGTACAATTCAAGGTCAGAGAATGATATGTGAGGCTTGTGCGCCCACCCACGCAAGCATACACAATTTAGTACTTGATTATATCAGCATATAGTGCTAATACATCTAATGCTGCCTTGTTCACTTGCCTCTCCAATTAGACAGAAGACGCTGAGGGCAGGGACCACATGTTAAGCTTCCTTTGTTCCCCATAACACCCACCACCTTATTAGGCACATAATGGACATTTGATAAATATGTTTTTGTTAAAAGAGGCTTGCCTCTCTTAATGAAATCAACATGTTCTTGAAATGTTCTGAATAAAGCGAGTTTTGTCAACAAAATTCTGTTTGGATTGTCATCTAGTTTTTACCCTCTTGGGTCTGAACTGGGAAATCTGATCCTGGGAAGGGTGGGGGGAGTGTCTATGAATCCCCTGCAGTTGGACCCAACTTTGTTTTGGGGATGTGCATTTTTCTGGTGACATTGGTGCAGCTTTCCTTGTATTCTCAAAGGGATTGCTACTTAAAAAAGAAAAAAAAAAATGTCAAAACCCTTGGGTCTAGAAGGTACTAAGGAAGTTTGTCTAAGCTTCTAGGAAAATAATTCGCCAGCTTTGGTAAACAGAAAATAATAACCAGAGCTAACATTTGTTGACCATCTGCTATGTACCAAACCCTCGACATTCACCATATTTAATCTTCCCTGCAAGGTAGGCATTATCGTCTCATTCTGCACACGAAGAAACTGGAGAGACTTGCCTCAGGCACAGAGATATTAAACATCAAATGTGAGATTTGAACCAAGATCTGTTTGATTCCAAATCGGGAAATTTTTCATGAAAACTGTTTCTGTCTCTCTCTGATGCCCTACCTAAAATATTAACACTGATAATGATAATAGTAAATAAATTAACTTTGAGTATATTATTATCCCCATTTCACTGATGGTAAATCTGAAGTTAAGAAATATGTATGACATTCAGGGCACCTGGGTGGCTCAGTTGGTTAAGCGTCCAACTTCAGCTCAGGTCATGATCTCGCAGTTTGTGAGTTCGAGCCCCGTGTCGGGCTCTGTGCTTACAGCTCAGAGCCTCGAGCCTGCTTTGGATTCTGTGTCTCCCTCTCTCTGACCCTCCCCCATTCATGCTCTGTCTCTCTCTGTCTCAAAAAGAAATAAACACTAAAAAATAAAAAATAAAAAAAAAAGAAATATGTATGACATTCAAGTATAAACGGTAACTTACAAAAGACTCCCCAGTTGGTAAGTGAAGTGGCCAGTATTCAAATCGAAGTCCATCCATTTCTTCCACCCACTGCTTCTCAGTGCCTTTCACAGCCCCGACTGGATGGTCTGGCTTCCCCATGACTCACACAAAAATCCGTGGACTGGCTCTAGTTTCAATATACCATAATTTTTCCTTTGGAATTCAATTCCTTTTCTTTACATTTTCTCGAGAGGAGTGCAATCTTTCAAGTATTTGAACCTGGAGTGTGTTAGGCACTGTGGGAAATGGGAAAACATCTGTGTGTGTGTGTGTGTGTGTGTGTGTGTGTGTGTGTGTAACATACTTTTAACCAAAATTCTGGAGAATGTGTCTAATGCATGATTGCAGTTAGAGCTATTTAGGAAAATGGCAACCACACACTCAGTGTGCTGCTATAATCCTCCCTCTTCAATCCTCAAGGAGTACTACCTACAAATTTAGCAGGAACTCAGAGACAGTTCTGTTGATATTGGATACATAAGGAAGGCTGGCCAAGAAATCATTCGACATTCATCTGATATTACGAATCCATTCCATTTAGCTACTCAGCTTGATACTATGATAGTACTCACATGTGAAAGTGCTGTTAACTCTTTGAAAGAAAATAATGTTGAAATCCAGCTTTAATATATAACCTGGAAGGCAGATTTACGCAGAAGTTAAGCAAAGCCTGCGCCCTGAATTCAAAGAGATCTGAGTTCCCACCTCCATTCTCCCATTTACTAGCCATATGCCCTTAGAGAAAAACCATTTGACTTCTCTAAGCTTCTGCCTTCTCACACACAAATGGAAATAAAAATACCTTTATGACGAACTTTGTGAAGATGAAATGAGTTCATGTATATAGAGCGTGTAGAACAATGCTTAAGACATTGTATTCACTAAAAAAAAGGTCGTATTTTGTTTTTGTAACGTCACGTCTAAAGAGATGGAATAATTAATTTGTAAAATGTCGCTCTAAAAATCAAAACAGGATAAAGGATACAAATAAACTCTCCTTTTCCATGAGTGACAACAGTGGCACTAAAAAGAAAATTCTGACAATAAAAGCTCACAGGAAAAGAATTCTAAAATCGGTCTTTTTCTATGTACGGGTTTATCCAAATTTCCTTCCTAATCGTATTTATTACCGTTGACATTTTATTACTCAAAATAATCCCGCGTGATCCACAGAAATGGGTGGGCACTCTGCAATGTGCTGTGCTCTTTCTGCACATGGTAATGTCAGAACTAATTATTTCAATCCTATGTTGGTGTGGAAAGCATGGCAAGGGGAAGACAGGTTGGAGGGGGCCTGATTGGTACTTTCTAGTTCTTGCTTCCATAGTGATTTAGTATATGTAAGACAAAATTCTTTAAAAATCCTAATTTGCAATCAGAAAATGAAGGGTGAGTGCTGGCAGGAGAACAGAGACATACGAGTGTATACCATAGTGGGAACCCTCTTTTTCCCCTCAGCTGACAAGCAAGCCAATTAGATCCACCGAATTGTTGACCTACGTTTTCAAGGACCCAAGGAAGTCAGCTTTCTAAAAGGCAATAAAATTTTTGCTTTTAATATGCACTGTCCTTCAGTGAAAATGACAAGGAGGCTGAGGTGACTTTAGAACCCTGGAGACCAGAACTCTTTATCCAGAGACAACGGTGAGGAGACCCAGGAAGCTGAATAAGAACGATGTAAAAAATGTACGCCTGCATTTTTACCAGTGAGCCAAAAAAGACGCTATAAAGTATGACAATCTCAGATATTTCTGAATTGTTTCTCCACGACCAAAACGCCTGCAGACCAGAAAGATATTGGCTCCCATTTGCACAGCCAACCAAATACCCAACCCCTACCCCCAATTCCAACAACAAAAAAAACGTAATACTCATAAAAAAATAAACATGTATCTGGAAGATGGGGGTGGAAGAAGGGGAGAAGGGGAAGAGATAGAAAAGAAGAGATAGAAAGAGATAGAAAGAGATAGAAAATTTGTTTTGCCCAGTTCTTATATTCTAGGAGAATAAAAGTGATTCTGAAGCCACTGCCTTGGCAAGGGTAGAAAATGCAGACCAGAATGTCAGATGTGATCTTCAGATGGCTTTCTGGTTCCCATTTCACTCTGTGAGTCTCAATATCGAGGCAAAATTGTATGAAGTTTAAGAGCTTAGGTTTGGATTCAAATAGACTTTGCTTCAGTTCCTAGTTCCAGTACTTACTCTGTGACCTTGAACAGGCTACTTAAACTTTATATGCCTGAGTTTCAAGATCATTTGAAGATGAAATGGTTCATGTCAAGTGCCTAGCCCAGATTTTGGCACGCAAAGCATTCCATGGATGGTAGCCACAACATGTACCTTCCTTTGGATCAGAGTTTCACAATCTCAGCATTACTGACATTTGGAACTGGATAATTCTTTGTTATGGGGGCTGTCCTGTGCCTTGCAGGATGTTTACAAATGTCTGCTGGGCAATGGTGGGACCAAATCACCCCTAATAATGAACCACTGCTTTGGATCGATCCAAGTTTTGGAAGATAAGAACAACTCCACTCTTTTCCTTGGCATTTATATTTTTAAGTCCCAGCTTTAGAAAATGCATACTCTTATTTTGAAAGCCTAGTAATAAATCACGTAACTATAGTGGTCTCAGCTTCCTCATCTTGAGACGGTATTATATCTAGGCTCACTCTTATTCTGACCTTGAAACGTCTATTCCTATCTCTCTCATTTCGCCAAGAATTTTAAAATGGTTTCTCCTATGAGGAAACTTACATAAGGGATACATGTTCAACTGGAAAAATTAGGAAATGCAGATAAGCAAAAAAGAAAGAAGGGTAAAGAAAAGAAATATTTACAATTCTGGCAGTCAGAACTAACTAGGGTTAACGTGACGATGGATGGGTTTTCAGGTATTTTTTGAATACGTAAATGTATGTATATATACAAATAAAGACGTGCGTATATACTCACACGTAACACACAAGTATTTCTTACATGTCATTTTCGCCAGTCATTAATTCTAACAATCTCCAGACTTACTGCTAGACACTATATATTTTTTCTCATGTACAACTTCCCTCAAGAAGTGGTTCATTTTCCCGTCATTAATTCTAGCAATCTCCAGACCTAGTGCTAGACACTATATGTTTTTTCTCATGTACAACTTTCCTCAAGAAGTGGTTCATCAACTCATGTTTTCAAGCACCATCTGGACATGGATTAACCAGAAACCCACCGCTTTAGTCCTTTATTTCTCCACTGAAAGACATTCTTAAATGAATGCCTGACTGACAGTTAAGCAGAGCAGTGTTAAAACTATCCCCTTTGGTCAACTCTCCCTTTACCGATAACCGACAGCTATACTCGGTTTTTTAAGTTAGAGGTTTGGAAGCAAAATTTGACTCCCCTTTTCCATACGTGTCCCGAGTCATGTCCATGGTCACTTCTACCCTTCGCTCACTTTTCCTTTGGCTCTACTTCCCCGGTCACATCAGTCAGGTCCTAATTATTTTGTTCCAGGTGTGCTGTTTCCGAGCCTCTCACCTGCCAATCACTTTGATCAAGATAGTACACTCCTCTTTTCAGAAACCTACAATGACTACCCATTGCTTCTTGTATCACAGGTTAGATCTTAATAATGAGCTCCGAGGGGCTTCCTCACCGCCTTCAGCTCTCCTCCCAAGGCCTCGTCTTTTGCTGCTCCCCAGCTTGCACTTCTTATTCCTTATCAACTCTTCACAGCCCGCAATCCCCTCGCTCCCCCTTCTGAACAACAGTCCATTAAAAGTAAAGTAAATCAAAGCACAGGGCCGATGTCTTTTAAAAAAGAAGAAAAACTAGAACATTAATAAATTATCCTTCTGCCTATGCTTTAGTTACCAGTTGTAGCTAATTATTTACCATATTAATAAGGTGTGTCTTTTTTACATTATTAACGAATGCTTTATTTATTTATTTTGATTTCAAAAACACATTTGAATTTTCACCACAGTGGATGAAACGCGTGTACGATACGAGGAAGTCAATCTCCCAACATGATTTTCTTGGAGCAGGATTTCTCGTCAAGGCTCACGCACCTACTTAATCCAAATGACAGCCAGTTTTCTCAAATAAAAGGTGTACCAAAGAATAACCCTTGGATGCGACCACTCTATCACTCTATCGAAAATGAGTAGGAATCTGCACGCTGTTATTATTTAAAAAGTATTTTAAACCCAGCTTTTACTAGAGGATAAACTTCTTAAGGGCAGGGACCATGCCTTTTACATCCTTTCTGATGCTCACAGTAATGGGAATACAGCTTGTGTGCAATTGGTCCTCAATAAGTGTTGCTAGGTGATTCACATTTGAAGGGGAAATGGAAAGAAAAGCCTGAAGGACTGACAGGATTTGCATGCATGCATCTTGCTGTGAATAATACAAATGTGGAGAGAGACGACTAAGTGGGCAGCATGGGCACTGAGGGCCTCAGCCCCTGAAACATTCAATAATCGGAAGTTATAACATGACTCATGGCAGCACCCAGGGTGTACGATAGAGAACAGAGGAATTGGAGGATGTGCTGCAAGAACTTTGGGGGCTGCAGAAGTGAATCACAGCACCAAGCATGAAACGATTTCAGGGAGAAACATTTAGCAGGAGAGACAGCATGGAGAACAAGGGAAGAAACAATGGTAGAGAAATAGTAAGCGCTTTAATGTGAAAAGGTAAGGGAAAGAATTCTTTTTTTAAAAAAAAATTTTAATGTTTGTTTTAGTTTTGAGAGAGAGACACACACAGTGTGAGCTGGGGGCGGGGGTGGGCAGGCAGAGAGAGAGGGAGACACAGAATCTGAAGCAGGCACCAGGTTCTGAGCTGTCAGCACAGAGCCCGACGTGGGGCTCGAACTCACGGACCGCGAGATCATGACCTGAGCCAAAGTCAGATGCTTAACTGACTGAGCCACCCAGGCGTCCCGGGAAAGAATTCTTACAGCTGAAGTGAAAACTCATATAACTAACAAGGTTGGGTTTGGTATGAACAAGACAACAGCTCAGATGCTAGGCCCTCTAAAATTTTATTTCCTACCCTAAATGAAAGCGAAAGCTTCTTCACACATGACCACAGAAATCTACATTAATTGTCTACCATGAGGCATAGCTTTGATATCTGCTCAGGGGCTGCAAAGTAAGAAGAAACAAATTTCTGGGGGTGTTTGGAGTCTATGACTTCCTCCCGCCTGCCCCCCCCCCCCAACCACCTTCTCTCTGAATTGGGCACATCCCACTGATCCACATATCCCCCCATGTGGGTCTGCTCATCTTTGCCACTAGGTTTTTCCCATTCTAAGCTTCTCTGTGCCAAGACCGCATATAAGTACCTCATGAAATGTCAAAAGCCCTTCATAGTACTTATGGTTCACAGATAGGTCCACAAATTCTTGACACTCCCTTCAGAGGGCAGAACGAATTCCCCTCCCCTGGAGTGTGAGTGGACTTAATGATTTGCTTCAAATGAACAGAATAATGAAGAAGTGAACGCGTGTGGCTTCAATACCATGTCATAAAAGGCATTGTGGCTCCTCCCTTGCACTCTCTTAAATCTCTCACTCTGGGGAAGCCAGCTGCCATGTCATAAAAACACTCAAGTGGCTCTGTGGGAGAGATCCACATGGTGAAGAACGGAAGCCTCCAGTCAGCAGCTAGGTGAGGGAGCCGCCTGGGAAGCAGACCCTCCAGCACCAGTCCAGCCTTCAGATGACTGCAGTCCCAGCTGACAACTTGATGCAGCCTCATGAGAGACTTTGAGCCAGAACCACCCAGCTACGCTGCCCCTGGATTTCCTCAGACCTGTGTGGGAAAATAAATGCTGTTTTAAGCTGCTAAGTCTGGGGTGTAATTTGTTACATGGTGATAGATAACTAATGCAGTAAATTTTCCAGTAGAACTCTTATTGATTTTGGAGTTAAGTGGTTTTGTTTTAAAGTTGTTATTTAAATTCCAGTTAGTTAACATACAGTCTAGTGTTGGTTTCAGGTGCAGAATGTAGTAATTCAACATTTACATACAACATCTGGTTCTCATCGCAATATGATCCTTTTAATAGATGCAGGAAAAGCATCTGATATAGTAAAACATCCATTCATGGTAAAGACCTTCAGCAAAACAGGGTTACAGGGAACATACCTCAATATAATAAAGGCCATATATGAAAAACCCACAGCCAATATCATGCTCAATGGGGAAAAAATGAGACCTTTTCCTCTATGGTCAGGAACAAGACAGGATGACCACTCTCTCCACTGTTATTTAATGTAGTACTGGAAGTCTCTGTCCTCACCCCTCTCTCTTCCTCCCCCACCTGTTCTCTCTCTCTCTTTCAAAAATAAATAAATACTTAAAAAAATGCTAGAACTGATACAGGAATTCAGTAAAGTCAAGGAATACAAAATCAATGTACAGAAATATGTTGCATTTCTATACACCAATAATGAAGCAGCAGAAAGAGAAATCAAGGAATCGATCCCATTTACAACTGCACCAAAATCCATAAGATACCTAGGAAAAAACCTAACCAAAGAGGTAAAAGATCTGTACTCTGAAAACCATAAAACCCTGATGAAAGAAAATGAAGATGACACAAAGAAATGGAAAGACATTCTATGCTCACGGATTGAAAGGACAAATATTGGAGTTGTTTTAAAAGTTTACTAAACTTCCTGTTTTAAGCTGAATACTCCCAAGAGAGAAAAAAAAAGTTTAAAGTAATAATAGTTTTCATTATTTGGGGAACACTTGTTTACCTGCTCCTAATACATGAAAAGTTTAGATGTTATAAGTGTTCAGTTAAGTGAAATCCTGCCTTTCTTTTTAGCTTCTGATTTTGACAAAGACAAATGGTTTTTCTCATATAATGAGGTTCCAGAAACAACTTGGACACTATAAGGCCTTGAAGGGCCTGGATAACTGGAAGAAGGGAAGGACCAGGGGGAAGTGGCTAGATTTTCCTTCAAGGTGTTTTCTTGTTTAATTTCATTTAACACAATAAACAAAAAGGGTTGGCATTTTCATATTGTATATTAAAATATGACAAATAAGTAATTTTTATTTTAATCAGAGGTAAAGGCAGGAGGAACAATCTTGTCATAGCCAGGATGAAAGAAAACTCTTTTTAGCAGCATTGAAAACTTGCTATAATGGTTGGCTTTTCCGAGAGGATATTAAGACACTTTTACTACTTTGCAGCTCCTGTCTCTATAATTTTCATATATATGATACCGTGTTTCTCCCAGGATTTTTCCATCCTTGTTTGCACAATGCCTAGACATGTTAGGCATATTATATGTCTGTTGAATGCATAAATGGATGGGTGGATGAATGAATGAATGAACAAAGGGTGGCTTAGAGGAAAACTGAAGCAGTTATATTCTCCTAGAAATTAAAAAGGTACTGATAGCGTATGATACAACTAATGTTTTAAATTAACTTACCCACCCCCCCACACACAAATAATACACACTATGAGTGGGTCTGATACTGTTCTAAATGCTTTATATAATTTAAGATGCAGAATTGTCATAATGACCCTATTACCATCCCCACTTTCTTGATGGGAAACCCAAAGCTCAGAGAAGGTGTGTAAGTTGCCCAAAATTCTGCAGGTAGTGAAGCGGTTAAGTCAGAACGTGGATATCTGCCCCGGCTTCAGAGTCCGCTTCTGCACCTCCCCATCAGGGTGGTTCCCTAACTGGTCTCACCCTCATACCCGGATGTTTCTCAAGTCCGGAGAAGGTAGGAGCGGTGGGATAGAGTCCTGCAAAGCAAAGAGCTGTGCCTGCTTTGTGCTGTTTTGGGGAATTGGGTTTCTTCACGAGTTGCTCTCACTAGACTACCAATTTAACACTCTGCCAACTGTCCAATTATTCGTGTTCACGTGGAGCTAAGTGGGTTCTTCTCCAGCTGCACACCTTTTTTTTTTTCTCTACATAATTAATGAAGCTCATCAAAACCCTCGAAAACAAGCCCAGAGCACCAGCCACTCTCATTGACATGTTAATAGGGGGTCAGGTGCTCCCGACCCCGCCACAGGATGTTTATATGGCGCCAGCGCTGCTCACAAATGTTCTACGTTGACGACAGGATACGTTACTTCTCGCGATCAGCAGCCACATGACACGCAGATGGCTTGAAGCATCTGAAGCCAGTAGGCCACACAGATCAGGTGAATTCTAAGGATGATGGCACAAAATCTGCTGTGTGCGGGTCGTCCAGAGGAGAGGGTTCGTTGCCACTGGAAAGAGACCTCCCTGGCCAGCAGTGGACAAGGGCAAGCACTAATCTATTCTGTACAGTTTAGGGTTATATAGCTTTTAAAAGATGATGTAAAAAGTCGGAGGCTTTGAAATAGCAAAGATATTTTCATGTTGCTTTAGCTCTGGTCCTGGGGATTGCCCTTCTGAATACAGATTTTGTTGTTGTTGGAGACCTGCCCTCTCCAACATAGTGGCCACTAGCCTCACGGGGCTATTGAGCCCTTGAAATATGACTGCTTCAAATTGAGCCGTGCTGTAACTGTAAAGGACACATCCGATTCCAAAGACTTGGTATGAAAAACAAGAATGTAACATATCTGGTTCATAATTTTTATACTGATTATACATGGACATGGTAGCATTTTAATATATCAGGTTAAGCAAAAATATATTAAAATTAATTTCACCTGGTTCTTTTTGCCTTTTGTAATGTGAAATTGTTAAATTCCATGGCTTGCATTGTATTTCTGTTGGACGGTGCTGCTTTAGAGTTGGAACACCGACACCTGTCACTGCTCAGAGAGGGGCGCAAAGGCCAAACGATCTTCCAGGTTTTTTTTTCCAGGCCGGTCTGCCACATTAACGAAAATCTTACTAGTAGCTGATAACTGAAACCCGCACTCTCTGTCATGAAGGCTGTTCTACCGCAGACACGAATAGCCTTCCACAGCCTTCGGTCACCCTTCTGCCCGACAGAGTAACACTCCAGGCCCTGACTAGCCACAGCACGGACACATCACAGCGCCGGTGGCACATGTTACTCAGAGTCTTAGCACACTGACCGGAGGGGCTGCCTCTCTGCTCTGCATCTAGCAACTTTTAGGGAATGAGCAGGTGCACCCAGAGCCCTTACCTATGAGTGTGCAGTCTGCGGATAACAAACTGTGTGCATGGGAGGGTACGAGGGAGGTTGCCATCACACCTGGGTGCCGTAGGGGCTGTGGCTGCAGTCTGCCTGCTCAGAAAGGGTGACTTTTTCCTAATTCTCAATAAGGCACCAGTAAAACTTGAGATGGCCCGACATGGACCACTTTCTACACCATTTTGCTTGCACCAGCTTTCCCAGCTTCAGCGGGGCACTGAAAGTAATTCTTGCCTTAATAAGCCCATTAATGTCCTTTGTATGAACTGGCTAGAGCCCAGTGCAGAAAAGAAGCTCAAATAAACTTTTGAACATCTCAGATGCAAAAGCAATTAGAGGATGCAAGTATGTTTATAAACCTCTTCTAGGAAATCATAATATTAATAAATGGGAGTTATCAGTTTAGATACCATCCGGGGTCAATATTTACTGCTCAGTAAATAAAAATGTATAGGTAACCTGCATAATCTCATGAATCATATTAACTAATCATGACAGTGTATTGGAAATCTAACTAACATGAAAGGTATTTTGATTCTTTATGCATTGGGTCAGATGCAAGCCATTTGGTGCCATAAAAAAGATTAATTCCAGAGAAACCTGCTCAGGAACCAAGATATAATACAGTATCTCTGAATAGGAAAATAGGAAAATTTTTTTCCAAGGAGTTTTATAACCTCCAGAAAAGCCGAGAGTTGCTATAAATAGTTAATGAAGGATGACATAATATGTTTTAAAACTTATTAGAGGAATTCTGTTCCTCTAATATACTTGCATAGTGACTCTCTTTAGAGAGTGCTCCCTTTAATAGATATGATGTGACCAAATAAATCCTTAATATAGAAATATTAAGCAAAAGGAACATATGATAGTCTGTTACTACTCTAAATAAAGAAAACAAACATTTTCATAGTAATATGGACTTATTGAAAACTAAAAGCTTGCAAAAACAAAAAGTCCAACTATAAAACACAGGAGTAGCTATTTGAGGCTCAATTTAACACAAATTTTTAAAAAATTGCCATGAGCTTGCTTCACACCTTTTGTGAAGTGTGGAACAAGTATCTCAGCAAATGAGAAATACATATCAGAAGAATAAGGTAAATAATTACTAAGATTTGATATTTAGATTTATATATGACTTAATCGTCATCTTTCAGAAACTATTATACTACCCTAATATTTAATCTCATGATCATAAATATTTGATTCATTTCCCTTTCATCTTATCATATATTCAATCACCAAGTTCTGTTGCTTCTTTCCTTTAAATGCTGCGGTGCCTGTTTTCCCATAAATTGTAAAGGACCCATCCAGATAGAGATTCTTACTATCTCCAACTTGAAATGGTAGAAAGTCCCATACATTTTACCTCACTATTCCCCAACATAAACCTCTCTCTCCAGCCTGGCTATAGTCTGCATTGCCCACATAAGGAACAACCCTTTGCTTGAAGCAGAATGCCTTTCCACTCACTCACCATCTGATCTAACTCCTGGTCATTCTTGGTCCACTCAAAGCTTACCTCCCCTTGGAAGCTGCTCTTTTCTACTCCAGACTGTACTGACCCTCGCCTTCCCTCTGCCCATAATCCCTAATAGAGAATTTAGTAAGGTGGCACTTACCCACTTGCTGCCTTGTATTGACTTAACCTGTGTGTCTCCTTACCTCCCTGACCAGAGTGCACACTGTGGGACACGGTAGATGATATTACTCTGGTATCTCTTTTTAGTCCACAAGATTTAGAATTTTAGAAGTGAATATACACAGGAGAGTATGCTTGGTCAATTTCACAATTTTCCACACTTGCGACAGACCCTTAGCCCAACAGACTCTTGCCAGGGAGAAAACAAAGCCGGACCTCCTCTCTTATGTGTGAATGCACTGGATATCCATTGGGAGGCACTGGGCAGTGGGGGCTCTTGTACAGTGAATGACCTTGAAAGGAAGGGAATCTCAAACTCGGAAAACAGAATGAAAACAGGACTCCAGCACCACCTCAAAGCTCAGGAACACCTGGGAAGCGTGCCTGAATTCCCTCCTTGATCTAACAGTGTCAGAATATGGAACAGAAGAGTCGTGGCTCTCCTGATGTGTCTGCAAGCAGTCTTGCCCAAGGAGGATGTCCCCACCAAAGAAGACTTAAGTAAGCCTTGTGCTTCCTCTAATGTGTGAACTTCCATTCCATGGCAGTCTCTCTTCCTACAGATCCTGAGGGAAGCAGGTCAGCTCCCACAAGGCCACACCCTCAGTTGGTCCTGAAACAGAGGAATGGACAGCCAACACTCTCTTGGACAGATGAGGGAAATTCCATCCTTCCCCCAGGTGGGAATGGGTGGGGGGCAAACAGTGGAGGATGGACTGCTTTGTCCTATTAAGACAATCAACAGGAGTGAGTCTATGCTTTACAAAACATAGCTAGAATCCACAAGATTTGATCTCTTAAAATCTCACTCTATCCTAAGAAAAAGAAATCCGTTAAGTGCAAAGTAACCTAATTTTCCCATCTTACTTGAAATGATACAGGCTCAGACCCTACAAAATTTATAGTAATAAATAGTATAAATTATATGGCAATAACTGCCATATACAAATATCGAGTGTGAAATAAACAAGTTGTTTTAATTGCAGATTGAGTTATCTCATGTACAATTTCTCCATTAGAAAAGGGTAGTGGTGGTGGGTTTCTTATTAAAATGCACACCCCCAGGCCCCATCCCAGACCTACTGACTCTGAGTCTTTGGCAATAGAATCTGATTACCAGCATCTTGAACAATTTCCCCAGGTGATTCTCAGGCCCACAAAAGCTTTGGAACCACTGACTGTTGGGGTGTAAGCGCTCTCGTTAAACAAGAATATTCGTGTCCCATGAAGCCTTTAAGGGGTATTCTCATAAGGCACTAATTCTTGCACAAAACTATCACATAACAAATTCCTAAAACTTTTTCTTTTCTGCTATTTACTCTTCGCCTCATATTTCTAAGACTCTGACAGAATATCAATCAGGATTATCAAAATATGCCAGTGTGTTTATGGAAATTACTTATTACACCCATCAATACGAACACTTCATTTATTTTCTGGAGTTTTGTAGCACTTCTGCCCACTGGTTTCCCCTCAGCCGGGAGGCCGTGGATTCAGTCAGTGATGAGTGTTCTGTCAATATTTTACCTTGCATCTGAGTTGCCGGATACTATTGGCTTTGTCAGGGTCATGGAACCTAAATTGTTTTTATAGTCCTTGAAGTAAGTCAATATTTTCAAGATTCTAAAAACTATTCAATGGTTATAATCACGAGATCTTATTCTAAAGAAGCACGACAATCATGTTGACACTGCTGTCCTTTTGAAGGCATGTATTTGACATATGTAAATTTTATGGTAAGGGAGCACTTTAGGTTTTATGAAACCAGCTCTATTAAAGCCCCAAATGTTAGAAGCAATAATGTGGAATTTGCTGTAAAACATAAATTTTCATATTAGACAATATTCGATATTCAGATAGAAAAATGCTGAAAGCCACTGAGGGAGCCTCTGGTAGGCTGAACACTCACATTTATCTTGGCTTCCTCCAATGCCTCATTGCAACGAAAATAAAGGGATAAAAATGATTAAACACTCAAGAACAAAGAGGATGGGAGATAGCAACAGCAATTGAGGGGTATCAACAAAATTTTGGAAGATGAAAATCAGATGGCTGAGTGGTAAACAATTAGCAGCTTAGAGAAGGCTAAATCTAAGCCTGCGCGTAGGGGAAGCCAAAAATAAAGCAAGATGATTCAAGCCAAAGAATGCTATAAATTCTCAGAAATTAGAAGGACCTCTAAAAACCAGGGTGGGAGGTGGGGCTCACACAAAAGTAAAATTGGTTTAAGTCCTGTATAATTAAGAGGTCGACCAGATATACTCCCCCGCACTGAAAGTAGGAAGGTACACTACTGAGAGAAAGATTAAGCCACAAGTCTTTGGAATCCTGGATCCCAGCCCTAGCTGAGGGTGAACTGAGGAGCCATACAAAGACAGGGAGTTGATTGAAAATCTACATAATATTTAGTGAGATGCCCCTCACCATCGCCTCCACCTACCAACTCCCTTCCTCTGCTCAGTTCTAAAAAGCCAGCCTCCAGATTTACAAATTTCAGTAGTGAGACTGAAGGAATCTTTTCTGACTGGCCATAGTGGGTAAAAATCTACAGACACTGACCCAGTGAAATGGCTGGGTCCTAGCCCGATCCATCTATAGCAAAGTCCCACATATGACAAGCCCTGTCTGAGCACACAGAGCAACTAATTAGCTATATTGTGCCTCATTCTTAAAATAATTAGACATTTGAGAAAAGCTTCTAACATGAAAGAAAGAAAAATCAAATGAACATATGGGTAAAGGGTGCTTGGGAGAAACCGAGACAAAGCAGAGATTAAGAGAAAATGTAATTTAATTTAAATGGTAATATCCTCAAATCAAAAAGGGTAAATGAGAGAACAAGAAAGAACTTATGGAACTTGGAAATGTGATAAATAAAATAAAATATTTAATTTTAGAGTTGGAGGATAAGGTTAAGGAAACCATATAAAACATAGAACAAAAGGTCAAAGATATGGAAAATTGAAAAGATAGGAAAATTAGAGAAGAATCCAGGAGGTCCAATACATGATGAGGAAAAGTTCCAGGAAGTTAGAAATGGAGAAAAAGGAAGGCAGAAATAATCAAAGAAATAATACAAGAACACATCCTAAGAACATTTTTTCCAGATTTCTTAAGAAAAAGTTCATAGTACCAGACACAGTGAATGAAAAATGGCTACATTAAGCAATATCGTTATGAAATTTCAGGAATACAGAGAAGATCTGGAAAGCTCTCAGAGTGGGGGAAAAAAAAAGAATTACATACATAGAATGGGGGATCCAAATTTCACTAGATTTTCAACAGTATGAAAGCCACAGGATCTTGAAGAAATGTCTCTGAAATTCTGACCAAAATGTTTCTAAAGTATAATGCTACAACTGGCAAGCTGTTCGTAAAATGTGAGGATAAAGTTATTTTCAAAAATAGTTTTCACGAAAACAATCTCTTGAGTGCCCTTTCTTAAGAAGTTCTGAGGATGTGCTCCAGCAATTTGAAAGACTAAGCCAAGAAAGACATAGAGGGATCAAGAAAAGAGGTAATGTGACTCAGAGAGGGGTGAAACATTCCAGGAATAATGGTGAGGGGCAGTGACAGTACTTCAGTTAAGTAACAGACCAAGAAAACTGTAGACAGAAGAAGCCTGGAGCAAGAGGGTATAAACCCTCAGGAGAGGCACTGAAGGAAAGAAAGAGCAATCGAGGAAGAGAAAGAGAAGAGAGAAGGGAGAGGGAAAAATTGGAAAGAAAATATAAGAAAAATAGATTGTTTGATATTTGATCATACCTCAAGTTTTACAGAGTCAGACAAGTTTGAGGATGGATTCAAGGTAGCTGTAAGGAAAACACCAATTAAAAAAAAAAGAGGTCATTATTAACTCCAGGGAAAACAAAAAGTTGTACAAGAAAGGAAATAGAATCGTAATATGCTACATAATGAAATTGTAATGTGCAATGCAAAAATAACTCCTGTAAATACGGAATACTTTAAAATCGTAATTTGTGCTATAACTAGTTATATTGAGAGTTTGGGGAAAAGAAAAAAAGAGACTCTGTGTGTGGTGAGGGGGTTTATGTTCGTTTGTAAGGAGGTAGTATAAGCAGGTTAAATCCTCATCTTCTATAGAGCCAACTAATTGAAAAATTGAGAAACAGCAGTTGATGGAGATGAATAAGATTGAAAACAGCTTAAGAATGGAGGGGATGAAGCAGTGCACTCCTGCTTCTCCCCAGAAGCCTTGCAATACTATTTGACTTTCGAAACTGTGTCATGTATTATTTGGATAAAATAAACAACGTATTTTGAGAAAACTAAACAAAGGGGCTCCAGGTTTTTAAAGATAAGGAAAATGCATTTCCAAAGAGATTTCCAAGATGGCTGTGAATACTAGAGGTCTGTGCTTTTTATGTAGATTTTATGGCTAAAAAGCTCATAATACTATATCTCACATGGTACCCAGCAAATTTTGGCAAAATAAAATTGAAAGGGAAAAACATTCTACAAGATCTGAGCACACGTATTCTCACTGTGGCATCCACAGCCACACACGGCAAAGGCCGTGTAAAGAACAAAGTAGCACAGTAGTCTATGATTTATCTAGTCCTAGGATAGTAACTACTAAAAATTAACATCACATTTTGGAAATTGATCACTTTCCACAGTTCCATGGAGGAATTAGTTTTGGCTTTTGGGTATCCCTGGAACCTTCCTTGACCAGGAGGCAGTCTCTTGCTTCTGGTTTACTTCTTTCAAAGCTGCTCCACTGTTTTTTGTTTGTCAGACGCAGAGACTGAGTTTGCTGTCCCAGCAAACTCATTGTTGTTCTGTTGGTTCAAGATAACCACCTCCTATCACAGGATTCTTTTTAGACCTGTCTTTCCAGTTCTTCCATTTGATCTCAAAAGCAGCTCTGTGTTATTTTTACTAATGCTCTCTCCACTGGAGCTGATAATCAAGTAAACACAGTTAGGGCTTGAACTTTGATAATTGCCATGTTTAATGATTTATTAAACATCGTTATGTTGAAGACACAGTGTTAGGTACCATGAGAAACAGCGAAAACAGAGAGACAGACATGCACAGAGAAAGAGAGAGAGGCAGAGACAGAGAGAGGGAGAGACAGAAAGAGTGAGAGTGAGAGAAAGAAAGAAAGATCTTGCCTTTGAGAAATGAGATTAGGAAAAGATAATAGATAGACATGAACAAAGTAAGTTCTGGTTATTTCAACACATGCTTTAAAAATTAGAGAGCAATCCAGAAGGTCCAATATATGATGAACACAGATTCCAGAAAGTAAAAAAAAAAAAAGGAAAAGGAGAAATGATCAAAGAAATAACAGAAGAACATAACCCAGAGAAGATTCTAAAGCTTGTAATGGTGGAAATTTTATTGATACTTTCAATGTCACTGTTTCAGTTGAAATTTTATGGGAATTAAGAAAAAAAGCAAAAAGAGGATGCAGAAAGAAAAAGGAAAAGAGAGTGAGTGTGGGGAGCGGGTTTTAGAGCCATCTCTAGAAGTGGGGATTCACAACGAATATATGTAAATGAATAGAAAATAATGGTATCACTTCAATCCAACTGGCAAAGTGGATAAATAAGGATTTTTAAAAAAGAATTAGTGAAGGGGCGCCTCAGTTGGTTGAGCATCCGACTTCAGCTCAGGTCATGAGCTTGTGGTCTGTGAGTTCAAGCCCCTTGTTAAGCTCTGTGCGGACAGCTCGGAGTCTGGAGCCTGCTTCGGATTCTGTGTCTCCCTCTCTCTCTGTCCCTCCCCCGGTCATGCTCTGTCTCTGTCTCTCTCTCTCTCTGTCAAAAATAAATAAACATTAAAAAAAAAAAAAAGAATTAGTGAAGCATAAACCTTTTTTAAAATAGGGGATCTCCTTTGCTTAAAAAGTATTTTTCCTGATGACAGAATTAACATACACGTATGGTAGAAAATTTAGAAAACTCAGTTAAGTATAAAGAGGAAGATAATAATCACTTATAATTTTACCAACCCCAAATACCACTCCTAATATTTCAGCTATTCAATATTTCTCTATACATATTGAAAAACACAATCTGGATTGTAACATACAAGCTATCGTATGATCTGATTATTTCACTCATCTTATGAGCATTTCCATGTGATTAATCACTCATTAATATCCTGATTTTCATGTACGTTATTTATTTTTCCACAATACTTATTTTGGTCCCCATTTTTCACTATCATAAGTTAACATCATGAGCATAATCTTTGTACATAAATCTTTGTTTAATTTTCTAATTGTAAGGGGTAATATATGAATTCTGAGTAGCAGAATTACTAAATAAAACATATTTGGAATTTTTAAAGAAGCTTTTTTGTTCCTAGTTTTTGGTCCCCTCTTTTAAAAAAATATCCAGGTGAGTGAATTTCTATTCATTTCTGAAAGAAACGGCATTTTCTGTAAATATCCCAAGTAAGTAAACATCTGTATAAGATAATTACCTTAAAATAAATGTTTTAGTATTATTGGCTTTGATTTTCCAGCCACTCATTAAAACTAAGTGTTGATCGTGGTCCTTGTGGCCAACAAACAGTAAAGTGAATTTTCACTAGCAACAGCAGAAAACAAATTTGAACTACACCTATGTATAATTATATTTTATATCATGCCTGTAATTTGAGCTCATATTTGTGCAATGTCCTTGCATATAGTGTAATTAACTATTCTGAGAGCTATGTAAATACTGCTCCACAATCAGGTAAAAGCATGAAATAAATGGTATGTTTGCAGAAAGATATTCACATGTTTATATATGTATTTTGAAGCTTGTTTCAAACAGTGGTGAGTTAATATTTCATTAAAAAGTGTGCTTTTTGCTTGATGGTTCTTTTTGAGGTTAAGAAGTGATTATTCTAATGAGGCCTCAAACAGGCAGATTCTGTCTACCCTGAAAGTACCTCATGAGATGGAAGGAAAAGAGGAGGAGCCCACAGATTTAATCCAGAAAACCATCACTTTTGTTTCTACACTTGACTGAGTCCTTTCAAAGCATGACCTCTGTGGCTCAAGTCTTCAGTTACTCACAGTTAGGCAAGCATAAGGACCTGAAATAAGTACCTTTAAAATTTGTGTTCCAGCAAAGACAAGAACTTCGTCCCAAGTTAGCAAATTTCAAGACATTTAATGAGGGTGGGAAGTGAGGATGGGGTCACACGGCACCCACGTGTCTGCAGAGCCTGTGAGGTGGAATTAATCATCCTAGGTCTGGCTCGGAGGAAATACCTTTCTGTAGCTCCCGTAAAATCAGCAAGTGTAGGAGCACAATTTGTATTAAGATTAACAACAGACCATTCTGACAGCCTGTGATCTCATAAATGTCTGACGTGTCCGGGCTACAACAAACATCCCTGTTCGTTGCCTACATTTTTACCTCCTTCAGAACCTAATATTGAAGTGTATAAAATGTTGCATTTTCCAACGGCATTTTGGTTTTTTTTAATGAGACCAAGATAAAACATAAAAGCTCCCATTTCAATGGTGTTTTTCTACCAGCTGCTGATTACAGTTGGTGGAAACCAAACCATATTTCTATCCCTCCAGACAGAATTTCTTTGGAGCTGGCCGGCATGTGCAGACAAGAAACCACTGTGAGGTTTTGGGGTTGGAAGGCTGTGAAGGACAAGAATCGAGCCACAGAGCTCAGGCCTGTCTCTGCAGGCCAGCACGGGCTCCTCCTGTGCAGCCTCCACCGAGCTCAGGGAAGGTGGGTGTGGGGTGGGGCGGCCATACTGGGACATGCAAAATGCCAACAGCCCCTAGTGACGCGAGATCTGCCTGCAGTACTTCCCAGTGCTAGAATGTTTCCAATTGTGGACACACATCCAAGCACTAGTTAGAACCTGTTTGCAGAGGAGAGCCTTAAAGCAAAGACTCTTGTGCGAAATCCTCAACTACGAGGCAAATGTCATCATCCTAAGAGGACTAAGGCACAAAATAGCAATTGGTAGTGAAATGATGGCTCCAGTGAGTTCACCCATGTTGGAGGAAAGTCAGTAGACCCGTGCATTTCTCCAATCCCTTATTCCTTCAAGGGAGATAAGGTTTGTTTAAGGAGCTTTGGCTACATAGGGCACCTGGGTGGCTCAACTGGTGGCGCGTCCGACTTCGGCTCAAGTCATGATCTCTCAGTTCGTGGGTTCGAGCCCCGCATCAGGCTCTGTGCTGACTGCTTGCTCGGAGCCTGGAGGCTGCTTCCGATTCTGTGTCTCCTTCTCTCTCTGCCCCTCCCCTGCTCACGCTCTGTCTCTCAAGAATAAATAAATGTTAAAAAAAAAAAAAAAAGGAACTTTGGCTGCTTGCTACACTGGTCAGGATGACGGGAGTGAATGCTTGTCAATGAGGACTCACACTCCCCAACTGACTGCCACTCATTTTTACCACAGACCATTGAGAGCCCTACCCCCCTAAACCAGAATGTCATAAAGAAAGACAGTGGGAAAAGAGGAAAATTTCTTTTGATCGGGCACTAAGATATATATATTCACCATCAAATTTTCCTGAATTAGAGCTGAACCGGAGAGGTTTTATTGCACTCCCAGGTCACGAGGTTGAAACAGCTTCTGACTGTGCTAGTTCAGCAACAAATGTTTAAATGCTGAATGTTCCTACAAAAATCTATCCTCCACTTCCCTTTGAAAATACAGAAAGCTCTCCCACCTTGAAACGTCAAGAGTCCACATTTCCATTATTCGCCATTCAGTAAGATAGGTGAAGATGGTTTAGGGCCTTATAAAGCTGATGCAGAGATCCCTAAGTGCTCTGGCCTTGCCACCAACCAGAGTCTAGGACTGTATGACCCGGGAGAGATGCCACAGAAGAATCAGCATGTTTTGCCCTGCGACCTCTATGGCCTGCCTCTCTCTCTCTCAGTGAGAACTTCACCTGATTTCTGGTTTCTTCTCTGCCGGCCGGAATGAAAGAAGTTTGACTCCTAGGCATCCAAACACAGGAAAAGTCTCCCGTACCAACCTTTCCCATCTCTTGGGAGAAAAGAAACAGCAACAACAAAAACACCCCAAACCCGGCAACCACAGGAGGTGGTACAGGAAGGATTCTGCAGGTAATTACAGCCCGCCCCCACGGCCGCGTGGAGAGCCTCGCCCGTGGGCAGTGGGAAACGCACCACCAGCACCGCTCCAAGCGCGCCTCGCTCTCGCACTTACCTGACCGTGGGACGGAAGCGCGGCGTAAGCCATGGGCTGGCTCATCACTCCTTTCTGTTTCAGGAGGAGCATGCGCTTCTGCTCCTCACTCAGGTGCGCGCGGGGAGCCTGGAGCTGCGGCGGTGGCGGCGGCGGGGGTGGCTGCTGGGGCGGGGGCGGGGGCGGAGGCTGCTGCTGCTGGATGTAGGGCATCAAGGGGTTTTTGTTGGGGTTGGCCATCGGCGGGGTCATCCTCTGACTCAAGTCTGCGTTAAAATGGGTCAGAGGCTTAGTGTTGCCGTACGTGAGAATGTTGTGCTGTTTGTTCAAGGAGTTTGTACCCAAGTTATTTGGCTGCTGATTGATCATATTCATGTGGTTCTGAGGGAGGTAGTTATTCATTGTCGTCTTCTGCAGGTTGTTTGCCATGGGAGGCACTATGGGGTTTTGGTTGTTAAAGGCTTGGGGGTACATCATTGGGCTATTTGGTTTTTCTGCAGCGAAAGCTGCCCCGTAGGGGCTGGACGGAGGCCCTAGAGGAGACCAACTCGAAGTCTGGTTTGAATGTTGCTGCTGCTGCTGCTGCTGCTGCTGCTGTTGGTGTTGCTGTTGCTGCTGCTGCTGTTGCTGTTGCTGCTGCTGCTGCTGCTGCTGCTGCTGCTGCTGCTTCTGCTGCATGAGTTTGGCCCTTTGTTGCTGCTGCGCAGCCATCTGCTTGAGCTGTTCCGCTGGAGACATGTCGGAGCTGGGCACCGCCATGGGGCCCGACCCTGAACCAGCCACTGTCACTCCTGCCGGGTTAAGGAGATAACCATTTCCAGGCCGGGGTGGAGCCTGGCCCGGAGTGTGGGCTTGGTTTGGAGTTTGAGGGGACTGGACAGCACAGTTTGCTGGTGAGCTGGCGGGGTTTGGAGCTGCGGGAGTGCTGACAGCAGAAGGTAAACTAGTGGCCGTGGAGACAGTAGAAAAGGGAGGACCCGAAGAAGAAGGCCTCGCCTGGGGAGAGCCCATGGAGACGTGTGCAAAAGGAGAGTGAGAGGGGTCGCTCTTCACACTCACGCTCTCCTGGGAGAGAGGGGTCTCGGTCGCCGGCTGCGAGAATTCTGGCTCCTTCTTCTCTTCAAAGTCTTCGTTGAACAGGTCCTGTATGTCATCTTCGGGAACCGTGTTGGCCAACTCATCTATTAATTCTTGCCACTCCTGGTCATTCAGGTTAATGTCTGAGAACAGCTTGTTCTGATTGGAAAGAGACGTTTCTGATGTGTCTATGCAAGTAGGGTCATCTAGAGGCTCTTGCTTGAGGTCCTTGCTCTGCAGGATGGTGAAGCTATCCTCCAGGTCACTGCAACCATTAACAGGAAGTTTGATCTCTGGGAGTCTACCATTCTTACTTAGATCTTCTAGAAGCCCGGGCGTGTGACTTCCGCTATTCTGCAAGGGCAAAGAAGGCTTCAGGTCAAGTTGGTGAAGAGGAGAAGCTGAAGGCAGCGGCATGTTGATGGTTTCCATCCCTGTGGGAATGTCCTTTCGTATTCTCTTGCTGGTTGGAGAAAAATTCCCATCGCAAGCACCATTCTGTTGGTCTCCATTAAGTGGTGATCGAGCTCCTTCCAACTTCCTTTTCACGGTCTCTTGGAGCTGGAAAAGACACAGGAAAGAGGGTAAGTAAACCTCCAAGTCATCATTTACTCTTTGAGCGAGGGGATGTAGCTGTGAACTAACTTTTAAGTGCGTTAGAACACACAAGAAAGACGTTCTATGTCTAAGTTCAAAAGTAGCCAGGCTTCAAATTCTGTGGGAAAAGGTTTTATCCAAAAGAAGAGCCCATGAGGCTGAAAGACAGAAAACAAACTAAAGATTGGAGGGTGGGGAACAAAAGAAAAAGAGACAGTTAAAGGCAGTACTTCTCTTACAGCAGAGAATCTTCTATTATTATTTCCCAAAGTGATGTTAAATGTGAGACTTGGACCCAAATGTGTTATACTTAAGGAAGATGTTAATACCCATCTTAACGTTTTCTCACATCTTAACTGAAGACATCAAGGAATTAAATCAACAATATTTAAAAAAAAAAAAACAAACACTAAACATACTCTAAGAACATGGAATTTAACACATTTACTGAGTAGCACAGAGATGAAGATTAATGGTTAACATAACCCGTAGTAACTTCCTTTCAGTTCTTATTTACTTGACCTCCCAACACTTTGGGATCTAGCAGTTCACACGTCTCTAAAAGCATGCTTCTGTTGCTTTCCATGATAGCACATTTTCCTGGATTTCCTTCTTTCTCTCCATTTGCTCTTTCTCAAACTTTCTCAAATGACCAAACTGTCATTTGGTCTTATGCGTTTTGTTCCTGCCCACTCTACAGGCCTGCATGATTACATCCATTACAACAGCTTTGACTATCTTCTCTAGGCTGGTGACCCCATAACAATGTACCCAGTCCAGGCTTCTCTGCTGAACTCCACATCTTCTTCCTGGATGCTTCACAAGCATCTAAAACACCACATGTCTCAACATTAAGCTGATTATCAAACACGATCCCCACCCATGTTAACTGTCTCAGTATCTACCCACTTCCCCACTCAATGTCTCCTCAGCTACCCAAACTGTAAACCTGAGCATTCTTCTCAAAACATCTCACATCACCCATCACCAAGTCCTATGGATTCTCCATCTACAATATCCCTCTAACATGCCCCCTCATCTCCAACCTCACTGCCACTACCCTAGACCAGAATACCATTTTCTCTCACTAGATCGTTGTAATAGTCTCCTGATAGGTCTCTTTGCCTTGCCTCCATTCATCCATCCGTTCACTCCTTCATCTGTTCTTTTGTCCATTGCTTTGCTCTCCAACAATCTATTCTCTAAACTGCTACCTCTTTCAAGATATATACTGCCCTTCCTGTTTATAACCCTGAAATGATTTCCATTGCCTTTAGATTAAAATCCAGACTGAGCCTACTTCACCTGGTTTCTGCTCATCATTCCAGGCTCATCTTCTTGCTTCTCTGTTTGGCATCACCTCCCTGTCCCCTGCCAAACATTTTCTATCAACTCCCCTGAAACTCTTTCAGGTTCTTAAATGTGTCAAGCTTCCTTCGGCCTCCAGAGCATTGTACATGTTGTTCCCCCCCCCCCCCCCGCCAAAAACATATTCTTCCCCCTCTGTCTCCCCACCTCCAGGTTAACAGCTACCTATCTTTCAGGTTATATCTTAGATTTTACTTCCTCTAGGAAATCTTACATCCCTTCTGCATGCTAACTACTTTAGGTACCTTCTTTGACCCCCCCGATACTGGGTTGGATATCCTGGAATAAGTTTTTCCAAGCAATCTCCACTTCCCCATTACAGTTTCTCCCATACTTTGGGGCAACTGCATAAATGTCTGTTTAGTGAGCTCCAAGAAGGCAGGGACTATGACTGACTTGTTTACTGTGTATTCATGGGGCTGCACCTAGTGTTCAGGTTCATAGCAGCAGTTAATAAGTAATGACAAATTGAATAATTAATTCTATTGTCTAACTCACAGAAGCTGGAAGAGTTGAATTTTAGTCAGAGCAGGAGGCAGCCTTATTGACCATAAGGAAGGCCAGACTTGGAGACTCTACAAGAGTAATGGGAACTCTTACCCTGCAGAGTGTTGTGTCCGCTTAGGTGGACTTATTTGAGAAGTCCAATTTAGAAAACTCTTGCTAACCCTATGGGTTTATTAACTATAAACCTAATTCATCTGTATGCCCCCGTCCTTTCTGTCACAAAGGGCCAATGTGTGGGGCTCTGGTGAAAGAGTTTGGCAAAGAGTAGCTCCTGGGAAGTGCCTGCTGAAAGACCAAAGGAAGACTAAGTCAGGTTACAAGGGGTTTCAGTAACTCTGCAGAGTTGAAGGCAGGACGGCATGAGGAGGGGGGAGGCAGAATGGTCCTCCACCTGGGCACTCTCCTATTCTTGGCAAAGGTGCAGTGTATTATAGAACCAAGGAAGAGAGGAGCGGATCCCTCTGACCCCATTCTTCACTCACACGTGGAACTGCCAAGGCTCTGGAGGAACCCTATGTATAATAAAACCAATCTGCAGATGATGTGGGGGATTCTAAGCAGTGCCACTTTATTGCTATTCTCTCATAAGTAGAGAATTCCATTTCAAAAGTAAACAGAAAAGGTCCTTGAATAAAAATCCAGTCTAACCCCTGTTCCCAAATCTTATATGTTTAATCACAAGACCTAACTCTGTCTGCATTCACTTGGTAGAAGCCCCAGAATTGCTGAAAACAAGGGTCTAACTAGGACACACTGGAGTTTGACTTCAAAGAAAACACGGGTTCAATCCATCCTATTAGGTAGCAACTGCTAGATAATTATGTTATTTATTGAACATACCAGAAAATCGTGGTTGTGATCATAGGCATGGCAGATATTTGAATGTAGCTCTAACACACAGCAGCAAGTTCAAATATCACAGCTTTAGGGCCTAAAGAAGAGAAGACTTGGGGCCCTCGGCACCACCTGAAGCGATGTTAAAAAAAAAAAAAAAAGGTACTTGTACAAATGAAACTGAGTTTATTTTAGAAAGTTCATGTCCATCATTCTGTTCTAGGCCATGAAATGGATGGGACAGGATGGAGAAATAAAGACAAATGGTCTGTTTGTTCCTCTGTAAAACAGTGGTGGCTTAGAACATGCTGAAAGGTAGGTCCGTCTGGGAACCCCAAGTTTCATCTCTTCCCAGCTGAGGGGGCCTACCTGGGTAGGGAAGTATAGGGCAGTAATACAAAAACAGGAGCCTTGGCCCAGTAGTTAGAATGCCTGGGTTGAAACCCAAGACTTCCTCCCTCCACCTAAGAGTTAATACATATAAATGTTGTCTGGTACTTAATAAATGTTAGCTGTGATCCCTTCCATTAGAAAGTGAGTTATATGATGGGAGGGATTTTTCTGTATTGTTCACTACTGGGACCCCAGTAGCTCATAGTTGATAGTCGATAATTATATGTTAAATGAATGAATCCTGGAAAACTTATTTAATTTCTCCTAAGTTTTGGTTACTATATCTGCAAAATGGGTTAATAATATTTAGCTCATAGAGGTACTGTGAGAATGAACTTAAATGTAATAATATGGAAAACACTTAACTTCAAGCCTGGTACCCAGTAAGCACCAAACTAAGTCTTAGCTATTACTACCTTTAAATTCAGTGATACCATACTCAAAACTGCAACGGAGATAGACTGCTTTCTGGATCTTCAAAATACAAATAGGTAGAATGATAATATTTCTGTTCCCTAGCTGGCAAAATCCTAATGTTTTCTAAGCATCTGGTGTAGCTTTTTTAATATGAACAACAAATCAAATTTGCAATTCAAGCCCAAGTCCAAGTGCTAATGCATTCGTGTCCTAGATTGTAGAACAGCACTAGATTGCTGAGGTTCAAATCAAATGCATTTTCAGCATGTGACCTGAATGGAACTGCTGAGTATTTCCATTTCCTTGAGGGCCTAATATTCTCTACCGCTGGCCCCTTTAACCAGTATCTTGACATACATTTCATGTATCAGCATTTGGGAATATAAGAAAGACATCATTGAATATGCTATGTTGTAGTTCCATGTTTTGTTTAGTTGTGTCCAAAACAGTTTAGAGCAATCTTAGTATCCCTATTGTCTGTTTCATCATCCTTTGCCGTATGGAAAGGAGGTCTGAGAGTCTAATTCTCTTACGCCCCTCTTGGAAGATAGAAGGAAGTAGGCAGGAAGAGATAGAACCTGTGAGCTTGAGAAGGCTGAGGAACTCACAAGCACTCTGCTCAATGAGCAGGAGGACTGTTCACCGAATACGGAGGCATCCCTGTGAGCCCCTGCCACCCAAGGACTCAGATAAGAGTCTGAGCTCAAATGGCTTTATCTTAGGGACTCCCTGGTCCTTCTGCTGTACAAACCTGGAAGCCTCTTAGTATGATTTGTGCCCTTGTGGAAGAATCACAGAAACTCTTTACTGAGCATCAGCTCCCTTGTCCCTGTATTACTATTATTACATATAAATGTTTTCTCCCATTAAGGGAAGCTGCGGTGGCAGGGGCTGAAGCACGCTGTTCATCCAGTGCCTATGACAATATGGGCTGCTATCATGTGTCAATTACTCTGAAGGAAACAATTCCTCCTCCATAATGGCTTGAGCGTGAGTCTCCCATCTACTGTGTGGCTTGATAGCTTGTGTTTCTGTGAAACTGTGTGTGTGTGTGTGTGTGTGTGTGCGCACGCACATGAGAGAGACAGAGAGAGACAGAAGTGGGGGTGGGGTTAGGGAGAGGGAGGAACTGACAGACACAGAGAGAAACTGAGAGGCGGAGAGAGACAGAATGGTTTGGGAGGGGTGATATGACAGCTGGACCAATAGTAAGAAGAATAGCTTTGCCTTTGGGGTTATAAAGCACTTTCACACAGAATCGTATTTTATCCTCATATAAAACCTTTGGGACAGGTCATGTGCTGGTCTTATGGGTCTACAGGGAAAAGGTCAGTGTTTTGGTGGGGGTAGATGACACCCATAACAGGGATGAGGAACATAGCTGAGATTACCAGGCCTCTGCTGACATGGAGGGGCTCCCTTAGGGGTCCCCTGGGCCAGAATATCCACATACAAAAAGAGGTTCTTTCTGCCTTTTGACTTTTAGCAGTGCTAGTAAGTTCAAAAAAACTCGTATTGCCTTGTCCTTGATTTTGCATGAAACTGGGCAGGATCATGGACGGAGCCTGGTACTATAGAGGATGAGGTTACTATTAATAATGAGATCTTTTTTTTTTTTTTTTTAACGTTTATTTATTTTGGGGACAGAGAGAGACAGAGCATGAACGGGGGAGGGGCGGAGAGAGAGGGAGACACAGAATCGGAAACAGGCTCCAGGCTCTGAGCCATCAGCCCAGAGCCCGATGCGGGGCTCGAACTCACGGACCGAGAGATCGTGACCTGGCTGAAGTCGGACGCTTAACCGACTGTGCCACCCAGGCGCCCCAATAATGAGATCTTTAAGATGAAAGCCATTGGGGTAAGCCATCAGATTCCTTGTCTCATAGGAGACAATGGTTCTAAAAGGTAGGTTTTATTGTAACTGTCTTATGGAGAAAGAACTTCAGGCATAGAGAGATTAAGTGAGATTACAAAATTACAGAGCTGGGGTTTGGGGGTGGGGAAGTGGCTCAACCCAGGTTCAAATTCAGACTCAGGTCTGACTGCAGAGCCCACACCACACCCTGGATGGCAGAGTCTGGCTGTGCCTTCATCACCAGCACTGGACTCCGATGCTAATCGTCATAATGCTCTCTCACACTGTTTTCAGGAATCATCTTTGATTCCACTCTTTCCCCAACCACCCACACCCAATTATACCTCAAGAACTATCTGTTCTTATCATCTTCGAATTTTACTTTCATCTTCCACCCCCAGTGCCTCTGCATTAGTTCAGATCATCAACACTTCTCTCCTGTTTTCTGCAGCAGCTTCTGAATGACTCTCTCTGCCCCAGGCTTGCTTGCTCCCCTCCAACCCATTCTGTACACTATGGCTGTGAACTTCTTTATAACGTGTGAAACTGATCATGCCCATTCTTCACCTGCACAGCTTTTCTGGAGCTGTCCACTGTCTTCAGCATCATCTAAATCCAGCACAGAGGCCCTCCACAACTCAATCCTCATCTCTGCTTACTTACTTCTCCTGTCTTAGCTATCACCTGTAACCTTCTTCCTTTCCACCTGTCCCCCAACACCAATCAGCTCTAAGTCTTTGGCTAGACGTAATTATTTGCAGTTCTCAGGACATACAGTGTTCATTCTCTGTCTCTCTGAGCCCTTGCATACGTTATATATACTCTTATCCAACTTCTTCACCTGACCAGTTCTATTTTTCCTTCACAATCAGTTTACACATTACCTTCTATACAGTCACTCTTGACAGTCCCTCCCACAAGTCCTGATCCCGGGACCGTCCACGTGCTCTTGTGGCATTCTTAAACACATTGTACTGTAACTGCTCGTGAGGCTGTACAAATGAATGCTAGAGCAATCTCTCAAATACCTACACCAAATTTATGTAATTGTTCCCCAAAGTATGCACTTGAAAATAGTGGTCTGCCTAGAGTTTTCATGATAATTAAGTAAATGTACAATTTATTTTGGTTATTTTGAGATGCTGGAAATGGCTTGTGGACTGTCCCCTGCTTAATATTTTTGAGGACCCTATGGGTTCAGGGAATCAGAACAACCAGAGAGCATATGAGGAGAATTGTGTAAAGGAGAGCTGAAACTGAAACCCAGAGATTTCATGTGCCATTACCAAGGTCAGATGTTTTGACAAGTGTGTGAACTCAAAATGCTGGATATTTTCATGGTTGAATTTTAAATTTCCATACCAAGACTTTAAGGAGTTTTGCACTCACCAACCAAAAGTGTGAGTGAACTTTCTTCAGCATATCAGAGATACAACCATTTCCCAGGACTTGAAGACGAAATGGAATTTCAGTTTGCAGATGCTATAACTAATTTAAAGGCTCAAAGAGAACATTTTGGCCATTCTGATCTGCTCTGATCAAACCAGAAGATGATTCACTGTATCAATTTTCATAGGGTTATTCTCTTCTCATTCTACCAGCAGATCATAAGCTTGTGAACACATGGATAAATTTGACGTGCTTATTTAATGTATTTGTAAAGGGACGCAGAGTATTCATATGTTAGATATTTTATTAGAATGCGGATAGTGTGCAAAAAACACTTCCAGAACTGTCTACCAGATTTAAGCACCCTTAGAAAGGATCTTTTGAGGTTTATTTAGAGGTTCAATTTTCTAGGCCATTCATTATCCAACTCTAAAGTGACCTGGAGAGCTGTTACAAATGCAGATTTCTTGGTCCCATTTGCACAGTTTCTGATTTAGTACCTCAAGGTGGGATCCAGAGTGGGACACAGGTTGAAGGCACAGGTATCTACAGAAATTTTTTTTTAAGTTTATTTATTTATTTTGAGAGAGAGAGAGAGAGAGAGAGAGAGAGCAAGCGCACGCACACGAGTGGGGGAGGTGCAGGGAGAGAATCCAGAGCAGGCTCCCCACTGTCAGTGCAGAGCCTGAGTCAGGACTCCAGCTCATGGCACTGAGATCATGACCTGAGCCAAAGTCAAGAGTTGGACGCTTAACTGACTGAGCCACCCAGGTGTCCCTAAAGAAATTTAATAAAGACCTCAATTCCTCTGAGGTAGTTGGCCCAGGACCCCTAGTTTTTAGAAATTCTGACCTAGAATAAGAATTCTGTTG
The DNA here is from genome assembly GCF_014898765.1 of Herpailurus yagouaroundi. NCBI lineage: Eukaryota > Metazoa > Chordata > Mammalia > Carnivora > Felidae > Herpailurus > Herpailurus yagouaroundi. Next base: position 48,576,409 of record NW_024412376.1, on the reverse strand, counting down.
GAGTTCTGACATTCTGAAATTGTTGGTTTGAGTTTTTTAAAAAATACACATACACACACAAACCCAATGTCCATATAAAATGCTCCTGAGTTAATTTCGTGATAATTCGGGACAGCTCACAAACAGGACTAAGAAACAATGCTCTAGACTGTTTTATTTCAAACCTCAGAGGACCTCAAATTCTGTAGAAGCCTGCTGGACTTCTATAAGACTTTTCATGAAAAAGTTTAGTTTTTACATTGTAGGTTTCTCTGAGCAAAGTAATATCCTAGACCATTTTCTCCCTCCATATTTATATACTTACCTTCACTTTCATTCAATTTTTTTTTTTTAACGTTTATTCATTTTTGAGACAGAGAGAGACAGAGCATGAATGGGGGAAGGTCAGAGAGAGAGAGAGAGAGAGAGAGACAGAATCCGAAACAGGCTCTAGGCTCTGAGCTGTCAGCACAGAGACCGACACGGGGCTTGAACTCACGGAGTGTGAGATCATGACCTGAGCCGAAGTCGGACGCCCAACCGACTGAGCCACCCAGGCGCCCGAGCTTCACTTTCATTCAAATGAACCGAGGGCATGCTGTATACCCATGTGCCAAGTGCTGAGGGGTGGACTCAGTCCTAAGAACAAAGACCACACCCAAAGTAAACGCATGTCAGACATGTATTAACAAGAGTTTTGTCAAAAAAGTTTTGAGTACTTTTTTAAAAGGCGATCTATGTGGGGGCGCCTGGGTGGCTCAGTCAGTTAAGCGTCTAACTTCAGGTCAGGTTATGATCTCGCAGCTTGTGAGTCTGAGCTCCACGTCAGGCTCTGTGCTTACAGCTCAGAGCCTGGAGCTCCTGTGTCTCCCTCTCTCTGCCTCTCCCCCGCTCATGCTCTGTCTCCCTCTCCCTCTCTCAAAAAAATAAACATTTAAAAAAATTTTTTTTTAAACTTAAAAAAAAAAAGGAGATCTATGTGAAGGGCAGAGCAACACAAAATGAAAAAGAACAATCTTATCACAACTCCTGAACTCTTCCCTTGTCAGTCTTATATACTCCTAACATTATTTTAGAGAGAAAACAACTTTACTATATAATAAAAACCATATGAAGTAAAAATACACACACATACACACAGGCTATTTTTCTGAAAGCCAAGAGTTTAAAACCTATACTTGTGACCATCCCAGGGTGCAGCTTCTCTGAGCCTGATCATTGGGAAAGGTTGGGTCTCTGGACGGAATGTCAGCCACGAGCAGTTAGAAATCTCCATTCTGAAATGCTCCAGGAAGAAAAGGATCATCTTAAAAGGGGCCTCACCCTCCTGGTGGGCATCTGTAACCTCAGCCACAGAGGCCCAAGGGAATGCTGGGGCACTGCTCAGCGCCCCCGCTCAAGGGCCATTGAGAACATTCTGGGGGACTTTGAGGTTATTTTTAGAAATGACCATGATCTTTCTCCTTTCTGCTATGAGTCAGACTTAAAACCCTATTTCCAAGTAGAGTTAGGCGTACCCAAGAGTGATCATGCCTCTTTTCAGGGTTTGAAACATGGATGCTCACCCAGTTCCAGCCGCGAGGTGCCAAAGTAAGGTACTCTTTAAAAGCATTTAAAATTTGGGGGCACCTGGATGGCTCAGTCGGTTGAGCATCTGACTTCAGCTCAGGTCATGATCTCATGGTCCATGGGTTCGAGCCCCACATCAGGTTCTGTGCTGGCAGCTTGGAGCCTGGAGCCTGCATCCGATTCTATGCCTCCCCTCTCTCTTTGTCCCTCCCCGGCTCAAGCTCTGTCTCGCTCTGTCTCTCAAAAATAAACAAAATGTTAAAAAATATTTAAAAAGTAAAAAAAAATAAAAGCATTTAAAATTTGCATGTGTGTGGCTGAATTTTTATGAATGCTTTTATCCTTTAGTTTTTCTTACACGTGTAACAAGCACCAACTGAATATACAACAACATATTGGGAAGGGATCATAAAACATCAGCAGCGGTGGCAGTCAGGGCCCTTGACATTTAGAAACGCTAAATCCCAAGATCTCAAATCTCCGCACTTCCAAATACATAAATGTTCATATAGGCTCCTGGCTTTGTCTCAATTGAACGAATAAATTATTTTTCATCACAAGTCACACGAACCCTGTGTACTTTTTATTTTTTACATCTGAAGTTAGGATATTTTTCACAAGCTTCATACATGTAGTTCCAATTGGTACTTCAACAATTCTTAACTACTGGTTAAAATCCAGGACTGTTATCTCTGCAAATGTCAAGGTTATCTGATTTTCAAATCTCCTCCCATAGTTTTCACTAGAAGGCTCTAAACTTCTAAGTTTGTACCCAAGAATTTGATTCACTGCTTACTAAATGTTTCAAGATATCCTTGTCATTTAATATTCCAGTTGGCTGAGAGCTTACCCTGTACCAGGCATCAAGCTAAGTGCTTTACATATATTATCTTGATTAATCCTCCAACTCCATGATAGATGAGGAATGGACTCAGAGTGGATAGTAATTTGTCGCAGGGCACACAGCAGAGCCCTTCTTAGTTCCACTTATTCTCACCTACTCTGCTCTTCTGCGTCTGATGACTCCTGTCCTGATTAAACATGAGCAAACCTTCTTTGAAATTCTGGGGAAGTGTTTTAGGCACCTGTGTCATGACGGTCTAAGGACGATGTGTTCACGTCTTCCAGTCAGATCTGCCTGATTCACAGAAAAGCATTGTGCTCCTCTACGAGGAAGAGGTTACTCTTGCAAATGGAGCATGTGTTTGAGAAGTGATGAATGCGGCAGCCCTGAAAACTTCCAGAGGGAGTGAATGTGTGCATCCTGGTGGCAGCTTCCTTTACTTGGAAGCTGGCCATTGGAAAAGCTCCTCTGAGCTCTGTGGCTGCCATCAGAATTCCGCAATCTGAACCCTGAATTGCTCTGTCTTTTCATATACATAAACACACACGTGCGCATTACATTACATTTATTTTTAAGGACAAGAAACAATTTTCTTAGGAATATCTCTGATATCTCTTACTAGAAGTCATGCATATGTTATGTATTCAAACATGCCTATATGCATGACCTCAGATTACAATCTGAAATTCCTAGTGGGATTTTATTTAGAGCCATAAAGAAAGGAGTGTGAAGGAGGCTGTCAAGGAAGAAGAAAAAAACCATAGGGAGGAAGAGGGCAAATGAAAAGATCAGATCTTATCTGCATCATTCACAGCTGGAGACTTACACCAACAACACAGACCAAAGAATAGGCAAGTTAGAACTAAGCATGAGATTTCCATTTGTTTATTCTCTGGGAGGAATACTTCAGGGAGGCTGAGTACTTTTCTTTCCCTTGGGTAAAAAATCAAGAATATTTTTATTTCACTGTTTACTCAAAATGTCCCTTCTTTTCAATGAGAATCTCTCATTTTAGTTTTTAGCCCCTTCCAGGAGACCATTTTCCTCAGTGGCACTTATGTTCTGCACCAGTTTAGGGGGACACAAACAGCCAACAGCACCCAGACCTGACACTGCTTTTGCATTATCTCCCTTTGGAAAACAAAAGTATTGCAGTAAGGTCTCCTGTCTACGAAAAAGCCTCTTGTTTCTCTCAAAGAGGTCAGACATTTGTTCTTTTTTGTAAGAAAAGAAAGCAAAAGCAAAGCTGAGAGCTACCTCCTGTTAGAGAATTCTCAATTCCTCCCGCCTGCACACACCCCATCTCAGCGAGTGAGCAAACCGGACGTTATTCTTATTTCTAGACAGTGTCTGACTCCCAGACCTCCGTTCCATCGCAGGTTTTTTTACTCCACAACTGAAAGCTACGGGAACTCGCCTTCATTCACCAGCAAGGTGATTGCCGTTATTTACATGTCTTTAGAGAAACTTTGTTCACAAACGGGGAGGCAAGGCAGAACTAGAGAGTTTTTCTTTCCAGGATGAATGGCCCGTGGGTGAAGACGTCCACATGCACACAGGCACATTCTCGCGTTTGGGTGAACACAGGTGTGATTTAACTGGCTCTGAGCATTTTCAACCAGGCAGCGGCATGCACAACCCCGTGCACTCAATCCATAGACAGCAGAGCTCTGGAGGCTGTGGGCAGAGCGTTCATCTGTGGGGAGAAGCTGCTTGGTTTCATCCCACCAGCTGAAATTCATTTTTCAAAAGAAATTAGACCAAGGTACTGTTGTTATAGCAACAGTCAGAGTCACTCATACAGCCTCTTCCCTGCAACCTCACTCTGACTTCTGTGGGCAGCATTTTCAATTATGTACAGGGAGTGACCAAGGCTGAGCCTGGGTCGACCTTTTCTTATCCCTTTAAGGGGCAGAAGTGTAAATCCTCTCTGTCCAATCTGAAGCCCAAAGACAAGGCTTGATCGTGCTCCAACAGAGTCCTCCCAGTCCTGAAAGTCAATGAGTACTGAAGATCCGAGAAAAGCCTTTGGTCCCTACGTTTTCATCTCCTGGGTAGGAACTGGACATGTGACCACCAAACTTCCGGGGGCTAACCAAGTACCAGCCATTTGAGGATGGGAACTTCCAGGGAGGATGGCAATGCTGGCGGTCACCCTCAGATTCTGAGCTGTTTTCATTACCTTAGTCCTCTGGGGTTTTACTCTATTCTTAGGGGTGTGGATTTCCCAAGATTTTCAATCACCCACTCCAGCCCCTGAAACAACAATCAACTCCAAAATGCCCCTTTCTTGATGAAAATGTACGCTTATTATCGAACCTCTATGGCAAATAATTTTCCAAAGGAGTCAGCAAGGTAGTAGTCTACATTTAACCCCACGGATACCCCAAATGGCAAACATCTATAAAGCCAGTGCTCATGACTAATGTTATAGGCTAAATTATGCCCTCCCCAAACTGATACATGTTGGAGCTCTAACCCCAGAACACCTCAGAATTTAACCATATCTAGAGATAGGGTCTTTAAAGTTAAAGTTAAAGTGAAGACACACACACAAAAGACAGCCATCTATAAACCAAGGGAGAAAAAAACGATTCCTCCTGACAACTAGCTTGATCTTGGACTTTCAGTTTCCAGACCTATGCGCAAACATATTTCTGTTGTTGCAGCCACCCAGTGTGTGTGCTACTTTATGGCAGCCTTAACAAACTAATACAACTAGTAATCTGGTTTAAACATATCTCTGTCCTCTCCATGTCTTACCTACGTTGGGCACTCAATAACGATTCTATCTGGCACAAATTTGTTCATGCTTTGATTCAGTCCCTACTATGTGCTGGGTTATATATCAGGCACTAGGGCACATTAGTGAATACGATTTAGTCTCTGACCTTAAGAGCTTTCAGAATGGAGGGGAAAGAAAAGCAGATGAGTAAGGTCAAGGTTGTTTGCTGTGGGCACCAGTGCTGTGGAAGCCCAAAGGAGGGGCACGCCTCAGTCCTGCAGGGACTGAAATGGAAACTGAGACTCTAGACTCACAGTAAGGGAAGAAGCCAGAGGAGAAAGAAGGTGTGGCTTCTAAGTGAAACTTCAAATAGTTGTGTCTGGCTTGAGCCAGGGTGCAAGGGGAAGAGCTGAGAAACAGGCTGGAGAAGTAAGAGCCAAAGAGATCGTGAAAAGCTTGTTTGCCAGATTATGAAGTGTGGACTTATCCAGAAGGATAAAGACACACTGGAAGAAAAATAGTCAGCTGTAATGCTAACTTCAGATTTCACAGTGATAGAAGTTGGTCGCAAAAGGTAAAATATGTGAAGTCATTTGTTTGCTAGGCCTGCCGTAACAAAATACTACAGACTGGGTGTCTTCAACAACTAATTTTCTGACAGGTGGCTGGAAGTCCAAAATCAAGGTGTGTTGACAGGTCTGGTTTCTTCTGAGGCCTTTCTTCTTGGTTTGCAGGTGGCCACCATATCACTGTGGCCTCACATGGCCTTTTCTCTGTGCGTGTGCATCTCTGATGCCTTTTTGTGTGTTCAAATTTTCTCTTCGTATAGAGACACCGGTCATGTTAAAGCCCAGTCTTACGGCCTCATTTTGGCCTTATCACCTCTTAAAAGGCCAAACCTCCAAATACAGTCACATTATGAGGTACTGGGAATTAGGGCTTCAAGATGTGAATTTGGAGGGAAGTTCAACATCATTCCTGTACAGTTGACCAAGCAAATCGCGAAAGCTGTCCCTAACTTACATAAAATTAATATGACACAGACATGGTCTTGAGGCAAGTAGTTCAACAATTGCTATTTGGTCCAGAGTTTAACAACATATTTTTTGAAAAGTGTTTGTCTCCCAATTTCGATCCCAAATTCAAAGTATACTGCACCTTTATCCCTTAACTACCGGCCAGACGAGTATAGTCAGAGATGGTGCTAAGCGAAACCTCAACGCAGGCGGAAGTGTGCCAGTATTTAGGAGGCTCTGAATAGTGACCATTCCCCGAGGCTTAGTAAATGTTACTTCACAGGGATAATCCCAACCCGACCTCAGGGTTGCAGAGAAGGAATGTTGAGGCACACAGAGACTGGGGCCACAGTGTAAGAGGGAATGTTCTTCAGAGGAAGAACAAGGAATGATAGTCAGGATTCCCTGCTCCAGCCCCACGCCCCATGCAATCAATTACTTTGCCTGTAACAGGTTCAGAGTTTGTCAACTTCCTGTTCAAATTGTGGTGCATTGTCAATGTACTGTAACAGCGTAGAGTCAAAAGTATGTATTTCAATGGTTTTATCTTTCTTATCTAGCCATCCAGATATTATTTATGCAGTTTCCATTATAATACTACAGTTAGGTTTGCATAATATTTTCTGTAAGTGCCTACTTTTGCATGGTTACAGCTCTCTAAAACTCCCCTGGGACAGAGTTTTTTTCACCTTGGTCTCAGTTCTGAAGTAAAATTTTTTGTAACAACAAATGATGACTTTAGGGATATATTTGAAGTTACGTGACTATAAAAAAAAAGGGGGAAGATTTTTACTGCAATGAATATGTTGTTACCTTTTGTCCAATTGAACATCACAAATCAAAAAGAGCTGAACATAAAGGCATCAAGCAAGGCAATGTAATAGATTTCACTGAAGACGGCCCACACTGCCGGATTTAACTAAATGAGGTCTGCATTCACATGCTTATCAGTATTTAAAAATACCCTGAGTGTACACAACAGAAAATGTCAGGAACTTGAAAAGCAAAAATATGCACGTGGCGCTTTCCAGATCTCACTAAAGCGCAGCAACTAAACAAACTTAATTATGTGATCGGGCAGCAGTTTCTTAACCTCTCTGGACCTCTGCTTCCTCAATTATAAAATGAGAGGGCTGGCCTGCCCAATCTCCAAAGCTTGTTCCAGCTCTCACAGAGTCTCTATTTGGACTCTGGATTCTAATCAGTGACTCGCTTTTAAACATCACTCTGGGAGGCACTGTTAACTCAGATGGGCAGCTGAACTTGGCAGGTAGTTACTAAGTAACTGGGAGCCTCATTTTAAGTCAGAGAGCAGGAATTCATTAAATTCTTCTGCAACAGTTTCTTAGCTTTAGCAAATTTGCAAAAAAAACAAAAACAAAACAAAAACAAAACAAAACAAAAAACCTTAAATCCTAATCACAATTATCTTCAAACAAAACAAAAGTGTTAAATTACATGCTTCATTTAAAAGGATTTTTCATTATTTGATGACCGGCTTGGTATCAGGTACTGAGCGGGGTACAGAGAATGTGAAAGATCCATAAGACCCCTGTTTTCAAAGAAATTCACAGCCTGTTGCACATTTTCACTTTGCTCCTAAGTGTCTCCTGGAAAAAGCTCCCGTTATGTATAACACTTGTCAAACACAGACAGCAGCGATGTTCCTATTCTGGTGACCGCAGTTTGGTTAACTTATAGAACTGTGTATGGCTCTTCTCTCTCTCTCCTATGAATGATTCTGGATAAACGGCCTTAAATTACATGATGAGCCTGAATGTGCCAGTTTGGGTAATTAGATACTGGACCAGGCTATAGGTAGGAGCTGTCTGCCTTTTCTGCGTGTTCACCATCACATATTTCACCTATAAGGGGTGGATGGGCGTGGGCCTAACCTTAACACTTAGAGTCAGGGGCCTTGGGTCCTAAGATCACTTCTCTCACAACCAAGCTGTGTGTTCTGTGGAAGTCAGTTGATTATTTCTACCTCCATTTTTGCCTGGGCAAAATAGTCTCTACAATTCCTTATAAATCTAGCAGCCAGGAATTTTACTCTCGAGTTAATTGGGATATACACGGAAGATGAACCAACTAACATTTGGTTCTTTTCTAAAATATTAACTAATTCCTGGGGTGTCTGGGTGGCTCAGTCAGTTAAGTGTCTGACTTTGGCTCAGGTCATGATCTTGCGGTTCATGGGTTCAAGCCCCGCATCAGGTTCTGTGCTGACAGCTCAGCGCCTGGAGCCTGCTTTGGATTCTGTGTCTCCCCTCTCTCTCTGCCCCTTCCCCACTCGTACTCTGTCTCTCTCTCTCTTTCTCTCAAAAATAAATAAACGTTAACAAATTAAAAATAAATAAAAAATAAAGTATGTAACTAATTCCTAAATTTGAAAGGAAAAAGTTTGTGTCTGTTGCTGTTTCTACGCATTGTGTAGTAAAACCTGATTAATTCAATTCCTGATAATTTTGCCTTTAGCTGTAACTTGGCTAAGGGCCAACTCGATATGTATTCTTATGTACAAAAAAAGAGAGCTTACTATGTAAAAAAAAAATAGGTATAATAAAGATTATAAGGGGAATAGTCAGAATGCTTAACCTACTATTTCTAACCTAAGGTAGAAATGGGTCTCAAGCACTCAAGAGACTCAAATTTAAATAAACAATTGATACATGTATTATGAACTCTTCTCATATATTAATTAAAGTAGTTCCCCCAGGATGTTTATTTACAAACAGTTTGATGGTCTAGTTGGAATTACAGTTGTTACTTTTAAATATATACATGCAGTATGTATTTACCACTACACTTCAATTCAGATTTTTCTCAATTTAGGCAGCTGTTTGCCCAAATTAGTTTAAATTAGGGAGAAATGATTGTATTCATAAACTCTTCATCTAAAAGGCAGAAATGACGACTATAAAATTTGTCTTAGGTTTTTCGGGACTCTGCAGTTTAACTTCTAGTCTGCGATTTGTAAAGAATGAACATGGAATGATTAATGGCCATTACTGATTTCTTACAGCTGTAACTTATCAGAATATGTATACTCTAATACTGTACCCATGGTAATTATCTCATTACTATGAAGTGTCACAGAAATGCATTATGCGAAGTATGCGCTGAATCACATTTAGCAATTTCTTTTTATGTTTAAATCCAGAAGCTTAGTGTTCTCTAATAGTGGGAGCTTTGCATGGGAGTTGGGGGCTTAGCAAGAGAGTCATGAATAGGAACTGAAGTTCCTTGGCAGATGTGTAACAAGCTTTGTGACTCTGGTCATTCTTTTAAACTTTTCTGCACCTCAGTTCCTGATTTGAAAATCGGCATATTCGTGCGTGACCCTTACTATACCTCATGGAAAGGATTAAACAGATTAAGTCTATAAAACAGTTGGTCACCAGGAGGAAAGGCATTAAGGAAATTACTCAGCATACTGTAGTGGTGACTTCTCTAAGTGCATGAATATTTAATGAACAGGTACACATAATACTTGACATTTCTATGGAGCTTTTCATGCAAGCATCTTAACATCACTTAAAGAAATGCATGGCAACAATTATCAGACATCTGGGAAGCATCAGCTCATTGGCCAGAGAGGGTAGAGATACAGCCGCTTTGTTTTTAAAATCATAGTGTTCAGGAGTAGGGGTATATTCAAATACAGGTATCCCACAAACCTGAAGATATGGCCTTAGAAATAAAGCGATGTTTATTTGACAGCCATCGAACCATACATATGAGGTGGCCTAAACAACACAGGTGCAAACCTTCCCTCCGAAGTGAGCACAAAGCTGGTGATGGGCCCTATTAACCGGATGAGAGAAGTCAGCAAAGAGACCAATGGTACTAGTGAGAGATCAAAATAAAACATCATCAGGAAAGTAGGACAAAAAAAAAAGAATTTGTGGTCAGATTTGTACTGTCAGTTGCAGTTTGAAATGAGGACTAAGAGACCTTTGGATTGGTGTCATAGTAATTCACTGGGAAGCGAGAGGGTTCTGCTAGGATAGCCAGCAGCATCGAGATCATCTGGGAACCTGCTGAAATGCAAATTTTTTTTCTTTTAAAAAATATTTATTTATTTATTTTTGAGAGAGAGAGAGAGAGAGAGAGAGAGTGCGAGTGCGAGTGGGGGAGTGGCAGAGAGAGAGGGAAACAGAGAATCAGAAGCAGATCCAGGCTCTGAGCTGTCAGTACCAGAGCCCGGTGTGGGGCTGGAACCCACAAACCACAAGACCATAACCTGAGCGCAAGTCGGACACTTAACCCACTGAGCCACCCAGGCACCCCTGAAATGCAAATTCTTGGCCAGTTCCCTAGATTTCCTGAATCAGAAATGCTGAGTGTGGAGCCTGAACTCCGTGTTTTAACAAGCTCTCAAAGCGATTCTCATGAGTTTGAGAATCCTGTTCAAGAACAGTGCTGGCTGTCCAACAGGACTTACTGAGATGATGGAATCGTTCTGTGTCTACACTATCCGAAACATTAGCATCCAGCTTCGTGTGGCTGTTGAGTACCTGAAATGTGGCTAGTGCTACTGAGGAACCGACTTTTAAATTTAATTTATTTTAATTAAATTTAAAATAGCTACATGCAATGAGCAGCTATTCCATTGTACAGCAAATTCTAGAACTGTGCTGTAAATGAATACTGGGTTTTTGATCAGTAAGAAAAGCAAGTAGTGAAGAATGGAGATGCTGAGTGTGACTCTTCTTGTAAGAGACCTTGTTTGGAAAAGCAAGAGGGAAAAAGGCATTGTGGATGGTATTTTAGGGGGTGAATAAAGGAAAAGGAAGTCTGAAGTGTGTTTGGACACGAAGAGAAATCAGAGAGCAGGAGAGGCTGACACTAAGAAAACAGGGACAGATGAAAAAATGTGATGGAAAGGTCTAATTGTGGTAAAATATTCGTAACATAAAGTTTACCACCTTGACCATAAAGGGTATAGTTTATAGAATTATTAAGTACAGCCACAATGTTGTGCAACCATGTCTACTGCCCATCTCCAAAACCCTTTTCATCTTGCAAAATGGAAACTCTATGCCCATTAAACAATAACTCCCTATTCCCTCCTTCCTTCAGGTCCTAGCAAAGAGCATTCCACTTTCTGCCTCTATGAATTTAACTACTCTAGATCACTCATGTAAGTGGAATCAAACAGTATTTGTCTTTTTGTGACTGGAATATTTCATTTAGTATAATATCCGCAAGGCTTATCCATGTTGTGGCATGTATCAGAATTTCCTTTCTTTTTAAGGCTGAATAATATTCCATTTTATGCATATGCCATGCATCTCCCTCTATGGACATTTTGTCTCTCATGAATAGACATGGTGCTATGAACATGGTTTACATATCTCAAGGCCTGCTTTCAATTCCTTTAGGTATATGTCCAGATGTGGAATTGCTGGGTCATATGGTAGTCCTAATTTTAATTTTTTTTAGGAACCACCATACTGTTTCCCCTGGTGGCTATGCCATGTTACATTCCCAGCGAGGTATTTCTTTTTGAGACAATGAAGAATGGAACATTTGAGCCATCAAAAGAATGATTTAAAGACAAATGGTGGGGGGGGGGCACTTAGGTGGCTCAGTTGGTTAAGTGTCTGACTTTGGCTTAGGTCATGATCAAACAGTTTGTAAACTTGAGCCCCACATTGGGCTCTTTGCTATCAGAACAGAGCCTGCCTCAGATCCTCTGTCCTGCTCTCTCTCTGCCCCTCCCCCATTTATGCTCTCTCTCGCTTTTCTCTCTCTCTCTCTCAGAATAAAATAAACATTTAAAAAAAGGGAGAAATGTGGGGAACAGGTATGTTGAAATGGAACTGTGTGTGTGTGTGTGTGTGTGTGTGTGTGTGTGTGTGTGTGTAACCTTTAGGGCTTAACTCTTAAAAGTTTCAATTTTCTCACTTACCTTGATGCAAGGACCTCACCTCCAAGAAAGAACACTGCTGAGGAGGAAAAACCCAGGGCTTGAGGAGGAAGCAAACGGAGGTTTTGTAAACTTGGACCATTATAAAAGAAGATCAGGGAAACTTTCTGAGGGCTCTGAAGCAGAAGTATATACATATAGTGTATGAGTGTGTTATGGGATTGAAAGTGGAAGTCCTAAATCCAATACCTCAGAAAGTGACTTCATTTGGAAACACAGTCACCACAGATGTAATTAGTTAAGATGAGGTCATAATGGAGTAGAGTGAGCCCCTAATTCAACATGAGTGGTATCCTCCTTGTGAGAATACGGCGACATGAAGACACAGAGACACGCAGTGAGAATACCATGTGATGGCAGAGGCAGAAATCAGAGTTACACAGCTATAAGCCAAGGAATGCTAAAGAATGCTGGCAAACCATGTGAAGCTAGGAAGAGGCAATGAAGGATTTCACGCAGAGTCTGAGGCAGCACGGGCTCCGCTGACACCTTGATTTCAGACTCCCAGCCTCCAGGACTGTGCGACAATAAATTTCTGGTGTTTTAAGCCACCTAGTTGGTAGTACTTTGTTATGACAGCCCTAGGAACTAATACAGCTGCAGAGCATGAATCTGCAATAGGCCAAGGTCATCCCATGCCAAGCCCAAAATGAGTATTTCCAAATTACTGTGCACCCCATCTCTGAGCAATATGCTTTCTGACACACTGTGATAATACAGGTGGTAAGTCAATGTAATATAGATTTTGAATCATAGTGCTTCCTAAAGATTTTGTTTCTGTTTGTCTTTCACAGGAACGAACAGGGCATGCATATAAGCACACTAAATTGTATGCTTCTGAGAACCAAGATGGGAAAGAAATCTCAGTACCTTGGGGCAGAAGCACTGTCATTACTTGGAAGTTCTTCTCGATTTTATTTCACCTGCATTTGGGCCTCTGAATTTTTTTTTTTTTTTCTGGGTTATAAGCCTGAGTGTGGCTCTTGTTTTACCTGTAAGAAAAATGAAAGACTTTTCCAATTTTTTTAATTTCGAAGTTAGTCTGCTTTTGCTGACTTTGACCTTTATCTTACCTGCTAATGATTTGGAGAGAACAGGAATACAATTATTTTCTTGCTTTTACACTTGAGGGTTATGGGAAAAGTCAGCATGGAGGTGACGGGTGCCAGCAGATGAAGCCATTTAAGAAAAAGTGGCCTGCTTATGAACTCCTGGGAGAGTCTCCCCGAGAGGTGGCCGTGCCACGGTTATGGGAGCCAGGGGGCCGGGAGGGGACAGCACTGCCACTGGCTGCGGTACAGGGTAAAGACCGAAATCTTTACCCTGTATGGTGGAAGGAGAGCTCAGCTATCGTGGACATGGAAGCAGTGTGGATTATCTGGGTAAGCGGAATAGTCTTGAGCATTTGCCAAGTCAAAACACACGTTGTAAAAACAGTCTTTCCCTTGCTGCCTACTTACTCTTCTCTCTTCAAAACATGGCTCTTGTTTTTGTTAAAATTCACCTACATTCTGGTGAAAGTGGAGGAAAAGAGCTGTAACCTACGGATGTAAAAAAAAAATAAACAAATAAAATAAATCCAGAGATAAGTACATTTTAGAATTTCTTTCCAAGAAACCTACCACCTTAACAGACTCCTCCCCTCCCTCCCTTCCACAGCTCCTCAAATTAAAAAAAAAAAAAAAAAATTAGACTTTGGCTTTTCATGAAAGGCATACAATAAAAGTATCATTGTTCCAAAATTCCAAAGCAATTTCACAATCATAATGAAATGAGGGAGGAATGGTTGAGGTCTTGAAGACAATCACCCCATGTTGCTATGTGGTATATCTTTATAAATTATAAGGGGATTTGAAAAAATTAGCTCATTCATAGTTCATTCATTCAACACACACTCACTGAGCATCATTTATGCACTGGGCCCTACGTGAGAAGCTGGGCAGGCAGAAATGAGTAAGACACAGTCTGCCTGGGAGAGCTCACAACGGAGGGAGACAGCTATTATTATTATTCATTATAATGTGGCTAGGCTTCCCATGCCCTACTCCTACCTCCAGCCCTAGGAGCCTTGATTTTAATTCACAAAGAACCATATTGTGGGGAGGAAAAAAAAGAAAATGACCACAGTAAATCCTGTAAGGGTGGCAGTTCTCTCCAGAAATATAGCTACACTGTGAGCTTAGACCTCCTTCAAACTAAGGGCAGGGGAAGAAAAGAACACAGCAAAATACCTAAGCAAACCGCCAAAACGAACCACAACAAACATCTGGAAGGGAATTCTAGAAATTCCAAACTAACTGGGAAAGAAAATTATTTGTAGTCTAAAAATCGGTTAAAAAGGAAAATGAGACATATTGGAATAGAGTCAAAAGCACCCTTCTCTCCCTGTCGTTTTCAGAATTGGTCCACAGAACCGTATGAGGAAAGACATCACCTTCAGCTTTACTGGACACTTGGAGCTTCACAGACAAAGGGATCCATATCTAGAACTGATAATCCAATTTCTACATATTTTGGGTTTAACTCAGATGAACCAACTCAAATAGCAGAACTCAGGTTTTCTGAGGTGATTTTGTGCCTGCTTAGAATCAGTGGCTGAGGAGGAACGTATACACACAATAAATCTACAAATCATTCAATTACCTTAAGTCAATTGGGAGGCTTATATTTACTGAGAATAGGTATTTGACTACTCTCATATTACAAAGACATGCAAATGACTCCCAAGTTGCAAAATCATTCTGGATAGCTCATTACTCTGCCCTCAGATGTTGGAGAGCAAGGGGAAAGGCTTGAGAGTTTGATCAGGAAAATACTACGTTTGTCAGTTGGCAAAAACAGCATGCTAACACAGCTTCTGGAATTAACTGCTGTATGAGTGTCAGCTCACAGGAAGGGAAACATTCAGCCCCTCTTTGGAAACAGATTCACACTGAAAAATTATCCAAGTTAATTTCCTTCAGTTAATTAAGCCAGTTTCCTTATTAGCAAAGGGAGATGACCAAGTCTAGTCTATATCCAATGACTCACAGAATGATGAGGTTAGCTGGCCCCATCTCTGTTTTAAAACTTAACTTGCAGATAGATTGTCATAGAATTTGTGTAAGCCGTGCTAGCCCAACCCAGTGTTTGGTTCTGCTTTTACCACTGTTGAACAAAGGATTCTCTCAGAAATGTCCATTTAAACTACCACCAAGGACTGCTAACTGCTAAATTCCCATATGGCTTCATCTCAGAGATTGTGTGTGTGTGTGTGTGTGTGTGTGTGTGTGTGTGTGTGCGCGCGCACACTCAAGGTCCCATAACATCCAGTACCCGTGTGAAGCTGGGGACCAAGCAGCATTGAGGGGTGGTCATCTGAACCCCCCTGTGACAAGGTACCTCATGTGGAGGATGGACCCACTCGGACCTCCTCCTCATCTTAAGCAAAATTTTGGTGGTGATGAGGGGGTGGGAATGGGACACGAATTCCTGTAGAATTGCTCTGGGATCCAGGTCTAAACAGCGGTAAGTCTGATAGTAATGCTGAAGCAAATCAGTTACTGTTACCCAGACCAGCCCTAACAATTTAGGCTCTCCTTGAAGTTATCAGCAAAGAGCAACCATTCGTTGTATATCCATTACAGTCCAGGCAAACCCAAGATCTTTCTCTTAATTCTCGTATCAACCCTGCAAGGTAATAAACATCATTTATACGGGGCTCAGGGAGATTTAAACAAATTGCCCAAGCTCACATAGCTAGTGTGAAGAAGCCGGGATTTGAATTCCAAAGCCTGCACTTTTCCGTTACATGCCTCCCCACTTGTAAATGGAATGTGTTTCTCATTTCCAAACTATTCTGAAGTGAGCGTGTCTCTGAAGTGAGATAGGAAGAGGGAAGGTATCTTCAAAACCGCTCCCTCCTCTCAGCGGTGGCTGACACATAATGGAGTACTATCTGAAAGTGAACTTCCTAGAAGGACCACAGTTCATTCACACATCCTCATAGCAGTTCTGCCACTGAGCTGCTCGGGTATAAATACATATATTAGCCGCTCACCTAACCCTAGCCTGATACTGAAAAGAATGTTGTTAGCTGATGGTGGTAGTGACTCATTGCATTGATGACCACTTTCCAAGGACATCACTCCAATGGCACCAACATAAGCACATGCTTCCCAGAAAACGAAACCTAACTTGCACATAAGCATCTGAAATGTTATGCTCTAGGTAAACACGGTCTTGGTTCTTAAAAGTACAGAGGGCCACCAACCTTGGTTGATGGCTAGAGCTCTACAAACTCATCGTATGCTACCATTGCCTTCACCTGGGTCTTCCTAAGTCTTTGTTTCTCACAATTTGTTTTTCTTTATTAATAACTTTCATTTTGCTTTCACTTTCCTCATAGGACTGGGCTAATATTGCCTAGTTCAGAAGACGCTTATAAGGACTAAGGACTTATATGGACTTATAATGTGTGCAACGGCATCACTGAAAGCCTCTGCAACTTCCCTGGCCAATCAGTAAATTCACAGTCACCTGTAGGGATTTTCAAGTAGCTGTTTCTCCATCCCCTTATGTGATATTGTCATTCAAGATAGAAACAACACAAACATACAATTTTAGATGACAGAACCAGGCTTCCACAATATGGATACTGCTGACTTTTTAAACTTGGGAATTGAATAAAAATGTTTTTTAGGATCGCTGAGAGCCCCCAAAAGTTGTGTGCAGAATTTTGTGGTTATGCGTCTTTTTTCAGAAGAGGGTGCCTAAAGCTTTAATCACATTCTCAGAGTGGTCCATGATCCTCCAAAAATCTAAGCACCACTCTCTTGTACGTAGCAGTAACAAATAAGATTGGGTGGAACCTGTCTTACATGCAGCTTTGATTTCCTTGAAGGTCAAAGCCACGTGCTCTTGCAATTCTAGTTTGCGTTAATGAATGTACGTTCTCCAGATTCAGGAAGACATATGCGTCCACTACCCTGATGGCCCCTGGAAGGCAGGGCTCAACTCTGGAGTCCTTATTTTCAACAGGCAGTAGGACAGCGAGAGCGCACTACCGGGGCGGAGGATATCTTGCTGGAGAAAGATATTCAACCCTGTCACGTGGGAAGAAGGTAAAGGGGCAGAGGATACCTTGTTGGAGAAAGCGAGAGTCAGGCAGTAGGAATGCCTTAGCTCCTCCTTAAATAGTGGACAACCACTCTATGAGAGAAGGACTAGATTTAATCTATGAGCTCCAGAATACAGAACCAAGATGGAGGGTTGGAAGTTAGGGGGAGACAGAATTCAGCCTCTATATATGGAGGAACTTTTAAAAACGATGAGAGATTCAAAATAGAAAGGGCTACCTTGCGAGGCTAACGAGCTTCCTGTCCCTGGAGGTTTCATACCAAGGCTGCATGTTCATTTGTCAGGAATTTGTAAAGGGGATTCTTTACTGGGTGGAAGGTAGAAGAAAATGACCTCTACAGTTCCTTCTAATCCCATGATCTGTCTATTAAGATTTTACATCTCTTATTAAAATTTATAGTCAAAGACCCAAACACATGTTCCCTTGCTTCATAAAATAGACACTTGCGGCAAATCACTTGATCAGGGGAATAACCACTCTTTTTTTTTTTTTTCACTTTTGAGTTTTATGTATTTGTTTTCTTCAAATGGGGTGTCCCTCTGTATGAAATGCTGTGTCTGCGTTTCTAGCACGTACTCCTCCCATCTGTCTCCTTTTGCGAATTCCCACTTACCTCACCAGAATTCACCGCACCACCATCTCTCCATGGGCTATCCCCCTGTTTATGTATTTGTTTGTTGGTTTGTTTGCTTATTTTTTTTTTTTTAATTTTTTTTTTCAACGTTTATTTATTTTTGGGACAGAGAGAGACAGAGCATGAACGGGGGAGGGGCAGAGAGAGGGAGACACAGAATCAGAAACAGGCTCCAGGCTCTGAGCCATCAGCCCAGAGCCTGATGCGAGCCTGACGCGGGGCTCGAACTCACGGACCGCGAGATCGTGACCTGGCTGAAGTCGGACGCTTAACCGACTGTGCCACCCAGGCGCCCCTGTTTGCTTATTTTTAAGTAACGTCTGCACCGAACTCGGGGCTCGAACTCACGACCTCAAGATCAAGAGCAGCCTGCTCCTCCAGCTGAGCCAGCCAGTTGCCCCTTATCCTCCTGTTAAATCTTGTTTCCTATCTCACCCCTCTCCAGTCTATTCTCCACGAGCACCTAAAGTAATCATTTTGTCAATTAATAATCAGTAATTATTGATTATTAATTAATTGATGAGTAGTCAATTAATCAGGGTATATCTTTCTCTTAAACCCGTAACTGGCTTACAGGGCGCTGGACAGCCTGGTGTTTCCAAGCTCATTTCATGCCCCCCTCCCGCCACACTTCAACACACCAGCCTCCTCTGCTCCTCCCCTCCCCTGCAGCTGTAGCCTCTTGGCCTCTCCTCCCAGTGCCCTGTCATCCCCCATGATTCAGCTCCGCTATCTCCTCAGAAGGCTGTCCCTAGCCCTCCCCCCGCCCCGTCTCAATTAGCTGTACCTCCCCACTTACACTGTCACATCACTCTGTTCCATTTTCTTCATGCCACTTCTTACAATGTATTGTTTTTGACCTGGTGTTGGCTTCTTCCCCGCTTTGAGGATAGGCCCATTGAAGGTATGGACCTAGTCTGTGCTGTTCGCTAACCTTCTGCGTCCAGAGTCTAGCGCGGGGAATAGATGATGGGGGGTGGTCGGGAGGTATTTCTGGGATGAAAGAATGAATGAAGGAGCAGTTGCATGAACAAGTCTGTCCAGTACAGATGGCAGCTCGGGGCTTGCGTGCGACCGTGGTCCTCTTAGCCTGTAGTGAGCATGACTGTGTTTGCGGGTTGCCTCATCCTCTTACCTAGGATAGGGCTGTGTACACAGCAGGCCCTCAAGAGAATTTTGGATTCACTCCCAAGTAGCTCACAAATGTAATTTAAAGCCAAAGATCAGAGAAAACAATCTTTCTCACTGAAGAGAAAAAGGTATTACCCATGCCTCAGAATGTCCTTACACACACCGTGGGGTAAAATCCTAGAGAGGGATAGCATAGCTCCTGAAATCTGGGATAGTGTGTGTCTCCCCCCACCCCTTCTCCCCCCACCCCCACCCACCCCTCTCTGAAGGCTTTCAGAAAAAAATACTCTGGCAGTGAGGAACAAGAGATGCTGGAATGGGTTACCGAGAAGGTGGCAGAATCTCCTTTTCTGGAGCTCTTTAAAAATAGAACAGCCATCTGGGATGATTTAGATAGGGTCTTCATTGAAGAAGGGGGATGGAAGAGGGAATGAAAGATCTAAGTCCCAACTCATCCTTGATTTTCTGATATTTCGCTTTAAAGTTTGATGCATAGCAAAAGCCTGAAAGGAGCAAGGAATTCACTTTTTCTTTGTAACTGAAAGTTAAATCCCATTTTACTTTGAACTGTAATTCTGCTGTATCACTCTCCTCTCCTCAGATGGGCAATTTGGATGTCATACGTTTGTTATGTAGAAAGTTTGGATGAAACTTAACTTCCATTCTCTCTTTCCTAGAAAGGAAAGCGAAGGGGCTTAAGGTGGAAGAGTTCAGATGTCGGGAAATGAGAGCCTGAAAAGTACAAGTCAGTGTGGGCCCTGCTCCTGCCACTGCAAAGGATGGAGGGACAGCTCGTGGGGAAGCAGGAGGGATCCCGTGGAACCTCCCACAACAAGAGCCTGCTGTGGTTACACAAAAGTCAAGCTCTAGCAGTCTAGTCCACCACTCGTAACAACTGATTCTTCATTCTTTGTCTTGTTAATGGGATCAAGCTTGGCAAAGTCATATAAACAACATAAGGTATATTTTTCTTATATTCCGCTATGAAATTATAGCAATTGAACTGTCTCCCAGCTTTGTTCTTATGACTCGTGCTTGATTTGTCAAAGCTGCATAGTCAAAAGAATAATAGATTTTAATACACAGAAGCCTGAATTTTACTATTTTTACTATAGAGGCCACACTGTAAAAAGCCTTGTTAAATTTGTTTCTCAGCAGTGTTTGTATGCCATAACTATTTTTCTAACCTAAATAAACGTGGTTGCGATTATCAAATACATTTATTTTTAAATGTTCATTACAAGCGCTGTTGTACATAACAAACTAATGGCCAATATGGCTCGAGTTTCATTTTTTGTTTGTTTGTTTTTTTGAAAAGGAACACAATCAGATTAATGATGACATTAACTTTTTATTTTTTTGCCTTTCTATAAATTAGTGAATAATCCATATTTTTATGGAGTATTGTGCTACGTCAGAATGCAGTGTGACCATAAAAGTCTTCACAAACCATACTTGCAAACTGCCCTTGTCACTGTATATGATATTAATCAAGTACGCATGCTCCTTCATTCACTCCTTGCTCCCAGGATGCTGGGTGAGTGTCCACATGGGTGACATCTCTGTGGATCTGTGTGTGTGCGTCTGTGTCCACTTATGCTAGAAACAACTTGACACTCACAGCAAAGGAATTCTAAGGTAGAAATATAAACTCCTGAAAGCAGAAAGAGGGAAATGAGATATTCTCATAGAACTTTGACACGAATTACTTTAAGGTGCCTGCATAATACAAAATCCACACACTGTTGTGTTCTGGTATATCCTGTTATGTAACTATTTGCTAAAGTGGTCACCGCCCACCTTTCATTAATGGATGGAGGATGCATATTTGTTCAGGGCAGAGAGAAACATCTGATCCTTTAACAGAGCACGATTAAGTGTCTGCAGAGAAGCTGTAATTTTTACAGAACATGGCTCCAACTTTTCCTCCCACGAGGCCACAGTCTCAGTGGGGGGCGAGGGGGGGGGGTGGTCCCTGGGATTGCTGCCTGGGATGAGTAAGGCACGGGGGACCAGGCTCCTACAGATCTGTGGCATAGGAGAACTCAATCCCTGGGGTAAAGCCTGGATGAGTTTGAGTCCAAACAGGTTTGGTGTGAAGAGAAGGAGGTCCCTGAACATGACCTTCTTTCTATCTGCTTGATAGCCTTCCTTTTGCTCCATTCACCTCACTTCCGGCAGGTGGGAACAGGTAAAAGTCAGTCCTCCCAAATCTCCCCGGGTGGAATCCCCTTGCCCTATTCTTACAACCCCTCATTTGTCCCCTCTCTCCTCTCCATGCTGCCCTCAGCAGACATGTGCCCCGCTCTCCCGGAGGCCTGGGTCTGACCCTGGATCACCTCTCACACGGACCCTCACATCCAGGCTCCGGGATGGCTCAAACTTCAGACTCACAGTTTCCCTTTCCTGGCTTCTGGTCAGCTGTCTTCCCCCACCACGGCTTGCTGGCAAGCCGGCAAGCTGGTCACTTCGTTATTTACAAACTACAGTTTTCAGTCTCACTTCACTCTGAGCGCTGCTCACTACTGCTCCTTTGGGGTTTTCTCACAGCCTTCTCTCACAAATTCAACACCGCCACTCCCTCAGTGCAAAACAAGCGTCTGGAGCTTGCTGGGGCTTGCAAAAAAAAAAAAAAAAAAAAAGGAGGGGGGCTGCTGCTTTCCCAAAGCCCTTCCTCTGGCACTGCAAATGTTAACGCCGCCGATCTGCAGGGAGATCGCAATTCTAACATAATGAGATATTAATGAGCTTTGCACATGTCCCTAGCCACAACATTTCTCTCCCCCTCCCCCCTGCACTCCCTCTTCTGCAAATCTAAAGAGAACCAGCTCCTTCTCTGACACCACCTCCGCTTCCCTTCGCACCTGCCCTCTCCCACTCCAGCGCCCTGGCTGCCCCGCTCACCTCAAGCTGCCAGCACTAGAGAGCACCAAATGGGCTGGCACCGCCTTGTTTCCTGGCCTAATGGATGCTTGTTTAAACACTGGAGCTGTTTGCATTGCTGCGGCTCACTGCATGTTAAACACAGTCCTCTGAAACCCTATCCCAATCCAATAAAGGTATCAGCAGTTCAGTGTGGGGAGGCAATTACTATATGGTCCCAAGTGTGCCTTCTAAGCTCTAGGAAGGAAAATTTGATCGAACAACTAAAAGGAAAATCTGATTCGGCTCAGCATCACGTGGAGGACACAAGGCTTAACTGCAGCCAGGTCTGTGGAGGGCAGAGGGAAATCAATGATGAGCTAGGGAGAGCAACCGTACATTGTTAAGAGGGCTTTAAGCCAGCCTGTTAGTAACACCATCTCCTGCCTTTGCGGAGAGACACCTGCCTGTCCCCCCCACTTCGGCTCCCTTTTTCGTTCTTTCTTTTTTATTCCAAGGGGTATACTTATTTATTTTTTAATGACAAACTGCCATCCTTCTTAACACCTTCCACCTCTCACTCACCTTTAATTCCTTAAGCACTCATATAAAAAAAAAATGGCTTTTCTTGTGCAAGATCATTACCATATCAAAGGCAATAGAGAGAGAGCAGAAATGATAGAGGGATAATATACTGGCAGAGAGAAGAAGGCGGGCCTGCTTCAGAGAGAACGGTGGGTCCCTAACCTCAGGCTAATGATACCAGTCGATAATGTAATGCATCGGTTTTCTGCCTTAGCTAAGTCTGAAAAATCAGGGGAATTAGACACAAGATTTGAATTTATTTCTCACCCAAGAAGCGAAAGTTTTAGAAAAGTGAACACTCTCCTGCATTTTTAAGTTCTGGACATGGAGAGATGTGGGGCTTAGGTTTCTTTCACCTTTGCCTGTTCTTCATTTAAAAACCTGTCCTGCAATGGCCCCTCTCTCCAGAGGAAGAGTGAGAAAGCCGCAATGGATGCGTCTGGCAACACTGAGAAATGCCATACACAATGCTCACTGGGGCGCCATCTATTTACCAGGAATCTTGCCAAATCCCTGTCTATTCCCCAAGGCTCCTGGCACAAGGGATGCAGCCAAGATGGAGCCGGAGCACTGCTGTCAGCTTTAGGCAGCAGTAGCTCCTGTCTAATGGGCATAAGGATAAAGCTGTCCCTTCGAAAGTGGGGACGGGGACCAGAGGGCTAAGGCGGTCTGCAATCTCATGTGATCCCTCCACCCCAAGGCTGAGAGGCAGAGTGAGCTCTCCCTATGATAGGGTTCCAGAAGGGTCGTTAACACACTGAAAAGTATTCAATGTATAACCATGTTTATTTTATGCGGCCTCTAGACCAGCACACACAGAGTCCCTGGCCTGGCCTTGTATTCTAGACTTGCCTTAGTTTAGTTTAGTTTTTTTAATTTATTTTTTGAGAGAGAGAGAGAGAAAGAGAGAGAGCAAGCAGGAGGGGCAGGGAGAGAGGGAGAGAGACATAATTCCAACCAGGCTTCGTGCTGTCAGTGCAGAGCCTGATGCAGGGCTCGAACTCATGAACTGGGAGATCATGACCTGAGCTGAAATCATGAGTCAGATGCTTAACCGACTGAGCCCCCCAGGAGCCCCTAGACTTGCCTTTCTGTCACTCGCTATGCCCATCTTGGGAAAAGTCTGGCTTTTACACCCCAGGCTCCAGGTGCTGGGACAACTGGACAATGAAGCTCCACCAGGCAAGTAGCACAGCTGAATGATCGTGCCCCGCAGGGAGGCATGGACGCCTCTACCTCCTTCCATCATCAGCTGGGAACAGTCATGGCAACTTGTAGAGAGTAGGAACCTTTGATGCCCATGACTGTTGATGTCAGGTAAAGTATCACTGAATTTACATAAGTCTTGAATGGTATACTTGGTTCTTGTGTTCTCCTTGGTTTCCTGACTTAACATTCATAGAGTAGCCCCATTGCCTCAGACCTGGGAAACATGGACAAGTGAAGAACAGTAAATGCCTTCTGGAAATTATACTAAATGCCTTGCTTGTCCTGAGCATTGGGGAATGAAGTGTTCCACTTAAGATATACATGTATGAAAAAGCTTTCTAATAATATTTGGGTACTCTCCTAGTTTATTAAAAGGTAGATATTTTTTTGACAACCCATAGGGTCACAAAGTACTGACCCTGTTATTGGCCATAGGTCTGTTGTTTAGTTTCCTCCCCTAGGAAAAACAAAAGGCTAGTTATTTGATTATTATCTGCCTTTATTAGGAAAGAAGAGAACTCTGCGAAAGATGATAGACCAATACCTTTATGAGACTAATTTATGGCCCTGTTTTGAGATATCACCTTGCTATAGGTGCAGAGTCTGATGTCTGTAAGAATACGCACTCTGCTTCTCAACAAAGCATGAACTCTCTCCCGTCTCCACTCAGCAGAAACAGCACATTAAAATTTTTTTCCGTCTTACTGTTTGAAATATCACCATGGAATAAAAAAAAGTGATACTGACCCCAAACTTCTTCAAACTACTATCTTTTTTCTCTCCTCAGACACGGAAACTCACAAAATCCTTGTGCTCCTATGGTGTCGTTCTAATCTAGAGATGGCAGCTGAATTGGAATAAAATCACAGAAAGGAATTCTACCACAAAAATGGAGACGTGTGGTAAAAGAGAATATTTTGTCAATGGCGCTTCTGAGATGATGGAAGTAGAGGCAATCACAGGTGGACATACGGGTATCCCTCTTCTTTTGATCACTTCTTTGTGTGTACCTGAACGTAACATATAAAGAACCATCTCCGAAACCTTTATCCTTCAGTATTATTTACAAAAACCACTTGCGCTCTTTTTTCTAATTTGTAACACGTAAAAATTCTCTCCACGTAAACACCTTGAATTCTGTTAGCCTGAACCAAAAAAAAACTGGCATTCCATCTCAACACCATGAAATAAAAATCATACCCCGTTGCAATATTGTTAGAGGACTCCTGAAGTCAGGTACCCTAGTACTTTCTTCAGGGGGCAAGCTTCACTCCCTACCTACTACTTCTCTCACAGAGGTGTGGCTTCACGCTTTGATACCCTACTTGGAGGCAGATGTGAACATCTTTCTTCCCCTCAGGAAATGAGTATCTTATTCATCTCATTCAGCTCATTTCAGTATCCATTGAGCTCTTCACTTTCTGACGACAAAAACTGCTGGAATGCTTTGTCAGGAATAAAACCTGAGATTCCTAAACCTGAGTTACTGATGATGGAAAAACCCAGAGGAACAATTGGAAGAACCCTTTCTCATCCCCTTTCCCCCCTCACTGTTTAGTAACACAGAGGGCCTAATCAGTACAACGTGATTTCAGCTTCTGTTACAAGAACTATGATTTTGAGAGCAGCATCAATCAAGTCAATTTGGGCCCCTAAGGGAAACGTTTAAAGGGGTCCTTCTTTCATTAGCCACCCCAGAGGTGACCTCAATCTGCACTGTGTGAAGGGGTCGGAGAGGGGGTCTTCAGTGAGTCCCTACACTGGAGTGGTTACTCCTACTGTTGATAAGATAAAGTGGCCAAGAAATGAGATACTGTCCTAAAAACAAGAGAATGAAGATAAATACGAAAGAAGTAGAGGAACTGGGGCTAGTGCTGTCACCTGCATCCTCACCATGCAGAACAGGGACCACTGGTGACTCTTGGAAAGGGTATCTGTCTGTTTAAGAACAAGCTGGCAGAGGCTTTATTATATTCTATTTTCCTGTATGTTTGAATATTTCCAAAATTAAAAAGATACATATCTTAAATATGTCGACTGAGTATGTTGACTGGTTCCCTGGGGAAGGAGAATACATGGAGGGAAAAGGAAGTGAATATCCTAACAGTCCAGTCATCTTAGGTCTGGAAATCCCAAGCGTTATGCCAAGTCACGATGCAAGAAGAAATAGGAGGGAGGGAGCAGATGCCAGGAGGGCTGCTTCTAGTCCTGCACAGGGACCTTCCTGGGGTGATCCAGATGATCCAGGACCTTCCCAGGAAGGTCCAGGAAAAGGAGGAAATGCTTCTGCTTGCATCATGTTCTCAGAAGAGATTCCAGACAGAGCCCTGGTCAGCTCAAAAAAAAAAAAACCCAAACATCCACACACAGAGAAGGCACGTGTTCTCTAATTCTGACCCAAAGGAGAGTGCTTTTGCACAGGCGGTTTGACCCATGTATCTAGAAACACGTGGAAACAAGAGAAGGAAGCCATGCAAAGAAATGCTGTGTAGAAAGAATACAAAGGGTATTTGATGCTTGACTTTCTTTAAAGGTATTCTTGATCCTCCTTGGCTAGAGAAATGTTCCTAGTATTAATTACTAATAGCCTCTCCGAATTTTCTTTTTTAAATTTTGAACTATTTTTTTTACCTACAGAAAAGGTGCAAAAATAGCACAAAGCCCTTCTTACCCTTTATGCTGCTTTCCTTAATGGTAATGTCTTACATAACCATAACATACTTATCAAGAACAGGAAATTAACATCCATACAGTATTATTAATTAAACTACAGACCTTATTAGAATTTCACCAGTTTTTCCACTAATGTCCTTTTTGTTTCAGAATCCTATCCAAGATGATCCCCTTTCACATTTAGTTGCTATTTCTTCTTAGTCTTTTCCAGTTTGCAACAGTTCCTCAGCCTTTCTTTGCCTTGACACTTTTGAAGAGGACTGAACCGTTGTTTTGTCGAATGTTGCTCGGTTTGGGTTTGTCTAATGTTTCTTCATGGCTGGAAAGAAGTTACGCATTTTTAGCAAGAACACTACAAAAATGATGTTGTGTCCTTCTCAGTGCATCACATCAAGGGCTGTGATGTCAATATGTCTTTTTGCTGCTTATGTTTCCCTTGATCACTCGGTTAAGTTGGTGTCTGTTGGTTTCTCCACAGAAAATTACCATCTTTCCCTCTGTAGTAAATAAGTATCTTAGGGGAAATATGCTGAGACTATGCAAATCCTGTTTCTCCTCAGACGTTGCTCACTAATTTTAGCATCCATCTGTGGGTCTTGTCTGAAACAATTATTACTGTGGTGTTTGCCTAATGGTGATTCTATTTCCCGCTTTCCTTCTACATTTATTTTCTGGAATTCTACTTAAGGAAGAGCTGCCCCTTCTCCCCTTATTTGTTTGCTTTTTTTAATCGGTTTAACCGCTGGATATTAATTTCACCTATGGGTTAAAATTCAGTCCTATCATTCTTTATGTGGCTGCCCAAATTGTTCCAGCTTTGGTCACTGGGAACACATTTACACTGACTTCGGTGTTCTCTTGAAAAGACTCTCTTTTTTCTGTTTTTTGAGTATTTACTTATTTATTGGCACTATGAGATAGAACATAAGATAGACTCATTTTGTGTTTTCCCTGCCTGAGCCCTGGAATCAACTACTTCTCCAAGGAGGGTTGGTTCTTTTTACTGGGGAATGTATTTAGAAGCAAGATATGGGTGCTGAGGTTGGCTATGCATCTCAGCAGACAGAACTAGGAACTATATGTATGTGTACTAACCCATTTACATATGTACATATATACCTATCTATTAAAATTTACAGACAGTAGTAGTTTATCCCGCTTCTAATCCAACACCACAGGGCTCGTTTTACCTTTCCTCTTTCTTTACTGATAACTTTTTTTCTCCATCAGAGCAATGCCCTTAATAGCCTCAACTTAAAAGACAGTTATGCTTAATAATCAGCTCCAAAGCCATTCATTGATTACATCAGAAATGGGTTTATTAATTTTGTGAATATTCATAGGCATGTTCTGTGCTTAAGGCCCTCTACCAGTGGAACAAGGATGACTCTTAGGCCCTCCCTTCAGGGAGTTTATGGACCATCAGGAAGTGTTAGGAGAAACACATAAATTGCTACAGGCACGTAGAGGGAGGACAAATACACTCCTAGTGAGGGAATATGGGAAGGCTTTCTGAAGAAGCTGTGGATCTTTAAGCATGGGTAGGATGAGATCTGCAAGGAGTAGGAGACAGCAGTCCAGAAAAGGGAGCAGTTTGAACAAAAGCACAAAGTGGAGGCCACGCATAGCGAAGCACAGAAAGGTGACAGCCGTATCTGGGTGGAGAAGAGGGACTAGGAGGAAGCATAGTGGCTGGAGCTGGATAGAACTGGGCTCTGTAGTAGAACTACAGGTAGTCTAGTACTTTTCATCAGAGGGCAAGCTTCACTCCCTACCTACTACTGGGTAATAGAACTGGGCTCTGTCCCATTGGCCCTGGACAGCTCCTGAGAGCATGTGAGCAACAAGAGACCTGACAGCAGTGACATAGTGGGACTCAGAACGGGGGAGTTGGGAGTTGAGGGACCAGAATGGTCTTTGGAGGAGAGAAATCAGTTTGGAAAGCTACTCATCTAGGTCAGGGGATCTGAGAGTGACTGAATGGGGGCAAGGACAACAGGTATGGAGAGGAGGGGGTATACATGAGGAGCTATCATGAGCACAGTTGGCCACACTTGACAAAAGGTTAGATGAGATGGGCAAGAAGTCAAAGGTAACTTCAGGATTATAGGGAAGTATATTAAACACTATCACAGTTAGAAACTAAGAAATAAGCAAGATGGTAGGAAAGCGTCCAACAGCCCCCACAACACAGAGTTAAGATAAATCACTTCCCTTGTGACCAAGGTCAGAAGGTGCTTTGGTGCTTTTTTAGAGTAGACAGAAAAGGAGAGACAAATCAAACTTTTTTTTTTCAAGAATTTTTCAAAATTTTTTTAACGTTTATTTATTTTTGAGACAGAGAGATAGAGCATGAATGGGGGAGGGTCAGAGAGAGAGGGAGACACAGAATCCGAAGCAGGCTCCAGGCTCTGTGCTGTCAGCACACAGCCTGACGCGGGGCTTGAACTCACGGACCATGAGATCATGACCCGAGCCAAAGTCAGACAATTAAACAATCGAGCCACCCAGGCGCCCCGAGACAAATCAAACTTTTAATCAAACAATGCCATTACTTTTTAGCAGCAAGGCTAACTCTCTAATAGAGTAGAAAACTGTATTAAAAATCAAAGTGAAATTTCCAGATGATAATGACATTTAATTAACCCATGGTGCTGGTTAGCCATTGGCATTGATAATCACCACAAAGCAGTATTTTCTTTGAAGTTAGATAGTTAGTACTCTCTAAACTAGAAACTGCCCACATTTTATCCATTATGACTTGAAGGCTATTAAAAGAGAGCCATATAACTTCAGTCACCAGGGAATTTTAGAACACTGAAATCAGAATGAAACCATCACAGCTACTCTATTAATGTTGTATCACTATTCAGATGTGATAGTTTATCTCAGGGAACAGCTTAAACTCAAATATAGTAGCATCTATACAAACACGACAGCACTTATTAGTTAGCACATAATGTACAGGCGTAGGCTGTGCTTGCTGGAGAGTATTTGGCTCTCAGGCTCCAGAATCTACTACGAATCAACTGCTGTTATGCCAGTCCCTGTTAATTACATTCTTTTTAAGGCAGAAAGGAGAGAGCTAAATTGGTTCCTTTGTGTTGCAAGATGCTCGACTGCTCTACCATGCCATAGGGCAACAGGAAGGACAGAAGTGGACGAAAAGAAAGCAAATAATTTTCCTTCTATTGGATTGTGCAGAAGTCTGGAACTGTAGGCCCACTGGCTATAAGGAAGTCTGGCAAGGATGCCCTGCCTTACCCCAGCCAGGTGACCTTGTGGGGGGATGGCTCAGCATCCACTACTGTCTCCTCCTCCTTCCCCCTGGTTGTGGAGATGAAGGGACTTCACGCTTCATCTTAGACAAGGTGTCCTCTTACCCTAAAGGCTCTCGTGGAATGAAGCTGCTCAAATTCTTCCTACAGAGATGTAGATCATCTTAATTGGTGGCCAACTATTTTTCTTCTTTAGTGGAGTCAAAAGAGCCACATTGAAGGAGAGGTCCACATTTTCTACCAGGAAAAGCTCTGTGACCATAAGAGTTGTCCACCACCAGAACGTATTTCCAGGTAGAACTTGTGGACCTGGATTCCTACACGGAATTCACAAAGGTGTGGAGGAAGGCTATGCACTGGGCCTCCACTAGCTCAAAGAAGGGCCAACGGTACAAGATGAAGAGGACATCCCTACGATTCAAGAGCTCAGCAGCTCTGAAGATATAAACAGTCATTCCTGCAAGAGTTAAGCTCTCTCATTACAAAATTGCTGTATTAAAACAACATCTTTATCAATTAAGGCAAGCAGCGTTGTCAGGACTGAAGGGTCAATTACAAGCACTCAAAAGACAGTAGCAAGGAAGAGTTAAAGGCAAATTAGGAAGCGGTAAAGACACACATCATCGTGTGCTGTCACCGTCTCTGTCTCACGATACTCTCCTCCCCTATGGCCACTTTCCCTCTTTTTGGTCCTTTCAGGCACCCTTTCTAAGTCTCTTTTTCCATGTTTAAGTGGGAAGTAATCAGACACTAGACCTTTCTACTATTTAATTGATTGACCACACCACACTCTAATATGTTGGTTACTTAGGTTATCATGGTAACGACGATACTATGATTGTTTTCTTTTTTTTTTTTCTTTTTTTTTTTTTTTTGTTTGTTTCTTTCTAATTATGAAATTGGCTTTGTCACTACTATAGAAACTTCGAGGCTTGGTCGGTTATGGGCTGTGTGAATTGAGTGGTGAGAAGGGCAGTTACCGTCACAGTTTTAGTGCTCTAAGAAAGATTTGGGGTAGAGGGGCGCCTGGGTGGCTCAGTCGGTTGTGTCCGACTCTTGATTTCAGCTCAGGTTTAATCTCACAGTTCGTGGGTTTGAGCCCCATGTCAGTCTCTGCACTGACAGCATGGAGCCTGCTTGGGATTCTGTCTCCTTCTCTCTCTGTCCCTGTCCTGCTTGCTCTCTGTATCTTTCTCAAAATAAATGAACTTGAAAAAAAAAATCGGGGGTAAAGAGTTGGAAGGAAGGTGGAGTCTGTGTTTCCTTTCTCCTGGAATGACTTCCATTACAGTTCTTGTGTTCTGAGATGCTGTGAAGGAACCTCCACTTCCAGCAGGCCTGACTATACAATTTGTAGGGCCCAAGAGAAATGAAAATGCCTTTTTTACAATGATTACAAATTATTGTAGGGCCCTGCATTTGGATCAAAATTATTAAGAATCTCAAGCCTGTAACAGCAAAGCATTAAACCAACCCCCGAGCTGAGTTCCAGGAGCCACAAAGCCCAGCTGTCCTGTGTTCAGGTTCGTGTTCCCTGTCTACCTCATTTATCCTTCCACTGACCTTCACCAGATGGGAGGCGTGGTAGTCTGAGCAAGCCTATCGTTCTTGCAGCTGAAATTAACAAGCACACTACAACATGATTTGAACATGACAGGGTTTCCTTGCTAGTTCTTCTTCTTACCTTGTACTGCCTAGAACTACAGAGACATATTAAAATGTTTTCCACGTCGTGTTTTGTTACTTTAGATGATATTTAATTATGTTTTTATGTTATACGAGGCCTGACGTTCTGGAACGTGCTCCCACGGTTCCTCTAATCTTTTTCTACTATGCTGAAGTTCCTGACTTTTGCGGAGGTCCAAGGAATGCATTCTCTTCATTGGGGCAGGCAAC
This sequence comes from Herpailurus yagouaroundi, assembly GCF_014898765.1. Classification (NCBI taxonomy): domain Eukaryota; kingdom Metazoa; phylum Chordata; class Mammalia; order Carnivora; family Felidae; genus Herpailurus; species Herpailurus yagouaroundi. The sequence goes on along the minus strand of NW_024412376.1, from coordinate 48,544,954 downwards.
TTGAGCTCCCTTCATCAGATATGGCACCTTTATCTCCCACCAGCCTAAACGTCTTCCCAGTGTCAACAATCCTCCCTTGTAGCCTCAGTAATCCCTTTTTCTGGAACTGCTTTTGGAGAGTGAAAAGAACTTCTAAGAAGTACTTTAGAAATAATTTCCTGATTTGCATAATACTCTGATGCTGTTTTTGACTGCCTTTCTTCAAACAAATTTATGTAAGAAAAATATTATGTAAATAAAAGGTATTCAGATTTTATTTCTTTTTTTTTAAAGTTTATTTAATTATTTTGAGAGAGAGAGAGAGAAAGAGAGAGAGAGAGAGAAAGAGGCAGAGAGAGAGAGAGAGAGAGAGAGAGAGAGAGAGAGAGAGAGAATGAGTGGGAAGGGGCAGAGAGAGACAGACAGGGAGAGAGACAATCCCAAGCAGACTCCACGCTGTTAGCCCGGAGCCTGACTCCAGGCTCAATCCCATGAACAATGAGATCATGACCTGAGCTGAAATCAAGAGTCAGATGCTTAACCAACTGAGCCACCCAGGCATCCCCAGTTCTCATATCTTACATCAGAATACTGACTTTCTCCTATGGTCAGATTATTTTTCTTTAATTGTTAAAACCTTTTTTTTTTTTTTTCTTTTTTTTTAGAGTCGTTTAAGATTCACAGCATAATTGACAGGGAAGGTACAGAGATTTCTCATATACCCCTGTCCCTACGCTCAGACTTTCATTGCTGAAGTTACACATTAGCTCTTTATTGGTTTAGATGTTTTTGTTATCTTGGTATTTTTTCATATCTTGGAATATTTCGATATTTCCCTCTAATTCTGACTGACTGGAAATGGAGAAGTGTCATCATGTGGGAAGAATAAAACTTGAAAAGTTTCATGGATCTGAAGGTTATGCAATACCTCAAACTAAGGTTAACAAAGTGTTGCTTAGTTAAGGACTTGGACTCAGTTAAGTGCTTTAATGAATAGTTAAGTCTTGTTTGTAATTAGCATATCGATTGTTTACATATAAATGAGTGCTTCTAAAGTGCTTGAGGGGAGTTGAAAAATGGCCTATGAAGAGGTTTAAATAGCCCCCATTGCAAATCATTTATTTCAATATTAATAGACACTATTTTTGAACCAAATGTCTGTGAGGCCAAGGAAATAACTAAAATGCTTAAGTCACCACAAATTCCAAATACGTATAGTCAATTAAATCTTTATTTCTAGAAAAATGTTACCAAAAGTCCCTTTAAAGGTGGATTTGCATGACTAACAAACAATTGGAAAAGGTAATATGACACTAATGTAGTTTCAAACTCTTGTCACCAGCACTGCTGATCTTCCACATCTCCATTTTATTATTATTTTTTATTTTTTTTAACGTTTATTTATTTTTGAGACAGAGAGAGACAGAGCATGAACGGGGGAGGGTCAGAGTGAGGGAGACACAGAATCTGAAACAGGCTCCAGCTCTGAGCTGTCAGCACAGAGCCCGATGCGGGGCTCGAACTCACGGACCGCGAGATCATGACCTGAGCCCAAGTCGGCCGCTTAACCGACTGAGCCACCCAGGTGCCCCCCCTTTCTTTTTATTTTTTTAATTTTTAGCCACATCTCCATTTTAAAGGAAATGACCACACTACACAAGTTTTGTGCAGGAGACCATATCCTTTTGACCATAGCTGGCTGAACCAGGAATGAACACCTGATCCAAGGAAAGCCTGTGGTCTCTGTAAGACACAGCTTGCTCTATCAGCCTCTGACTCTGGGAAATGTAGTGGGAACAGAGGAACACACACACTTAGCAGTGGTAGCAGAGCCTAAAAGATAATGAGTGACACAAAAGAAAAGGCAAGGGGGTGGTGGGATGAGCCATGAGGGAAAGGGGAGTTACAAAGAAATTACTATGAGGAGACAGCGATGCTGACAGAAGAAAGAAGAAAGGAAAGAAGGAAGGAAGGAAGGAGGGAAGGAAGGCAGGCAGGCAGGCAAGGAGGAAAAAGAGAAAGAGATAGAGACAGACACACAGACAAGAGAGATGACAGCTGACCCTGTGACCACTGAGAGGGCGTGGCTTGCCCTCAGAGATTCCCTTTTTGGCTTTTTCCTCACTTAGGCCTGGCCCATAAGCACCCTTAGAGTAAACCTCTTTGTGCTGGAGGTAAATTGAATGTGTCCCTGTTCCTTACTCTGTAGCTGGCTGCCCAAGACTCACCAAAGCACCCGAACACATCCTCCCAACGGGAGCAAAGGAAAGGGGCTGCGGGGGGTGTGTTTGTGGCCACAGGGCAGGTCGGGAGACATCCAACACCTAACACATTTACACTAAAAGCCTTCCTTCTTACACATGAGAATTTGCTTAAGTCTGTCTGCACTTTCACCCCATCCGAACCACAGAAAGGCTCTTTTTCTGGGATTGTAAAGGCCTGGGACCTGCGAGCTAACGCCGTGGTGGCGGCTGCCCCGTTCGTCGGGCCTGCTGCCAGCAGCCGGTGGTGGAGTCTGTCATACCCCTTTGATGTTCACAGCCAGGGCAGCTTCTGCCTGCTAAATATTTATTTAATCCAATTTGGCCAATCAAACTTCAGGTCTAATAAATGATTACTGTAACAGGCAGCTCTTAACCCAGGGTACCCTTCTACTTCCTGAGGTCAGCCTGGGGCTTTGTTTGAAAACAAGGAGCCAGCACCGCAGGGAGGGGGAGCCCTGGGAGAGAAAGTGTGGGAGAGGGTATGTGGGCGAACACGTCGACTGTGAGTGTGTGTGCGTGAGTGTGTGCTGGGGTGGAGGGAGAAGGAGGGGAGGAAGCAGAGAAAAATAAAACGGAAATGAGAGGCCGTCTGAAAACGTGTGTGGAAATTCTCTCCTCTCATCTGAAAATCCAGATTAACATGTAAAAAACCAACCGTGAACTGAGTTTCCAGCTTCCCGTGCAGCAGTGATGTCATCCTCCGTCAATCAGAAAAGCAGGTGCTTCTCTCCTTCGTTCCCCCATCACCCTCTCAGAAAGAGGGTGAGGGAGCCGACAGGGGAGCTTCAGCCCCCGTTCCCACTTCCATCACGAGACAAATATGAACCACGTGGCTCTCTCCACCCCTGGCTTAAAAGCACGTGAAGCTAAGAGACCTCCGCTTCCGAGGGGTAATTCCTCAAGGGGGTAGGAAAAACCAAACTCAACTCAACCGCATTCTTCCCTAAATGTCAAGGAAACCTGGTGGGCTTGCAGCCGTTGCGTTTCTGAGCCTCTTTGTCCCGGCGACACTTTGTAACATACATGGAGTGCAAGATTCTTTATCTGCGGGGAGAAAATAAGCCCTAAGGCAGATAGCAATTTTCTGCTTGTTGAATCTTGTGCCTGGTTTCTTTCAACAAAGCCAGGTTTCCTTAGCGTCACCTGGCCCAATCTATAGAACTGGCGCTTTCGCGAGAGTGTAACCATGTTTAGCAAAAGATCTCTGCTTTGCCAGCCACTTAATGTCCTGGGCAATGTACTGCTGCCAATATCCACTCAATTAGAAGGTATTAATCATCCATTTTACTGTTCTCCCCTACTGCCTATCACCCCCCTTCCTCAGCAAGACACAGAGCACAGCAGTCCCTTCATGTAATCCAGCCTTCCCGGCAGATGCAGTTACATGGCAACCATAAAGATACTTCTTTTTTTTTTTTTTTCTTCCCCAGACCAATATTCTATTAATCCTTACAAGTTTATTAGTTCTGACTCATAACAATCCATCAGCCATAAATGCAATAAATGATGCTTGGAAATTAATACCCACATTTCAGCAGAGGAGATTTTTACATGTTACATTATCTTTAAAGTTATAAATAAATAACATACGTGAAGGAGATTTAAGCAATAAACATATATTCAACAAACAATGCTCAGGGAGCTTCCAATTCAGCAAGAAAAAGCGATTTTGGCGATATCTTGTTAATAGGCCCTCCACTCCCTGCCTTCCTTCTCTTGCCTGGTAAAATCATAAATCCATCACATCCAATATTGAGCTCATTTCTTTGCTAGGAAAAATGGTGCTTCCTTTATCTAAAGCTCATTCTCAAATGCTTCAGCTTTCTTCGGTTGCTGTTTTATTTGTATTTGTTTCTTTGGCTTATTGTTTTAAAAGACTAATTTAGAAAATTTCCAAGATACCGTCTGCTTGCAGCTCTTCCTGTCTATATGTACCCCTTCGCTACCACAATGCCTCTTGAATAGCTTTTAAAAAGTGACCCTCTGAAAGAGGTCCTGTTGAGACAAAAATATTAGAAACTCTTCTTGCTCATGGGAGCCAAGAGGCTGAACTCAGGAGCCAGGAGTCTATTCTGTTATTTTATGAAAGCAAAGGAGGGCCAAGTGCCTACCAGGTTCAGAAAACATTGTTGTTGTTTTTTTTTTAATTTTTTTAATGTTTATTTTTGAGAGAGAGAGAGAGAGAGAGAGACAGAGTGTGAGTGCGGGAGGGGCAAAGAGAGAGGGAGACACAGAATCAGAAGTAGTCTCCAGGCTCTGAACTGTCAGCACAGAGCCCAAAGCGGGGCTTGAACTCCCAAACTGGGGGATCATGACCTGAGCTGAAGTCTGACACTTAACTGACTGAGCCACCCAGGTGCCCCAGTTTATTTTTTATTTTTAAACATGGAGAAAAAGAAAGAAAGAGAGAAAGAGGCTGCGGTGCTACATGCCCACTTGTATTTCTTACTGCCTAAATTTTCTAAGAGATACACTCAAAAAGTTTTATAGAGATACTTTTCTTTCAGTACTAAATTAAATCTGCATAATTTCATCAAATTGTGTCCCTTGTGGAATGTCATTATTGCCCTCTTGTTTCCTAGAACTAAGTATTTTATTCTTTTTTTTTTTAATGTTTACTTATTTATTTTCAGAGAAGGGAGGGAGGGGTGTGGGCTGAGAGACAGGGAGACAGAGACTCCCAAGCAGGCTCCACACCCAATGTGGAGCCCATCACAGGGCTCAATCTTACAACTGTGAGATCACCACCTGAGCCGAAATCAAGAGTCGGACACTTAACCAGCTGAGCCACCCAGGCACCCCAAGAACTGAGTTATTTTATTCTTGACCTCATTCACAGGTTTAACCCACCACAACAAAACACTACAGGATTCATGTTAGTGGCAATTTAAAGTGAATTAAGGGTTAATGACAAAAGCCTGGTCTAGACAATGCTATATCAAGGGACATTTTTATCACTTAAACCCAAAGGCAACAACGGGAGAACTCAGCTTTGTCTTAGCCACTCCTCTAGCTTCTTTGGCTCCTTTCTTACGTGTCTCTTTTTTCCTTTGCTTCTCTGCACACAGACATGCTTTCTGCTTCTGAGTTTAGGAGAACTGCCTCCATAAATTATACCACACCTTTCCGGCCTTCATGCAATTTCCCCAGACTTCAAAATTTCCCAAACCAGACAGATCAAGATGCACTGACTTCAACTCGATGTTCCTGCTGGATTCTGAGGCTAGAGAGACAAACGCTGATTTAGGGGTTGTCTGCTAGGTAAAACAGCGCTTCTTTGATACCACACACACTGCTCCCTGTCCTTCTCTGTCGCTTGTGCCAATGTCCACACACTTACAACCCCACAGAGTCTGGTCACCAAGGGCTATCGTGTGGTTGCCAAGGCCAAAAGATTTAAAAATATAGACAATGACGTATTCCGAAACTATAATCACGAACATTTTGTGTTGCCCGTAGACTGGGACAGATGGAGCAGGAATGCTAAGTCCTGGGCGTCAAGAGCTCAGGATATCTTACTGGTATGGGAGACCAGTGACTAGTGACCACTAGTCCAGCTCCATCTGAAAAGGAAAGGAAGAAAGGAAAGAAAAGGAAGCTAAGATCCAGAGTCCTGAGGTGATTTGCTCAAGGTCACAAAGCCAGTTTGAGGCAAGCTAAAGTCAGAACCTGGGTCTACTATCAGTCAGTCGGTAAGACTTCTTACACTTACTCAAGCCAGCTCCAGACCAGATAACCAGAAAATACAATGACGTTCTAACGCACACACCCATATTGCGTTAGCACATTACATATTGTAATAGTGCCTGGGTGACGAGATACGATATGATTGTGGGAACGGAGTGGTGGTGGCAGTTAGGAGAGGGGATGAGCTACTTTAATAGCCTGACACATTCTGGAATACTGGCACAGTTTCATTTTGCCTCGAGGGTTACACAGGGGATCAAGATAAAGCTCTAAATTTAAAAAAACGGGTAATTCAAATCAACGGAGGCCATCTTTTCTTTGATAAAGGTGTTTTAAAGATACTTATAAGATATATTTTATAGAAACTTATATATTTAGTTTAAAGATATGTAGGGGTGCCTGGATGGCTCAGTTGGTTAAACCTCCGACTCTGGCTCAAGTCATGGTCTCACGGTTTGTGAGTTCGAGCCCCATGTCAGGCTCTGTGCTGACAGCTCAGAGCCTGGAGCCTGCTTCAGATTCTTTGCGTGTGTGTCTCTCTGCCCCTCCCATGCTCATACTCGGTCTCTCTCTCTCTCCCTCTCTGTCTCAAAAAATAAACATTAAAAAATTAAAGATGTGTATAACATGCATTATGATTAAAATAACAAGATTAATTTTAATGTATGGCCAATTGTATCATGTCTGCCCAGTGCACAAACACCTTTGGACAGACACATACCCAATTAATACAATGTATGTTACATCTCTTGTCTTTGCCAGACGTAATTCCACTAGTAATCTTTCATAACCTTGATGTATATTGTGACTAAAGAAAGTTCCGTCTCCAATACTGTTTCCCCACTCTGCGTACCGTGAAGACCGAGGTCTAATTTAAGTCTGTATTCTATAAACAGCCTTGCTTCCTCTCCCTCCTGGAACACATGATACCTTTAGTCAGGAAGTCCCATGGCCACATCACTCATTCCTTACTGCTCTTCATTCTCTACATCTTTTCTGATGCTTCCTCTTTTCAAAGATTCTCTTTTGTATATTTTTCTTCCTTTTTCAGTGCCACAGACTTTTGGGGGTTTCTTTATCTCTGACGTAAGCCCTTACTGCAAAAGCCTCATAGTTAGTCTCATTTCTCTTCATTCCTGACACAGGCATCAGAATTATTACCCTAAAGCACAACTCCAGACATCATTAAGTTGCTTAGAAACCATGGCTCCCTGTGGCTAACTGAGTAAAGTCCAAACTTCTCGGCATGATGGTCTGGGTTCTCCAAAAGATTGTTTAGTCTGGCTTACTACCTTTGGCCCTAATACACCAGGCACCCCTTGGTTCTCCCACCTTTATGCCTACTGACCTCAGTGCCAGAATGCCCTTTCCACACATTCTTATCCCCACCCCAGCCTTCATCGCCACTGGCCAAAGCTCCATCTATTCTTCACAGCCCAATTCTACAACCCCATACTCAACAAATCCTTCCCCAAATCTCTCAGCTCTTCTCTCCTGTGCTTCCATAGTACCTTGTTAATATCTCTACTGAGAGCTCTTAAAATGTTGTTTTATGTCTTTCTTCTCCATTCAATTATACATTCCTTGAGGGGAGTGATACCTCCTATACATCCGAACAAGGCACCAGTACAGAGCGTTCTACAAAGTAGGATCTCGATAATATTTGTTGAGATGAATTTGAATGCACCCCTACATCTGCCAGTGCTCCACTTTTCCAAACTCCATGGGTCTTTTGCATTGTTCTAAATTGTTCTTTAGGTGTATCCTTACTCTTTCCCTTCTTTGTTCCTCCACTGCCCCCCCTCCCCACCACTAATACTCCTTGTGGTTGCCTCATTTAACTTGCCAGCAACTGCCTTCACTTGTATTTTGGCAAGCTTATTTTCTCCACATTTATCCTACTCACTCTGTCATATTAGCACAATACCTGGCTTAGGTCATTCAGGCAGCTATAGACTATGTGGCTTATGAACAACAGAAATTGATTTGTCACAGGTCTGGAGGCTGGAAGTCCAACATCAGGTTGCCATCGTGGTGGGGTGAGGGCCCTCTTCCAGGTTGCAGAGTTCTCGTTGTGTCCTTACATGATGGAGGGGCAAGGCAACTTTCTCAGCCATTTTTACAAGGGCACTAATTCCATTCATGAGGGCTCTGCCCTCATGAAATAATCCCCTCCCAAAGGCCCTACCTCCTAATACCATCACCTAACGGGTTAGGTTTCAACATAGGATTTTAAGGGACAAAAACTCTCAGTTTACATAGCAATACCTAAAGATTTACTAGAGGACCTAGAGCAAAGAATGGAATCTGTACTCTCTTAGTTCCTGGCTATGTGACCTTGAACAAGGTACTTAACCACTCTGAGCCTTGGTGTCCTCGAGGGCAGAAAGGGATAATAATCCCTCATCTCTGTGAGACTACCGCGACAATAATATAGGTAAATCAGCTGGCATAGAGAAGGCATTCAATAGGTAGTACATGATATACTTTAGACCAGACCAAAGAAAGTTGGCTGAGAAAGGAAGCAAATTGTTTCCTGAAATCTGTTAGCTGCTTTGAGAACGAGCGCTCATTTATCTTCAAAACCTGACGCCCTCCTTGAAGACCCACCTTGCTTCGCCCTAGCACACTGGATTCTGAATTCCTTCACATGGATGAAGGAAGGTGTACGTCTTCACGTACACCATGATGCCATGCCTGGCACTTATCACCCTTCACTGTAAGAGCACAGAACAGTTCAGACTCCATTTCTGCCATGTCCCAGCGACATAAGGATATAATGCAGAGAACTGCTATTCACTACGATTTACTTGTGTAACTTAGGAGTTAGCTCAATCCTCAGACTTTGTTATTAATGATATTATCCTATAATCTATGTTAAATATAGATCATGAATGATGCCGATGAGTGGGTTGGATGTCATATTTGTGTTAGTTCAATTACAATAATAAATTAAGATGCTCTCTACCCTTACTATATAGATTTGGTCTAAGGCTTCATTATGATGACATAATACTCTCTTAGTTTTCATAAAGACATGCTGGCTTTTTTATTTTGTTTTCTATTTCTAGAGTTAGCCGTACGTTATTGGCAACATATGCTGCTCAGATTCCAGAATTTGGTAATCAATTATATTTATACTATCTTTGAAAATCTTTTTAGGGTATAAGCTTTTCTAGCCTAAGTTGTTATATGTGTTTAATCTCTGGTTTTCCTACCACATTACATAGATCCTGTAAAATGACCCACAGATTCATGAATGTATTACTGTGAGTAAGTTTCTGAAACAAAGCCATCAATACACAGAGGTAGGTCGATAAATTAGGTATAAAATTTTCATCAGTATTTGTACTATGCTTGTAAAAAAGTTTTCTCCTCACTCGTCATGCTATAGCCCAGCTCTGGTGCACAAAACTAGAAAAATACTAATTTGTTGTTGGAGGTGGTATGGTATTGAAGTCTTTTTTTTTTTTTTTTTTTTTTTTTATGAGTCAGGGGAGGATTCTGGAGGCAGAAAGAATAATAATAATGACCAGACATTAACTAAGGCATGTGTACTCATATGTGCATACGCATGTGTTGTGTACATGTGTGTATGTGTAGTTAGTTGATACATGCCAAACCTCACTAGGGGCAGCCCACAGAGTGATGATCAGTCCCTGTGCCCTCTGGTCTAGTATGGCCTTATATTTTGGCATGAGTACATACAACTGAATGGATTACACAATCCTCTCCTACCTCACAGTAGAAACCTTTAACACCGACACAAGGCGTATAATATCAGAATACAGTCCAGCAGATTTTGTTACATTCTTTAACAGGCAAGCTAAGAGATTCAGAAGTCCATGTTCATTTACCATGGGCTGATGGACACAGGGTTGGCGTCTGGCTATTTCCCATTCACTGCCCTGCTACAAACATGTTGTGGTCTGAACCACTGTATGATTACAGACAAAAGTAAGTTCTCTGTGCTTAATCTGGACATGAGGTTAGCCACAAGAGTCAGACCAGGTATCGCACCTGAGAGCCACGACTTTATGACCATGGCACAAGGCCCCTGGGTCCCCTTTGTCTTAGGTTGTATCTTACTGAAATCACTCATCAGAAAGGTTATTTAAGTCAAATTTAAAAAAGATAGAATTTCATTTTTTTTCTTTCTGAGGTATGCCACTATTGTATGTATCCCTAATATTAATTACAAACAACTCAGGTTTTTAGTTTTCCTACGTAAGAAAGATAGATACCTGGAGCAGTTACATTAGGAAACTGAATTATGATTTGGCTATTTTGTTCCTCAAAGCTAAATTGAGCAGGTATCTGTGGAGTCACAGAGAGACTAAACATTCCCAGTTTGACAGGTTGATTTGGGCATCAGGTTTTGCACTGAGGTATTAGAGTAACAACCATCATCACTCAGAACAACCGATATTAAATTTTTGCCAAAGTTAAATGTTGGTATAAACGTATTTATATTTTGATCTTTTTCCTCAACGAAACACATATACTTGTTAAGCAAAATATACAAAATCAAAATTTATTTTATTTATACATGTGAAATGAGGTACTGACAAAGAGAAAAAAGAATGTTTCATTCAACTAAAAAGATTCATCCAAAATGGAAAACTTACAATGCGGGGTTGTTTGGAATAGCATCTCGCCCCTCCAATCCTAGAACATTAAAGAGTAGAAAGCTTCTTCAGTTATGAAAAAAAAAAAGTTTATAATCTTTCTAGCATACGGAGGTAAAAGAAGATGTTGGAGGAGTCAGGCATGATTGACAGGAAAAGAAAAGAGGTCTCACAACTGATGGGGCCTGGAGACAGGCTCCCAGAGAGGTCACAGATTGCCAGGGGCTAGAAAAGTAAAATGTCCATGCTTTGAAAGCAGAGAAAAGATGTAGAGAAGGAACAAATGGAGCATTAGTAGGAAGCCAATGTAATCTGATGCCTGGGGTAGGAGGTGGGCTGGGACGGGAGGATGGGCACACAGGATGGTCTAGGGGCTCAAGGGGATAACCCCCCACTGAGCATTCCTGCAATCCTAGGGAATGACGAGCTCTGGGATCCAAGTGATTATGGAGAGTATCATTCTGGCTAACACCAAATAGAAGGAGCCAGGACCAAGAGTGGATGTGTCTCAAGTCAGACTGAATACCTACACTAAATGCATGTAACCTGTTTGTTTAGAATATGTACAACGAAGAGCTTCTTACAAAAGCAGATATTATTATATGCATAAGTAGCTAACTTTCAGTTGGATTCTCCACAATCTTGTTGCTACTCCACTACAAAGAGTCTGGAATACAACGTGGTACTGTAAGGTTAGGTTGAAGGCCCAGAGACAAAATTTTAAATGTTTATTTGAGAGAGCGAGCGAGTGGGGGAGGGGCAGACAGACAGAGACAGAGGATCTGAAGCAGACTCTGTGCTGAGAGCAAAGAGCCCCACGCGGGGCTCCAACTCTCTAACGGTGAGATCATGACCTGAGCTGACGTCAGATGCTTACGTGACTGAGCCACACAGGCGTCCCTCCAAAGACAAATTTTAAAAAGGAGGATCCCTCACCCGAAGCCCTTGGTAATGATAAAGGCAATCATCAGGGAGTTCTGATTTGAGGTCTACTTCCCTGCTTATTAAATTTTAGTTTCTAGATTAAAACAGAATTACTCTGTTAATAGTAAATAACTCTTACTATTCCTATAGATTATTTGAATTACCACTTTACTTGTTTCTGATGAATTCGGATGTTTAAGTGACTCCCGTAATAACACGGATGTGACTTTGTCTGAAATCTTGTTAGGAAACACTTTTTAAAGATTTATCCTTAAGTTCTGAAGTTTCATACTTGGTATTATGGATTGATAGTGGCTGCGTGCCAATTCTTCTTTTTTTTCCCCAATTCTTCTTTTTTAATGGCCAAACATTTATCCTAATACTAAAACCGAAGCACAGACAAGACAGCATATTTCACAACACTATTTCACATATAATTTAAAGTCAAAATTTTAATTGCATGGGGATATTTAAATGTTAACAAATCATCATGTTAACTTTCAACAAGCTTCACAAACTTTGTTTCACTAAGTTTAGACAGCCTGATACTAGATGGATATGTAATACATGTTTGTCAGAAGCTTATTTTTTCCCCAAATTAATAAAGCTACATCAAAATTTTATTTAAATTGTTGCTATGTATTAATTCCTCCAGATCACGATTTTACCAACATAGCTTCATCTACCTAGCCATGCACATCATACCAAAGCATTTATTCAGGCAGTGCTTTTTAATAAGCCACTGTATGAAACAAACAAAAAAAGTGGAAGGTGTTGCCTGGGAACTAATAGCAGTAATAAGGAGCCAGCGGATTGCTCCTTAATAAGTGTATGCACCGCACATCTCCTCAGTCCTGATTAACTGCATTCTATTTTAGCACCAGACATCTTCTAATGAGAAAATGTTAAGTTTCCCCAAATGGTATGATGGTAGACTCAGAATGGAAAATACCAATAGACCTTGAGAACAGTGTACCCCCAAAATGTGGGCTTGCAAATGGTTTCATCTTCCTTATTTCCATCTTTATTTCTGTTGAATTAATCATTCAATATACATAATATTGAATACTTACTATGTGCAAGGTGCAGTAAAATCTTATATTCAGAAGCTAAAGATCATGTGTACGCATCAGATTCCTTAAAGGTGGTTTTTAAGGGCGAGGTGGAGTTTATTAATTATCTAGACAAACCATCCATGCTGATTCTTTCAGACTCAAGGAATGTGGGTTTGAGCAAATTTTCATGGTTGATATGAAGGGCGTACGGCTAGAATCAAGTACTTTTCAGTCTGTGTAATGAGCCTGACAATGTGAATAATCTGAATGCAATAATTGTTTTGATGCTAAACACACAGGTATGTGCAAACACACAAAGGTAATCCCTGAATAGTCAAGAAATAACTGTAGCAAATGTGTAACTGCTAATTCTGGGGATAATATGATGAATAACTGCAGAGGTTTTTTTTTAGTGTAAGTTTCCATGCTGGATTAAAATTTATTTCTAGCATAGTAATCGGTGTATTACTTAAGTAAATATCAAAATGAAAGCCTCCTCAATAGCCCCAGTTGCCCCCCCTGGTTTTATTCAAGTAAATAAATATTAAGTAGTATGGTAAGAGCTAAAAGAGATAAATAAATACAACATGATTCCTGCCTTCAAGGAGCTTATCAGTTCATTGAGGGTCAAGGGTCTTAACTACCCTGCATCAACTCCTACTGATGCTTCAAAAGGAAAACAAAAATGGCACCTGAGTTTCTCCAGGCAGAGTAAGCCACACACACACACACACACACACACACACACACACACACACACACCCTTTACAAGAGCAAAGTTTGCAACATGCTATAATTAAGCTCACATCCTGGCAGTAAAGACATGGAGTTTTATTCTAAATATAGAGGAAGGCTCTCCACACTGCAACCTGATTGTTGTTTTTGAACTTTACTTATTGATATGTCAGTGTCACCATTGCAGAAAAGAATCACTTTCTGAAAACACACATACAGTAGACATGAAAACGGTACTCCTTTAATTTTTTGTTCAGAGTGGCAATTTTCTTAATATCCCTGGTAAATGTTATCCCCAACTTGTCCTTCCTATAGCTCTAAACCACTGTTTAATGGCATGTTCCTTCTTGTTCTCAAGATAGTGAGTGAGGTGCTGTTGCCAAATGGACGTGGGGAGCAATCCATAGCCCAAGTCCTACCTCAGTGTTCTATCTACAAGGGCTGTTCCCAAATCTCTTCCAGATATGAAACTTGGCCATGGCAGGTGGCCATCAAGAACCCAAGGAAAGTCTGGCTCAGTAAAACAGTCACAACACTGGAACGAAAATAACAACTTCTTAACATGTCAGATTGGACTCAGTATTATTTAATGAAAGAATTACAGACCTGAGAGCAGTTCAACCCACATCTTGCAAGGAACACCTAGCAGAGAGTCGGGCTGATTTTAATTTTTGAGACTTAAAGAACATGAGAAGGTAGTGTGAATGTTTGTTTGGGCTTTTGTACTCCTCTTATCTAGAATCCAGCTACCTGGCATGAATCTGGAGCAAGTTAACCTCTCAGTTTCTTCAAATGGAAAATAGTGACAATAATGATACCCACTTCATGGGAGTACTCTAAAGATTACGTGTGATGTGATACACGACACACGTTCAATATGGTGCTTGACACACAAAAGGCCTCAATAAAAGATAACCAGTATGATTTTTTAATTCGACTTTTTAGGACAATAAAAGATACTGCTCTACACCTGAAAAGTCAAACATCAAAGTATACAAACACCAAAACTTAAGTAGAACACTCCAACAATTTACAAAGATAAATTAGGTGTAGGGAGAACATTCCTAAATACTTCCTCTACTCCTATACTTCATTTGACTATGAACAATTGACAGGCTTTTAGGGAAAATATTTCGGCTTTGAAATAACTGCTTAGAAAACGAATAAACTATATTTAACTCCCTCTCCGGCAATTAGACTATGGCCATTGCCACATCTGCTATTTGCTCATCAGGAAACTGCTTCCAAGACATTTAACATTCATAGGTGTATTAGCTCGTTATTAATCCCCTGAAAGTTCTCCATGACACTATTAACCACAGCACAGAATCTGATACAAGGAGGCTCCATCTTGGTTTCAATTCGTCTAAGAGGATTATGAACAGAATTCCTTAAAGGACAACATCATAAAGTGGTCTCAAACATGGACTAGATTATAGCCAAATTCCAGTGTATTATCTATTTCTAAAAACTCTTCTTCAACGATCCCAATTCTCTACTCAGACTTTATCTCTTCAGAGTCCCAGGAAGTAATCATAACCCAAATACTTATATGGCACTATGTGAAGATACATACATTAATACATTTAATCTTTACAGAGGCCCTATGAGGTAGAAACTGTCACCATCATCTCCTTTATTCATGGGAGGACACTTAGGCACAGATAGGTTCACTACATGTCCATAGTGTCAGAACTGGGATTTGAACCCACACAGTTTTATCCCAGGGTTCACGCTCCCCCCTCTTGCTACGTAGCCTTTGGGCCTTACTGACATGTTTCTCAAAGTACAGAAGTAGTGGTACGAATTAATTACTCTCAGGTTCTTATCATAAGACAAAGGCAGTATCAGGAATTGAACACCTGCTCTTTCAGTGCTCTGTGCTAGCCCATGTACTGTTCTTCTGACATCAAGGTAAAAAAAGACCATTTCCAATGAATCCGTTAGATCAGAGATTATGCCAGGACCATCTGTCACAAGAAAACCAGCAAGCATGTCACTGAGACAGCTTGGCTTATAACATAACTTTTACTCTAAAGAAATTTCTATCCTTTGACCTATGGGCATCTGACTAATGTTCCTCTTTCAATGTACAAATTCTCCTTGTGATGGCTAACTTTATGTGTCAATTTGGCTAAGCTATGGTGCCCAGTTGTTTGGGCAACACCAGTCTAGATGTCACTGTGGAGGTGATTTTTTAAAGATGTGATTAACTGATTTACGTCAGCGAACTCTGATTTACTGATTTACATCAGTAGACTCTGAGTAAAAACAGATTACCCTCCTTAATGTGACTGGCCCTCACCTAACCATTTTAAGACCTTAAGAGTAAAGCTGAGGTTTCTTGAAAAAGCAATTCTGCCTCAAGACTGCAACGTAGAAACCCTGCCTGAGTTTCCAGTCTGCAGAGTTTGGACTCAAGACCGCAGCATCCATTCTTAGCTGAATTTCTAGTCTGCTGGCCTGATCTACAGATTTTGGACTTGACAGCCTCCATTATTATATGAACCAGTTTCTTAAAATAAATCTCTCTCTCTCTCTCATATATGTGTGTGTGTGTGTGTGTGTGTGTGTGTGTGTGTGTGTGTATGTATATATATACATATATACATATACCTATATGATATTATAGATTTATATAAAATATATATACACACATATATGGAGATATATATGAGATATATATATGAAAAATATATACACATATATGATATATCTCATATACATATCTCACCTATGTCTCATATAAGAGCTATGGGAGAGAGAGATGTAGTCTATCAGTACATATACCAACTAGATATATAAACCCATTGTTTATCTATCTGTATCTTTATTTATATAGAAATATAGGTACACATGCATGTACCTCCTGTTGGTTCTTTTTCTCTGAAGAACTAACTACTCTACTCCAGGGCCCCACCTCTACCACCTTTCACATAGGAGGCTCTCAGTAGAGTAATGTCAATCCTAATTCCCCATTGTAGTTCCTAAATGAAAAGATGAAGTCGGCCACTTTATATACTAGCTCACAGACTAGCAAACTCTCTGGAAGCAGGTTACACACTCTCCCTGATTAGACTGTGGGAGACTCTAATCCACATGCCCTCTGTGAATGGTTGTGGTTTGACAAGCTACAAAGACACACATCCTTGTCTGTGGAAGTCCCCCAGACAGGGCCCCAGAGACCCGCTGTCACCCAGCTCTGAGTCCAGCCAGGCCCTGCCCTCTGGGAATTGTGGCTTTCCATGCCACTCCGGGCAAGCCTGAAAGACTGGAAGAAGCAACCCGGTTTACAGTGTTTTTTTGGTAACCATTTCCTTCCAAGATCTTGGAGAACTACCTCATTGCTGTGATGGCTCCCAACTTCTGTCTGCACGTGGGTTTGGTTGTTATAATCCCACTGTGCAACCCTCCATTTCAGCTATTCAAATTCCTCTTCTGTTCCAGCTCCCAAAGAAAGGTCCCAGTAGAAAATCAAAATGTATTTCCTTAAGAAAATATTTCAACAAGCTAATAGGACTCCTTCTTTTTCCCCTCCTTTCTTTCTCCCCATCCCATCCAAACCGCAAAGCCCCGTCCTTTGTAAAGAGCCGCGCCGCGAGCGAGGAATACGTCACACCAAGAAAATCCACCGTTGCCCAAAGCTGTTTTCCTTGTGGCTTCTTCAGTAGCAGGCATACTGCCGTCAGTGTTTACAGTCAGCAATTCTGAATGTGCTGACATGGAGAACAGTGACCACAGAGTCCCTGCAAACCAGCCAGAAAGAAAACAGATGCGGAAATGCCGAGGCAAAGCTAGGCCTCTCTCCTCCCTGCTTCCCCAAGGTCCACCAGTGAGGCACGGCCCGCTCGCTCGTGGATGCTGGGAGGGTAGGGATGGGAGCAGCTCTCCTCCTGCTTTTTCTCCGGTCACCACAGCTTCATCGCAGTGTTTCTACCTCGAGGACCGACTGGTGCAGAGCTGTTGGAGGAGGGGGCCAGTCCTTCTACGTTAGGTCTCCCTCCCTGCTGTGGGCTGTACTGACATGAGGGGACAAGGGGAGGACAGGGTCAGGTTGCCACATTCCCAGCAGCTTTGTGAACCTCTCCCTCTCCGACACTTAACTTACAAAAGTCCTTTATATTGCTGATTTGTTTTTGTGCATTTTTTTCCCTCTGGGAGCAAAGGAAAGTTTTGTAAGCAAAAAGAGTGCCAGAAAATTGCTAGGTAGCAAGCCTAGCATGAGAGAGAGAGAGAGAGAGAGAGAGAGAGAGAGAGAGAGAATTAAATTAAAGCTTGAAAAGGACTATTATCGCCTTAATGTTTTATAGGCAGACTGGGATTTGGGGATTCTGGAGTTCTTCTATTCTTGGCTCTGCCTGGGTTAGATAGTCGGGAAGTCATTTGGTCTGAGGAGCTCAAGCAAATGAAGCGATCAGGTAGGTAGTGGGTCTATCTGTCCACAGACACATGCGATAGAGCAGTTCTTGCATGTGGGCTAACACACTAGCAGGGGCAAAGGCTGAACTTGATCTTCGGCCTTCTGTTTCAAGTTGTGGTTTTCAAACCCTTACAGGCCACATCAGTGTATAAAAATCTATACCAAATCGCCCACGGCACTTCCGTGTACCAAGAGGGGGGCAAATGCCCACTACAAGAAAATCAGGCACATTTGGAGATGAAAACTATAGCAGAATGGCTAGCTACCCACCAATGATGTGTGCACCCCTTCACCTGTGTGGATCTGATATTGGTAAGCGGATGCCCAGTCTAGGACTACATTTCCAAACTCTCCCTGCATTTAGATGGGGATATGTGACTTAGTTCTTGCAAGAAGAACGTGGGCAGAAATGATGTGTGCCACTTCCAGCGCCGACCCATAAAAGCCTCCAGCAAGATGTCCAACGGTCCTCTAGCCTCTCTCTTTTCCCACACACCAGCTGGCGGCAAAAGGTTCCAAAGCCCTCGGAGGAACTTCAAAATGGAAGGTTGTTTGTCCAACGAATGCCTATGCTGGACTGTTGCATGGCAGAGAGATAAACTTATACTGGTAAGCCATTGGGGATTTCAGTGTGTATCACAGAAGTTACTTTAACTGCACCAAATCACTAAGGGATAGCAGAAGAAAAGAATCCACCTAATCAGACACCACAACATAGATGGTGAACATGGTAGAGATGTTCAATACGGCATGGGAACCATTTGGGTCAAGGAAAAAAAGCATATGTCTACATACATACTTTATATATGCTTGGGATGTGACTGGAAGCAAACATAAGAAAGTGGTCACAGCGATCGCCTTTGGAAAAGGAAAATGGGAGACAGGAAGAAAGGATGGGAAAGAGATTTGTCTTTCATCATATACTGTTTTTAACCTTTTGATTTCTTGTACGTTGTATATTTATTACCCAGTCAAAAGCTACATTAAAAAGAAAACACACGGATTTTGAAAGGAGCCAGTTTTCAGACCACCTGGAGAATGCTTACAGACACTACTATTAGTCCCCAGGGCCTTTTTCTAAAACCAATGGTACAAAGTGTTGACATTTAAAAATACATAAAACTGAACTTTTCTTGAAAACTCCAGGGATGGAGAGAAGTAGCTGTTATTCCCACAGAGCATCTGAATTCTTGGGGTTAACTTTCTCATCCTCTTACAGGCTGTTCCTTTTCTTCCAATGGTGACAGGAGGCTGGAATTAGACGGGAGCTGTGCCTTCTGCTAGGTCGGGTTATTCCTAACTGCACATCACAAGTCACTCATGTGTGCCTGGTAAAAAAGAAGAATTCCTTGGACTCTTTCCTGAAAATTCTGTTTCAGTAATTCTAAGGTGAAGCCTAGGAAACTGTATCATTAAGGGTCATCTGCCTCTTATGGCCCAGGCCCACTTGGGAAACCTTATTCTCAGCTGTCCATGTGTCCTACCTGCCACCTTGGATACGTTGCTTCACTTCCATATTTTATGTTCCTGGACTACAGATCATGAAATTTATGACCAATGAAACTCCAAAGTGTCTGCTGAGACTATGGTGATGCCTGTAAGAATGGCAGAACTCCCCACAGATTGCCATTAGATACAAGTGCCAATTACTATAATCACTGTTAGCATGTGTATTTGGGATTGCTATTTTAGGTTTTAAAACACACTTTATCAAAAAAATACTTCATTTTAAAAGAGAAGAGGAGTGGGAAACATGTCTGTTTCCACGGAAAGCTTTTGTAAGAATTTCTGCTGCACTGCTAGGTGTTTAGCAGGGAGCTCACATCGGGCTGGTCTTCCACCCATGACAAGTACGGCTGTTTCCAGAATGCACAGAACAGGGTGGGAGCCACGGGGAAGTTCTGCAGATGAGTCCAGGTCCTGGAGGAGAGGGCAGCTCAAACATAGGGATATCCGGGTACTTTTTGGAACAGGGGTGGATGAAAGAGATTCACTGTGTGAGAAGGGTCTCAAACAGTCTAGCTGGCCCTGGACCATTTGATTTTCTGTTTGGCTCACAGGTCCCATCCTTATCTTTGAATATTCTAAGATCTTTTGCACCAAGAGGACATTCACACTCACGCTTTCTATGCAACTCAGACACAAACTAGTTCATGTTCCTGATTACAATTTTTCTCTACATTGATCATCCAGAGAGAGAGATATATAAAATATATCATATATTTATGATATAGATGTTTATTACATAGATGTTATTTGCTGAGAAATAACCTGAGTGATTAATAAAATTTATTTAGAATGATTTGGTAAGTTTTCTAAAATATCTTAAGAGTAAACCTTGATGTTTTCTAAGAAATAACTTGGAGATTTCTTTTTTTAAAATCTACAAATTTATCTGCAAAACAGGTTGGGGACAGGAGGGAGAGAACCAGTAAATTTAAACCATAAATTTTCTGTTTATCTTTTGGAGAAAATTCTAATTTTTAAAAGATCAGGTCCAAAAAGAGAAAGTGTCCCGCAAAAAAAAAAAAACAAAAGAAAGAAAAGAAAAGAAAAGAAAGAAAGTGAAAAACAGACAAATGTGAAGTGATAGGTGTGTTAATTAGCTAGATGGGTGAAAAATCCTTTCCAATGTATACATATAACAAATCACTGCAATGTACAATAAATATCTTACAATTTTATATGTCAACTATATGTCAATAAAGCTGAAATTAAAAAAAATAAACAAAAAATGGGGGGAAGTTAACATGACCTAGTATGATTACAAATTGTTTCTTTTTTCCTTTTGGCAACTACCTCACACATAAGGTGCTATTTAAATTCCTTTTATCTATTTTCATCCTTCTCAAACAAATGAAATGCCCACATTACAATATTTATTATGAAGTATGCTTAATTCCAAATGGGCCCCACATGCTGCCTCCTGTCTTTATTTTTTATTGATTTATTTTTATTTATTTTTTAATGTTTACTTATTTTTGAGGAAGAGAGAGAGAGAGAGCAGGGGAGGGGCAGAGAGAGAGGGAAACACAAAATGCGAAGCAGGCTCCAGGCTCCCAGCACACGGGGCTTGAACTCACAAACTGTGAGATCATGACCTGAGCCAAAGTTGGGATGCCTAACCAACTGAGCCACTCAGGCGCCCCTGCCCCTATCTTTTTTTTTTTTTTTTCAACGTTTATTTATTTTTGGGACAGAGAGAGACAGAGCATGAACGGGGGAGGGGCAGAGAGAGAGGGAGACCCAGAATTGGAAACAGGCTCCAGGCTCTGAGCCATCAGCCCAGAGCCCGACGCGGGGCTCGAACTCACGGACCGCGAGATCGTGACCTGGCTGAAGTCGGACGCTTAACCGACTGCGCCACCCAGGCGCCCCCCTGCCCCTATCTTTAAATGACCCACCTAAAAGCTGACCATGGAGATTTCTGAGAACCATCAGAGCTGGTTCTCATCCCTGTTTTTAGTGTTTGGGAAGACTTCTCAGCTCCCATGTAGTTAGTTTGGGACCATGTGACGACTCTGGCCAAGGGCTATGAGCAGAGAAAAGAGCCGGTATGAATTCTCCCATTTTCTTCTCCTGCTGCGGCAAGGTCATCTACTGAGGTGGCAGTGGTATAAGAGGTGAGGCCTCTGTCAGCCTGAATCCCCAAGGGGCCGGGTGGATCAGAGCCTCTCTAGCCTTCACATGGAAACGTAGCAGGGACCACATTTACTATGTTAAACCAGTGGGACCAAAGGGTGGGGTGGGGGGCAACTTGCTACTGCAGCATAATCTTACCTTTCCTGATTGATCAAAACTACTGGTTTAAAAATCTCTAAGTTCCAGTCAGCACACTGGACTTCCTATCTGTATAACTGGTAGATAAGCCGTCTAATTATCCTGGGTTTCAGCTTTTGTTGCTGTTGTTGTTCTATGTTTTAACGGCAAAAGGGGAATAATAGTTTCTGGCATGTCTACCGTTCAGGGATGTGTGGGATCAGAAGAGTTTTTCCAAAAGTATTTTGAGATCTGTAAACATGACCCTAGATGTAAAGTGTTAGCAGCCCTGTTGCTGTGGATTTATCTGGAGAACTTAAGTGGCTAAACGTGACTGCTTATTTGGGGGTCAGTTATTAGAATTCATTGCTTCATCGTTCATAAAAAGCCAGTCAATACATTCCAGTGATAGATCAGGATCACGAGAAGTCAGATTCTGATACCACTTGGAGAACAGTTTGTTATCTTAAAAATGTCAGGGCTAGCTGAATGGTTTCAAGAGCCTCACTTCCAGGGAGCAAACTCAACTATTTGCCTCTGGCATGAAAATAAAGGAAAAAAATAGAGGCCCCAAATGAAAGACTTGGCACAAAGCCCTTTATTTCCTCCCACAGCCTGTCACAGGGAGAGAGAGAGGGAGAGCATGGGGAGGAACAGAGAGATTGGGCATTCTAGACTCCACCCCTGCACAATGAAACAGGGAGAATGATATACATTCAGAAGGGATGGTGCAAATCTATTCTGTGTTACTCTCCGAGAGGACAGATTTCTCCACAGAGAAAGGGAGAAACGGAAGAGATGGCCTCCCCACAGAGAAGATCTAGAAGCAGAGCAAGAACAGGTGTCCCCTGCTGTCTCGGACAAAGGGTTAAGGCACTCTGCTTCTCGCTCAGGAGAAGGGCTTCCTGACCCTCAATTCACAGATTGATTCGCAGAGGGCCATCTTCACCCAGCTGCTTATGTTGTAGGATAACAACAACTGACTTCTTTTGAGCACTTACTAAACACCAGGCACTGACATTTTAGATACCCAGAAATTGAGGCACAGCAAGGCTCAGTAACTTGCCTGAGGTCACACGACTGGAATATGGCAGAACCAGGGGTTAAACCCAGACAGTGTAGCTCCCAATGCGGTGGCCTTAACCACTACATTTATAAGGAATAGATAAAGGGGAAGAAAATGGAGGGTAATCCTTTCTCCTGCTATGTAGTCTTGCAATGGGCTTCAGACACGTCCACTCACCTAGTCATCACGTCTGTTCTAACATGTTTGGTATCCTTACTTAATTTACAGGGAAGCAAACAGAAGCTCAGAGAGGTTAATTAACTTGCTCAAATTCACACAGCCCACAAGTGGCAGGTTGGAAATCAAATCCAACTCGACTCTGGCAGATTAAAGTGGGAAGGGTTATGGCTGGAAAACAAGCAAGCGCTTGTGGGCTCTCAGAAACATAACGGATCTAAATATAGGATAACGCCAATCAATAGAGTTCTCTATACCACAGGGCCTTTTTGTCCTCAGTAAGAAAGAAAGATGGTGAATCCAGTGTTCGCACCAATGACAGGTAGACTTTGCACATGAAGCAAACCTTTTTTAAACTCGGCAAAAGGAGAGCTACCATGAAAGTAGCCAATTGTTGTTTTTGGCTGTCTTTACATCTTCTCACACTAAATTGTTATGATCATATACTTCCACATTTCCTAAACTTATGAATCACTGAATAATTGTTAGTTGTTCTGTTGTTGTTATTTTGCATCATTTGCTAATCCTCAGCTAAAATGTTCTCCCAACCTTAAGCTAGAGAGGCGCAATGCAATTATGACACAGGAGCAAAAGAAAGCTCATTAACATACCCGTGACTGACACAGAAGATCATTAATTAGGCATTCTGAGCATAAGTATATATGTATAAATTAGCATCTATTCACCATTTAAACTGTAAGAGATTTTTCATATCTGAATATTAACTATGTTGGAAAATTGCTAAGTTTTCCTGAGTGAATTCCACAAACAATACCCATCCCTGATAACAAAAACAACATGAAGAGAAAAGATTCTATGAGCAGAAATGGACACAGTGGACAGAGTCAAACGATGTGATTACCCTTCATCTATCGGTGTCTTCATTTATCTGTTTCCTCTTTTTTTTTTTTTTTTTTTGTATTTCTGACTAGTTGGGAGCTTTGTGTGGAGGCCCCTTTCTGTCGAGAAGCCTTAGATATGGTACTACCACTGATATTCCAGAAATGCTTTCCCTTTGTCCGCTCCCTTCTGTCATCGTACATTCATTTATTCTTTCAACACATATTTATCACATGTGATCTATGTACTAAAGACAGCGTACTTGAATATGGCAGAGTTTCTACTCTCAAGGACTTCATAGTCTAGCGGGAAAGATGAGATGAGTCATCAAGTGTACGCATAAAACTATAATGCAAGGTAGAGAACCCCACTGCCAAAAAGTACCAGCCCTAGGCAGAAAAAGAAGAGACTTCTTCTGGCAGGGATTGGAGAGTGCTTCACGGCAGAAGTAGCATTTAAACCAGTTATAAAGGAACAGTAGAAGAAGCAGATCTGGCAAAGTTCAGGGCATGCAAAGAGAGTCACCTACTGGAGAAACCTGAGTCAATGTGTATCTTCACAGCCAGCTCCTGAACTGTGTTACTTCTGTAACCGACAGAGAGCCTCCTCCATTTTTCCAATGTGTCTAAAGTACCTATCCCTCTGGGGCATTGGAAAACTACCAGTATCAGGACCACAATGATAATAATACTCTATTGTCTTTCATATACATGACAATGATACTAATTACTTTGTAGAGCTGTGCTTGCATTGTTTTTCTTGCAGGCGTATTAGATTCATGCCAGCAAATCCATCATTCTCTGTTGACTTCTCTTGGGACTGGTGGCCCACTTTTGTAAGATGGCTATCCAGGATGAAAGCTGGAATTCACAGTGCTTAGATGATTTCTTTTTTTCCAGGTGGACCTAACAAGTCTATGTGGGGACTGAATGAAGAGCTTGGTCTTTTGGGCATCACACTATAACCACCTGAGCTCACTAACGACATGAGTTTCACTGGTATGTCTTTTCCAGCAGAAGAACTAAAGATTTTAAATAAAATCTCCTATATGAAGAAAGGCAGCTAACTGGATAGCTTGTAAATAGAGTAAAATCTCAAAACCTCCACAGTTTTGACATCTCCCTGGACAAACGAGGTGGCCCATAGATCATATTTGCTCAGGAAGAGGTCCAGAGCATGGGCCTTTCCTATACATTTTGAGACTGCACCCATGGGGATTCAGGCATGCTGCTTCTTATCCTGAAATCCTTATGCTGAGGCCTCCACAGCATATCAGTGCCTGAAACACCTTTTATGGGATTCAAGACATATCTGCTTCACAATGGCAGAAAGGAAGGCTACTATCAAAGTTAGATTTCAGGTGTGCTCATGGAATTAAAAAACGAAGTGGCTAGCAGTGGTTTCCAGGAGCATGTGAGCCTTTTTGGCCTTAGCTATTGGCGGGTATTGAAGTTTCTGAGGCACTCTGGGTCCTGAAGGAATGAACGAGTTACCTATAATGGACTAACCTGGAAAAACACTGACTTATTGAAGAAAAAACTATCTAAGATCTTGACTGCTGATTTCTTCCATGCTCCTAGCTAAATTTAAATCTATCTTCTATTTGTGGGGCAGATTCATGTAGAACAAGCCTAAATATTCCATCTTTCTAATGGAGGTAGAACATTTTAAGGCCCTGAGTACTCATGATTAAAATGGTGAGAGAATTCTTGACTCTTAGAACATTATAATGGAAAATAATTAATTGAAAAATGATTCATTAAGATTGTTATATACCTCCCCCCTATAAACGCGTATTACGTAGTTGGAGAAAACCATAGAGATCCAATCCAAGTTCCTGCTTGTCCTAGAAATTCAGAGGAAAAGAAAGCTCATGGCAGTCTGAGGTCATCTCAAGCAACCTATATGGGGAGAGGAAGATATGGAGTTGGGGCCCATAGAAAATGAGTCATATGATTTTCATGGTAAAAAACATAGCTTGATTCTTGGAGGTAGACATAAAGAAAAAAAATCTGAGATATTTAATCTCAACAAAAATCTCCCAAATCTCACGTGTCAAAGAAGGAATATAAACATGTTGTCCTAGGGCACCTGGGTGGCTCAGTCAGTTAAGTGTTTGACTTCAGCTCAGGTCATGATCTTAGGGTTTGTGAGTTTGAGCCACACATAGGGCTCTCTGCTGTCAGCACAGAGCCTGCTTGGGATCTTCTATCTTCCTCTCTCTGCCCCTCCCCCACTCGCACGCATATGCACGTGCTCTCTCTCTCAAAAATAAACAAACTCAAAAAAAATTATAAACATGTTGTCCTATGTGTATCTGCTGAAATACGTCTGTTTGAAGAGCTGATTGGCCCCCACTACCTCCTTCTAAAATTGGACAAAGCTTTTCCCATGGAGGACTTCTAACAAAGACGGAATCCTGGATTTTTATGCTGAAATTCCTCTGCTATACCAACTGTAGTTTAGTAAAGCTTCACAGAAAGAGATATTCTGAGCCCAACCTACGGAGACACGTCCCAATTTAGGCTGCGGAATGAAAATTACAGGGCAGCCACAGAGGCAAGTTTAAAATTAGGACAAGCTTCACTTTGGGCCTCTTAAGCCTCAAAGAGTTAGTACATGAGGCAAAGGAAAGTGAAAAAAAAAAAAAGAAAGAAAGAAAGAAAAAAAAAGAAAACACAGTAGGAACTAAAAAGCAAAATCCCCAGACTTCTGTTCCTTCCTATGGTCCTCCTGACATGCTAAGCTTTTTGCACACCTGAAACTCAGCAGCACAGCACTTTTTTAGTCCTTCAGCAGCTTCATAGGCACCACAGCCTGTCAGGGCCTGCAAGGAAGTTCTGCAGGTAAACAGATTGGGATAGTCTTGACTGGGAAAGAAGAGCAGCGACTGGGAAGAATCTTCCGCAGCCCCCTGAGTCCTTTTATTCACATCCCTGTCGCTTAGTCCACAAACTGCCTAGGGCTAACCTGGGAGATAGTTCTGTGGGACGCATGGAGGCTTCTTAGAGAGTGCCTAAGTCACCAAGTCCAGTCCAGCAACAGATTTGGGATTGCAAGGTAATAGACAGAAACTGACACCTCTTTTTTTTAAAGTGTTTATTTAAATTCCAGTGAAGAAACCGTCACCTCTTGATTGCCCTGCCAGCTAACAGTGACCACCCTCCCCCAAGAGGTGGTCCCTGGGGAAAGTGACGGGGTACTAAGGTGTATTTAGTTCTTTCCTTTGCAATTTCACTGCTCTGTTTCTAAATGTTAAGACAACACTACCTACATTTACCTTCCTTTGAGACTATTTTGACTGGGTACTATGTTTATAAAGAGTTTGAATTCTTCGGAGAAATTCAATGATCACTAAATAGGGAAGGTATTATTCTTACTATTCCACAGAAAGCTCAAAGGTATACATGTTCAGCTACCGACAGACAACCATCCATTACATTATCCTGAAGCAGATGCCAAGGATCTGAATGGGGGAGGACCGAGTCAGGTGCGATTGTCCTTGCAAGGTCCCACCGTGGGTCCATCCTGGGCCCCTTCTTCAAAATCATTTGTTTGTCAGATTCGCTTCCTAGCCTGGCTTCTTGGAGGTAGATTGCCTTAATTTCTGGTTCTACATTCCTAAGAGCCAGAAAGTGGAAGATAATAAAAAGTGGAACAATGGTCATGGTCTGAAATACACTAACAAAGTCTGTTAAAGGAAATATCCGTTTTTGGTATGTCATGCTTTGGAAAAGAGTTCTCAATAAAGAGGAAGCAGAATGAGTCTCTAAGGGAAGTGTAATTACATTCCTAACCTAATTCATCAGCAAACTAAGAAGTCACACATATTAGAGGGTTATCGCTCACCTAAAAGGCTCATGTTAATCCATGACTTCCTTACTGCAAAGTGTTAATAAATCATCATATCAGTGGACCTCTCCCAACTGGTGTTGCCTTTTAGACCACAAAACTCACTTTTTCAGAGTGATTTCAGCACGACTTACAGAACAACTAGTTACACAACTTGATCTCATTGAAATATTTGGTGCCTGCTGATATGTTCAAACAAATTCACCAGATCTTGAGTATGTTCTGGCAATTAAAGCTATTAAGTGAGTAGATAGACAGCAGGTTATTTCATTGCTGGTTGAAAAAGCCGGCTTTCTTTTCTCCCCTTTTTATGTGACAGCACTGTAATTAGCCTTAATCAAATACTATTTGTGTTAGGTGCTGTAACTTTGCTTCCTTAGCCAGGAAACTCTGCCAATGTGGGAAAAGCAGAAACACAACTCTGGTCAAAAATCGAGATGGGCATGAGGTATATGGGAACTCTGTGCTATCTTTGCAATTTTCTATGAATTTAAAACTGTTCTCATATAAAAAGTTTAATTTGAAAGAAAAGCAAGGGGGCGCCTGGGTGGCGCAGTCGGTTAAGCGTCCGGCTTCAGCCAGGTCACGATCTCACGGTCCGTGAGTTCGAGCCCCGCGTCGGGCTCTGGGCTGATGGCTCAGAGCCTGGAGCCTGTTTCCGATTCTGTGTCTCCCTCTCTCTCTGCCCCTCCCCCGTTCATGCTCTGTCTCTCTCTGTCCCAAAAATAAATAAAAACGTTGAAAAAAAAATTAAAAAAAAAAAAAAGAAAGAAAAGCAAGAAGGAGGGAAGAAGAGAGGAATGAAAAAGAGAAATGCTATTTAATGTGGGACTTGAACAGCTTACTATGTAAGAGTAAGCGTTCTGTATCTATTAAATATTAGTTGTTAGAACTAGTAATATTTTGAGGTTAAGGAAAAAATGTCATGCAACTCTTAGAGCCTCCCCAAAGGACTTCATCATTTTAGGAGCTGTTGCACAAGGGGAAGCGCCTTCTGGCCAAACAACTAATAGTCATTTGACGAAGATAGGATTCATTTTACTCCACCCCAAATGGTAAGACCAGGCCATCAGCTACTTTGAATAACTAACTTACAACTTGTGGAAAGTACTGTGGTAAATGCCACAAGTGCCACTTTTCTAATTCTTCTCCACTAGAATTCCAAACAATGGGTCTTCTGTTTATTTTAGATTTCTCCCCTATCTTGATTAATGCAACTCAAGTAGGCTTTCTATCCAGTGGTGTGCCGGCAAATATTTAACAACCAGCTCTACGGGAAAAAAAGCCCTGATATATAACTTCTGCCAATTTGATGGTGTGAGAACTCCCAACGACGGCTGATTTCGAGTACCAACATGACTTTACTGAGCAAAGAATTAGGAATAAATGTGCATAATCACAAGCCTATACAAGTCAACTCTGGTATACAATAACAAGTGACCCCAAAGATATGAAACACTGTTGCCTTCAAAATTAGATTGTAATAATTCAGGAGGGGTAAATACATCCTATAACTTTAAGAGAGCTTGTCTCTTAAAATGTTTTCACTGTTACTTAGGTCCAAAGCCCTTGTGCCTTTATAAACCAAAAATAATTTTCTGCCAGTGTTTTTCTTTAATGACAACCTCACAATCTGTATAATCTTATAAAGTAAGCCACTCAGATTTTAATGACACAAAACATGCTGAAAGTTCAGAATTCTTCTATATGACCTTGAGAGCTGAACTTTTCCATTTTTGTTTTTGGCTCATTCCAAGTTCTTCTTTCCTTTAACTATAAGGCACAGCCAGTCAGCCTGTGTGGCCTATGGGTCTGCAGAAAAGGCTGAAATCACCGAGGTTTTTATTGTTCCCTACAACTACCTCTGAGAATAATGACACCTTAATATCTTTATTTCCTCTCCTATAACACAAATGATCTGCTTCAAAGAAAAAAAAACTACCTTATATAAAAAAGTACACAAGAATGAGAAAACTATATGTTTAACAAAACAATTACAAGATAGGAGCATTTTTTTTTTTGCATATTAAATGTATACAGCTCTTTCTAACATATCAGTCCTTCATTCTTTTAATCTACCTGAGATTCTTTATTTAACTGTGTTTTTCAAATTTTACCTACAGTACACCTGCTTATTGCCAGTGTTATTTGCCTCTTACAAGAAGGCAAACGCAAACAAGGCTACAGTTCACAGGATTGTGGAGGGGGGAGGAGGCAGTAAGGAAGGGCACTGGTGACAAATATCTGCCCAAGGAATGTAACTAACTTGAAGAAAAACATTTGCATCATGACTATACTACTGTCTTTTTCCATCAGCAAGCGCCAAAACCAAGCAAACAAAAAGCCACTACCATTCGCCCAGCACCCTGAACACAAACGATGCTGGCAGAGCAGCTGACATGAAAAAATACCGCTTAAAACAAACCAGAAAAAAATTGCTTTAAATCAAGTCTTCCAGCTTGTTTCCATCGTGTTCACCTTTGTATCATCTGAATTGTGTACTGTGTGCATCTGTTACCTCTTACAAAAAAAAAAAAAAAAAAAAATATATATATATATATATATATATATATATACACACACATATGCAGGGTTTAATGTCTTCCTATTTTTTGAACTTTTAAAATTCTTTTTTACTGAGCACCCCATTTATGATGAACACATTAGGTTATAACACATGCGGAACACGGCACACTATACCCCCTACCAATCACCAGATGTTAGGAACTAGAAACATGCAAGGATTTTTCATGTTAGAAAAATGGTGGAAGTCAGCTCATCAAAGGTAAAACAGACAGAATATGTCCCTGCCTTTGCCTCTCCTAAGATGCATTTAAATTCACTAGGCTCATCTCTAGTTTGACAGGATTATTAATGGGATGGGCTTACCATTCCTGTGGATGAATCTGTTAGCCACAGGAAAGCCTTTTCCTATCCTGGATGTGTCTGTCTCACCAGTGCCTGATGACTGCCAGCTAATCTTCAAATTAACCAGAGATTCTGGCTAGTGATCAGTTTCTAACAGAGTCAAACTGGTAACATTATTACCACTAAATTGGAGTCTAGCTTTTTTTTTTTTTTAACAGAATATTTTGACCTTAACCAGAAGACTGACTAGCAGGCTTTAACAGTGATAGAAATACTCATCATAAACGAAAAAGTATTCCTCTTCAAAGATTGTGGCAGAGACCTCGTAACTTCCTACTAATCACATACACTAGCCCTGCTACAGGAAGATATTTAAAAAGATGTGAAGAATAAGGATTTATTTGAGGTATAGACAGATACAGATATAGATATGAACATCACAGAAATAGCCAGAGACATAGGTATATGCTGGTAAACAAACAAGTATTCATACTGTTGTTAACAATTGGGAATAAATTTAACTGTGCATCAATTAAGAACAAAACACACAAAGGCATCCTTATAGTCTCTATCAAAAGAAACAAACAAAAGCATACAGCAGCAACGGAAAAGAAGTCTTGTAGGGAATCTTCACAGATACTTGGGAATTCCTTCCTGCTGAGTAAGAAGCAAAGAAGAAGAGGTGTAAGGAGGAGGCACATAGGTGTTCAGTGCAAGCAGCCTAGCCCGGCAACATTTACGGTCTGGCCCCGAGATTGCTTTTCTGCCTCTTCATTTGTGTACTTCCTGTGGGTAGCGTTTGGGACACACAAGAAGGAAAAGGGACTGAGAATCAAGCTGGCATTTAAGTACAATCTTACTCTATTGCTCTGCAGCCTAGCGTACATTCCTTTTTAAAAATAACGTGAAAAAATATCAAGTTGGCTTTCCTGTTAAAGGACACACACACACACACACACACACACACACACACACACACACATCTATTCTCCATCCCCAGCAGTTTCCCAAATGAAATCTGCCATCCTGAGGCTGCTTAAAGAAGGCAATGAGAGAGGCTCTCCCTGCCAGGCATAAAGAGTTCTTGAGGGCACCTAAAACCAAAAGCCCTTAGGAAAACACAGATGCAAGCAAACTGCAAAATCACGATGTCTGCAGGACTGGATTCTAGTTGGCACAGATTTGGAGATTTTTTTTTAACACCTGGGCAAAGGGCACAGGAGATGGGACTCCCTGCCTCTTGGCTGGCCTTGTATTGCATTCAGATCTTGCTTCTTGTTTTCTTTCCACACCTTTATCTAAATTCATCCTCTCTTTTCCAACAGACATCCCAAAAGACACACACCCAGGCTCCACCTGATTTTAGAGTCACATTAGGCTGTCTATCCTTTCTTAAGAATATTCAGAGGGTAGACAGAAGCCCATACTGGGTTTAGATGAATTTTTTTAAGTTTATTTATTTATTTGGGGGGGGGGGGGAGAAGGAGAGAGAGAGAGAAAGCGGAGAGGAATAGAGAGAGAGGGAGAGAGACAGAATCCCAAGCAGGCTCTGCACTGTCATTGCAGACCCGATGCGGGGTCTCAAACTCACAAACCATGAGATCATGACCTGAGCTGAAATCAAGAATCAGTCGCTTAACTGACAAGCCACCCAGGAGCCCCCAGGTTTAGATGCATTTTAAGTCAAGTAGCACAATGGGCTCCATCTGACCTCCATTAGCTGGCTGCTTTAGCTCAGTGCCTCAGTTTCTCCTGAGGCTTTTAATTTCTCTTGAGACATCTATTCCAAGTACCATAAACTGAGTTATTGAGCAGCAGGCAAAACCATTCTTATAGTTAACAACAGCTTAATATTTATATAGCACTTATGAGCCAGGCACTCCTTGAAGCGTTGTATCTATATTAACTTTCTTAATCTTCACAAATTCCCTAGGAAGTGGGTTTTACTACTTTGACCCGTTTTACAGATGAGGACACTAAGGCACATACAGGTCAACTAGCTGCCACCTTGAGATATAGAGGGACTGGAGGACTACAGTGGCACATAGCAGAGGCCTGCTCTCAATTACTACCTGTTAGTAAGAACTTTCTCAAGCAAAGAGGACTCTTTAATCAAATGCCTTCATTTGCATGTACTTTAGTGGTCCTGGGAAGTATAGGAAGCAAATCCCCTCTACTGAAGAGTAGAGAAAGGGGAGGCTATCAATTCCTTCATCCTACCAGCATTTTCCCATTGCAGGAAAGCAAGCCAACCAGCATGCTGTGGCAAAACTGCCTGGAAGCATTCATACAAGTGATTATTAGTCAGACAGCAAACACAAGCAAAGGCAAGAGAAAACAGGCAAATGGTGCTGAGTGGTCCAAGCCAGGGTGAGGAGGAAGGTGGACGGAGCAGGGTTGGCCCCCTGGTCAATGGGAGACCTCAGATGAATGCTCCCGGAGCCTGAAGCATGGTCAAGATAAGGATGGGCCCTGACCTGCAGAGGAAGGACTGTGCAGAGTGTAAGCCCCACTCCTCTTTCCAGATCACCTCACTGCATACCCGTCAATGCTGGCTGACCAGAGACTTGCACCCAGTCCTCTTAACATAGACAGACAGACAGACAACGAGACAGATAGGAGAGAGAGAAATGGCTTAAAATACCAAAGACTGAGGTAGCCACTCCTCACTTCACCCCTATTCTTTTCTGCTTCCACACATTTTTGCATCAGAAAATCACACTTGAAAAAAAATGAACACACATACACACACATGAGTGCGCATGCACACACACACACACACACACACACACACACACACACACACGGTATCTCCTTTCTTCATATGCGTCTGTCAAGGACCTTACAAGCATGAAAAATTTCCACATTTCATAATTTACAACAAACTTTTCATTTGGGTATTAAAATGTAGACATTTGAAACGCTCCCTGACACCACTTTTCCCTACAATGGCAACATACTTATGTAAAAGAATTCACAATACAGATTTTATGTTCATATTCCTTAATCTTCACTTCTTTCACTTCAACTTAACTTCCCTCATAGGAAACAGCTTCCAGACTCCCCTTCAAATATTCATAAAGTCGACTGTAGAGGAGGAAATCACGTTCCACCTAAACACATCCATCCTCTCAACCTGGCTGCCACGTGAATGCTGGGAGCCATGATGATCCCGGCAATTCTGCACCACAGACAAAGGAGTTTCTGTGAGGTGAAGCAACTGATGGAGTGGATACGTGCTAGATAATGTCTTGGAGTTCCTAAAATCTTGATATAGATAAGAAGAACCA
Organism: Herpailurus yagouaroundi; assembly: GCF_014898765.1. Lineage (NCBI taxonomy): Eukaryota > Metazoa > Chordata > Mammalia > Carnivora > Felidae > Herpailurus > Herpailurus yagouaroundi. Next base: position 48,511,410 of record NW_024412376.1, on the reverse strand, counting down.
GGTTTTTAGATCTGGGTCCGCCACTAACGTCTGACCTTGGGCAATAGCCAACAGCACTTGGTGAGGATTTATTTATTAAACATGAGCTCTGAGGTCAAAGGGTCCCTGTCTGCCAGGGATTCATAATTTAGTGAAAGAGATAGAACTATAAACACTAACCACATTTAAAGCAGAATGCAACCAGTGTCACAGAATTTGTCTGCAAATGGGTGTTACGGAAATGCAAAGGGCCGAGAATTTAATCAACTGGGAGAATCAGAGCAGGCTTCACAGACAACGTAGTGTTTGAGCTGGGCTTGGGATGGATTAGTTGGATGTTGATAGGTAGAGAAGGAGCTGAGCAAGAAAGAGGAACACGAGCAAGAGCTGGAAGCTGGAAATGCCAGCAGCGTGCAATGGCAATAGAGTGAGCGGGGGCGCGGAAGCACAGTCTGCGGATGAATGTAGTGCCAGGTGGGAGGAAAGTAGATGGCGGCTCCGACCATCAAGGCAGGGGCTCTGGATTTACTATGCCCACGTAGGGTTTCAAGAGGAAAACAGAGCAATCGTTTTAAGACTGGACCAGAGAAACAAGAGATGAGTAAGCAGAAGGCAGGTTAGGAGGTCACCCAAGTAATTTAAATGACAGATGAGGAGGAAAGTCATTTAATTTCTCAGGGTCTTAGTATCATTTTCTTTTCTCCAAACTAAGGAGCAAGATCAGTCATAGAATAGAGGAGCCTAAGTACCTTGAGGGTGACTTAGGGGCTTGTTTTTGGTTCTAATTGTGCCTGGTACATACCCTCATTACGGCAACTTCCGTGGAATATGCTTTCCTTCTCATGGTTTCCTTTCGTGTCTGTCTCCTCACTGTTAGAAGTGCCTTATAAGCAGGGCCTATGCCTTTTTACTGTGTTTGCAGAGGCCTAGCACATAGTAGGCAGTCAAGTATCTGAATTATTCTACTCAATTATTTCCAGTTCCCAGATACAAGCATGGAATTTCCCATGACAACAGATAAGGAAACAAGAATCTACATTTCAGATTTATACTGTTAGCTAGAAACTATCATTCTATGCCAAGGACGCCTTAGAATATATACCTATATTCTAAGGATGTTGGGATTAATTTTGTGGTCCCTTCATATCCCAGTTTTTCCCTCTAGTTTTCAAAAAGTACAGCCACCAGCCCCCACCCCCTTTGAATGATCTACCCCAGTACAAATACTTCCGTTGCACCTTCTGAATTATGTAAATGGCACCGCAGCTATGACTTGCCACCAGCCTGCGGGGCCTCTCTCAATCAACTACCACTCTGGTGACTGTAAACTAAATTACCGAAGTATCCAAACGACTCTCTTCATCTCTAGCTCAACAGATTCTTCCTTCCTTCCTTCCTTCCTTCCTTCCTTCCTTCCTTCCTTCCTTCCTTCCTTCCTTTCCTTCCTTCCTTCCTTCCTTCCTTCCTTCCTTCCTTTCCTTCCTTCCTTCCTTCCTTCCTTCCTTCCTTCCTTCCTTCCCTCTCTCTCTCTCTTTTTTTTTTTTTTTTGGTAGGCCAACGTGGGGCTTGAATTCATGACTCTGAGATCAAGAATTGCATGCTCTACTGACTGAGCCAGACAGGTGGCCCAACAAATTCTATTTTAAATGTCAACTTTCCCCCATATTCTTGCACACACAACAGGTATAACTGTATTTAATGATGCTGGTATCTAAACTAACACAACAGAACTTACAGAATAAACCCTCAATATCCCCAAATTCAGAAATACAATAGTGTATAATTTGTCTCATACTTTATAGTGATATAAATAGGACCAAAAATGTAAGGGATCTCTTCAACCTCTAATGACTTACTTCTCTCCTAAGGAGTTATTTTTTGCATTAGCCTGATTATTCTCTGAAACTATTTTAAAACTTTTTAATTTCCATATGGCAAATTCATTTATGGCCATGACCTAACCACCTTTAATATCCTCAACACTGCCATTTTTTTCTGGTTAAGAGAAATTACTTTCGTAGCCCCCTTCATTTCTCTCTTCAACACTAGCATTTAACTTCTTTTGGAGGACCATTCCTCACAGAGACACCGTGTTTCTATCGCTCTATGAAAATTACCTCATTCAGACTTGGAAGAGACCTTTATAAGGGTTCTTTGCAACTGGGATGATTTGCAGCAGGATTGGCTCACTCAGCAGTGAACCCACTTACTCTTGTAACCCATCAGCTTGTAAAGTCAAGATTCAAACTTATGAGTTGGCAAAACTGCAAACTTCTTCCTATCTCAGATCTTTTGGGTTCATTTAAATACACACAATGTTAAATCCACAAATAACGGGGGTCTGCTATGGAACCAATAAGTGTTGTCCTTTATAGTAGTAGCCACACTGAGAGGCAATATACCAGGGTTTGTCACAAAAATATATCCAATCCATTGCTCAAAATGTTTACAGAGCTCGACTTTGAAATGGCTTGTCAGAACCAGTTCACAAGCCTCATCAGAAAACAGATGCCACGATTTTATAGTCACATCTTGTTTTTGACCTGAAGTCGTATTTTTCCATGGGATCGCCACTCACCTTAGCCATTGGACTTAAGCTCTTATGCTTTTTTTTTTTTTTCAACATTTATTTATTTTTGGGACAGAGAGAGACAGAGCATGAACGGGCGAGGGGCAGAGAGAGAGGGAGACACAGAATCGGAAACAGGCTCCAGGCTCTGAGCCATCAGCCCAGAGCCTGACGCGGGGCTCGAACTCACGGACCGCGAGATCGTGACCTGGCTGAAGTCGGATGCTTAACCGATTGCGCCACCCAGGCGCCCCTCTTATGCTTTTTTAATTCCTACAGCAGTAAAACCCATGAAAAACAGTTGCTACTATATAAAAGCAGTAGTCAGAAATTTGTTAAAAGGAGGGAACTTTTTGGGAAGATGAAAATGTTCTACATCGTAATTGTGGTGATAGTTACATAAATACATACATTTACCTAAACTCACAGAAGTGTACACTGAAAATTAATGAATTTTATTTTCTGTAAACATCTCAATTTTAAAAACCGAAAAGAAGTATGAATCGAAGGAGATTTCCAAAGGGGACCTGCCCATATCTAAAGTATGAAAATTTATGTATGAAGATTTTGACAACTCTAAAAGAACAACACTCATTTATAGTATTTAGAGAACTTTATACATATATACATAAGCATACAATAAAATACAACACAGAATACTTTCCCTAGAATATGTGCAAAAATACCAGATATTTCATTGTATCTTTCATACAACTATACTATCTGGATTCTCTTTTTTTTTTTTTCAACGTTTATTTATTTTATTTTTGGGACAGAGAGAGACAGAGCATGAACGGGGGAGGGGCAGAGAGAGAGGGAGACACAGAATCGGAAACAGGCTCCAGGCTCCGAGCCATCAGCCCAGAGCCTGACGCGGGGCTCGAACTCACAGACTGCAAGATCGTGACCTGGCTGAAGTCGGACGCTTAACCGACTGCGCCACCCAGGCGCCCCTGGATTCTCTTTCAGTAAGACTATATTTCTGATGAATTCATTGAGTCATTTCCACTTTATCTTGGATTTGTGACCACTGATAGTCATCTCTTAGATGACTAGTTACAGTCCGGTGTGTAGCCATAAATCAAGCTACTTGACTCACTGGGGTATTTCGTCCCTCTTCTTAGCATTACTGTAATAGTGGTCTGGTCAGCTGAGTTAACTGACCTAGGCATAGAGTTGGACCATGGGTCACTAATACTGGACTTTACAAGAGTTCTCCAAAGCCAGCAGGATTCCTCCACAAGTTTTATCAAACCTCAGGAGCTTTGCTTTGGCTGCTGTGCATGAATAGCAAAGGCAGACTGAATTCACTTTCCGTACTTCAATCAGTTGAAGTCATACAGACAATAGTTGGTCATACACAGGCCACACTCAAAACAGTGCCGAATTTATTGGCAAAGATTGAAACCCTGGAAAATCATTATTGATTTGTTTGGGTGGGTCTGCACTTTAAAGGTTAAGTGTAACAAGCCTATGTTCTGGGCCACAGCCTCTTGGAAAGCACTTTGTTTCATTGCATACTTACTGGAATAAGGACCTAGCATCACCCCCACATGGAGCTATTTTCAAGTAAACCTTATGCTTCAGGATGATATCTCTGGGTCAAAGGAGAATTAGGCCTCCTGAAATAGCTCTGGTAGGCCATCAGCATCTGTGAATCAAACTAATAGTTTTCCAAAGAAACAGCTCAGAGGATGAGACTCAGCCATACTATCTTTCCCTTTTGGACAAAGCATGGTAAAACACACACACACACACACACACACACACACACACACACACACATTTTGTTTTTAATCCAAATTGCTTATTGAAGCTTCAAAAACAGATGTATCAGTAGACATGAGAGAATTATCTTTTACCATTTAATCAGAACAAACAGCTCCAAGAAAGGCAACATTTTTCATTCTCCCATCTAACCACATTCACAAGCAAATTCCTAAAATCCAACACCAAATCACACACAAGTATTTTATGTGGCTTTCTGATTCAGATTATCTGTGAATTCAAGATGTGACAGATGAATTAAGGACCTATAATACTCCTTTAAAAACAATCAAACCCAAACATCCACTTACTTTTATATTTAATTGAACTTAATAAGCATCTGTTACCTAAGTACTATGTGAACCACTCTTATAAGGGACTTTGGGGAAGTATAAGGCATAGTATCATCCCTCAATGAGTTTATAATCTCATCGCAAAAAGCTATTTACGCACTAAACAACTAGCTAAGTGAACTTGAACAATGTTCTGAACTTTGCTGGGCCTCAGTTTCCTCATCTGTAAAACAAAGGAGTCAGAAGAGATGATGCTGAGGGCCCTTCAGGTCTCAAATTCCACGGGACTTTTGGTATGATTCGTATGAGATCTGCTTAGAAAACAGTGCAAGACAGCGTATCAGAGTCCAATGCACACTGCAAGTAATCAATACAACAAGTCAGAGCATAGAGAGATCAGTTTTGGGGTGGCAAAGCTTTTCTAGAAGAGCAGAAACTTCAGCTTGGGCTTGAAGGATGAGTAAGACCTGAAGGGGTGAGGGTCACCCTTTACTGAGAGTGCAGAGGGCTTTTGCAGGGTGAGTGGAAAAGTTCTGCAGGGGCAGGGAGGATGAGGAGGAGTCTGTATCTGACTCTGGGGATGATTGGAGTGTATGTTGTCAAGCGGTAGAGGTTAAGCAGGGGAAGTAATGACTCGATGTCATGATACGATTAACCTGTAGATCAAATCACACTGTACTTCTCAGAACCATGCAGGAGCATCCCATCTCTCCTAGATCAAGGCCAAAGTGCTTGCAATAGTCTAGAGGTCCTGCATCAAATGCTCCTCCCCACGCCCATTAATGCTCCCCTTACGTCTCACTTCTCTCCTCCACCCGCTTTCGCAGACTTTTCCTTAAACACTAGACAGACTTCAAGCTTTTGCACATGCTTTTCCTCTGCCTGGGCTGCTCTTCCCTCAGGTATCTACATTTGGCTACCTCTTCGTGTATTTGCTTGAAAGTCACTTTCTCAATAAAGCCTTTCCTGTCACCATATTTTAATATTTTTTTAATGCTTATTTATTTTTGAGAGAGAGAGAGTGGGGGAGGGACAGAGAGAGAGAGAGAGAGAGAGAGAGAGAGGATTCAAAGCAGGTTCTGTGCTGACAGCAGAGAGCCTGATGTGAGGCTCAGAGTCACAAACCGTGAAATCATGACCTGAGATGAAGTGGGACACTTCACTGACTGAGCCACCCAGGCGCCACATCATCATATTTTAAATTACAGCCCACTGTTTCCATACACACAGAGCCACACAGACTCTCTCTCTCTCTTTCTCTCTCTCTCTCTCCCTCTCACACACACACCCTTCCCTACTCCCCTTCTCTGCTTTATTTTTTCCATAACATCTACCATATTCTACCATGCTATACCATATATATTAGACAATGTGTCTCCATCTGCAACACTTTCCCCCGTCCCGATTTGAATGTACTCCTCGAGGGCAGGGATTTCTGTCTGTTTTATTCATTGCCATAGTTCCAGAGTCTAGAGAGTCTAGAACAATGTCTGACCTAAAACAGGACCCAAGCGAATGAATGCATGAATATAATGAAAAAGGTGTGAGGCCAAGTAATCTCCCAGGTTGACCCGCAAGCAGGAGAGCCTAGAGGTCATTACAACGGGAGGGTAAGGTTAAGACTGCCTGAACTACAGGAGGCCATGGGAAGAGAGATCACGTTAGGAAGGAACAACCCAAAGGGACCATTAACAAATTCAATATCCAGGCGTGGGTTTTTTTTTTTAATTTTTTTTTCAACGTTTATTTATTTTTGGGACAGAGAGAGAGACAGAGCATGAACGGGCGAGGGGCAGAGAGAGAGGGAGACACAGAACCGGAAACAGGCTCCAGGCTCCGAGCCATCAGCCCAGAGCCTGACGCGGGGCTCGAACTCACGGACCGCGAGATCGTGACCTGGCTGAAGTCGGACGCTTAACCGACTGCGCCACCCAGGCGCCCCGTAGGCGTGGGTTTTAAAGGAAAGATATTCACCATGGGAGTTAGGAGAATGTTCAAGGGCAAAAGAGAAACTGGAAATGCACTGAAAATAAAATGATGCATAGTTTTATAAACAAATCCCAGTTAGATTTAACTCCAGTTGTTTCCAAACATAATTGATTGCAATTTTCTTCCTGCTTACATTTCTGAGCGTGGCAAAAAGGAAACTAAAAAAGGAGGAAGTGGAAAATGTATAGCATGCCATGTTTTCCTTTTAAGGTAACTTCAGCCTGAATGGCAGGGCAAAACCTCACACACAATTTCACAACTGGTTCTCTGTCAGCTCTCAGGGACACAAAATAGAAGACAGGAAAAGACAGGCGATCCTGTCCTTCTGCTTTGTTTTGTTTTGTTTTTTCTCTTTTCTTCGCTTCATTATGTTTTCTTCTCCTCCAAAATAGCAATCAATGCAGATGACAATACATCTTTCCAACATCAGCCTTGGTGTAATTAAACATATTGAAAATGGAAAAAGAGAGAGGGTTTGTGGCATAGGCATTACCAGTCTATGCAGATGTTAAGACTTGACTAGAGTCACAGTAAGAAAATACTATATATGTGAAGCTAATATCTTATGCCTGTATTTCTTAGGAAATTATTAACACATGGTGTATTAACACGGTCAGCCAATATTATTTGTAATCATATGTGATACCTTCAGGAGGAAAAAAAAGGTAGCTGGCCCTCTTTCTTATTTAATGTATCTCAAGGGCAGTTGAAAAGGTATATGCAGATGGTATGTAGGAGATGAGCTTTAAAACAGAGTCTTACACTTCTGCTAACTCAAATTTTACTATTACCTCTTTAGAAATTCAGTATTTTTTCCCAGAGGCATTTGCATAATTAGGTTTGCTTCTATACTTGTTTTTCTACCTTTCAAATACATACCCTAAATCAGCCCGAAATCAGTGATTGTCAACCGGGGGTGATTTTGGCCCCCAGAGCACATTTGGTGACGTCTAGAGGCATTTTAGTTGTCACAGCTGTGGAGGCGGTGCTACACACATCTAGTAGACGGAATCCAGGGATACTGCTAAACATCCTACAAATACACAGGGCAGCCCACACAACCAAAAAATTATCTGATCCAAAATATCATAGCGCTGAGGATGAGAAAGCCTGCTCTAAATCAACTCTGAGAGGTCACCAAATTATGAAAAAGTAGTAACATCTTTAGTCTACGTGTGTCGTTCACATAAGACTAAGTGGCAAAGTCAGAACCTGTAACTTGCGTTGTTTAGAAACGCAGTCAGGCCCTGCTTTGGAACGTTCTGTCCCTATTGGTCATGGTAATTAGGAACATTGAGATTAAATCTCCAGATAAGCATTAAAAAGACGTTCTATAGGGGCGCCTGGGTAGCTCAGTCAGTTAAGCGGCTGACTTCGGCTCAGGTCATGATCTCGCGGTCCGTGAGTTCGAGCCCCGCGTCGGGCTCTGTGCTGACAGCTCAGAGCCTGAAGCCTGTTTCAGATTCTGTGTCTCCCTCTCTCTGACCCTCCCCCATTCATGCTCTGTCTCTCTCTGTCTCAAAAATAAATAAACGTTAAAAAAAAAAAAAAAAAAAAAAAGACGTTCTATGCATTCTTCTGTTTCTGCACAGAAGTTCAGGGAAATTCATAATCACAGAATCAGGGAACACCAAAGCTGAAAGAGACCTCAGAGGTTATTATGACAAACACTCTCATCTTACCCAGTGGGGGTGAGAGGGTGGGGCGGGGTGGGGATGCGCAGTGAGGTCAGGGGACTTGCTTCCGGAACTACAGCTGGTTAGTGTACAGCTGGGCCTGAAACACCCTCGACCCTCAGGTTGGTGCTCCTTCTACTTCAGTCAGAAGCGGACATGGAAAATGGCGCCTGAGACGGTCACAAAGGAATCCTGGGCCTGAAGTCTACCTCCTGATTTCAACCTCAAAGCCATTAAGCTAATAAGGAGATGCGTGGTGTGCTGTGCTCTTCACCCTTGGGAGGGGCGAGCCACCCAAGCAGGCAAGGATTCAGCGCCAACTCTGGCTGCACACCTCTCCCCAGGTCCAGCCGGCATTAGCCAGGACCTCTCAAGGGGGCCTGTTAACAGGGAAGAAGAGTCTCAACAGCTGGCAGGGACATCTCTAGTGCCAATTCTTTGAGAAAGTCCTACCAAAAAATGAAGATCTAGAAATGCTTTCAAAACAAGTGGCATAGGATGGCCTCCCTGCTCTTTCTCCTCCTAGATAAGGGGCAGTGTGCACCCTCACCACATCCTGCAGATGCTTCCCAGGGCTTCCTAACACCAACCACATCATAATAAGAAAGAAGAGAACACACAACGACACCAGGCATTTGTGACGTCCTCTCTCCCTGGGGTTGCCAGTCTCGGCCCTGGTGGGCTGTCAGAGAACGCTGGGTCTCTTCCTGCATCTCTGTTCCCGATCTGCTCATGGTGGCTCCTCTGGCTTCCCATGGATGCCACCCCTCCCAGAGACCTTACCCGTCAGGCTGCCCCCTTCCAGCTGCCACCACCTGGCCTTTCCCAGCAGAACCGGCTGTCGAGCAGGAAGCAAATATGTCACCTCTCCATTCCAGATGGCAATGATACAAGTACACATTCCCCTTTCCTTTTCAGAGTGTTTTATGACGAGTTACTTTTAGAGAAACTGACAAGAACAGAAGCAACAAACCTTCCTGCGTGGTATTAGTGAATCCTATCAGCCACCGTTTATTAAACATCTTGTAGGCGTCTGGCCTTATGTTAGATGTTCTTTCTGCATTATCTCTGAACCTTTCACCAACCCCAGAAGGTAGGTATTCTTACTTCCATTCTAAAGGTGAAGGAACCAAGGATTTCAGGCCACTACAAAGCCAGTAAATCACGTTTTCAAACGTTTTCGTCTAAGTTACCTCTTTCTTCAACATGATGTAGGGTCTAGACTTGCCTGGCTCACCGCTCCATCCTTAGATCTTTTTCTCCATGTTCACTTGAACATGACTTCTCCCATTTTGTGCCCAGAGGCAGAGCTCATCAGTCCTCCCCTCTGAGGCACCCACTGCCTGCACCTTCTTGTCTTCCCCATCTCCAAGCCCCTTCCCCGTTTCCACGATGGTGTTCCCCACCCGCCGCCTTAGCTCCATCCAGGCCCAGCCACTAACAGCTGGATTTGTGGTTTTCTAGAGCAACCACCGTTAGTAAGTGGGGTCTGAGACTATCCCACTGTCCCACACGGGGTCTGGGTGGGTATGGACAGAGTCTTGGCATGACTGGGCATCAAGCTGTAGTTTCCCTGGACTATCCTACTCTCTGCTTGGCTGGCCGGCTTGCAGCATTTTGGGCAAATATTTCCCCAACCATTCAGTTTCCTATAGAACCTGATCTCAGCCCTGACACTTAGCTGCTTGTCTGGAGGCTCGTTCCTACCTGCCTCTTTATGCTGGGCATAGAGCCCAGCTCTTGGATCCTTTACTTCATCGTGAAGGGCCTTTTTGGCTTTACAAGCTCTATACCCATAGATAACAAAGACTGTTTCTACCCTCAGAATGAGATGGCACACTCCAGGCTTCTTCCTTGAAGATGCCTTCTCCCTGTGCCTCCTACCCCCTCCCCTCACCTCCTTTGGCCATTAGCACAGCCTTCTTTTGACTTCATTTTATCCCAGTCTCTGAAGCGTGGGGAGGGCCTCTGGCCAGCCTCCATTCCTGGTTGAGACTCAGGCTACTTCATTCTTCGGCTAGGAGAACATATCAGAAAGCCAAACAAACACCATGGGCCACAGTCTACCCACCCCTTAAATCCCAGTAATTTAGAAAGACTTACAGAGGTGCCTTTAGTCTGATAATAGAATAAGTAGTCCAAATCAAGAGTCACCTGACTCAATGGGGGGTGGGGGTGGGAATTCATTAGCCATTCAACAAATAACTACTGAGGGGCTCCTCTGTAGCCAGCACTGGTCCCGGTATGTGGTGCTGGGGATCAGCAGTGAACCAGGCAGCTGAGGCTCCTCCTTCAAACAACTCCTACTCTGCTGCAGGAAGACAGGCAATAAATGAATAAACAAATGAGAAAACAACCGTTGGTGGTAAGCCTCATGCAGAAAAGTGAAATAGGGGAATGTGATAAAGAGAGAATGGCGTAGTCAGAGAAGTCTCCTTGGTGGGTGATCCTCAGCTGAGATCCGAATGACAAGAAGAAATCCAGGCAAAAGTCCAGGGCTGGGAATAGAAAAAAGGTCCGTGTTGTTTTTTTTAAATAACCTTTTATTTTAGAATTGTGTATTCGTTTGCTCGGGCTGCTGGAGCAAAATACCACAGACTGAGTGTATTAAACAACAGAAATGTAATTTCTCACACGTCTGGAGGCTGGAGGTCCAAGATCAATGTCATTAAGGGCTGGGTTCTTCTGAGGCCCCTTTCCCTGGCATGCAGATATCTGGCTATTCTCTCTTGCTGTCTTCTCACACAGTTGTTCCTTGTGCGTGTGTACCCCTGGTGCCTCTTCCTTTTCTTACAGGAACCGCAGTCATAGTGGTTTAGGACCCTACCCTCATGGCCTCATTTTAACTTACTCAGTGACTTTATCTCCAAATCTTGTTCTATTCTGAGGAATGGGGGATTGGGACTTCAACACATGAATTCTGGGGAACGAAGGAGAGGGATAGTCAATTCAAAGAGTTTTAAATTTACAGAAAAGTTGCAAAGATATAGTACAGAGAGTCCCCATATACTCTACACCCAGTGTCCTCTGTTATTCATATCGGGCTGGTACATTTATCACATCTAATTGTGGACTGATATGGACACATTACTATGGACCAGAATTAACACTTTATTCAGATTTCCTTAGTTTTTACCGCACGTCATTTTTCTGTTCCGAGATCCCACCCAGGGTATCATAGTCCATTCCGTCAGTATGTCTCCTTTGGCTCCTCTCAGCCATGACAGTTGCTCCGACGTTTCCTTGTTTTTGAAAACCAGTTTGGAGAAGACTAGTCAGCTATATGGGGAGGACTAACCGGCTTACAGAATGCCTCTCACTCGGGATTTGTCTGATGTTGTTCTCATGGCTATGCTGGTGTTACAGGTTTTGGGGAGCAAGTCCACAAAAGTGAAGCGTCATTCTCATCACATCATATCAAGGGTGCATGATATCAACATGATTTACCACTGTCGATATGGACTCAATCATCTGAGGCAGTGTCTGCCGGATTTCCTCACTGTAACGTTATTCTTTTTTCCTCCTCACCACATTTTCTGCTTTAGGGAAAAGTCACTATGTGACTATGGGAGCACGTTCAGGAGTAGGAAATTGTGCTCCACCTCTCTGATGGCCGAGTAATCTACATATATTATTTGAAATTCTTCTGTGTGGGAGATTTGTCATCCTTTCCATGTATTTACTTATTCAATAATTTATTTATATCAGCATGGACTCATGGATGTTTATTTATACTTTGGGTTATAATCCAATGCTACTTTATTTATTTTGTTGCTCAGATTGTTTCAGTGTTGGCCACTGAGAGGTCTTTCGGTTGGCTCCTGTGTCCCTTTGGCAGGCTCCCATTACTGTTGGCGGGGGAGCGGGGGAAGGTTTGAGTACTTCCTTACTTCTTGCCATTATGAGATTCTCCAGGCTCATCTTCTATACTTCTGGCTCCAGCCCTATAATCAGCCATTTTTTCAAGAAGCCCAGATTCCTCTTATCGGAGAATGGCACGAGAAAGCAAGAGCTGGGCAGTAGATGTGTTCATTGTCCCTGGGATGTCGTTTCTAGGCCCTCTGTGAGTAGTAATCTGTGTATACACTCACAATTATAAATATTTCTATTTGTATCCAAATGTAACTATATTAAATTGTTCGTACTTACATGAACAGGAGTTGAAATTAATGTCTCCAATGCTAGTCGATTACCCGAAGGATCATTCTAGCCTTCTCTCCTTGTTTTGCCGTTAACACCCCACTTCTCAACAGTTAGAAAACTGCCTCCCACAATCCACCATCCATTTACGAGGTTGTTCAATTTCAATATCCATTACAGTTGTTTCAGAATTGTTAATCTGTACCTTCCACAGGAAAAAAACTACCAATTAGAGAACAGTGCTTATGTATGGCTCCTTTTGCCTTGAGTTTTGCAGGCCCTACTTATTTCTAAAGCTACATAGGTCAGCACCTTTGTTCCCCACTCTCTTCAATGAAGCTATTTCATATATATGTAGTAGATTTCTCTGTCAAAATTTGCATTCTATCTAGTATCTTCTGACTCCCCAAAAATACATTTTTAAAGTTTGTATACAGTAAGGTTCACGCTTTGTACCGTAAAGTTCAATCAGTTTTGATAAATGCAGTGTCATGTTTCATCATTGTAGTATCATAAAGAATAGTTTCACCACCCTAAAAACTCCCCTGTGCTTCACCTATTCAACCCTCCCGTTCCCTCCAATACCTGGCAGCCACTGTTCTGTTTATCTCTATAGTTTTGCCTTTTACAGAATGTCATAAAAATAGAATCCCACAATATGGAGCTTTTTCAGCAGCATGAACACCAATGTTTTTATAGAGAGGTGATGGCCAACACTGTTCAACATTGCCGAGTGGTAAATAAGTACAGAAGAGTGACAGGTACCAGCATACTACAGGCTAGGTCTAGACATTTCCAGCAATAGAGCTGAACTTACTGGCAGCTATTTTAGTTCTCAATGTGACTGATTCGAGTGTGAGAAGAGGGCTGTAACACCAAGGGGAATCTTACCACGGAGCAGAGCTCTGGAGAAGGAAAGATCACATTTCAAAGATCCCCAAACATCACATGTTGGGTAACAGGCTGAAGGATGAGCCAATACTCCGCAACAGTTTAAGTCTCGTAGCATGCAATAAAAGGTCAGTGCTTTTAGATGTGCTTAAACTATTTATCAGAGCTAAAATGGATTGTGATCAACAGTGAAACATGCCCAATTAACTTGGGAATCACTTAAACCAGCTGTCTATGTCGTTTCGCTAAGAAGCCCCAAATGAAGAATGCATATGCATAAGGATTAAGATTCTGTGCTCTCTAGAAATCACCACATGTAGGTAGGTGCCCACTGAAAGCCTCATCTCGGGGCAGGACCCACATGTCTATATTTGCCCTGGCTTGTGGGGAATTAGCTAGACTTCCACCATGTGCCACAGATGCCAAGGAGGATGCAAGAAACGAAGAAAAAACACCCAAAGAGGCAACAAAGGTCTCCACTGAGACCCTCACAACAATTTCTTTCTGTAAATTCTGGAATACAAGCTCTTAAAGATGGGCTATGCAAATAGACCAGATCTCCTTGCCATCTCTAATATGATACTTTCTCCTACTCTTCTCAGTCTCATTCCCGCTGGCTTCCCAAGTTCACTGGTGGACCTATTAGCACCAATCATGTTGTTCCTCCAGCTCTACCGAAAGCGGTGTCAGGAGGAGCAGGGCAGCAGACCAACACTTTCGTCCATGGCTCTCATCTTCCCCCCATAGATGGCTAGGTACAAACTGCTTTTTCTGCTTTTGGTGACAGACAGTATTATCTCTTGTCATCTGAGTATATCACATGTAACAGTCACTTATTTATTCGTCTCTCGGCTGACCTCCTTCTCCTTCTCTTGGGTCCCCTTGCATTGAGTATCAAAGTTCCTTAGTGTACTATTCGGGACAGGCATAGTCGCCAAGATCCAAGGAGAAAACATCTTGGAAGGAAGCTGAGAAAATTGTGTATCCACTGAATGTCTACTTTTTTTTTTTAATAACGACTTTTAGTCATCATCAGTGGATTAAACACACGCACACACACACACAACTGATTAGTTCTGGTTGTTATTCATTATTCTCCCACTTCTTGTTTCTAAAAAATCTGCATTACAAACAACCCTCCAGGATCTTATTCCAATCAACCTATCTCAAGTCTTACAATTAATATTCCTAATACAACCACTATGCCATTCGACTTTTTTTTTAAAGCAACAAAAACCAATGCCAACGAATCACGAATCTCCATGAAAAGAGGGCCAGAGAGGTTAACCGCAGAGTGAATTTGACATTGCAAAGCAAGAACCTCCCCTGCGCTTCTCTGTTCAGCAAAGCTGGCGGTCTGAGCGAACACAGGAAATGCAGTAAACACACAGTAAACTGTACACACAAAGCAGCCATCAGCAATTTGCCTGGTGGGGTCGGATAGCATGTGGCTGATAGGTCTCAGGAGATGAGAAACAAACAGCCATGATGGATTAAGTGATTGCTATTGGCTGTGTGCTTGCCCTGAATATTTCACCATGGACGGTAATCAATTACTAGAGACCAGTAATGATACCAATCAAATGCACTTAGCACCTCTGCACTATCAACCTGAGGGTTGCCGAACTGCCAGTTTGAAAGGCTTAAGGCTGTGTGAGAAGTGATATGTGAGGTAGGCACTGCGAAGACTTTAGATCGGGGGGAAGCAGGCTTTTTTCCCCTCTTCGCGTTAAAAAGATAAATGGAGAAATTAGCCATTCACCTGCCCTGCATTAAGGTTTCTTTTAGAACAAGCAATATTCTCCCTCTCCCTCTTTCCCAAGGGGATGACCGTTTATAAATATTTTGGCATAATTTGAAGTCTCCTGGTCAGCAGTTTCATGTGAGCAAACAGCCTCAAAGAAAATGATGGAACAGAAGCTGTGGTAAAGCAGAAAGACGGCCAACCTATTGCTTCTGATTACCACCAGTCACCATCGAGTTCTGATGCTATGATGTCATTCCCTGTCCTTTTCTTCTGCGGTGGGAATGCTGTGCATGATCCTGTGTGTCCAGAATGCCCTGGCCTAGCATGCTGTTCTTTATGGTGTCCATGAGAAGTTGAAAAAGAGTCTGTCTGGGTTTCCAGCATGTCAAAATAGAAGTCAGTCCCACCTCTTCTTGGGTTTAGGCATCCTGTCTTTTCCCTTCACAGGCATCTTCATGTATAATCTGGGAGTTCTCAGGAAGAAACACAGAGCTGTAAGTTTGCAGAATCTTGTCTAACCCTGGGCTTCTGGTGCTCTCTCTTCTGTTGCCTGTTAGTTCAGTTCCAGTCTTTAGTGAAACAGTGGCCTGCCCCACACTTACTACTTTGACGGACCTTTTGCTTTAACAATAACGAGAACTAATCAAAAGGGGGTGTGGAGGGAGCCTCCGAAGAATTGTCCCACACTTCATTCTTGAGGTTTATTTTTGCTGCGTTTTAACAGTTTTTTCCAGGTAAGTATAAATTCCCTTTTCATGAGCTGGAGAGAACGAAAAAGACTAAGTCGATGGAAGGCTTCCATTAAACTGTTGTTTACCAATCACTTTGGCTCTTTGGTTGTCCTGGCTTAAACTTACACAAGACAGGGTAGGAAAGGACACAAGAGAACATTTTAGGCTGGTGGAAATAGTCTGTATCCTAAATGGGGTGGTGGCTACACGAGTGCATACATTTGTCAAGGCTCAAACTGCACACTTAAAATCGGTGCACTTGTTGTATGTAAATTTTATCTCAATAAAATTGGGTTAAAAACTCCTAACAAGCAACTTGTAACTAACAAGACAGATCCTCAGATGGGGAAGTGAGATAAATATGTCCTTATCTTACCCCTGTTGAATGGGGTGATTTTTTCAATACAACACATTCTGAGAATCGCCCCACTCTGTGCACGGAGCAGCAGTGCAAAATCCCAGGGCGTGCTCACTGTTCAACCGTGCCTCCTCTCAGAGGCAGCTGTCTGTACGGATCGACTACACTGCAAGCTGCCTCGGTTGGCAGGACTGCCCCCTCCCCCTCCCCAGAGATTTATGAACTCTGCCCATCCAGGAGCACAACCCAGAGTAGGGCTCTGGACGGGAGAGAAGCAAAAATCTCGGCCAAGGACACAAATCTCTCAGAACCACCAGAGGTGCTGCCCTCCGGTAAAAGAACGTTCTGAATGGATTCATTCATGTCCCATTATCAAGATTGTTCCTAATAATATGCACCACCTTACCTATGCCACAAGGGCATTGTTAGAATTAATGAAATAACGAGGCCTCTGGAGTACTTCCCCAGTGAGAATGCCAGGAGAATCAGAACCATCAGCCTCCCCCAAGCACGAATTCAAGGACGAAATCTTTCTGATGGCTTTAGCTGCCTTCTCGCTCTCGCTCCCCATTACGGTATCTCTATTATGCAAACATGGACAAGGATTTGGTTGAACTTGTCACTCAGGTGTGTAATTCTTCAGCTGCACCCTCTGCGCTTTGGGATGCTGTTACGCATCTGTGCGTCATGGACCCCACAGACCTCACTGTGAAACCCAGCCATTCCGCCCCGTTCCTATCCCAGCAGCATCACCAAGTGACCTGTGAGAAGCTTCTTCCTTACATATTCTGGTTATCCTTCTACCCAGCACTGGTCAGGCTACTCTTTTCCCCCGGAAGACCATGGTCATGCCACGGCCTTTAGAGGAATGGATAAGAGCAGGAAACATGTAAACCTGTTAATGCCGTAACTGGCATTTTCCCAGTTTTGTTTATCTAGCCCCTGCCCTTAGCACCACTGCTCCCTCCCTACTTTTTCACACTTTTTCAGAGTCGAAAGTGCTGTTGACTACAACTGCTATAGTTATATGAGTAACCAGTCTCACTACACAGAAATCGTAATATTTACTTATCTGGACAGACCTAAAAATCACATGTAATAAAAAAAAATCTGGGGGTGCCTTGGTGGCTCAGTCGCTTAAGAGTATGACTCAATCTCAGTTCAGGTGGTGATCTCACGGTTCATGAGTTTGAGCCCCCTTTGGGCTCCATGCTGAGAGCACGGGGCCTGCTTGGGATTCTCTCTCTCCCTCGCTCGTGCTCTCTCTCTCAAATAAATAAATAAACATTAAAAACATCTGGATACCACACTATTTCTAATGCTTGTGAATCACATGTGCTAAAAATATAACTTTAGTAAGAATATTTACTAAGTTAAAATGTAATATTAAGATAATATTGGGGCTCCTGGGTGGCTCAGTCAGTTAAGCGACTGACTTCGGCTCAGGTCATGATCTCACAGTTTGTGAGTTCGAGCCCCGCGCTGGGCTCTGTGCTGACAGCTCGGAGTCTGGAGCCTGCTTTGGATTCTGTGTTTCCCCTCTCTCTGCCCCTCCCACGCTCATGCTCCATCTCTGTCTCTCAATGATAAATAAATGTTAAAAAATTAAAAAAAAATAATATTATAATCAATTCATAAATATTTACAACACAAATCTTGTCCTTGAAAATAACATTATTGGAGGTTTAAAACGCAAGGGTTTATTTCTGGATTCTCATTTCTGTTCCATGTGTCCATCCTTGCACCAACAGAGTATCTTCTTAAATACTCTGACTTTACAGTACATTTTTTTTTTAAAGTTCATTTACTTTGAGAGAAAATGGGGAGGGGGAGAGAACAGGAAAGAGAGAGAATCCCAAGCAGGCTCTGCACTGACAGTGCAGATCCCAGTGTGGGGCTCAAACTCACAAACCAGTGAGATCACGCACGACTGGAGCTAAAACCAAGAGTCAGATGCTTAACTGATTGAGCCACCCAGGTAACCTCCACCCTTTTTTTTTCTTTTTTAAGTTTATTTATTTTGAGAGAGAGAGAGAGAGAGAGAGAGAGAGAGCAGAGAGAGGCAGAGAGACAGGAAGAGAGAGTACATTTTAAAATACTATATATGGATATTATCTGTTCACCCTTTTCAAAACTCTTTTAGCTATTATAGGTCCATTTCATTTCCCTATACATTTGAGGGCCAGCTTGTCAATTTCTACAAAAAAATCCAGCTGAAAATTTCACATAGGGATTGCACTAAATTTGGGGGAGAATTGCTATCTTGACAACAGCTTTCCAATACATGAACTGGAATGTCTCTCCATTTATTAAGATATTTAATTTCTTTTAGCCATATATGATAGTTTTCAGTGTACGAGTCTTATACCTCTAATAACTTTATTTCTAAGACTTTCCTTTTTCAGATACTAGTGGGAATAGCATCACTTAATTTAATTTTCAGATTGTTTATTACTTATAACAGAAATGGAATGTTTTTGTATATTAATCTCATACCCTGCCACCTTGTTGAACTCATTTATTAGTTCTAATAGTGTGTGTGTGTGTGTGTGTGTGTGTGTGTGTGTGTGTGTGTGTGGACTTCTTGGGATTTTCTACATACGCAATAAAGTCATCTGCAAATAAACTTTTCATTCTTGATGTTTTTATTTTACTTTTGCCTTGTGGCACCGTCTATAACTTCTGGTATAATACTGAATGGAAGTGGCAAGAACTAACATCCATGCCTTATTCCCTGTCTTAGTGGGAAAGTATCTTATCCTTCACCATTATGCATTATGACAGCTGTAGGGTTTTTGTAGATGCCCTTTATCGGGTTGAGGAAGCTCTCTGCTATTCCTAGCGTATTGAGAGTTCCTATCATGGGTAGATGTTGGATTTTGTCAAATGGTTTTTTCAGCATCTACTGAGATTAAAAATGTGGATTTTGTCTTTTATTCTATTAATGTGGTATATTACATGAATTAATTTTCAGACCCTAAACAAACCTTACATTAACAGAACACTTAGTTTCTACTGACTGCTTCGATTCCTGAGTAGGGGTCTCTTCTTTCTTTGCGTATCCCGGAATATTTTGCTTAAAAAGGACATTAAAGATGCATACATTGTAGTAATTCTGAGTTGTAATATTCCCCTCCCACCCCTGAGGCTGGTGGTTGTTTCTGTTTCTGTTCATTTCTTTAGCTGTTTAGTAATTTGCCTGGATTAATTCTGTGAAATCTATGTCCCCTGCAGTGTGAGGTCACTGATGACTCTTCTCAGTTTTGTTTTTTAATTCCTGTTTTTATTTTTAATCCTGGTTTTTCTAGGAGTGCCTGAGTGGCTCAGTCAGTTAAGCCTCCAAGTCTTGATTCTGGCTTAGGTCATGAGATCAAGCCCTACATTGGGCTCCATGCTGGGCATGGAGCCTGCTTAAGATTCTGTTTCCCTCTCCCTCTACCCCTCTCCCCACCACAGCTCAAGTGCTCTCTCTCTCTCTCTCTCTCTAAAACAAAAGACAACAAAACAAAACAAAAGCAAACACAAAAACCAGGTTTCTAGTTGTCACCCCTGTGTCTGCACAGCTGAATGATTGGTCAGTGCTGTGACAGAGATTGTGATCAAACGCTTCAAGCCAGTAAAACTTCCATTCTCAGTGGATGGATCTGCTTGTAGGTAGAGGAGCACACTCAAAGTTCAGGCCCTTTTCAAGAGGGTCTCCGCCTTTGCTCTCCACTGGGCCCTTCCATGTTTCCTCTATGCATGTGCCTCAGCCTCAGGAGTGGCCAGAAATGTGTGCATAACTTGGGCCCTCTGTTGTCTGCTGCCTAGAAGTATGCTTACCCCAACTATTTCTGCGACCGAGAATAAAAGTGCCACTGGCCTCTCCAATCCCCTGTCACCGAGATCATTATGTCCACCAGCAATGCCACTGGTCGTGAGCCCACCTTTCCAAATCAAGTGAGTTCTCAGCAGCAGCAGCAGCAGCAGCAACCCGCCAAGCCTTATGAACTGTGGTCTCCCTACCCCAAAACCTCTGTGACAACCAAGCTGGGCAAGGGATGGGTGCAGCCCCAGGCAAGAATTCCAACTGCCACTATTCTTAACAGAAGTTCAGCAGATTTTCTAGTATAAACATTTCTCAGATTGTTTCATGCCTTTATTCAATTTCCAGAGCGCTGAAATGATTGTTTTTGTTCATGTTGTCCAACTTCATATTTGCTTTTTTAAAGAGAGGATTTGTTGACCTCCTTACTTGCCCATGGCCGAAAGTCCCACCCCGTGATTTATTTTTAAATGCTGTGGGTACTACGCAGAAATTTGGCACTCCAGATTATTTATATCCCATCCAATAGGATTTTTATAGTGTCAAATGTTATATAGTTCTTTGTAGGTCTGATAAAACATTTATCTTTCCAAGTGAATAAGGCCCAACTTGAAACTGTGGAATAAAAACACAATTATTAAAGGTTTAAGTCAAACTACTTGGAGGCCCAGTTCTGGATAGACAGCAGAAACTCAGTAAATGACCTTTGATTCATTGATGTGGGTTACCGCCTTTATTTTAAGGAAAATGTGCTCATTTCTCCCCATTTTTGTGATATTTCTACCCTCTACGTTTCACCAACCATCTATACCAAATGCCATACGAAGGATATAATTAAAGATCACTTTTTTAAAACTCCCCTAAAAACATCCAATCATAGCTACATTTTACTTTTTTGCATCATCCACTTCTTGAAAGTCACGGTGGGTTTTCCAGCTCATCTCAAGCAAGTATCTGATTGAGATGTTGTTAATGTTAAACGGCAATATCACTTGATTAATATATTAAAACTGTCATGGTCATCTTCATTTACCTCAATAAAGACTGTTCATTATTTTCAATGGCTCTTTATTGCTTTATATCTGAAATTATGAGATAAAAAAAGCCAGCAAAGCAGTAGAAGATCCATAACCTCTATCCCCCTATCTCTGAAGGAAAAAAAAAAAAAACAAAACCACAGCACTTCTTACGGCATGATTCAACCTGGGAATAAAAACAGCTTTGCCAACATCAACGAAAACTCACCACAGCTGGTAAAGTTAAAATCAATACCAGCCCTTTAAAGGAACATAAACATATTTGCCTGAGATCGTGTAACGAATTGGTACAACCAGAAAAGTAGACCAGAAGGCCTGTCTTGTAATCCTATATTCCAGTCTCCCTCTACTTCCATCAAAACTGAACGATACGGGCCAGTTACCCAAAGCTTTGTCCCAGCCTCCCTTCTATTTGAGAATTTTCTTCCTAAAAAAGAACTACGACGGTGTAGAGGAGGACAGAGATTGGTTCACTGATCCAGCTGTGTTAACAGTATCCTCAATGGAAAAAGAACAGATTTGGCCTTCTTTTCTTTCAAAGGCAACGCAAGTATGATCAGAAAACCAAATCTCAAATCAACTAACAAAGCACAGACCGATTTTGCTGTTTCATCCCAGAACTGAATAGGTGTGTGTTAAATTTGCAACATACCATTCCAATTTTCTCCATGAGCAGTTGCAGCTTTAGCTACCATCAGTTCTTACCATGTTAAAACACATTTTCCAAGCCTCTTCTCTATAATGAAACCACTCTGAAGGTTCCAAATTGCTTTCTCATGGGGGATGTTATCCCATACATCCTGATAACTGTTATAATACTCCTTTAAGGAAGGTAGGGAGCAAGTATTAAACTTCCAGTGAGAGGAAACCCAAGCGCTTAAAAGATGCACCCGCGAGGTCTCAGAGTTCCTCACTAGCAAAGAGACAAGTCGAAGTCGCTGAGGTTGGTATAGAGCTGGGTCTAAAAAATTGAGCTGACTCCCTCCTGGGTCATCACCACTTTATATAAGAAATGGGTCAAAATTACAAGTGAAAAGAAAACCAGATGAATACTCTCACCTGTCTACACATCAGTACATGTGCACATGTTGATTCATCAAAGGCTTTATTCTATATGTTAACTAACCCAACAATGTTTCCCAGTTTATCCAGATGATTCTATGAAAACCAGAACAAGTGTTTCCTCATGTACCATAACTTATTTGGATAATGAAATTTATGTTTGCCTTACAAAAGTTTATCACTATTTAATCATACCCTTGACCTAATAGATGCCGTCAGTCCACAATGGGAGACTTTTTCCTTTTCAAAAAAACAATAAAACTAGATTCATATCTGGACTACCATGGCTTTCTCATAGCAACATGGGAAGATGAAAATCGCTCAGATGAACCCTCTGGTTTTCTTCTCTACCTGAAATCTGTTCTGTTTAACTTAACAGTACATTTGGAGTAAGTTTAAAATCTGAAAAATTATTCCAGTCGAGGCCTGAAGTGGGACTGCTTTACATAGAAGTAGAAGCAGAAAACACAAATCATGATTTTTAACAAGTCACATTGGGAAAGAGTAAGACCAGTCAACTTCCTCTCCAACTTATTTTCATGACACATTCGTAAATATTCAGAAGACAATAATGACTTCAAATTCCACCAGACTATAGGTTTTAAATACTAGACCAAATATCAGAAGACCCAAGACTTGTTGTCATTACCACTAATTACTTATTAAGTAGCAACCCTACCCTAACACTGTGACATTAAATGGCTGTCCTTAAGGAGCTTACACTCTGCAGTAGATGCTCATGATAGTCACACAACACAGAAATCACCGCAATAACATGAACACAGTTATAAGTATCCCTTGATTTGTTTATTAGATATGCTCAAGCCAACTTGGCAGAAAAGAAACTTGTGTGCATTAGAATTCATTTTCCAATTATACAGCATCCCTTATCCCACAGAAGTCCCAGCGGTCAATTCCCAGTTGTACCAGTCCCTGGGAAAGTACCTGCAGAGCTGGTTGGAGCTGCTCCCACAGAGGCCACGGGACAGCAATGCAGGGTCAAAGCACCCAGCTCCAACGTTGGAATCCAGATCCTGGTGTCCACGAGCCCAACCTAATAATACAATTTGACTGGGTCCATGCTTCAGTGTACCCATTCTTTCTCAAAATTCCTCTCTGCAAACTGAAATGTAGATTTAGGCTTCTAGAATTGGAAGGAACTTTGCATGGGAGTCTGCAGGAGTTAGTAAGTTTCTACTGGTGCTGGCATCAGAACTCGATCTCCTGCCCCCAGGCCTGTTCTAGTTTTTACCCTGCCACGCTAGGTTGGGGTACATTTGGAAATGACACCAGCATTTCTTCTTTGGGAATGTGGATTAGGTCTGGGTTGCCTGGGGGAAAATTCTAGATGGAGCTGCTGGAGTTTTAGGTATCCTGGGACGAGAAGTACACAGCGAAAGGGAAGTACAGGGCACACTTGTGTACAAAGGAGAGAAAGCACTAAGTGGTGTTGATGGGGTAGCGAATGAGTTGGGCAGCAGTGAAAAGAAGAGAGCGGAACAACCAGGAATTGAGGGATGGTTGGGGCCAAGGAACTGATGCCTGTGAGGCCGGTCAAGATGATTCATCTCAAGTAGCTTAGGAAGGCCACAAGAAAGACAAGGCCCGGGCTCACGGGCCCCTCACTTTAAAGTGGGGACAATAACATTTTGCCAGCGACATCTTTCAAAGGGAGCTGAGCTACTAAAGTG
The DNA here is from genome assembly GCF_014898765.1 of Herpailurus yagouaroundi. NCBI lineage: Eukaryota > Metazoa > Chordata > Mammalia > Carnivora > Felidae > Herpailurus > Herpailurus yagouaroundi. Next base: position 48,487,675 of record NW_024412376.1, on the reverse strand, counting down.
TGCCCCTGCAGGAGTCTTGAAGGAGCACCGGATTCAAGTCCTAGAGTGGCCACACACTGACTCTATGTCTGAGGAAACATCCTGAGCTCAGTTCCTATATCTGTAACAATATGGGGTTGGCTCCTTGAATTAAGTCTGTCCCAGCTCTATGATTTCCATATGCAAAGTGCCTCAAGTTCCCCAAAGAAAGTTTTTGTAGGAATTAAAAATGGCTTTCAGAGCTCTGTCAACCCAACCATTCTCCCCTCCATGCTCTCCTCCTCAGCACAAGCAAAAGAATCACTTAAAAAGCATTGTAAGCTCCAGGTAATGGGCAGAAGAGAAAGGAGTGACTGTAAGTGGGCTCTTTAGAGTAAAGCTCCACCAAGCCATTAATGCTTCGCACAAGACGTAATGTGGATCGGTGTGTTTATTTCAGGAGGCTTTCTGAACACTGTACCTGGCTATTTAAATTCACAAGGCATTTGTCGTTGCATTTCGTTTCTTATTAACACTGCCACCGAAGCCAGGGTACACTGACAGTTGTCTCAATGTCCCAGAATATTGGGG
>NW_024412376.1:47954635-48487116 GCF_014898765.1 Herpailurus yagouaroundi | reverse complement strand
TACTGACCTGCCACTTAAGGACTAGCATCACCTCCCCAATCAAGCCCCCACCTCCCCACAGTATTTCTAACTAGAAAATGTTGGTTACCTTAAGAACATATACCTCCCCAATCCACACGGACACCCTGTCCATTTTAAAAGCATCGTATCTTGCTTCTTCACTTCTTTGAAGCTCATCAGAAACCACACCTTTTGAGCATTTACCTCGCCAAAATGTTCTTCAATCACTTGAATCCTAAAACCAGTAAGAGAGGAAGGGGCCTGGGCCAGGGTGGGAGGGGGCAAGACAGAGAGGAGAGAGAGAAAGAAAATGGGCTGAGCAGAGGCTGAGGGAGGCCGGCTACGGAGTGACACAGAGCTACCCACCGCAGACAAAGAACACCATGCGACTCGAAGGGAGACAATGAGGACTCAGAGGAAACGCGGAGCATCCGAGCTGGCAGGCAAGCGCCCGGCGCACCCCCTCCCCAACCCAGAGCTCACTTCTTGCCAGCTGACGGGCTCACAGCAGCTGCTCCACTGTGGAGACACACACACAGTCATTTCCTGGCTAAAAGGATTTCTACCATTTTAATTAGGTTTTTTTTTTTTTTTTTAGATAAGAAATAACACCTCTCCGCTGCCACATTCCCCAGATACAGCTGTATGTTTCAACTATCAAAAGAACAAACACTGATTTTGGTTTCTTAAAGAGTTTAGAATTTCTCGTGAAGTAAATAATCCGAAGAGGAAAAGAAGAAGTTCAGCAAAGTAGCTCAAATCTTCCCTCGTTCACAAAAACACAGGCAGAAACGTTTTGATGGTAAGTGCGATGGGGTTTGAGAGACAGGGCTGGTAATGTCGGTAAATTAACCTGATGGCATTACCACCCTTTGTCTTGTTTAGCTTGAGTGATAAGACAATGCAGGGGGGTAGAATTTTTAATACCTCACCTCTACTCTTTCCAAAAAAAGATCTAGAGCAGGTTAATTCACTAGTGATTCCCAGTCATCCTTGACAGAAAAGGAATTGGGGATTTCACAAGTAATATGTGTAAAATCTTCCTTAACCTAGAAAACATTAGGGGGTAAAAAATCAACTCGGAACTGAGATCTAAAACCAAAACATGGAAAAAGTAATAGTGTAGCTGCTGAAGAGCCAGCTAGGATGCTGCAAACATGATCACCACATGACCAGATCTTTTTAAAACCACTGTCTGTTTACAAACAAGGCACTCACTAAATAACACCCCAGGTAATAGATGATGACAGGAGTGGGGTCTGCTCCTTTAAATAACAACAGATTGGAAAAAAATATTTCAATGCCATCAGACAACAAATGAAAATGAAACATCTTTCCTAACTGGAAAAATGCAGGTCTAGCTGGGAAAATTGATTTCCACCCACCCTCTATTCTCCCAAAAGGAGATGAGAAAAAGAAAACAGAATAACTGGAGATGAATTTTGGTAATGAGCGACATAAACATTCACACGGAGATGGGCTCCTATTTCATAGGTCTTTGGGAAAAAATTTTAATATGCACACGTGGGTCAAACGCTCAGGAGTAAAATGCATTTAATGTTTAATTGTTTTTATACACTGCAAGAGGGAGTTAGAGTCTTGTCACTCACCAGGTGAAATCTGATCTCTCTCAAACCATCCCACCCAACAGTGTTAAAGACGTTACTGCTCCGACATAATTCAACCTCAAGACATCTTGTGGGAAACAGAGGTCAGTTTTAAAGCACCAGGTGGGTAAACAGGCGTTACTTAGTCTCCCAACCTTGAATTTTAGGGGTTGTATACTTAGCTTATCCTTGGCGGCTGCCACTTGGGATCACGTGCCGTGCAAGGGTTTTCCAAATTTAAGTAGACTTTATAAAATAAGCTGACTCCTTTTCATCAGAACAAATGAGGTGCCAAAAAAATCCTCTTCTGTCTTGTCCTTAACTCTAGGTGCCAATAGGGAGAAGGGCAGGGGGGAAAACAAAGACATAGAGCCCTCCCCTGTCCTGGTTAGTGTTCGAGTAAAGAAGAAACAAATTAGGGAACATTTCAAGACCCCTGGGCGAAGCTGAGAAAAAGGTAGTTGGCAGGTTTCCTCATTTAGCTGCAATAGTTCTGTTGACCCCTAACGAGCAAACAATTTCCCCGGCTAATTTTGCATCCAGCCATAGCTGGGGATAAATTGGAATCAACATTCTATATTCTATCAAATTCAAACAACAAAGCAGGTAGTAATAATAATAGTCAAAACATAGAGTTTACCCTGTGCCGGGCACAATTCTAAGTGCTTTGCATATATTAACTCACTGAATCCCCTCAACAACACCTTGAGGTAGGTACTGTGCACATGTGAATATAAACTTGGTTGTACCTGAGAAATAAAAAGCTTCATAATGTTGGTGCTAAAATGGGATAGGAGTGGCTAATAATTTTGAAAAGTAATCTCTGAAACCTACATATGCTACATGCTGCCTTATATGTTGCTGGGGCAAATGATATAGGAAGAAAACATACAGAGATCTCTCATCTGTGTTTGCTTAAATAGCTTTTGTTCATAAATTTCCACTGAAGAGAATACTAATCTCTGTAAGAGAAAAGTAAGATTTAAGAAAGAGGAGGGGAAAAAAAGAGGATATTTCATAAAGGGTGGAAAGATGTCACAGTAGTTAAAAACCTATCACCAACTTGAGGAAAATTATCTACACTCATTTAGAGAGCAGAAAATCTCAAAAGAATACTGGGCTGGTCCTTCTTAGAAATCATAATCATTACAGCTTTCGCTTCCTGGGATTCTTCCTAATGTGAATTCCTGGTAGCTAAAATAATAATAAGGGTATGGAAAATGAGGCAGACACTAGGAAATGTTTCTGTATTTCGTTACAATTGGGGGTGGGGCAGAGGAAGCCTCAGGGATCTAGAAAGAAAGAGGAAAAAGGAATAACAATTGAAAGAGGGTTCTTGTTTATATGGTGACAGATGGTGGCTATACTTACCATGGTGAGCATTGTGTGATGTGTAGAACTGTCCAATCACTATGCTGTGCACCTGAAACTATACTTCATAAAAATACTTAATGAAAAAAAAATTTTAAACCACTCACACACACACAAAAGAGTTCTTGTATCTGTTGCTTCTGCCTTCTCACCCATTTAAATTCAGCTGTTTGGAACAAAAGGTAAGGAGGGATGATCAGGTTATATTTCAAAGCCACCAGCCCAGAACAGCCTTAGAGGACCAGGCTGATCACACTCTTCTATCAACAGCTAATTGAGAAAGTCAGGGGAAAATACTAGTTTTAGCAGGCTTCAATTTTTGACCCTGTGCCTTCTACCATACCATCTTGGAGAAACCACCAGCTCTCATCCCCCCAGAACTGCTTCCCTGCTCTTCAAGTAAAATCTCTGGGAAAGCCTGCCTTTTTTAGGGACACAGCCTTTTAGGCCACACTAATCCTGTAACTCACAAGTCATTTATTTGGCCCTACTGTCAAAGAGAATTTTTCATCAGTAAGAAATGGCATTGTTGGGGGTTAAGTCCATTTGGACTGCTGAGAAAAAAGATCCCAAATGTCTAAGATTCATTATTTGTGATATTTACTCTAGGTTAGGCCCAAAGTTCGAGTATTTTTTAAATGCTTTTGCATGGTGTTTACAGGTTGCTGACCTTCGAGAATCATATAACATGGTGAGGACTAAACATCTTCTGACCAAACATTTTCTCAAATAAAGGAGCTTTATTAGGAACATTGTTTACCACCCATCATTCATTCCCTTATAATACTGGTCTCTGAAAGAACTACAAAGAGAAACTACGGGCAGATAAGAGATGAAAAGGCAAATGACAAATCTTATTCTTTTTTTTCCCCCCTCACAAGCCTGCCTTTGTATTGATTTTCAGATACTGAATATACATAGTTCATCTTCCAGATAATCTCAATGTGTCTCACTCTAATAAACAAATAAAATTTATGAGAATGGTAAAAAGAGATGAATCTATATCTTAAACAACCTTTACACACACACACACACACACACACACACACACACACACACACAGCGCGATACTCCAGACTCTGCCATAGAACAGATACTTCTGTCAGCCCCTCAACTGTCAGCCTTCACAGGGATGTACATCCACCTGTACATTTCCCCATGGCATAAACTCTTCACCGATTGATGTGACAAGAAAGGGACAGTGAAATTGTTCATAAATTGTAATTTGCAAATCTTGAGCTCTTTGAATATCAAAAAACGGTCATCTTTCCTTAAAATTTTAATACCTTTCAAACTGACTTGATGGTAGTTATTCCTGGGAGTCGGAGCTCTTACTGCAATGCCACGATAGATACCCAAAATATAGTCTGTATTGACACCACTGTACAGATACAGGCATCTATCTGCTCAAGTGTCCCAACAGCCAATGATGAGACAACACATCAGCCTCTGCCTGTTTAACATGTCACATGCATTTCAATCACCAGATTTTTGGTTTACTGACGGGATTGCCAGTCTCTGTCTGCCAGACAGAGAGAGGGGTCAAACTCAGGAACCAACAGCCCCCAGGCTCCCACAGTCCTCCTGCGGCAGCATGAGGTATCTTACTCTTCTTCAAACGAGCCTTCCCTCAGCCTTCCCATCATGCGTGCTGCTGATCCCGACCCATTTCCCCTAGTCCATGCCAGTGTAGAATGTAGGCTCCTACCCTAACTCCTTCGTCTCTTACTCCAGTTAGCAAGAGATCTTTTCCTATAAAGATTTTTTTTTTTGTCCTCAATCAACCGTGCTGGCCAGTGTTGAAGAATCGTTACATTAGTCAATTAATTCTCTCACTTAACTGTAACATGTATTATAATAATAATACATTTTAGACATCACTTCACTAAGTTCTCTTTAAGTCAAGGAAACTATTCTCAGTAATCCAGGCATAAGAGTTACTCATTGATTTCATTCAGCAAATATATACTGAGTACCTGGAAAGGTATCTAGAATCAGAGAAATTTTATCAGTTTAAGCTAAACTCCTTTGAGAGAAAATGTATCTTAACATACCATTATTTATACATCTGAAGGCTGGTCTTACCATTTGTTGAGCAAATGTCTGGATGGTATAGAAAATTAATGAACTTCTGGTGATCCAAGGAAACTGTTTTTAACTAAGACAATGTGAAAATAGGCACTGCTTTTATTGGGTTCTTCCACATTCTAAAAATTTTGTTTCCTGGTGCACAAGGTAGCTTTCTCCTCACATGCAGACAAGTGGCACAGACTACACCAAATGAAGTGAAAAAAACATCAGAGAAACTTCATCTTTGCTCTCTATCATGCTCCACTTAAAAAAAAAAAATTAATGTTAGCTGCAAATATGAGGGCCTTGTTTAGAAGTTCATTCCAGACCTCTCTGAAGGAGACTCATTTCACCTGATTCTAAACTGCATATCTGGCATTCAGCAGAAGGACCAAATTTAAATCAGTTTTGACTGGAGTGACTGGAAATTTGTTCCACTGAATAAGTATACCTACACACACACACACACACACACACACACACACACACACACACACACATCTATGTTTGTGGCATATGGTTGGAGTATTTTTAAATGTTAGCATTCATTCAAAGTGAATACATAAATATATACTTATTTGCTAGTATAGTCATATTTGCTCCTTAATTCATTCTCTTTGTAGGGGGAAGATCAGTCTGAACCATTTAAAAATTAGAACTAAGAATTTTTATTTAAAGAAATGCTGTTTGTTTTCAAGCACATTACTAACTAGAACTGAATCAATAAAATATAAGTGTTGTCAAATGTTAAGTCCTTAAGGTATCTACTTGAATGCATCTTGTTGAGTATAGTCACATAACCACCACAATTTCATAAGATCTACTCATGTTAGAAAAAAAATCCTCTAAGGATCAGTTGAAATAAGAAAAGTGTCAAAATATTGTGAAAGGGGGCACCCTTGATAAAAATATAAAGCTGTTTCTTAATTTGAAATAAGGGAAACAAATGAAATAACGATCCCATTAAACAATATATAAGAGACATATAATGGCCCTAAACAGTCTTCTTTGATGACTTTACAAAGCAGAGAAAGGATATTCATTAGTTTTATTCCAACAAGGTTTTTTTTTGGGGGGGAGGGGCGGGTAGAGGTGGCTCAAGTGAGCTAATGACCCTAATAATTGTTATTAGCTCTTAAGATTTGGCCATATACATCTAACCTCTCTGTCCATTTGTAGACTGGCAAGTTTCTGTTTATGTGGAGAAGAAATACTTTAATTAGCATATTAATCACTTCCCCAAAGTGCTATAAACAATTTATTCTCTTACTTAATCCACTTAAACAGTCCACTGTTAAAAGAGAGAAAAGGGAGGAAAACTTTTTTCATGGAGAATTATCATGAAAATGTCTTCTGGCCTAAAGTATCAAAAATTCTGAATTTGCGAGTGGAAATTAATGTTTACACATATTTGAAAATATAAATCTCAAGAAAAGGTCTACAGCTGTTTTAAGTGCTTGCCTATTATTTAATACCTCTTCAATCAGACAAATTTTACAGAAAGTTTGGAAAAACAGATAATACTTGCAAGTTTGACAACCAACAAATGTTTACTTTGGAGCTAATTCAACAAGGAAAAGGAAATAAAAGAATGGGTGCTGTTTAGATTCAAAAACAAGTTTTGCTTCTAAGAGCTAAGCTTTAGTCCCCATGATGTATGACAATCTACTATATTGTATTTGCCCAGCCTCCTATAATTGGTCATCTAGTCCCTCCATTCTTACTTCGTGTGCCTGTGGCTCACTTTCCTTCCACCCGCTGTACCCTCAACCAGAGCCAGAACTTATGACCTCTCACCTAGATTTCTGAAGTTTCCACCAAGTGAGCTTCCCAACTTTGTTGTCTCATGTACTTCACCACCAAATAAATGCTCCCAAATTCCATCTTGGCATTTGTTTAATGGCCTTGCAAGAGACCACTCTGCCTAACAAATAAAATCCGGATCTTTTTAACCAGTAAGTCAAGTTTCCCTAGGATCTGGCTCTAACCTACCATCCAAGCTCTAGGTTCTACTCCTCTTCTTTCATCCTCATTGTCCAATTATGTAGACACCCAATGAGCCAACTGCCCTAGCACCATCCCATAGAGGGCACTGAAACATCGCTAATGAAGTAGAAATACAGTGCCAGTTAACTCAGGTGTCTACCCTCAAACTCCTTACTCGTAAAATGTAAACCAGACCCACTCCCATCAAAGCAAACAATGCCCTGGGCGAAGAGACCATGTGACTCTATCCACACAAATTACTTCTATCCATGGTGAGTATGACTAACTGTATGCAATTATGAGTGATAAAAAAAAAAAAAACCTGTCAAATGAAAAATAAGTCCAAATGAGTTAAAATGTCATGTCACGTTCAGAGCATGTAAGAGACATCTTATTCGGTTTGAACATAAAGAAACATAAAGGAAGGTACACTGATTTTATTAATAGAAAATAATTTTTCCTTTACTCTCCCACTAGAAAATGTTCAACAAAAACTCAAGAAGCCGAATGCTTACCTTGTCAGGGGTACCCACATATCTCAGGTCTGTCTTCACCCTTGTTATCTGGTCTACCTAGAGCTCCATGAACACACCTTGCCATTCTTCCTCTTTCCTGTGTACATGTCTCTCTGCCCTCTGGAATACTATCCTTACTTCCTTTATCAGCCACCTACAACTCCTGTAAGTCTCTACTTTTTTTCTGTGACATTTTCCTTAATCTCACTAGCCAAAACCAATCTCTCTGTCTTCTGAAATTCTGATATAATAGCATACTGTCTTTTATGCCATTTTTAAAAATTTTTTTAATGTTTATTTATTCTTTTTTTTTTTTTCAAAGTTTATTTGTTTTTGGGACAGAGAGAGACAGAGCATGAACGGGGGAGGGGCAGAGAGAGAGGGAGACACAGAATCGGAAACAGGCTCCAGGCTCTGAGCCATCAGCCCAGAGCCCGACGCGGGGCTCGAACTCACGGACCGCGAGATCGTGACCTGGCTGAAGTCGGACGCTTAACCGACTGCGCCACCCAGGCGCCCCAATGTTTATTTATTCTTTGAGAGGGAGAGAGAGAGAGATAGAGAGAGAGAGAGAGAAAGAGAGAGAGAGACAGAGACAGAGAGACAGAGAATGCATGCATGAGCAGGGGAGGGACAGAGAGAGGGAAACACAGAATCTGAAACAGGCTCCAGACTCTGAGCTGTCAGCACAGAGCCCAACACAGGGCTGGAACTCACAAACCGCCAAGATCATAACCTGAGCCAAAGTTGGACGCTCAACTGACTGAGCCACCTAGGCACTCCATACAATTTTTCTTTTTTTTAAGAAAAAATGTACACCTACCTCATGCACAGCCCTGTTGTAAGAGTCTTATATGCACTTTCCCCATTTATTTTTCAAAATAACCTTAGGTATTGTCTTTATTTCCATTTTACAGATGAAAAAACTAAGGTTTACTGAAGTTAGATAACTTGCTCAAAGCTATACACCCAGGAAGAAACACGGTTTAAATCCAGATACATAATTCTGGAGTCTGGAGCTTTTACCATGTCACGGGGTTTCAGCCTTACCTCCTGGAGCCCTGGTGTAAGTTATTTGAGGGTAAGCATTATATTTTTGTATTTATGTGCCTCCCCCACAGTCCCGAAAAGAAACTATTTCCTGGCCATCACAGATAGTCAGTAAATGTATGTTAACAACGGTGCTAGGACTATTTGCCTCTTCTGATAGAAATGCTATATACATCTCACTACAGCTTCAACTGTTCAGAAAACATGTCAGAGTATGAAGAGGCTTCCTTCCCATATGCTGCCGGAGAGGCACTGCAGAAGGTACATAATTTGGAACCAACTTTCCACAATCTTCTGCGAAATTAGCCTTATAATTTTTATTCACAGCTTTTAAATCTTTCCTGGTGAACTTGTCTCTCAATTGTTCTAAAGTGTTCACCATCTAACACTGCTCCAACTTCTCAGCACTGTAGTAGAACAGTAAAGTAATGCCATATGCTCATTTGTTAAGCAGCTTGACATAAATATCCAACCAAACAACCAGAGAATAGAGCAATTAAAATGACAAGGCCCTGTAAAGGATTAAAAAAAAATAAGGATGTCCAAAAGTCTAATGCAGACGTAACTTAATTTGAAACGAGATGACTCATCAAAGCCAGGAGGGGAGTACAAAGACTTACCTATACGTCTACCATTGTAAAAACTGGGAAGAGCCTAAATGCCCAACAGTAAGGAACTGCTTAAATAACTAATGATATATCCAAACAATGGAATACTGCACAGCCATCAGAAGTTATCCAGTCCCTAAAAAATATTGATTGAGTACCTCATTTGTATGAGATAAATGAGAAAGAAACGATGCCTGCCCTCATGATGCTTAGAATCTAGATGATGATATAGTAGAATCTGTAATAACAAAAAATTTTAGACTGTTGAGTGACATGGTAGGTTACGACAGAGTTACACTTTTTCATAACTTGAAGATGTATGTGCTCTATGTTCATAGCCTGCCTTGGAGAAACAGTCATCTTAGTGAGTAGGTCTGGCAATATTTAATTTTATAGAAAAAAGCATCCATTTTCCCTTCTCCTGCCCTCCCCAACATGTGAACTCCATTTACCCATACTTACCATTTATTCATTTATTTTATTTATTTTTTTTTAATTTTTTTTCAATGTTTTTTATTTATTTTTGGGACAGAGAGAGACAGAGCATGAACGGCCAAGAGAGAGAGAGACACAGAATCGGAAACAGGCTCCAGGCTCTGAGCCATCAGCCCAGAGCCGGACGCGGGGCTCGAACCCACGGACCGCGAGATCGTGAAGTCGGACGCTTAACCGACTGCGCCACCCAGGCGCCCCACCATTTATTCATTTATACAATAAAACATTTACTGCTTTATCAAGTCAAAAATAAAAAAAAGAAAAAGAAAAAAAGTAAAGCTGCATATCCTAAAACAAAGTTCTGAATAAAAAGCCAGCAAGTACAAATCAAGTAAAGATTTGGAACTGCAAGTGAAACTAATTTTCAGATAGCTTTTTGAAATTTTTCCATATACATTTTAAACATATATTAATTTAAAGTATGAATTAAAAGGCTTCCAATGACCATTTATGACGGTATTGTCTATTGATGCATTTAAAGAAAAAGAAACAACAAAAAAAAGGAATCAAAGTCAAGTACATAAAGCAAGAAGAAATGAAATTTAAATTCTCTTATGAATGGCAATAAAAAGGACATCTACCATTCTAGGTTACTGTTTTGCATAAGTCCTGAGGATGTATCTACAAATTAGCAAGTAGATAAGCTCTATAATAATTTCTTAAGCTAGACAATAATAACCTTTAAGAATTATAATATTAAAATCTTTTCACTCTTTTAAATTCTTCATTTTTAGCTATAGAGGGAAATTTCAAGTTGATAAAGAATATATTTTAAAAACCCACATATTTAATGTTAAGAAAGACTGAAATCTTTCCTGTTAAGATCAGGAACAAGGCAAGAACATTACTCTCACAACTGTTATTCAACAAAGTATTAGAAGTGCTTGCCAGGGCAACAAGGCAGGAAAAGGAAACAAAAGGTATGAGAAAGGATCTGTTCTTAATTGCAGATGACATGACTGTCTATCTAGAAAATCCCAAGGAATCTGCCAAAAAACCCTCCTAGAGCTAGTAAGTCCAGCAAGGTAGCAAGATACAAGATTAATATACAAAAATATAGTTATATTTCTATACACTAGCAATAAATGTGGGCACCAAAATTAAAAGCATAATGCCATTTATAAACACTAAAAAATGAAATAGGTGTAAACCTGATAAAACATGCATAGCACTTATATACTGCAAATTTAAAAACAAGATGAATGAAATTACTGAAGTGCTAAATAGAGGGACAGGCATACTAAAGTCATGCACTGGAATACTCTACATAGTAAAAATGTCAATTTCCTCAAATTGATATATAAGTTTAATGCAATTCTTATCAAAATTTCAGAAAGATTTTTTTATATATAAAGACAATATCCTAAAATTTACATGAAAATGCAAAGAAATGAGAATAACAAAAAATTGTGGAAAAGAATAAAGAATGGAAAGAACAAATGTAAAGAATAACAAAGTGGAAGGAGTCAGTGTACCTGATCTCAAGACTTATATAGCAACAGGTAATCAAGACCATACTAGTGAAGAGAGAGACAACAGATCAATGGAATACAATAGAGAAACTGAGAAATGACTCACACAAAATTAAGTACATTCAAATGATTTTTAACAAAGATGCAAAAGCAATTTTGTGGAGGAAGTAGAGCCTTTTCAACAAATGGTCTGGAGCAACTAAACATTCATAAGCAAAAACAAAAACAAAAACAAAAACAACAAGAATCTTGACCCTGACCTCACACGTTATACGAAACTTAATTCAAAATGGATCACAGACTTAAATGTAAAATGTAAAACTATGAAAATTCTTAGGAAAAAAATAGGAGAAAACCTTTGGGATCTAGAGGTAGGCAAAGAATTCTTAAAATTTACTCCAAATCACAATGAATAAAAGAAAAATTGATAAATTGGCCTTTTCCAAAACTAAAAATTTTTGCCCTGTGAAAGACACTCTTAAGATGATGAAAAGACAAATTATAGATTGGGAGAAAATATTTGCAAACCACCTGACAAAGGACTTGTATCTCAAACATATTAAAAGTCTCAAAACTCAGCAATAAGAGTCCTCAAAACACAGCTAGCAAAGATACAGGGAAACCGGATCATTCGTCCCTTGCTGGTGGGAAGGCAACATAATACAGTCACGATGGAAAACGGTTTGGCAGTTCCTTAAAGAACTAAACATGTAAATACCATACCATCTAGCAAGTGTACTCTTGAGCATTTATTCCAGCAAAATGAAAATTATGTCCACAGAAAAACCTGTACATAATTGTTCACAGTAGTCTTATTCATAATCCGGAGTTAATTTATCCTTCACTGAATAACTGAATGAATGATTTAAAAATCTGTGGTACATTCATATTCCTGGAATACTACTCATCAATAAAAAGGAATGAACTATTGACGCATGCAACAACTTGGATAAATCTCCAGAGAAATTATGCTGAATAAAAAAAAGCCAATCCCCAAAAGTGACATCGTGCATGATTCCATTTACCTAACATTCTTGAAATGACAATTACAGAAATGGGGAACAGACCAGTAGTTGCTAGCGTTAAAAAAGAGGGAGGGGGTACATGTAGCTATAAAAAGGCAACTGTGAGGGATTCTGATGGTGATGGTAATGTTCTGTATCTTGCCTTATCAACATCAATATCCAGTTTGTGATATTGTACTGTAGTTTTTCAGGGTGTTATCACTGGGGAAAATTAGGTTAAAGATACATGGGATCTCTCTGCATCATGTAAATCTACAATTATCCCAAAATAAAAAGTTTAATTAAATAAATGAAGATTACTGCTAGTTAGAGTCAGCTAATTTTCTACCAAGTCTAAGAGGCCATCTATAGACCATTGCTGGTGTAGATACCCCAGGTTCAAGTAATCTAAAATTCTAATTTGAGAATGAACTTTGATTCTAATTTAAACTGCTGGGTGTCCCATTCACCCATGTAGTAGCTTCCGCTAATATATGTATTGAGCAAAACCAAACAAATGTGTAAGACAGCATAAAAAAATAAAAACCCTTCACCCAACAGTATGGAAGCAAAAAATGAATGTGTGGATACTGAAAACAAATATACACATATTTACTCACAGAACACACAAAGGTATACTGTGATATTTCTGTAGCAGTGATAGAGTAAATGTTCTAAATAAAAAAAAAACAATCCTGTTTATCTTAATATATTAATTTCACTAAATGGAAAGGAACACAAAAAAGCACTGGACAGTTATTTGGCCCTGAATTGGTAATTTCAAATATCACTTCAACTAAAATAGTTTTGTCCAATTTCTCGTGATTATTTTTCTGTAGTTAATTTCTTTGTGAAAGGTAAAGCCCAGGAGTCTGTGTTGCCATGCTTAGTCGTCCCCATTCATTCATTAATGCATTCACAAACATTTTTGACAGTCTACTACCAGGTACTACTTGGTACTGAGGGAGGCAGGAAGACGAATTAGAAATGGTCTCTGCTACTCATGCTTTAATGGCTTAAAAAAAATAGGTTGAAAAATGAATGGTTCCACATAGCTGAATGTTTTTGATAGCCTTTCTCCATATTGTACATAGCATTTTCTAACACTACAATGTACACTTAATACAATTTATGTAACTGATCCCCTGATGTTGGGCATCTATGTGTTTTCTCAATTTGCCATGATTGCAATTAATGCAGAGCAGTAATAACTAACTGATGATAAACTAGAAAGAAAAGACAAAAAAAACCCAAAAATGAGAAAAGTACTTAAAGATAGATGAAATCTTACACAACCTCTCAACTCAAATTGCTAATACATGAAAAATTAGTAATTGGAGTTTTTTTTTTCCTCTTCCAAATTGTTTCTTAAACTCTTGACCAATTTGGTTTCCAGTTGCTTTCTGTTGACTAATCTGTAAGTTACCCTTGAAATCTACCCTCCAGCCATGTTGAACTATTTTCCGTTTCCCTATCTGGCCATGTTTTTTCCCAAGGACTTGCTGTTTCCTCAGTCTGGAAAAGTTTCTCACCCAACACTTTGACTGACCATATATCCTACTAAATCTTCAGTCTTTGAAGACACTTGTGTGTGTGTGTGTGTGTGTGTGTGTGTGTGTGTGTGAAATCTCCTCAGATCCTTCAGAAGGCTGGGTGAAGCAAACCTTATGTGTCCTGTAATTATTTCACCATATGGTAATTACCTCTTTACTTATCTGTCTTCCCCACTAGACCTGAAGCTCTTTGAGGCAGGGAAAATGTTTGTTTCCTGTTTTATCCTCAGGATTGAGAAAATGGCCCGATGCACAGCAGATGCTCAAGACATATCTAGGAGTGATGAAAACCTGAGCACGAATGAATGAACAAATGGATTATTAAACCTCTGGCATAGGAAGATGGGCAACCCCTTGTTCACCCAGATGGCCAATGGCATGAGGTTCCCTGGAGATGCCCCAAATCGATTTTAGAGCTTCATATTTCTACAGTCATACAATCTAGAAGCTTACGCGCTTTTCCAGAATGCAACACCTAATCTAACAGGTGTCTCCTGTGATCTACTCTTGAAAGCAAGTACCAAAGTCCTTTTCGGCAGATACTGTAAGGTCCTTGAAAAGAGACATCATGTAGCTTCAGTGTGCAATGAGTGGCTAAGTGTGGGCAGTGAAGCTGGCTTAAAAGGCTGCCTATAATATAGTTTTTAAGCAGATTAATTTGACTGCAGCATTTTCCTGGAGAAATATTAAAGGCATGGGTATTTTAAAGTGAGAACTTCCTGGTACTAAAGTCTGTCCCTAAGTTTCCATGTTTCTCAGTATTAAGTCTGCAAATCTTGAAACACCAATTCTGAGAGAGCTGGACAGTACTGCCAGAAACAAAGGCCTTAGAGACCCAGGATGTGTGCCTGTCCCTTGTTCTCTTACATCTCATTTCAGAAGGCTCTTCCCACTGCAGACAGCAGGGCTGGGTTTTTTGGTTTTGGGTTTTTTTTCCTCCTGACCTTTGTCAACTGTGTTGCTGTACTGCATTTGGAAGTATTAACAATGGTCATTACCTGCCCTGTTTATTCAGTGTTAAGTATTAACAAGTCCTGTGCTATCTCGGCTGCTGCCATATTTTTCCAGAAAAGACATGCCTATGTAAATGCCCCAGTGCAGACAGGAGACTTGTCTTTTTCTAGGTCGGGGTGGGGAAAGGACTTGGAGATGACTGTGAGAAGAAAACAGTAGCTATTTATAAAATCTAGTCTTCAGAAACACATAAAATACGTGCACCATGAAATCTTGCCTGTGGCTGATTTTTGTCTGTGCATTTGGTCAGTTCAAGTATTTGTTAACGTAGGGGCTCTAAAGCACATACTTCCGGGTTTGTTTATAGTGGCTTCAAACAGATTTTAAGCAAACAGTGTATAAATATTTTACAGAATAAAGAGAAAAGAAGTAAGCCTTGGCATTGAACTCTCTTTGTTCAGGGTTTACAGAGTTGGTTTCTTGTAGAAGCAGCTATGTCAGGTTGGGTGAGAGCCTGTTTACGATGGGATGGAAGAAAGCTGACAATATTTACTTGAGCACAAAGAAGGGTGAACTGTTTTATTAAAACTCCTATCAGATACTGCTTGCTGGACAGTGAAATCGCAAAGCTCGCAAAGAGGAGGACCAAACACCATGCAGAAGAGAACAAATACAAATAAAAAACTGACTTGGGGGAAGCATCTTTCACTAGAGTCAGCTTTTCTGTAAAAATTGGCTCAAGCTCATAAATTTGCCCAAGTTTGGGCTTGGGTCAGGTAAGAAGGCCAAATTGTACCCTCAGAGAGTTGCAGGGAACTTGCCAGAGAGACCAGTGGGAGCCAAATACACGCTTCCAGGACAAGATCTGATGCACAGGAACCGATGCTGCAGGTTACTTTTTCATGTTCAAAGTGCCCAAGTGGTTACACAGTGATGAAAACGGACAACGTGTGGGGAATAGAAGACCGTTTCTTTTCTGTGTGCAAAAATAAGACAACGATGCTATTTCCACCGGGATTTACAAATTTGTGTGTTGTTAAAGAGCACAGGCTTTGGCGTTACACTTGGCACCTTAGAATCTCAGCTTAACCATTTCATTCACAGCTATGTGATATTGGTTAAGTTACTTAACTATTTTTTTTAATTACCTAAATATTTTTAATTTTCTCCTTCTCGAAAGTGAGCACAGATTACTTCAGTACAAGAAATGAACTAGGGATGGAAAAGAGTGATTTCCTGGAAGTACTTTCGTGATATAACCTTTACATAAGAATAACTGCCACCATGTACTGAGGGTCTAGTATGTGCCAGGCATTTCGGAAACATTATTCTAATCTTTGTACAATCCTACAAGGTTTACACTATTATTCCCAGTTTATTAAATGAGAAAACTGAGGTTCAAGGTAGCTAAGGAGTTAGACTTGGTCTCTAAGCTGATAAATGGCAAAACCATTCATGCATATTCCTTACCTCATTTTGTTCTCTTGTTTTAAAGAACTCTAGAATTTCCCCTCCCTCTCTAATTCCTCTTTTCCTAATCCTGCTGCAGACCGCAACTATACTGTGAGTCTCCTTTTTTCCTTCTTCAGCCAGTTGAACTTTCCTAAGACCACTCCCCCCCCCAACCTACTTCCTGGTGCCACTGACCCCAATGTTTCCACCTAATTTGGTCTGGCTTGAGCCCTGTCCTCAGCTCCACCACTCCTATCAGACCCACCTCCACTATCAATGACATCATCATCATAACAGTAAACACTTAGCACTTTGTTATGTGCTGGGTATCTTACGAGATAGGTACTGTTATTATCCCCATTTTAGAGATGTGGACATTAGGTCACCGAATAGTTACATGGCCACCAGGAGCCTGGCTCTAGAGCCCTCAGTCTAACCCTACGCTGTTCTGCCTCCATATCTCTGAGGGACCCAAAGTAAGTTCCGATTCCAGCAAATGAGTCTGAGCAGGAAGGAGGAGTATTTGTTTAAAAAGTGGGTAAATTTATTTTATAATGTTTGAAATGAATTTGCTTTATTTGTATTGAAAATGTGCAGCTTTCAGGGCACCTGGGTGGCTTAGTTGGTTGAGCGTCGGACTTTGGCTCAAGTCATGATCTCGTGGTTCATAAGTTTAAGCCCCACATAGGGCTCTGTGCTGTCAGTATAGAGCCTACTTTGGATCCTCTGTCCTCCTCTCTCCGCCCCTTCCCTGCTTGTGCTCTCTCAAAATTAATAAAACATTTTTAAAAATGTGCAGCTTTTTAATCACTATGGATAAAATCTTTTAGTGAGCTAACCTAAAGAACATTGTTTTCATGCGAACATAAGTTCTGAGTCCCCCCCCCCCCCCCCCTCCCCCCCCCCAAAAAAAAAAAAAAACACTACTGGAGCAGGCTGTATATAAATTGGGGACTGTCCTTATTCCCTTTCGGTGTAAAGTTAAGGGGGGGACAGGAAAAAGAGGGAAAGAAAGAGACACTTCAAATTCCTGGTAGATACAAATCCTGCACAGCAAAATGCAATCTGGATAATACATCCCAACTTTCTAAGTGTGCTAAAAATAAATGTAAATGGTTCATTAGAGCTAATCTGGCAGCCAAAAGTGAATATTAATAACATAGAAGATCAATACGATGCCTAGCAAAGAACAATGGATTAACTTGGTTCTAGAAATAGCTAAATTTTGTGTAGGCCAAGGAGGAAGCAATGGGACAAGAGGCATAGTCAGAAGAGAAATTCATTTGTTCTTTATACAATTCAAGAACTGAGAATAGGAAAGAAAATGCGCCCATCTCTTTTTGGCTCTGCCCACTAAATAAGCAGTTAAATCAATTTTTACCTTTCCCTCCCTGTCTCCATCTGCCACTACCAACTCAATAGAAGAATGTATAACCCTAGTTCAAATACAGGTCAGGATGACTATTATAAATATTATGAGCTTATGCTATTACTTTTCCCTCAGTTCTTGTCTCATGTACTCCATTTAAGTAAAGGGCTGCACATGGTAGTTTTTACCCAAAGCATATTCAATAAAAAAGGGGTTCCACGGTCAAATAAATCTGAGAAATGCTGCATGATAACCCCCCTTTTAAGATATTGAAGGCTCTCTGAAGTCTTTCAGGAAAGACACCTGTTTAACACATGTAACCCAGTGTTTCCCAAGCCTTTTGGCCATATAATCCTTTTTACTTCGCTCCTATTAACATCTTTGTGCATAATGAAGGTCAGAAATCCAGAGCAGGAGGAGAGAAAACCAAATTGCCATCTTTCCTTCCTCTGTGACTTAAGGAAATCGCTGAACTTGCCAGGACTTCAGTTTCCTAAGGAAGCTAGACCACCTGGCCTAGGCTACCTGGATGGAGGCTCTATGCAGCCACAGGGTTCTAAGAGAATCTTTAACTCATCTGCTGAAGTGGCCATGGTCAAAAGCATGGAAGCTGGGCTCTGTGGAGTCACTCCAGACCAGCTAGCTCCCTTCTGCTGAGCCTACACCTCAAAGCGCCTCACATCACCCAAGAGCAGCCTAGACAATGGGCTCTTTTACACCCCTGACATTCAGTCCTTTATGCCCAGGCTGAGCACTAATATTGCAAAGCCTGTTTGGGGGGTTTAAGTGGAAGGAGGGAATTTGTAGGGAATTGTTAAAACAAGCTTACATTTGTTCTTTGAAACATTTGCTGGCATTCAGACATGGCTTTTAAAATAGTTTCTTGTGCTTTTTCATTTAAATATGCAAGTTTAATAAACATTATTCACCCAAAACAGAGAAATGAAGCAAACTCTTACAAGTGATTCTTTCGGCCTGCATGCTTTGGCTACATTCTCAGCTGATTTCACTTAAAATGCTGTCAATCTTGACATTTCAACTTTCTTTTTGGAAAAAATTATCACAATCCAGAGGATTGTTCCTAATATTGAAAATATTAACTGTTATACAGTTTCATAAAATTATTTACCTTTTACTTTTATTTATATATTTTTCTCTTTTAAAACAGTCTAAAGAAAACTAAGGGTTATTTGTCTCCAAGTCGAGGTTGACTTCATTTTCTTGTTTTTATTTTTTAATTTTTTCAATGTATTTATTTTTGAGAGGCAGAGAGAGACAGAGCATGAGTGGGGGAGGGGCAGAGAGAGAGGGAGGCACAGAATCTGAAACAGGCTCCAGGTGCTGAGCTGTCAGCACAGAGCCCAACGCGGGGCTCAAACCCCACAACTGTGAGATCATGACCTGAGCCAGAGGCTCAACTGACTGAGCCACCCAGGAGTCCCTATTTTCTTGTTTTTATAGCAAGGACATACTAGTGATAGAACAGCAATAATTAATGCTATATAAGTGCCTGTATGCGACAGGCTTTATTCTAAGCATTGTGTATATATGTGCATTAATCCTAACAACAACCCTGTAAGATCGGTACTATTATTATTCCAATTTTACAGATATGGACACTAAGGTGCAGAGAAAATATCTGACTTGCCAAGGTCACACACTACTAGTAAGTGGCAGGGTTGAGATTTGAATCCAAGTTTAATCACTATGTAATCACTATGCTATCCTCCTTCTTGCTTAAATTTGTAAAACAATAGAACCGTCACCATACAAACATATAAATATAAAACAGTTATGTATATGTTACATTACATCTATATGTAAAAACATATAAAAATGTATAAGCACGGGGCGCCTGGGTGGCTCAGTCGGTTAAGCGTCCGACTTCAGCTCAGGTCACGATCTCGCGGTCCGTGAGTTTGAGCCCCGCGTCGGGCTCTGGGTTGATGGCTCAGAGCCTGGAGCCTGCTTCCGATTCTGTGTCTCCCTCTCTCTCTGCCCCTCCCCCGTTCATGCTCTGTCTCTCTCTGTCTCAAAAATAAATAAACGTTAAAAAAATGTATAAGCACTCCACATCATGGAGTAACATAAACTCCTTTATACAACTACAGGAAAAGAAATGTCTAATCTCTTGGTTCTACTGAGGTCAGAGGAAAGGTCTGACACAGGAGGAAGGACATGGGCTGGATACAAGAATACATATTTTGTCTGTTCAGTGATGTGACACTGGCTTACCTAAGGGGGCTCTGAAATCTCCTTCCCAAATACTTAATATCAAAAGTGAGAGAACCATCAGAAATATTCTGAAAAAAGTTCTTCTGCAAATTATAATGGGCTAACTTAACTGTCTTCAGCCTTACTGGTCCAAATTCCTTCCTGGGAGTACTCCATGACTATTTTTCCAAGTCATTAAAAGCATGTTTTTCAACATGTTATGGTAGGGGTAGGGCAGGAAGCAGGAAGATTAAAAAATTTAGGAGATATGTCATTTATGGACCTTGTCTCAATGCTGTGTGACACAGACCAGCTTACAAAAGGCTTTTTAGGGATAACTGAGGAAATCTGATTATGCACTGGTTATTAGATGATACCAAGGTGTTACTGTTAATTTTGTTAGGTCTGATAACAGCACCATGGTTATAGGGGAAATCTCCCTAACTTTTAGAGATGCATTCTGAAGTAAATGAAATGGCATGATATCTAAGATTTTTACTTTGACCAGAGAGAGGGAGAGAGAGAGAAAGAGAGAGAGAGAGAGAGAGAGAGAAAGGTGGCTAGATGAATCAAGTGTGGCAAATCTTGAAAACTGTTGAACTGTTCTGAGTAATGGAACATAAGAGATCATTATACTGTTCTCTCTGCTTCTACATGTATTTGGCCATTTTCAGGATAAAATACACTGACATAGAATATGAAGGATGTTTCCTGATGAAAAGAGATATATGATAGGTGAAATACTTAAAAAAAAAAAAAAAAAAACTACTCTAGAAATAGCCAGGTACACACCTGGGTATGTAATCCAACTCCCTTAAGACTGAGGCCAGGAATAAGACGCGAGAATGGAAGGAAGAGTATGGGCCAACAGTGGAACCGAGAAAGACAGGAGGCAAAGCACCACAGTGAGGTGTTTCAGGGAGATTGCACAGGACTAGCCTGTCATCTCTAGTTTTGCTATTTCTGCTTCAACTTGCTTTAGCAGTGTGCTTCTTACCCAGTATTCTCAACCACTGTTTGAAAAGTACTAAGTGAAATGAGCCTGGTCCCCCTGTTCACCTTTTGCACGTGATGTTTATAATCTCAACCACAGATTGACCCTTAGTCCTTAGGAGTAATTGATTTGATTATTGAGTGAGTGTGTGTGTGTGTGTGTGTGTGTGCGCGCGCGCGCGCGCGTGTGTGTGGTCAGCTCCTCCTTCATCACAGTGGTTATAATATACATCCTTGTCTTTCACCCATTGGGTAAAAGACCTTTTATTATAAGACCAAGAGCCAAATTTCTATTTGGTATTCTAGTTGTGCTTAATATACATCCATCTTCAGGACAGCTAATATCCCTCAATAATTAGGAAATAAGTTTTTTTTTCCAAAGAAAATGACCACATAGCTAGATCATTATACTTTCTCTAAGTACCTTTACTAGAGTCTCATCAAAACATATTAAAATGCAAATAAAAACCTTTAGAGACAGGAATAAACACTGAACAAATTAGCTGGTCAGACTCAACAAATACTACACTCTCTAGCATCCTCTTTCTCTGCCCCCCAAAGACAACCACTGATACAGTTTGTTTCTAGACATATACTCGATTTTTCCTTTTAATCACATTCTATGGTAAACTCTATATCCAAGCTTTCTTACCTAACATCAAAATACAAATGTTTTAGTGTTCTGCTTCTTTATGAACACCCATTAATGACTGTAGAATAGCCTGTCAAGTGGAGACAGTAAACTTTACTTAAATTTTCCCCAACTACTGGACATCAGAGTATTGCCATTAGTTCAGTATCATACATAATACTCTAATGAACGTCTTTATGTGTAATACTTCCTACATAATTTGTGTATTTCTACCAGATGAATCCTTAGAATGTAATAAAAAGCTAAGAAAAGTATCTAGTAGTTTACCTTAAAACAAGAAAGAAAAGAATGGCTTTACAAAGGTCCCATTGAGAGGTGACTTTGCACTAAAGAAGCCCAGTGTCCCTTACTGCATAATCTGCGGCTCATACTGTGTGCTTGAAGAGAAAGGTCACTCTGTCTTGTTGCTTCTTGGTTGCACGTGGTGTTATCCTTGATCAAACCCTGGTCTCTTCCCCTAAATGTTTCTTGCTCCTATTGTTTTTCTTTCCCTGTCACAACATGAATTTGCAGTCCTGACTGTTGTGTTTAGAATGTCATCACTCCCTTGCTTGCTCCCACTGCAGATTGCCCGTACCTCGAATGTCGCGCCTCCCTCATTCTCCCTCACCATACGGTTAGTTGTTTGCATTGTCTGTCTGTTGAGTCTATGTCACCTTTCAATCCCCTACAGTGCCTGGGACTGTGCTCTGCAGAGAGTAAACACTGCCAGCACATTTGCTGATTTTAATCACATTGTTAACATCATTCTGACCTTCAGCAGGTTACTTCTCTTTGTACTGTCCTCTGCCCCACCCAGGGCTTAAAAACACAGATCTGTTTAGCTTCTACAAGTTTAATGAAGGTGCTGTTTACAACCTTTCCTAGATAATTAATGAAGATGTTAAATAAGACCATGCTGAACACAGATGCCCATCCTCTTCTAGACTCAATACACTGCCATTTATCATTACACTTTTAGTCCTTTGGGCAATTTTCAATCAATTTGACATATTCAAGTCAATTTGAATTCATTTTCTGAACTAGATTTCATGAAACCTGGTATCAATTCTTCCATTAACGTCTGGATGTATTTAGAAATAATAATATATCTAGTGCACTCTTTTGTCCATTTGTTTTCAGATTTTCAAAAAAAAATCAATTAAGTTAGTCTAACATAAAAAGCTTTATAAATCTATGTTATTTGTGGCTCATGGTTCTGATATCCCCTATATGAACATATAGATGTTCATATATTTACTGCTCACATGTTCTATTTGTTAGCAACGTGGTTTCCTAATTCATTTATTTATTCAACAACTGCTTATGGAATACTTACTGTGGACAGGTATTGTACTTGGAATAGATTTAAAACTAATTCCATTTAGAAATTAATTACTCGGGAGCTCCCATTCTGTGAAATATATAGGACAATCCTCTCTTAAACTGTTATTTGTACTCTATTAGCAACACTGGATCATAGATGGGCAGGAGAAAAAGAGAGACAGGGGTCTTATTGGTAGCTATGATAAATAGGTTCCTGGCTAAATATGGGGGGAAGTAGCCAAAACAAGATATTAAAATGAATCTGTGCTTTGATCATCTGTGATCCCTGCAAGCAAAGCTCTGGACGTTTAGCACTGCTTCCCTCTCTCTTTTTCTCTCTCGTTATTCTTCATGATTTCCAAAGGAGAGTTTCCATATTTTGATGAATTCATTACTACTTCCATTAACACTGGTTAACACATCATCCAAGACCTTGCCTATTTATTTGTTTTCTTCTTCTTCTTTTTTTAAATGAAACAGGTCTTCATTACTGTTTAATTATCCTTATTTATCTTCTTAAAGGCCAGTTTTAAAAAGCAGTTCAGAAGCTCAGCCATTTTGCCATCAATAGCTCAGTCATTTGAGCATAATCATTAAGCTTATCTCCCTATTCATTTAATGTG
Organism: Herpailurus yagouaroundi; assembly: GCF_014898765.1. Lineage (NCBI taxonomy): Eukaryota > Metazoa > Chordata > Mammalia > Carnivora > Felidae > Herpailurus > Herpailurus yagouaroundi. The sequence goes on along the minus strand of NW_024412376.1, from coordinate 48,463,823 downwards.
AGGCCTCCTTTATCTCTGGTATGCCTTCCTTTCTCTTCTTTATTATGTTTGTATTATTACCCTCTGCACCACTGATCACCATAAATACTTCTTGGTTGTAACTCTGGAACCCGTTTGATGATTCATGTTCTCTTGTGAGAGTCCTACTGACAGACTTCATTTATTCTCAGGTTTCTCCTTTTTTTCCCCTTTCTTATTTTTGCACAGTTGTGATTGTCACGTGGATATTGTTTCCGGCTCTTCCAATAACGTCTGGCCTTTGTGGTCAAACCGCTGACCCTGAGTGAAGCACCTACTCAATTTTATGAGGTGAGAGGGGCTGCAGAACCATAGGACCCAGCTAACTGGCCAGAGGCTGCCCCTGTGGGACAGAGGTCACCTTCTCAGGAAAACGGAACCCTGCTCAGAACAGTGTAGGACTAAGGCTAATTCACCTGAGAAAAGAGGGGGATGATCCCTATTTATGAGTTTCCCACCTCAAAATAGCACACTTTGGGGGGCGCTGAGTGGCTCAGCTGGTTAAGTGTCCATCTCTTGGTTTCGGCTCCAGTCCTGATCTCACGGTTTCAGTTTGAGCCTCCCGTCGAGTTCTGCACTAACAGCATGGAGCCTGCTTAGGATCCTCTGTCTTCTCTCTGCCCCTCCCCCACTCGCTCGCTCTCTCAAAATAAAAAGATAAACTTAAAAAATTTTTTTTTTAAATAGCACACTTGGTTACTTCCGACAATGGTTCCTCTCTTCAATAATGGCATTGCAATTAGGACAACAAATTACTCCTCTCACTTATCAATTATGCCTCAAAGACCACAAATGAAGAGAAACACTAACTTGTCTTTTGTTTCTGGGTAATGTCCATGCTTATATTTGGAGGGTATATTTATACATTCACTCCTTCTCTTTTTACTCCTTTATAATTTGTGTGGTTTCTGAATTTGAGACTGTTAATTGTTAGGCTACATTAATTACCTACTAGTTTCCACTCTTTATTGTAGCATAGAAATACATTTTTTAAAATAGCAAAAATCTGGGGTGCCTGGGTGGCTCAGTCGGATAGGTGTCCGACTTCAGCTCAGGTCATGATCTCATGGTTTGTGAGTTCAAGCCCCACATCAGGCTCTGTGCGGACAGCTCAGAGCCTGGAGCCTGCTTCAGATTCTGTGTCTCCCTCTCTCTCTCTCTGCCCCTCCCCACTCACGGTCTGTCTCTCTCTCTCTCTCTCAAAAATAAGTACACATTAATAAAAAAAATTTTTTTTTAATAAATAAAATAGCAAAAATTTTAAGAGATTCATTTTAAAGAGTCCAAATAGGAAGAAGTCACAAATGAAAGAAAAAAGGGGCTTATTACTATATTACTAAGTGCAATAAGATTTGCAAATATTACATCTATCCTTTCAATTATGTACTTCTTTTAAAAAGCCTGAAACAAGGGGCACCTGGGTGGCTCAGTTGGTTAAGTGTCCTGCCCCTCTGTGCTGACAGCTCAGGAGCCTGGAGCCTGCTTCGGATTCTGTGTCTCCCTCTCTCTCTGCCCCTCCTCCGGCTCACATTCTGTCACTCTCTCTCTCTCTAAGAAATAAATAAATGTTAAAAAAATTTTTAAATAAATAAAAAGCCTGAAATAAGACACCCATAATTATTACATAAATGTCATTTTTTCTATTCGCTTGGCAAATGTTTGCATTTTTCCTTCAAAGCTGAAATAAGAAAAGGTGTCAATTTCTTATGTTCTTTAAAATTCATACCAAATAAACCAATCCAGAATTTTTTATCCCAAACCCGTATTTTTAAAAGGAAACTCTACCCCAAACATGGGGCTCAAAAACACAACCCTAAGGTCAAGAATCCCATGTTCTACCGACTGAGCCAGCCAGGTGCCCCCAAACCTGTATTTTTAACTAAGGTTATTGTGGATAGTTTAAAGAGGACTCGTAGCTTCGTTTGACAAAGTAATTTGATTTTTCCCCCCTCTGAGTGACAGCTTCTCATATTCACACTTTTCCATTCAGGAGTAGGTATAGCATTTCTATGAGTGGGAAGAAACGAATACAGGGAAGTACAGATCTTTCTTTCTCACCACATCTTTCCCTTTGCCCATCTTGGTATCTGTGTCCATATGGACCCAACTTATTTCCCCTACAGTTCATTTCTTCTCCTTCAGTTCTGGCAACGGTCCTATCCATGGTTCATTCCACCCCCCACTTCCATTTTTAGGATAACAATTGTCTTCTTCGTCTTTAACGGGCACACCAACCACACAACACTAACTTTGTGGCAGCTTCACTGGAGATAGAGGATTAAATTATTTTAAAATACGACCACTTAACTGATAAACCACCAGGCACAAGGCACTGGACAACAAGCACCGGCTTTGGCAAGGGGCCTGCCCCAAAGTGTCCAAACACATACCAAGGGAAAGACTATGTCTTCGGGGCGAAGATAAATGCCATAGGAAGACAAAATCAGCTTTTACTAACTGGTTAAACAAGAACAAGGGTCAGGCTCGAAACAGCTTCTTCTGAGGCATGCCCTCCTCTTGCCATCCACACCCTCCTATCCTTCCTTTTTCTTCTCATGCTGTTTTCTGTTTTTACCTTTTCCATTATTTTTGCTTTTATGGTTTCCTAAAAACCATAGGTTACCTTACCTCCTCTCAGCTTCTTTCCCTTCAATTCTGGGCATTTCACCTCCCCCTGCCCTTATCGTTCTCCAGCCTGGCCCCCAGGGCGCTGAGACACAAATGCACGCTTCCAGCTGCTGCCAGCTAAGTACTTCCAAAGGAGGAGGGAGTTCTCAGGTCACCCCCTGCCACCGGGCAAGACTCATAACAGAAGAGACATTTTAAACTAAACCCTAGGGATGGTAAAAATCATCATCATTATTACCTCTCTAGGCACCGCTGCTCTAAGCGGGGATTGAGGCTCCCGCCTTCGATAATGAGAAACTCAGAAATTACACAGGTTGGTAACACAGCATCAGCATATAATACCATCAGGAAAACGGGGGTTCTAGCTACCTCGTGATAGGCAGCCCCGGCAGAGATTAAAATCCAACCAGAAAACAGCTGCAGAGTCTAGAGATACTGTACTTCTGCCCGAAACTACCCTCTCCTTTGATTCTGCCACTCATATTCTGGCTACTCTAGTATGTTAGAAAAAAAAAAAAAAAATTCAAATGGGGCATTTAAAAGAAATTGGTGCACAAATAGATTAACAACAAAACTTCCCCACTATTTTTCCAATGCTTATTCATTCTATGATTTAAATATTTATTCCTCAAATATAGCCGGTGTGTGTCCATATGAAATCATTAGAACATTGGACCTTCAGCTCTCCTTTGAGGGTCAAAGAGGAGATTTTGTGTATATAATATTATTATAGAAAGAATAAATATTTAAAAATGGACTAATTTTCTTTTCTTTTTTCTTTTTTTTTGCTCATAGACTGCCATGGAGAACAAAAAGTTTCACCCTTGTTCAAACTCTTAGTAAGTTTGTGACTATGTGAGGGGACTACAGATTTATTAGGGGCTAGACAACAAACCCTACGAGCCCGTCACAGTTCTGTCACTGAAATTTTGCTGTATTAAATTTTGATTCAAATAAGTAATCCATCAGCAAAGGCTTTGCAATATTGGTTCTACAAAGATTTTCAATGAATGACATTGTTGAAGTGGAATTGAACCTAAATTTTATAATAATCCTGGAGAAGTGGCCTGGAAACTTCTATCCATAAACTTTAAACTTCCGTAGGGTTAGTCATCATGATATTTTGGAAATGACAGGGTTCGTTTAGTCAGAAACTTCCTTCTACGTAGACATCATTACTTGCCAAGATGCCATCTAAAAAACCTCTTTCACAAAGATGCTCCTTCTCGCCCATCTGAGTGTGATCTCTCCACCCTCTGAACTATGCTCAAATTCTCACACAGGGCTATTACCAGCCTTGCTTGATTCCTCACTCCCAAGCCCTTCTGAAAGCAACGGTGCCAGCGACTGAAACTAACTTTGCAGCCTCTGCCCTGGCTGACTGGCCAAGGCCTTCCACAGCAAGTATTACAGAAGTAAAAGTTGTCCAAAGGAAACGTGGAACTTCAGATCCCAACTGTAGCTCAGCCTCAGAGTTGTTGCTTCAGCCATTAATGTAGCAGGTCTCATTTTCCTACCCACCAAACAGTATTCCCACAGCTCTAGTTGAATCCAGATGAATATGGATCAACGGTTCCAAAATCGTAGAATTGGAAATGACTCTAGATATAATTCATCCCAACGAATGTTTTTAAAGAGGGTTAAGTGGGCTTTTATCAGAGTTGATGCTAAAATTTGGGCAGCACTGAAAGTGGCCACTCTAGCCAGTTTTTGTAGTAGAATGACCAGGTCTCGGAATCTGTTGAACCTCTAGCATTGAATGAAGAGTGCTTTTAATCCAAATGAAAATCTCAAACTTGAAATGGCCCTGTTTATAAAGGGACAGGAATCATTAGCTAGTTATGCACTTAAACCAGATATTTAAAATAATTTCTCGGGGCACCTGGGTGGCTCAGTCAGTTAAGCATCCAATTCTTGATTTCAGCTCAGGTCATGATCTCAGGATTATGAGATAGAGCCCATGCTGGGCTCTGTGCTGAATGTGCAGCCTGCTTAGGATTCTCTCTTTCCCTCTCTCTCTGCCCCTCCCCTGCTCATGTACATTCTTTCTGTCAATAAAATAAAATAAAAATAAAATAAAATAAAATAAAATAATCTCACTTTTCCACTCAGTTCTTCACCAAGCTTAAACAGGCTCAAAGTTCTCTAACTATAAAAACTATTAGTTATCTGAAAATAATTTCTGTTACACATTACATAAAAAGAAGAGTCCTAGATGCATGCATATATGCTTTGCTGGTACAAATTAGAAACTGGCACAATCTTTTTTTTTTTTTTTGAAACTGGCACAATCTTAATGAAGGGCATTTGACAATATATTACAAAAGATTTTTAACATGGGAACCCTCTTCAACCTGTCAATGTCACTTCTAAAGATTTAGTCTAAGGAAAACTTACTAGAGATCTAGGAATATGATCAATTTTTGTTCTTCTTTCTTTGCACGTTTGGATACATTCCAAGATTTCTTAAAATGAATTTGTGTCATTTCTGCCATTGGAAAAAAAAAATACTCTCTCATTGTAAAAATGAGGAAATGGAACTGTTTACCTTCCAAATTCCCTTGTAGCTCTCATACTGATTTTTTTTTTTTTTTTGTCTTGTCAAAGGTTATAGAAAGGGAGAACCTGTTTTCTGGAAAAGGCCACCAGCTTATAACAGAGAACAGATGTTTAGAGCATTGTTTGGTGTGTGAATTTTCAAAAAAACTACAGAAGAATAAGGATCTAGCTGACCCTCTTCTACCCATATGGATTTCACATAATCGATAGAGCTAAAAACAGTTGTTGAACACATCCTATGACCAGCAGTGGACAGAGAGATATGTGGAAACAAACCTCAAGAGTGTTTTCTTGGCCTTCATAACTATCAACACCTTGTAGCAATGACATAAGCCCATGAAAAGGTGATGAATAAGAGGTAGTCACTAATTTCCAAATGCAAAATATAGGAATTTGAAAAAGAGAGGAGCTCATGCAGAACTAGATGATGAGGAAAGTTTTGCAGAGGAGGAAAGATTCAAACCTTGAGAAAGAGATGGGGCATGAAGAAGCAGAGTACGGGAAAGGGCTTACCAGCTAGGCACAGTGGTGTAAATAAAGGTATACAGGGCCTCGTGTTTATGAGACATTTCAAATGTTTCACCTACATGATAAAGTTGAAACCCATGGCACATGGAGCCCTTCACAATCTCACCCAAACCCTTAGCTTCAGTTCTCACTGAGTTCCTTTCCATTTTCTGGTTCCTTGCCTTAGCATATGCTATTCCATCTGTTCTTCCCTTATTTTTCCGCCTGTAAATTCCTACACATTTTAAAGACCAGCCCAAATATCACCTGCCCCATGAAGCCTTCCTCTAGCTGTCCACATGTTTGTTACACTCTCTTCTGCTCATGCTTTTATTATAGCGTCTTTCAATAAAAGACCATAATTACTCTGCTTATGAATCCGCCTCCCCCATTTGACTGTAAACTCTACAGGCACAGGGGCCATATACTTTGTTTTGTTTTCCCAAATTTCATATTATTAGTTTTGAGTAGAATGTCAAAAGTATTGCTTCCAAAAGAAGATGTAAGTAAATGAATGGATGAATATAAGTAAAAGTGAAAATTGGAAGACAGCGTAAGGAAAGGCGTTCCTGGTTTTGAGCGGTAGATACTGAGAAACAAGGGTCAGAAGGAAAGGCTGACTGGACCAGCCTGAAAGGCACCTTTAGTCTCTAAGTCTCTAGAGACCTTTAGTCTCTAACATCTGATCATCTGTCACCGAGTACTCATTGGGTGTCTATTTTGTGCCAGATGCTATATGAAGCAGCACAGCACAATGGCTAAGAACGCTGGGTCCGGAATCAGAGCATCTGGATTCAAACCAACTCTGATGCTTACCAGCTCTGTGATCTTGGACAAGTCACCTAACCAATCTCTCCAGATCTGAGTTTCCATGTGTGTAAAATGGATATAACAGCAGTACCCATCGCATAGGGCTGTCAGGAGGATTAAATAATTTATGTGCAAGAACTATGTAACTGTTCAAATGTTGGCAAGGGACTGAGCATAAAATGGAATGATGTCTGCCTTTATCAAGCAATGGCTTGAGAATTTAAATTTTTTTTTTAATTCTTTTTTTTTTTTTCTTCCATGTAATCTCTATACCCACCAAGGGCTCACACTCACCACCTGGAGATCAAGAGTCAAATGCTCCACAGACTGAGCCAGCCAGGTGCCCCTTCAATTCTTATTTAAAAATCTTTGTAAGACATATTAAAGGATTCACCTGCCTTTGAAAATACAAAGCTTAAACATAAACAACTTGTTTTTTTCAGGACTAAGCATCTTGCACTGGGTTTCTTAGACATCATTATATACTGCTCTTCACAATAATAATGATTATTGAGTGGACCAATAATAATAACGACAGCAATAGATTTGTATAGCACCAGTGTGTTTACAACAGGCTCCTATACCTTTCACAAGAATCCTGTGAGGTAAGCCCACCAGCTATGGTGATAGAGGCAAGACTAGGACCCAGGATTTGTGTCCTTGGCCAGGGCTCCTGCCGCCTACCACGTGGCTTCATGGAAGAGACAAGCTGAATATAAACCGATCTACAGTATCAACCTGGAAAGCTAACTCCTTATAAATGAACATCTGATGTGTGATAGTTTAGTTGTGGTTTAACTTGGACAAAAATGGAGTCGATCACCAAAAACTTTAAACCTTTAATAGTTTGTTGAGGTTTTCCTGTTCAGTGTTCACATGTCTACACTTTCAGCAGCTCAGTAACTAAACAAACTTGCATTTTGTTTTGGAGTTGAACGGGGGGCCTAATAAAGAAGGCAATACTATTATTTGACTGTGTTGAACTCCCTGCTTGTCCAATTCCAGTAAGTTCCAGTTAATAAGATATAACCAAATCAAATAATGCATTGGTGGGGCTCATCCATGGGTAGAGGCAGGCAGAGTAATGTTCACAAACCCCACCAGAAAGCAATTATACACAGGTCAAAAATATATTTAGTTGTCCAGCAATATGAATCAAAGATCATCAACAATATGAATCAAACCCTCAAAGATGTAATACTCACGTTCCAAATGAATGAAATCAATAGTCCTTGTCAGATCTGATGTTTGAACACAGGACCCAGATTTTCCCTTTTTCATCCAATAGTATAATTACTGGAATCATCACTTAATAAAATATAGCTTGTAAGAGACAAAAACATGTCTCTACCTCTCGGGAATATATGGAAGTCTTTCTATTAAAATGCTAATAGCACGATAAAGTTTAACACCAAATTGCTCTAAGGTTGAGGGTACAGCTTTAGCTAAATTCCTTTCACAACACACTGTCTACTTTTTTGTTACAGTTTTATCCTGTGGTCTTTCCTATTAGGGAGCTCATAGTAGAACAGCATGGTTGAGAATAGATTGGGATGAACCCAAACCAGAAACAAAGTGTATCTACAAAAGGGAATGGATCGCATAGGAAAGTAAGGATCGGGACACGCTCCTTTTCTTAATGGCTTGTCACTGTACCACAGCCTTGTTCTGTTAATAGTATTTCTGCTGTTAACTGAGCTTAATATCCTGCCAGTCAAGGCTTTCATTAAATAACAAGTGCGTGTTTTTGTAATGCATTCGAGGCCCATTCTGACACAGTATGTGCTAATATGAGGCAAGGGGATAATCTACCAGTGGCCCACGTCACAGCCCGCACCACTGCCTTCCTAGATTCATTTGTGGCAGGTAGACACGGCAGTCGGGGAGAAAGATGTAGACAGAGACCTCAGTCACCCAACATGCAGGAACATAAGTATTTACCTGCCACATCTTCCTTGTCAGGGAAAACTACACAGAGGATGAAAGAGCTACAATGATTTCAAACCTGCCCCTCCTGAAACAGCCATGCCACTGCTGTGCCACACAATGACCCTTTCAAGTTGAGTGCTGAGCTAGATCGGCACCTTTGCCTCGACCCCTTTGATGGCTTGGTGCAGACCGCACGGTGCGCCCGCAACTCCAAGCACAGCGCCAGCAGGATCTCCTTGAGCAGAAGGAACGGAGATGATGAGAGGGAACAGCTTCCCATTTTCCACCTCAAACACTGTCAGTGTGCTCCAGCCCTCCTTCGCCCGCTCCGAGTGAAATGTCCTTTCTTCCTATTTCTATTTCATGGTCGCACAAGAATAATTTACTGAAAAGTTGTTAGGTTACAAAAATAATCATGTTTTCTTTCATTTCTCTCCTAGAAGTTGGTGCCCTAGAGCTGCTCTCAGGAATCAGACACTCGGGTGTGTATTTTAGGAGACACCTGGAAGTGCGGAGGGAGGAACGGGGAGGTGCTGGTCAAAGGGTGCAAAGTTTCGGCATGCAAGATGGGTAAGTTCTAGAGATCATCTGCACAACGCCGCGCCTATAATTCTGTATCATACGCTTATATAAATTTGCCAAGAGGGTAGATCTCATGTTAAGTGCTATTACCACAAGAAGAAAAAACATTTTGAAAGTATTCTTTTAAAATAAAATAAAGGGTGGAAGGAAACTTCTGGAGGTGATGGATAAGTGTACCGTCTTCACCTTGGTAACAGTCTCATGGGTGTGTTCTTACTTCTAAACTCATCAACTCGCATAGATGAAATACATACAGCTTTTACTATGTCAACCATACCTCAGTAAAGTGGTTTTAAAAAAAGGCAAAGACAACACCTAGAAGATGGTATTGCTCAAGAGCACGACACGGTACATGCTGTGATTACAGCCATTCCCCTGGGCTCCTCAACCCCGCTTTCCACCATGAACTGAGACTTGCTTCGGTCACGAAAACCTATATCATACCGATATCGTCACAAGTTCCTTCTCACACACCTTGTCATTCACAAGGATCCCAAGCATAAGATCCCAAGCTGAGATCACTGTGGCCAACAAAGGGGCAACCGAAGTAGAAGACATCATATTATTTCACTGGCATCTCTCAGTCCGATGCTGATTGTGACACAATTCAGTCGATTACTGGGGAAGTGAAGTACCAGGAACCCTGATTTTTCTTTCCCAGAAAATCTCAAAAATCAAGGCTGTTTACAGTGAAGCACCATCAATGACTTTGGACCATCTGCTCTGAAACAAAAAGGGACTAAGAAGTGATTAAGAAGTTCCTTGACTGAGGTTTTAATGTGAATCTTTGACACATTATCATCCTTCTGCTCTAAAACTGGAGTTTGCACTTTAAACAGAGATTTCAATAAATTAATGCATTAGCTAAAAAGAAACGGAGTCAACTGAAATGACTAAGCAAGTGACCTGAATATTATTTCCTCGAAACAGCCGAAGCAACCTAAAAAGAAAATGAATACAAAAAGAATCTGAGTAATGCCCGATGTCTACAAGATTGCATCTAAGTAGAGCGTGTCGCGTTGTGACAGGACTCATGGGAGGCCTGCAGCTTTTCAGTTCTGAACAAACACAAGTACAGCTTCACCCAGCACAGAACCAACTAGTGTTAGTTACACAGCTCACCAGTTATCCAGGCTACCCATGTTTAAAACGTAACTGGGAACACATCTTCCTTCAATAAAACAAGGCCCACTGAGCTTAGGGGTGACCTAAGATACATGTATTCCGAGGCATGTCAAACCGTACTTTTCAGAAAATCATTTCGTTTAACAAACTCTCAGCAGGCACCCTGACGAGACATAATCTATGAGGGCCTTTTGTCTCGGGCTGCACTGTTCTGCTGTACGGGGCTCTCTTTGCGGTGATAATTGGTTTGGCTGTCCATTCCACCCATCAGGTGATAGAAAACTATCAATCAGGCTAAATGCAATGTGAAAGAAGTCTCTTTAGCCAATTAGTCAGTAATGAGAACATTAGCCACAATATCTTCTGCAGAGGGCACCTTAGCCATTCCACTAGAGTCTGAGAAGATGACAGTCTCTATGTGATTAATAAAGATCACAGGATGCTCCAGAAATTCTACATGGGTGAAGAGGAGAATCAGAGGGAAATTCACTTAGAAACGCTCAATGTTTTTAATGCCACCAAGTGCACTGTGCAAAAGTACTCCAAAAGCACAGAACCAAACAACGTCAGAGCTGGAAGGCATCTTGAAGACAATCTGATCCAACTCCCTCATTTTACAGAGAGGGCTGGGAACAAAATGACTTGTCCAAGGTCACAGAGCTGGCTGGAAAGGTCCACCTCCCACTGCTCCAAATAAAAATGTTAGGGCTGTTGAAAACAAACGAACAAACAAACAAAAGGCAACACATCAGTATGGAGAGACTCTTACGTGGCTTTTGATATTTTTATATATGTCTTTTGTTTCTACTGAAGGTAAGGATCTTGCGTTTTACTTCCTTGACTTCCTAGGGCTCAGCACAAGGACTGAATGTGGTATCTGGAGGAAGTACTTAGTATGTATTTAGGGCAATAACAGCTAAGCCAGACATCTGGATCCATAATGCCAGCTCCACCACCTACTACATGTGTCACCTTGGGCAAGTACTGCACTCTTTGTACCTCAGTTTCTCCATCTGTAAAATGGGGATAATAATGCAGCTACCTTGCAGAGCTGTTATGAGGATAAAAGGAGTTAGTCTACATAAAACACAAAAAAACATGGGGCGCCTGGGTGGCTCTGTTGGTTAAGTGCCGACTTCGGCTCAAGTCATGATCTCATGGTTTGTGAGTTCAAGACCCGTGTTGGGCTCTGTGCTGACAGCTCACAGCCTGAAGCCTGCTTTGGATCCTGTGCCTCCCTCTCTCTCTGCCTCTTCCCTGCTCACATTCTGTCTCTCTCTTTTAAAAAATAAAATAAACCTTAAAAATTTTTAAAACAAAACATAAGGAACATGCACTGCAAGCCCAGCTGTTATTTGGGAAGATGCTCTTGGGCTGGCAATGATAAGGGCAGTGCTACTTCTGTATGTAGAGGAAAAACATTAAGGTAAATTAGGGCAAAGGAAACAAAATTCCATAACCTTCATTAGGATGAGGTCTGAGAGACTGACTCAAAGAAGAGCGAATTCCAAAGGGAGAACCAAGGTGAGGCTAGTGTGGTCGAGACTTATTTGTGAAAGTATCACCGAAGTTCTGGGTGATGATGTCACAACATCCTACCTGCCCGGTGGAATATTCCTCAGGAGGGTCACCTGGGCATGTGCAGGGAGAAATCTGTGTTTCCACTCACTCCTGCAGCCTACCTGCCAAGGGGCCACATTCCAGGTGACTGTGCAGAGTGACTCTTACTCTGGTGCACACGAGTGGTCTGAGAGCTCAACACACTTTGGCCAGAAACATCACCGTTCTGAGTCCCCAGGCCCTGACCTTGGAGGTGACTTCACTGCTTCCAGAGGCTCCCCTCACCTGCTCCTCCTACTAGCCTCACAGCACTTTAGGCACAGCCCTCACACTGCACAGGTCACATTGCGTGTCACTGCTTGTTTACTTGTAGGACGCCCTGACTCATTCCATTTCTGTATTTCTTACTCCCCAGTAGTACTTCCCGAATGCAAGGTCAGGCAGGTATTTGACAAAAGGGCCACCCCGGTGGACTGTCCCAGGGGAACACAAAGCAAGCAACAAAAGCTTACCTTGATATGCAATGCTAATGCGGTAGTACAGAATACATTTGAGGCTTTTTTTTTAACCTTTTTAGGGCAAGTATTACTACACTATCATCACTATCATCATCACCTCCCAACCCCTCTCCTCCAATCCAAAAAAAAAAAAAAGAGAGCAAAGGTCAAGTCCTGTGTCCCAGCAAACAACACACATATACAAACCTCCCAGAAGCTAAAGAAGTGAATGAGGAAATGGAGTGCATGAAGACATAGGTGGAGAGACTAGGAAGACTGGGATGCACTCAGAAACTGAGGGTTCTGGGTAGAAAAGGCCCAGGAAAAAGGCGGGGGGAGGGGGGGAAAGACTGCCTGGCTTCTGGCACTTTTCCTTTGTATAGTACGCATATCTGGTCTTAGAAAACCAGGAGGATGGGAAAAGGGAGCGTGAGAGAGATTACTTCGTAAGATCTTTGAAGGTAGGAATGCTTTTTTGTTTTCATTTCTATCCCGTCACAGTGTTGAGGCCATCTCTAATCATTGGAATGAGTGAACTGACATTGGGTAGGAGACAAAAAGAGGCGAAGAAACAGACCTTGAGCTTCAGAGGGACACTTCAAAACCTGCCTCAACTCCTGAGAGCCAGGTACTCAACATGTGTGGTTTTCAAGCACAGCACAGAATTCACGAACGGAATTCATCTCTAGGTAGAGGGTGAGGTGCTTCCCACCTGAACATCCACATTTAATCCTATTCTCTCTCCCCGATACGAGGTTAATATGGTTGGTGTCCACCGATCTGTCCATCCCTCCTTCCTCTAGCCCTTGTGTGTCACATTATATCTAATACTATGTTCAACAGAAATTAGAAACTTTAAAGCACATCCCCCCCAAAAAAATCAACACACAGGGTAAAGTGCCTAAACAAAAATACATCATAATTTTGTGGAAAATGCAAATGCTAAATTACACACAGAGTAATTGCCATATTTATGTCTTTCATACTGACCTCATCTTGCCAGAGTATGGGACTCAGTGTCAGGAAGGAACCCTTCATTGATTTGAATAGGATTCAAATATATATATATATTATACATAATAATGGTCTTCTTCCACTATTACATAAACATAAAATATTACTCTCCTTCTATTCTGGAGACGTTATGACAATGTGAGCTAATATATTTAATTCAAGTCAAGTCCCTGAGAGAACAGAACTACAATTACTATTTAGCAAGTGTATGATCCATTCCACTCGTATCTGAAATGCAGTCTATGAAACCTTCATAGAAGAAGCCATGGAATCACTATGTTGTATGACACACTGTGAAGAAGTCTGAAACTTTTATATTCCTGACATTTAAAATAAGACATTATTTTCTTTGGGCAGGAGTTATGTCCAATACTATGCAAGCATTTCTACACAAATACATACTGAGGTACCCTAATTTTAGAGGGACAAATTACACTACTTTGGGAGTGAGTCTTGAAGCACCCACTATGAGTAAGAGTGGTTATACACACACCACTGGATAGATGCCCCTTTGCCGGCTCAGATCCATGGAGGAGGGAAGAGGCAGATTGATGACAAAAGGACCCAAAAAGAAAGAGAATAAAAGAGATGGAAGAGAAGAGAGAAGATGACAAAGCAAGAGGATGAACTATGCAGAAGTGAGGAAATGGAATCAAACCCACTGCCCCTTCACTAATCAGAGGCGTGATCTCACCTCTAGCACTATTTAAGATGGAGAGAGTATCTTTTCAAAGAAACCTATTTTAAAAAAATCTGTCTAAAAAAAGATTCAGGGACACCTGGGTGGCTCATTCGGTGAAGCGTCCGACTCTTGGTTTTGACTCAGGTCATGAACTCATGGTTCACGGGTTCGAGCCCTGCATCGGGCGCTGCGTGATGGTGCAGAGTCTGCTTGGGATCCTTTCTCTTCCCTCTCTCTTCCCCTCCCCCTCTCAGGCTGTCTGTGTCTCTCTCAAAATAAATAAGTACAATAAACACAATAAATAAATAAATAATAAAGATTCAGACAATGATAAATACAAAGAAAAACTATTCTTCTAGGATTTAACAGCAACATTGCAATTCCATCATCCAGAGAGCTTGACTACTTCACTAGAGATCTCTAACTAGAGGGGATCTAAGTGAGGCTGCATGGGTAGCCATCCCTCTTTCATGAGATAAATGAATAAAAAGCAGCTAACCTTTACTAAGGTCTTACTACATGTAGGGTGATGTTCGGGGCACATATTAACTCATTTAATCCTCACAAAGCTCCTGGGAAAGAGGAAATACTATTATCCACACTCTACTAATAAGAAGTAAGCAGTGTGCCCAAATCAGCCAGGAAATGGCAGAGCTGGGATTCCAACTGGCTGTCTGACTCCAGACCCAGCAATGTTAACCATTTCATCATTGAGTGAATTAATAAATTAATGAATGCAAAAGCTCTGCTGGCTGTTTCTAACTTGTTTGTGGTTATAAAGGTTGCTGGCAGAGCTTGTGAGTATCACAAATTGCCTTATAAACAAACCATGGCTCACCAAACCATGCCTCCCCTCACTTCACCTGGACCCTGATCCAGGGCCTCCCTTTTATTTATTTTTATTTATTTTTTAATGTTTATTTATTTTTGAGAGAGAGAGAGAGAGAGAGAGAGAGAGACAGGCAGACAGACAGACAGACAGACAGCGTGAGTAAGGAAGGGGCAGAGAGAGAGAGGGAGACACAGAATCCAAAGCAGGCTCCAGGCTCTGGGCTGTCAGCACTGAGCCCAATATGGGGCTCCAACCCACCAACAGAGAGACCACGGCCTGAACTGAAGTCCAACGCTCAACCAACTGAACCACCCAGGCACCCCAAGGGCCTCCTTTTTAAAAGAGGCAAAAACAAAAGGAAGGTTCCTGTCTCACTGTCTGACTCAGTCTCACAGGGCCCATTCGACAAGGTAGTGTTGCATGCAAGGAGTGACTGCAGAACTTCCTGTGGGCCCCCATGGTGCTTCCTGCTGGAGGACAGAG
This sequence comes from Herpailurus yagouaroundi, assembly GCF_014898765.1. Lineage (NCBI taxonomy): Eukaryota > Metazoa > Chordata > Mammalia > Carnivora > Felidae > Herpailurus > Herpailurus yagouaroundi. Next base: position 48,448,597 of record NW_024412376.1, on the reverse strand, counting down.
ATCTGTCCTGGTGCCCTGGCAACATTCCAAGCTGGGCACAAACCTCACATAAGGTTTGAAGTTTCAGTTAGTGGCAGGGTCTTCACTTCCTGTTCCTAGCTGTTGAGTAACAGTCTTGAACTTCACGTCCCTGAGGTGTTTCAGGAACAGGGAGGGACCCAAATCTGATAAAAAAGGTCGACCTATGGGGACAAAGAGACAACCTCTTCCAATTCAGGACTGTTCCAAGAAGCACAACAGCACTAAGCATATGACAAGCTGAACATGAAATGCATATTTTATGAATGTATTTCCCCTTCCCCCTGCTTCTCACGCCTCTCCTCTCTTTATTTCTCAAGTGTTCACTTATGGGTGCAGAAGAGCAAACATTTATGTCAAATCTGTACTCATTTACCTAAGGCTCTGTTCAACTCTCAGGTCCCCCCAGAATTCTTTTCCTCATCCAGTCTCCCCGTATTTGAGAAAAGTGCTGCTTCAAAAGCCTTGACTTTGAGTTTATAAGAATGCTGAGGAACAGGCCCCAGAAAAGCAATACTAAAACGTTTTCCAGTCATCTGGGGTATTTGTGACCTTACAAAAATTTCTGGTGGTTTCTGACATCCAACTTCCTCCCTTCCCTGAACTCTCTCCATCTCCCTATATCCTGCCACATATTTTGAGGCAAGTATCTTGGACTAGTGAAGGATTTAAAAATGAGAAAAGTGAAAACATCCAACAACTGCAATAAGTTTTTAATTTTAAAATTGCAGGGCTGTACATGGAACAACTTATACAAGGATGCGCGGTATTTTTATCACATCAACTGTGCCCACTTAGATTTAGCTCTCGGGAAAATTCTAACAAAGACAACACTCTTAATCAGTTTAAAATAGTCTATTGTGACAGGAAAGTACCTTGAAAATCGGTGAAGACTCATAGACAGAACCAATTTCCCCTCTAGGGAAAATCAGTGAATATAAATTCATTAAGGTAGTTAATTCCTCCATGTAAACAGCTCCTTACATCACTGTTACTACCCTGAAAAATAAGCAGCCTTTTCTAACGAACAGATTGTAGAACCTGAAGTGAAAAGAATCAAGTTCTAATGATGCTCCTTGGAAAAAGGGAGTAATAATACATGTTCCTTTTCCACGGGCATGTTTTAAGAATAAATAAGACAAATAAGTACACATACTTTTAGTTCTTCTGGGTAAGGCACTACCTAATCCCAAGATAGTTCTATAAGCAAGAAGAAAATAGATTGGTATGTTCTCTGCAGTTTCAATGAAGGCTATGGGCCCAAAATGTTTTAAAAGCAGAAAACTGTTAACATGGGAGATATTGTCAAAATACATTTCCCTCTGGTTAAGAAAAGGAAAGCAGGAGGGCTAAAAGGGTGGAGTGGAAAGGAATTGTCATCAAAGCATTGTTAATATGAACTGAATTATATTACAATGGCGATACTTCAACACGGAGAATGAAAATTGTTCCATATTATCGTGGATTGACAATATGACAATCGTTCATTGAAAGCGGATGACAGCTGTAGCATTAGAGCTCAGTGCACAACACAAGATGAATGAGTGTTACAAGTTCTTCCAGAATTGGCCCTTGTTTCACGAGAGTTTGCATCATCCCAAAATAAACACGTGCCAGTTTTTCACTAATCTCAGCAAATGTAGCCTCTCTTTACAAACCAATGTGCTACCAGCGGCCTGAAAGTGCCAGTGTCATGTCCCTGCTTAGTGGATTTGCAGCAGCTGTGAAATGTCAAGTCAAAATGCCATGAAAGATCTATACGGCGCCTTGGCAGAAGAAAGGGCAAGAAGGACAAGCGTGAACTGACATCAAACTGTCTCCTGGTCCATGGGAACACTGTTTCTGAACCTCTATCTTGGCACCAGTCTCATCCCACCACATACAAGAGTCATTTTACTCTAAACTATTCACCTAGATGTAACACCATGTATATTACCTGAAATTAACACACAAAGGTCACAGATATTTACATATCTCCTTTTGTACAACAAAAGTTATCCCTGCTTAGTTAAAAAAAAAAAGCAAGAGAAAAAGCACAAAAACCACGTCTAATTACCACAAAGAGATAAGCTCTGTTCACATTCACTTACTTGTATTTTCTTTCCAGTTAAAATGCACTTTTTTTTTTTAATTTTTTTTTTCAACGTTTATTTATTTTTGGGACAGAGAGAGACAGAGCATGAACGGGGGAGGGGCAGAGAGAGAGGGAGACACAGAATCGGAAACAGGCTCCAGGCTCCGAGCCATCAGCCCAGAGCCTGATGCGGGGCTCGAACTCACGGACTGCGAGACCGTGACCTGGTTGAAGTCGGACGCTCAACCGACTGTGCCACCCAGACGCCCCTAAAATGCACTTTTTAAAAGCAGAATCTGAAGGGAAAAGCAGAACTGATCTTTGTTATGTTCTATAGCTGTTTTTTAAAAACTTGGCAACCAATGTATTGTGAACATTTTTTTCAATCTCATTAAATATTCTTCTAAAATATAATTTTAATTGGCTACAAACACTCTATTTTCTACATATACCATAACTAACATAGCTAATCCCCTATTGTTGGACATTCAGGTTTTTCCAACTCTTCACTAGGAAAATAATACAGCTGTTATGTAATGTTTGTACACTCTCTAAGTTTTTAGAATAAACTCATAAAACCTTATACTTATTTTCGGGGCGCCTGGGTGGCGCAGTCGGTTAAGCGTCCGACTTCAACCAGGTCACGATCTCGCGGTCCGTGAGTTCGAGCCCCGCATCGGGCTCTGGGCTGATGGCTCAGAGCCTGGAGCCTGTTTCTGATTCTGTGTCTCCCTCTCTCTCTGCCCCTCCCCCGTTCATGCTCTGTCTCTCTCTGTCCCAAAAATAAATAAAACGTTGAAAAAAAATTAAAAAAAAAAAAAAAACCTTATACTTATTTTCTATGATCCTGAGTTAACACTCAAAGTGAATGAGGGGGTAGTCCTTGGATATGTGCCTAGAGTGTAATTTGCCCATCATAAGAGTCTCTGAAGTATTGGTAAGAGCAGTTGAAGAGGTATAAACAATGGGCAAGTTCTCCATTTTATACTTAGAGACAAGAGAATTGCTTATCCCTTAACTTCTGTGGCCAAGTCTTCTAAGTTAAGCAAAAGCGATCTGTCTTGGTGGGTGAGGGAAACAATACTGTAAGCAAAGGGATAGGAGTTGTGTGAATATTCTCCATGCTTCCAAGCTCAATATTAAATATAAACTTCCTCTAAAAGCCATTGAGTGTTCAATAATAAAATGTGGGTGTTATTTTACGCTGTTCTCCGACTATTTCTAGCTCTCTATCTTCCGGGCACATGGCAGAACTGTACTTCCTGGCCCTTATGTGGTTAGATGAGATCACATGACTAGTTCTGATGAATAAATTGTGAGCAGAATACCAGGTACCATTTCTGGGCTGGAATATTAAATTGCTGATCTTAGACCCTCTGGAGCTTCCTTTGGCACAAACATGGGTGTGAGATAGTGGCTAGTTTTGTCAGAACGAGTCCCTGAGTGACAACGATAAGCAGAGTCCCTCCTCTCCCCCTCAACTCACAATAAACATGAGCAAGAACTGAAGTTTTGTTGTTTTAAACCACTAGGACTTGGGGGTTGTTACTGTATCATCACCTAGCCTCTGCTGATATATAAATACAATAGTATTTAACTGAACTTTGTGATCTAATTTAAAATATTCACATAAAATTCCATTCTTCTCTTCAGTTTGAAAACCTAGTGAGTTGCAGACACAATCTTTAAGGTTTCCTGGGCTTCCTTATATGACAATTCAATAGGTATTTTTCGGGGCCTACTGGGTGCAAGGCACTTACACTAGAAACTTTGAGGAATACAGACATGAGGAAGACACAGCTCTGACCCTAAGTTCCTGAGAATAAAGTAGGGAAGAGGTAGAACATCTATAAGGGAGGAATTTAGGGGTAACAGTAGAGTTGCAAATGGCACTTGGGAGACTGTCTTGAAGCTGGATTTGCACAGCAAATGCAGTCTGTATTTAATTATATACATATTTAAAGTGACTTTGCAGCGGGGCGCCTGGGTGGCGCAGTCGGTTAAGCATCCGACTCCAGCCAGGTCACGATCTCGCGGTCCGTGAGTTCGAGCCCCACGTCAGGCTCTGGGCTGATGGCTCAGAGCCTGGAGCCTGTTTCCGATTCTGTGTCTCCCTCTCTCTCTGCCCCTCCCCCGTTCATGCTCTGTCTCTCTCTGTCCCAAAAATAAATAAACGTTGAAAAAAAAATTTTTTTTTTTAAATAAAGTGACTTTGCAGGGAGGCTGCTGGAGAATCCAGGAGTGGCTGGTTGTCTCCTCTGAGCTAGGGTGCAAGCTAACAAGGACACAGCCAAGCATAGATCAGAGCAGAATATGAAGAGTTTCTTAAATTTTTTTTTCTCAACGTTTATTTATTTTTGGGACAGAGAGAGACAGAGCATGAACGGGCGAGGGGCAGAGAGAGAGGGAGACACAGAATCGGAAACAGGCTCCAGGCTCCGAGCCATCAGCCCAGAGCCCGACGCGGGGCTCGAACTCACGGGCCGCGAGATCGTGACCTGGCTGAAGTCGGACGCTTAACCGACTGCGCCACCCAGGCGCCCCAGAAGAGTTTCAAGAGAAAGGTAGGGAGAGAGAGGCCAGGGTGCTTCAGAGGCTTGGAAGAGGCAGTCTGAGTGGGAGACAGAGAAAAGTTTCACTGAGGAAACTCTCTGAGATGGGCTTTTGAGGCCCCAGTTTCCACAGGGAGAGATGGAGGGGAAGAGAAGTAGTCCCAAAGGAAGGCCCAGCTTAAGCAGAGGCACACGGAGGGAAGAAAACAGAGCCCCTATCAGATATCCAGGGCAGAGACGCCTGTACTTAATGTCAAGAAAGAATGTTAGACAAGAGTCAATGTGGGGGAAAGCACTGAGGGGCCTCCAGGAATTTGCGCTTAGGTGCCTGAGTGAGGAAATTCAGGGCAGAGGAGGTGGGTATGAAACAGGGTATGACTTGCAGAAAGAACTGCCAAGCAGCAGAGAAGCAGGTAGAGCTGGTCCCGGTGCATTTCTGTAGCTGAGTACAGTGCCTGGATCTGAATAATGAAGTTGGTTAAATAAAACCCAGCGGGCTGCTGGGCACGGAGGCACCAAGCCAGACCTGGCTTACGCTGCAGTTCAGCTCAAAATTTTCAGTGCAGGGCTGAACGCTAACTAGGTAAGTGGTGAACGGATCATAGCAAATGTAGCTTCGGTCATTAGCACCTTCCCCCACCCACTACCTCCCCCCCCCAAAAAATGGTCACAGCAGAAGATGAAGGTTTCACTCAGGGCCGAGCATCTGGCTACCTGTAAAAAGTTATGGTTTAACTGGAAGACACTGAAAGTAAGTGAAATGAGGTCTGGAGGTTATGCAAGAATTTTACCTTTAAATGGTATAAGTCAGAGCTGGTGGCATTGCTTATCTTTTACTTCACGATAATAACAAAAAGTTAGGCCCTTAAAACCAACAGAAAAACATACCCAGTTACTCAGCATTTGGTAAGGTTTTACGCTGGTAATTCCCTTTTGGTTAATCTGTTCCTGTATGCTTCCCTTTATGAAAACATTTTAGTTTGGGTTCAAAAAAAAAAAAAAACCATGACAAAAATTAGTATAAAGTCTGGAAAAAGCAGATGGAGTGGAAGAATAATGATCACTTTTCTGTGTGATACTGAGTAAATGGACTGGATTTCTGGCCATGTAGTAAGATAGTATTTCAAGTATGAAAGTCAAATTTCTTAAAGGAAATGGACAGTTTAACCACGAATACTGTCCTTTTGATATCCTACCGAAACATGAGCAAATCCAGGAATAGATTACAGGAAACCACAACACCCTTGACTGAGAAATAAACACAGGTTATTTTTTCAAAAGGCACAGGAGCGACCAAAAAATAAAGCCATCCCCCAAAGGTCAGGAGAAATGTACTGGGAACCTACTGGGCATAGAACTGACGAAAAGTCTCCCTGTAACTGGACTTCACGTGGTTGTAAAAAGCATGGATGCCTTCACTACCTTTATCACCAAAGATCGCAAACATCTTTCATGGAAAACTTAGCTGGAATCTGTTTTGTTCTAAAGTCACAGCTACAAAGCCATAATTATCCAGGTAACTTGGGTCTGATGTTGCCCAAAATATCCAGGTAATTACAGGAGAAAGGTCATTTCCTCTGTATAATCTCAACTATACCACTGGCTATCTACACTGGCAGTTATCCAGTTAAGAACAGCCTTTCATTTCACTTTGTGTTTGCACAGACCTTGCCAGAGACTGTGGCATCCTTAATAGGGGATTTTTTAAAAAGTTGCCTTTATAAAATATTCCTCCTCTCTTTTTCCATTCCCTAGGATGGTCTGATGACTTCCTCCAAAGGATGATACACAAAATACCCTTTGCTAATTTTTACGTTCAAGGAAATGCATTCTGGAATGGGAGAATACCATGAAACAGACAGAAAACAGGAGAGGTGAAGAGGAAGAATGTACAGGGGGTGCCAAGATCTGTAAAACCGTGGGGATTAAAAAATTCACAGCTATGTCAAGGGAGGAAGAGAGAGAGTGAGAGAAAAGCGATGCAGATATGCAGGTCGACAGACGTCTTATTCAGAGTTTGAGCTTTGACAACACAGGCAGTTTGGGGGCAGACAGCAGCACATCTGCTGGTCTGTGATTGCTCGAGAGAAGCGACCATTCGTTTTCTTCACAAAGAAAAAATGGCATTTATTTCAAGTACAGCAAGGCATATTAGGATTCACCTCCCCCATTCTCTTTCTTCCTTCTTCCTCCTACCATCTCCCTCACCGCCTCCCCTTCCTGTTGGAAAAGAAAAGGTGGGAGGGGAGAGGGAGGGGGAGGAAGACCCACCGGCCACCGACAACACTGTGGGAGTCTCTTTCTTCAGCTTTTACCAGCCTATGGGGGTCAGGATGCTATTGGTTCAGCTTTATGTGTGATATGGTGCCTCTCACTTAGCAACAGCGAGCAGGAGAGGCAGGAAGCAACGCCACCTGGCTCAGCGAGTGTGCGGATGGTTTAAAACAAGCCACTCACTCAGAGGGAGACAGAAGGGAAGAGAGAGAGAGAAAGAGAGCAGTCGGAGCTTAACATATTGTACCATTAAGAGCAAGGCTTAATCAGGGTGTTAACAACAACCAACAGGCAGACTATGGGGAGCGGGGGGAAGAGTGAAGACTGGACAGGAATTATTTTTAATGGATTTATGTATGTGTAAATTATATATACAATGCCTTCCTGTATTTTTTTTTTTAAGGATAAAGTATTCTGTGCTGCGTGGGTGATGGATGGGAAAAGAGACCAGTTATCTAGGCAAAACTAAGAGGTGAGATGAATGCACAACTCTGCAGTGACTTTACCGGGTTTTGCTTTCACACCAGGGTGCGACCAGAAAAGAAAAAGTAAAATTGGGTGCACTTGAAAAAGCAATTGGCTATGTAATCACTAGACTTTTTTTTTTTTAATTAGCTAACACAGTAGCTGTTTCTAAATCCTAAATTCCACTTTAGTGTTTGAAAATTAACTTTCTCGAGTGGCAAGTGGCAAAAGAGACGTACATCTCTGCTAGAAAGAGGTTTTTATCCCCTTTGCTTCCTTTGTGGTCAAAGGGAAATTTCTGAGAAGGATGCTGATGGAAGTTCTGAAAGCTCACACTGCCTGAATGTAACAGGGCTCAGGGCCAACAACAACAAGGAAACCTATTCTGCGATTCCATATTCTTTCATTCCTCTTCATAGAATTTTCTCTTCTCCTCTGCTCCAGGTCCCAAACTTGAGTAGGATTATCTCACTTATCCACTCCCACCCCTCACCCCCCACCCTCTAACACTAACCGGCCTAGACTGAGACTCTAGAACATACATGGGAAAGAATCTTTCTTCCCCTCTTAGAGAAAAATGATGCTGTTAAGTATGGACTGGGGCCCTTCTTTGGATCGACTGGGAACCTGGAGACAAAGACGAACACCCTGGAGGGCACAGATGGACCTCTATCAGCCCCAGTAAACCAGACCCAATTAACCCTTTCAGCTCTGAGCGGTAAAAGCCACTGACTACAGTGACACCTACTGCTCGGGGCACAGCTGTACAAGCTGGTATCACCTACCAGGTTCTCCAACAAGGCAGCCATGTGATCCACTGATGGGGGCTCCGCAGGAACACACTTCTCACTACTCTGGGCTAACACGTGAATGAGGAAACTTCCAGCCCCTTCACGCCTTGTTTGGCCTCAGAACCTGTAACTCAGGCTCTCCTAAGGGGCCGGGAGAGCCAACACCAGGAGAACCAACGCGCTCCCATGTACAAAGAGATTCATTCACTCTGGCAGTGACTACACAAGAGGCAGGGAGACCATTGTTTGGTAAGAGCCCACATCTCCTTCAATAGGACTATTAAGGTGAAAGCACATGATTAACAATCCTCTTTGATACCTCATTAAATGATATTGGAAAAGTGAAACTTTTACCAGTGCCGTCTAAATTTCCCACGACACAGAAACGTGTTGACAGGGGAGCACTAGTACAACAGAGGGGTTTAGAAAGTCCACTTCCACAGCTTCATGATCACATGCGATCATTCAAATTTCTTTTATTCCATGTATTGTCAGATCCCAGAAATTCTGTCCCACTGAGAAAAAAAAAATGCCTATATATTAAATGACAAAAATATCTAGAAGTCTATGGTTCTTTCCTCTAGTAAGGACAACAAACAATGTCACTAACAGAATCCAAGATTTCTCCCAAAATAGGCAAAACAGATTTGAAACCAGATTAAAGGCACAGGAGTAGGAAGTCGGCATGATTATAAAAGTAATAGCTCAGGCAGTACAGCTTGATTCCTTTTTGGCAAAGAATATCTGATGAGTCTTTACCAAGATAGGTACACATTGGACAGAACACCAGTAATGCTGAAAATTCAAATATCACTTTCTTTTGAGGATGCTCAGAGTGCTTTGCAAATATTTTGCTTTTTACTCCCAAACATTCCACTTGGAATAGCTGGATGTTAAATAGTGATATTCTCATTTCCTAACTGGGCAACAGAGGTGCTTTGCAGTTTACCCAGTGGCGCCGAGTGAGCCAGTGGAGGTGCTGACATAAGAACCAGGCTTCCTGATTTAAAGCCCATGGCTTAGCCACTGGACCACTGGTACCAGACAATTCCGTCTGCATCACAACGAGGTCTACCTCACTCCTCTTATGGATGCCTCCTCCTTGTGTGTTAATCTGTGCTACCATCTCAGGGTTGTGATATCACTCTACATTCCTCTTAAAGTTTCTTCTTTTGCAATCTCACTTACTCACAAAATGAGTTAAGGGGAAAAATCAGTATGGGGGAAGCCTGAGTAAAGCTATGAAAAACCCAGGCATGCTTCATAAGTCAAATGAAAAGCTAAGTTGACTCACCTATCACTACCTAACTGTCTAGCATTTTACTACTAACGTACTCAGAAAAGTGGCTGCATGGGCTTACCACTGAGACGCAATCCACAAGGTGGAGCTACTATGGGGTATCCAGCTATGTGGTCTAATTAGTAGACAACAGTGAAACTTTCATTCTTTTTCACAGAATTTCAGAACACACCTGAACACAACCCATACTGTGCACGCAAGGTAAAGCTCTGTGACTATGCCATGATTCACACAGCCGCATGTGTAGAAATCTGTTCGGTAGGGTGAGGGTGGTAGAAATGGCATCCTCAAACATCTCTCAAAAATCTCTCACATTTCTATATATTAAGAGGCTCCTTCTCTCCAAATATTTTTAACCTACAACTATTTCCTCTAACAGGGAAGGTAGTAAATGGTGCAAAGTCTGTCCCCATGATCCATTTCTTTCGCAGATGCCATTTAAACGCAAAGCTCAAATATCCAGTGTTAGCCTAATGGACATAAATTTATTAATTGTCTATAGCTGGAAAACAGGCCGGTAGAACTCTCCTCGTTCAAAATGTGAAAAGTTGTAGCTTATTAAATCAATCATGCAAGATGCAAACACATGGCGAGGGGTTAGGCATTCTTCAGACGAGAAGATGAACCACTGGTACTAATAACTAGTGCTCCTGATGAGAGGTGGATAGACACCTTCAAGTTCCAAAGTCCAACACTTGCCTCTCCAAACAGTCCTTTCCAGTATCCTTCATGTGTTCCATAGCACTGACCTGGGAATGAGGGAGCACATTTGCTCCTTTTCTGCCTCACTCTCAGTAACTTAACATGTCCCTTGGACTATTCTTTTGGAATGTCTCACATCTGGCTCCCACTCCCATCTGAATTCAAGTCATCCAGGCTGGGAGCACATCACTTTACACCTCTATCGTTGCATGGGCCATATTCCCTGATCCTTGGTTTTCCCCTCTGGGCCATCTGGCTTTGCGATACTGGTTAGTTACCCTTAGAACCAGCAGTGGCTCTTAGTTAATTGTTTCAGATCTGAAGAATTTTGTTATAACATGGCTCATACAATCCCACTTTTATAAATAAAACAGAACACCACAAACATACATACGTGTCTATATCTATTAATTTTTTTTAATTTTTAAAAAATGTTTACTTATTTTTGACAGAGAAGCAACAAGCAGGGAAGGGGCAGAGAGAGAGGGAGAGAAAGAAACCCAATCAGGCTTTGCGCTGTCAGCGAGAGCCCAATGTGGGGCTCGGTCCCACAATTGGGAGATCACAACCCAAGCTGAAACCAAGAGTCGAATGCTCAACCGACTGAGACACCCCTCTATAAAAATTTCTGAATGAATATACCAGGACTAGCAAATCTTTTGTGTAAAGGGCCATTTAGCAACTATTTTAGGTTTGGGGAGCCAAAAGGCAAGATTTGAGATTCTTCTAGAGGTATCTACATAACAAGAGAGAAAATAAACTTCCACATGCATATGAACCATACAAAAACAGGTGGTGGACCTGCTTTGGCTCATGGGCCAAAACATGGTTTTGGCAATTCCTAGAATATACATCAAGTGGTTAAAACTATGGTTAGGTTTAGGAAATGGAGTGGAGAATGAAAATATAATTTTTTTTCACTTTTTAAGATATTTCTATATTGTTTGCATTTTTATCATAGGCATGTATTACTTTCATGATGTGGAAAACAGTAATGGAAGACACGATTGATCGATTGATTAAAATAATGACTTCTTCAGAGCTTCCAAGTTCCTCCATATCCTTTAACTTAATTTTATTTCCTATCATCTATGTCTATTGGGACGGTGGTCTCTTCATTATATGCCTAAAACCCTACACCCCTCTCCTATTTTCATATGTTTGCTGCTTAGCAAAGCCCTCCTCCTATTTCAAGGCTTATTTTCCATTTCTAATTTCCTCCTATAATACTTCTATAGCTATGACAATATGGGGAAAACTCTGGTCCTCTGATCATCACTTATCAGTTACTTTATGGTGTATTTATCTTGTCTCCTTAGTAGTCTGTGAGTCCCTCCCCCTCCCCGCCCTCCCCCTTAGGCAGGGACCGCCCGAACCTTCAGCATCTCATAGCACTAAAAAGTAAGAAATCTCCACTTAGCTGTTCAACAAGCACTTGACAGCTTTTTGGTCACTCTTTGCTAAAATACAACTATAGAATATTTAACAAATATATCTGGAATCAAGAGGTGAAAGTTAGAAGAATAGAAATGTCTTGGGCTCCTGGGTGGCTCAGTCGGTTAAGCGTCCGACTTCGGCTCAGGTCATGATCTCACAGTTCATGGGTTCGAGCCCCACATAGGGCTCTGTGCTGACAGCTCAGAGCCTAGAGCCTGTTTCAGATTCTGTGTCTCCTTCTCTCTCTACCCCTCCCCCACTCACTCTCTGTCTCCCTCTGTCTCAAACATAAATAAACATTTCAAAAAATTTTTAAAAAAAGAAATGTTGTCTTAATGTATGGGAGTATTATTTTTTAACTTTTAGAACGGTCCAACAATGAAATACCCTGCCTCTTGAAATAAATTTCCTGACACTAAAAAGTATTAAAAACACAAGTGTATGGCCATCTGTCAGGGATTCTGTGGAAGGAATTCCTGTATTATTTACACCAGACCACATAACCTCTGAAGTCCCTTCTCACTCGAGAATTTGTTATTCTTATTGATATTATTGCCCTACCCTAAATGTCTCATTTATTCATTAAAATTAGACGATTTAAAGAAACAGAGGTGACAAGTTCGCAACTCACATCACCAAAAATTCTACTTCTTTGCCCCTTGTTTAGAAATCCCCTTGGGGCAGTTTTCTTACCGTTTTTGTTTATTTGTTTGCTTGCTTATTCTTTTTTAAGAAGTTATTGGGTTGCCGTTACGAATCAGCCATCTGAATGAAAACATGTAAATCATACCACACCTATATTTTGCTTATCCTGAATCCTGCGTTCTAGATCCTTTAAAATTCTGAGAAAACCACAGATTCAAAAGAAGTTTAGAAACACATACCTCACCATCTCTTCGGATGTAAGAATATAACCGCTGAGCATTCAGCCACATATAAACAGGACTGCAAAAAGCCAGAGCTCCAAAAATACACACTATGAGTCCTTTGGCCAAGTCCCTACTGAATACCTACCACTGGCTGGACTCTACGTCCCAGGGACCAGGGACATCACCAGGTGAGCAAAAGAGCCAGACCCCAAAGCCCAAGGACTTAACACTGGTCCCCCGACATGGGGTCAGTTAGTTGTAAAAAAAGGAAAGAAATTCATTGACTGATTTTCTGTGTCTATCCAAGACCTTCCGTTTTTATTCAAAAGCCTAGAAATGGACAGCTGGTGACAGAAGAGATAACGGACAAGAAAGAAAAAGCCCGTGGAAGGAAGATAAAGAAAAAGGAGGAATGAGAATTTGCTACAGCAACAAGGGCAAGTGGCAGTAGAACTAAGGACAGAGAACAGGAGACACAGACAGAGAGAAGGTGACCAAGATGCTACCTGAAAGTCAATAGTGAACCTTCTAGAGATCACTGGGGCACCTACTGTGTGCGGGTACACAGACTCTAATACCACATGGAACCTTCACTTTAGTGAATTACGTGGTGTTTGTAATCAGGAACACCTTTCTGTACTTCCGTTTCCCACGTGCTTTCAAAGGTGTTATGTCAGAAGTTCTAAAAAGCACCTATTTTGAGGCCTGGCACACCGTTCAACTTTAGCTAATGCTAGTTTTGTTTTCATAGTCTCCTTGAGTCATTAAGGTAAGATTCAGTCATGTTTTAAGTCTTTTGGCCACAAAAGCAAATCAGTGAGTGATAATAATAGCTTACAGTTTTTCAGTACTGTGTGCAGGCTAAGCTAAGCACTTTAAATGCATTATCCCAACAGCCTATTACCTAGGGCCCACTTTTTAGACCTAGAAACTGAGAACTGGAAAGGTTAAGTGACTGACCCAGCATCCTAAGACTAGTAAATAGCAGCCAGGACTTAAAACCCAAGCAGCCCAAGTCTAAACCCAGGGCGCTCCTAACTACTGAGCTAAACACGGTAAAATACCATGCAGACTTGCTTTCTCAACTTCAGAGGCCTTCTCGCCCTTATGCCTGCAGAAGCTGTTCATTTTTTTACTGTCAGAGAATAAGATGGTAAAACTTTGTTTTATTTGCAAATAAGAGTATAACTAAAAAGTTCTCTAAAAAAACAAACAAAAAAAAAAAACCTCACAGAAATAATAAAAACCGTAACTTAGGAATCTAAAACAAAATATTGCCCCAAGACACTGATGCAGACTCCAGGAACTATTTGCCAAAACTTATTTTTCTGAAATTATAGAAGAGGATGAAATCAGTCAACTTGGTGGCAGTAAAACAGAAGAAATCTAAGGAATAGCCTCTTGGTCAGCAAAAGAATGTTCTGAGGTGATGGTTGAGATAAACACTTTATCTGGCTTTAAGAGAAATACAGGGGCGCCGGGATGGCTCAGTCACTTGAGTGTCCGACTCCTAATTTCAGCTCAGGTCATGATCTCACAGTTTGTGAGTTCGAGCCCAGCATCAGGCTCTGTGCTGACAGTACAGAGCCTTCTTGGGATTCTCTCTCACTCCCTCTCTCTCTGCCTCTCCCCAACTCAGCTAGCTGTCTCTCAAAATAAATAAATAAACTTAAAACAAAAGAGAGAGAAATATAGTATTCCACATAGTCGAATTATTCAGATACAAAGGTTAAGTTGATGAGGTAAAAGCGATTTTTATGGAAATCTTTCTAAGACATTACATACTTACATTCATATATTCCAAAACAAAAAATACCATTTTCTTGGTGGTGTATTACAGGATCATCATTACAAATATTAACAGTAACAATAGGCTGCTATTCAATTATATGGGGGTGTAGAACTCAATAGCACTCCTTGACCCTGCGTGAAATGACCCCAAATTGCCATGCCTTCCAGGTGGCTTTTTATATTTCTTTTTTTCCTACTCTCTGCTCTCTAAACTTCTCGCTTTCACGCTGCTTCTAGTCTGCTCTCTTATTTTACACAGGGTCAGCCTGCTGAAGATCTTAGGGTGGCTCCATGCCTCTCCAGGGTTAAGTGCTTCCCCCTAGCCTATTCCTCTCTGAGTTTTTTATTTGTAACGTTTGTTTGTTTGTTTGTTTGTTTGTTTGTTTAACTATTTATCTATTTTAATTTCTTAAATGTTTATTTATATTTGAGAGAGAGAAAGAGAGAAAGACAATGTGTGATTGTGGGAGGGGCAGAGGGAGACGGAGACAGAATCTGAAGCAGGCTCCAGGGCTCGGAGTTGTCAGCACAGACAGAAGTCGGACACCCAACCGACTGAGCCACCAAGCACCCCTATTTATTTATTTTTTAAACTCACTTGCAGGTTCCAGATGGTTGGGGTTGATGGAAGTCTAACCTCTAATGAAACACAGACTTACCCTAACTTTCTCTTTAAAAAAAAAAAAAAGTGTTGTTGGTGTTTTTTAACATTTATTTATTTTTTGAGAGACAGCAAGAGACAGAATGTGAGCAGGGGAGGGTCAGAGAGAGAGGGAGTCACAGATTCCGAATCAGGCTCCAGGCTCCAACCTGTCAGCACAGAGCCCAACATGGGGCTTGAACTCATGAACCGCAAGATCACGACCTGAGCCCAAGTCGGAAGCTTAATCAACTGAGCCACACAGGCATCCCCCCAGAAAAGTGCTTTTTAAAAAACCAGAATGTGGATTTCTAGAGAAGTTTTATTTTATTCATCTGAGAAATTGCGTATCATATCCTTTAAAAGTTAAATATCAGCAAATAATGGACCAAGAAGGAAAGAAAGTACGATTCTTTTAAAAAGTGCAGTCAAATTTTGTTTTCCTTTAAACACTTCATTTATTTTTGGTGGAAGTCAACTTTGAGTTTACAGTATTATTTAAATTACTAATATGTTACTTTTGTAAGAAAAAGTACCTAATATTTGATGTAATTCTTTCATTATTCCTGCTTGATTTTGGTGAATGAATGGAGAGGTCAATACTAGATATGAAACAAAGATTGTATGCTCTATGGCATTATTGTTCATCTGTACGTTCAAGTACCTGTCTTCTGTCCGTCTCCGGTATTTCGTGTTTCAGCACAGTGTCAACCACCACAGGTTACCTTTCTGGTATTCCTACTATTTTTGTTTCTCTACTCCCTTATTATTGAGCTTTTTTTTTCTTTTTTTAGTTTACAATTTTGTTGTTGTTGTTGTTTTAAAAAGCACTACAATGAACATTTCAGTATAAATTACTTGTTCTTCTGAATTAACCCTATGGGTTTAAACATGGATCTTTATGTCCTTGGCCTAATTAAAAAAAAAAAAAAAATCCAAGCTCAGTTAGAAATCAGAAATGGAAGGAAAAGAAAAAGAGAACAGGTATGAGAGAAATGAAAGAGTCTGGGATGTGTTTTCCCCTGAGAAGGCTGCATCTTGTATGTAAGATGCGGTAATATTGTCTGTTCTTCTGCGCATGCTGAACAACACTATCGTTCAGGTGAAGACGGTCTTTTTTCATTGGGATTTTACTTATTGCCTAGACGTTCTAAATGTATGGCAAAATCAGAATTCCGTGCTTTCTAGAACAACTCTTATTATTTCTGCTTGAGGTTTATTTTCATTTTTTCAATTGGTCTAAAGGTAGTCGTTTACTACAATGGAAAAGATCTCATTACGTTATCAAACGTCATCAGTGACTTTAAGCTTCATGAAGGAAAGAGAAACGTCTTTCTTATTCACTGTAATATCCCTAGCACAGTCACAGGAACATAGTAGATATTCAATTAGCACAGTCATTGGGAATAAAGTAGGAATTCAGTAAGCACCTCCTGAAGGAATGAGTTGGGGTAGAGAGGGGGTCCCCTTCTCTGAAGGAAATCACTTTCCCCTACTGTATAGAATACTTATGGAAGGAAAAGCTTTGAAAATCTGATAACATATAGTTACTAAGGAAGGTGCTTTAGGAGAATTTGCTGACCAGGGATTTAGGTCAAAGTTGAAAAGAAATACTCTGACATTTTCATTATCTGATTATTAAAAGGAAATAAAATAAATCCTTATTAAAAAACATGAAATAAAAGCATAAAGAAATAAATGAGTGTGGAGTGCCTGGGTGGCTCAGTCGGTTGAGTATCCAACTTTGGCTCAAGTCATGATCTCGCAGTTCAATGAGTTCAAGCCTCACATCGGGCTCTGTGCTGACAGCTCAGAGCCTGGAGCCTCCTTCGAATTCTGTGTCTCCCTCTCTCTCTCTCTCTGCATCACCCCCCACCTTGCTTGTGCTCCGTCTCTCTCTCTCTCTCACTCTCTCTCAAAAATAAACACTAAAAAAATTTTTTTAAAGAAATAAATGAGGGTTTAATAAAGGGATTATCATGTATGAACCATTAGATAGTCTGATATAGGTCACATTTTATAAATTTGTATTAGTATATTCATCACTGAAGGGAGTCAACCCTTATGAAGGAGGCTGGAGTGAAAACTGACCTTGGGTGATTTGAAACGTGTCTACAAGAGTTAAAGATCAGGTTAAGAGATAGGAAAAAAACAAGAGGATCTATTAGTTTTACAGAAATTGCCAGGGTTTCTATAGCATTGCAATGGAAAAATCAAATATGCATCTTTTTCAAATAGAAATTTAAGAGGCATTAAAATACAGGCAAAACTATTTTCCTCCAACAAAAGTTACTATGTTTAGAACTCAAAAGGTCTTTAATTTTTTACATGTGATGTGATACATGGAACAATATCAATTTTTATTTATATTAATAAAGGTCTGGAAGAGTCCAGCTGGGATTTGCAAGGGCATTAGAGAAAAGGGACTGTTAAGCCATCAGAAGTCACAGACATCATTAGCACAAGCTTGAAATCAAAGTAAAAACTGTGAACCAAGATGGGGTAACTTCTTTTAATTTAACCCCAATACTCTGCCCCTGATATAGCTCAGCTACACAGGTCCTAAAAAAACATTATAAAGATTTCTTTGAACAGGGCATTAGATCAGTGCTAATATGGCCAGTCACAGTAAATGCATAGAAAGCCATTTTAAAGCCAGACGCTAAATTAAAAGGAAAATTAAAGTCTTGCTTATTTTATGGATTTCTCCTACAGAGACTGTCAGATCCTACATTAAATGTTATAAAACAGCGTTCGAATAGCCATTGCCTACCTAAAATATCACTGTTATAAATGATATTCTGATGTTCTTAAACACTCTAGAATCTATTTAAATACAGGTGCTGAAGATTTTGTAGCACACACACACAGAAGTAAAAGGTTTGACCTGTCCCTAATTACAGTATTAATGCAGTGATCAGCATGATCCCATGTAAACAGAAATCTAAATACACAGGCCACTGGATTTCAGCCAGAGGGTCCAGGTCTAGTTGGAATTCAATGACATCAGCAGAGAATGATCTCTGCTCAGCTAAACAGGCAGAGAAAGAATAAGCAACTGTGGGCCCAGAAATTTTTGTTTTTATTCCAAGTTATCAAGGAATACAATGGCTTAAATTTCATATCGTCAGTGGTGACAATCAGGCATGCACATCTGATGTGGATTTCTACGGGGCACTCACATGCAGAGATGGATTTTCAAAGCTCTACTCATCTCCCCTTTTCACTCCTACTCCCTCTCAGCCACCAGCACCAAATCCTGGAGCCATATTTCATTTTTCACTGAACATTCTGGGAACAGTCATCGCTTTTTATCAGAATTGGATTCAAAAAACAAAAAAAAAAAAACAAAAAACAAAAAACCACCATCCCTAAGTAAGTTAAACAGCTCAAGGCACCAAGGATATTTATCATAGAGCAAGATCTGCCTAATGAAAGTAATCCCCTAACTATGATATGGAAGACTGCATTCTCTAGTTAAAAAACATACTGCCTCTGATACGGGGGGAGATGGCACTTTAGCACCTCTAAGATTAGCAAGAAACAAAATGCTGTTCTTAGAAGGTCTGGTACGAGAGAACTCTGAAGGATTTCTGTAATCAAAACAACGATCAAAGTTCACCATGGTGCTAGAGTTCCAATATGTCCATTCCAGGCAAGTAGCAAGGCTAAGTTTATACCCAGTTACTAAAATACAACCTTGGCCAGTAGTAATTTTTGCCAGTCTAGATGTATCTTCCTCTTATTTAATGAAAAATTTAAAAATCTGATGTTCAGAATGGAAATGGTCTTCACGAAGAAGGCTGTTGCCACTTTCGCAAACGGTCACCTTAGTCCAATGACTTGTTACTCAGACTTCATTTGGCGCTGGCAGAAATTACCACTAACTGGCAAAAGGAACTGAAAAGGGAATGACAATATGGTGCCTGTATATGCAACTGCCACGGAGCCCAGTGTTTTGACATTGTTACTGAAACAAACTCAACTATTTATGAGAGCTAAGTTGAATCAAACAGTTGGTGTGGCAGAAAAAACATCTGTTTGTGAAGTCTTTTTGTCTAGAAAGGCACTAAGAAAAGGAGGAGGAAGCACAGCAATGACACAAACACAAATACCTCCGAAAAACTCACAAATAGCATTGTCAAGTGGGAACAGCTACCTTGCTCCACCCCACCCCCCTCACTCCCCATTATCACAACCACTGGATGACCTGGCTACCCAGGAGCCTCAGGCATTGCATCACCGCAGACCGCTACCTCTTCTGAATAGTCTGAAGTTCCCTCTTCACATGCCAAAAAGGTTATTTTGAATTAATTATTTTGAATGTATTCTCTTTCTAGAAGGAAGCACAAGTCCTTTTGCCTTCTTGAACAGAGAAAAGTGAACAAAATGAAACTTTTTTCATGAGATGTTGTGTTACCGCTACACCAGTGTGGCCCCGAGGCCGGAAGGCAGCAGCACCTCCTGGGAACTTGCTGGAACTGCAGATACTCGGAACCTCCCCAGACCTACTGACTCAGACACTCTTGGGGTGAGGCCAAAAGATCTGTGTTTTAACAAGCCTTCCAAATGAGTCTGACGCAGGCTAAAGGTTTAAGAACCAGTGTCATCAAGTAAATGGCTTTGAATTTCTGTGCTCTTAGAGTTTTCCATCTTTCAATAGGTTTGGTTTTCCTTCTATTTGCAGTTGAGTTATTACTTATTTCTGCCCACCATGTGGCTGCCTCTACTGGTCCTTCTCCCTTCTAATTTGCTGTGTCTAATCTGCCGTAGGCTTAGAAATCAGTTGTCACAGTTGTTAAAAATCATGTGTAAAACACAAATACATAGGACCAAATGAGTAAAGAACTGCATAAGAACTGGAGAAGCAGCCCTATGAGGAAAGTACATAGTTCTAGGACATAGATTTTGAGCCTCTATGTTGGCTTTCTAGAGGCTTTTCTGCTTACTTCCTTAATTGTACAGTATTCACTTGTTTTTATTCCTGATCAGTAGCGGTGGTTGCTGAATGACTGAATTCCAGTAGATGAAATGTTTCTGTGGTTTGCAAGTGAGTCATTGCAACACCCATCTTAATATTTTTAACCTAACTGTAATAGCTAACATTCATTAGATGTTTGCAATGTGCCAGACACTGTGCTAAACATTTTATATACATTATTTACTTAAAGCCGCACAACACGAACTTGGTATTATTATTCCCATTCTAGATGAAGAAACAAGAGGCACAGAGCTATTGAGAAATCTGCCTAAGATCACAGGGCAATTAAGTAGCCTAGCCAGGGGCGCCTGTGTGGCTCAATTGGTTAAGCTTCTGACTTCAGGTAAAGTCGTGATCTCCTCGTTAGTGGGCTGGAGCCTAGCATCGGGCTCTGAGCTGACAGCTTGGAGCCTGGAGCCTGCTTCGGATTCTGGGTCTCCCCCTTTCTCTCTGCCCCTCCCCTGCGCACACTCTGTCTTGTCTCTCTCAAAAATAAATAAACATTTAAAAAAAAAAAAAAAAAAAAAGAGTAGCCAGAACTCAGGTTAGCTGGATTCTAAAGCCCTTCTTGTCCCTTTTTCTTTGTTTAACATCACTGGGCTGTATAGCAAAGAGGCAGCCAGGTATGAACTCTGAACTGAGGGGGTAGAGAGACACTGAGAGACAGAGACAGAGACACAGAGAGAGAATAAATCTAAAGAATTGGGTAGAACTGTAATAAATGGTCAATATTCCTTCTTCCTAAGAGGAATCAAGGAAGACAAATGACTCAAGTCATGCCATCCTATCTGGAAAGTTAAAATGGCCAGTATCCATGGTAAGAAAGGTCCCCCCACTTCCTCCCACGCACTCACTGTGAGATGCTGTCAGCACTTTTCCTGCTTCCTGCCTGAAGCGAATCCACATTTTGGATAGCCTTAAAGGATTTCTTAATTTGTTTCGCAGGGGGTTCCACATTCCCTTTTATACTCTACTTTGGGGTCCTTATAGTTATTAGTTTGTTTAAAACATACAGGACCTTTATTTGGAAACATCATGAGGTCAGAATCTTCTGGTACATCATGGTTGATGCTAAAACTGACAATAACTGACCATCTGGAATACTATAGACTGAAATGTCCTCTTTACTTCTAATTTTGTGTGTTTGCTTGCTTGCTTGTTTTTTTTTTTTTTAAGTAAAAGGAAACAGATCTCAAGTTTTCTGTCTTATAGTCTAACATTTTGCTAAACATACAGTAGCATTCTGGTATGATGTTCAGTGCTCTCTAAAACATTCAATATACAAACAGATGCACACTGGTAGAATAAAACCCATCAGGCATATTGAAAAGAGACTATTTAAGAATGTGTGTCATGAAGTATAGAGGCAGACCTTACACTCCTTCTCCTCCAACCTTGGAGCTGCTGGAAAAAATTCCTTCTTATGGAGAAAATCAGAAGCAAACTTCATATTTCAACAACTTGATTATATTCCACATTTCATCGTATAAATGGGTCCCTACTTTCTAAATTTCAGACAACTCCCTTTGGTTTGATTCTTTGAAGAATCTGACCTTTGAGGAGGTGTTTTAGGAAAAAAATGCATCCTATAGGTACTTTATAAACTCACTGAATTAAGGAGGAAATTGCTAATCGTTTCATAAGTGAGATGTATTCTGACATAACACTCATGCCGGAGGAAATGTAAGAAGCACATTACAAGCCTTTTATGTTTTGATGAGGAAAACACTACATAGGACAAAATACAAGGAAAACATAATCTTACCCAAAGTTTACCAAATTAGTGGCATAGAAAAGTACTTTATCATGGACTTTTACCAAACTGTGAATGTTTCTATTGTTTATAGGGCTGGAGGTGGCTTTCTGCCTTTCCACACTTGAAGCACTAGTCTGGCTGGCTGATTCATTTTGGGGGTCGGGGAGGGGAGGAGCAGAAGGTAACCATGGAGCTTGGGCCCTCTGGTTCCTGTAGATCAGTAAGGTACAAGACTAGAGTCTTTCTGACCCTGCTGTGGCCTGGTCTTTTTTGGAAGCCGGGATTCGGTGTCATATACTGACCAGCTCAGACTGTCCATCATGAACACATGATGTCTATCAGAAAAACAATCACCTCCTCCCTCTCATGACCCTCCCCCCTCCTCACCTTACCAAAAACAATAGAACTGCTAAAATTAAAGAGGGGCTTTTTAGGTTTTATTCCTTGCAGCTCTCTTCAAATTACCAGAAGATTTTCTCAAGACTCTTTTCAAATTGCTGGAAGGTTCCAATGGCTCCTAACTTCCCATCTCTTAGGTTTCTTTCCCCCAAATCATCAAATTATTTATATCGCACAGACACCAAAATTGTCCAACAACCATGTCTATCTGGGTTGAAGCTGTCTTTACCTTTCACCGACACGTAAAGGTACTTATAGCGTAAAACTCCTACCCATGCAGGTATCTCCACCATTAAGTGCCAAGAACTCCCAGAGAAGCATTAAGTAAAGACTTGCTTTTATTTTTTTATATAAAGGGTTTGCTGGCAAAATTCAAAAGCCATTTTGTGATAGGTACATATATGGAAGTGAAAGTCGAAATTAAGTTGACACTGAATACTCAGTTGTGTTCGGAATTATGGTTTGCTTTTACTTCGTAAAATTCCATCAAGGTAGAATCCGTCTTTCTTTTTAGCCTCTTTGTATTTTTTCGGATACACATTGCTACTATTTATTTTACTGAAGTAAAAAGGAGAAGTATAATTACTCACATATCAGTTGGCTCCTACTGATGGTGCTGTTTCTCATGTAAAATACAGCCAATTTGTTCTGCTTTTGGAAATCAGGGGCAGACCTTCACCTACAGAGCTGTAAGTTCAAAATCAATGTCTCTTGGCTTTACCAGCTTTGTGACCTTCTCAATTATAAAGTCAGTCCAGATAGTAGCTGCTCCCCTTCACAAATCAACAGCCTTGCCAAACCAACACAGTTCCCTGTGAGCATTTGGGCCCTGACTCATCCATATTAAGATTTTTGAAACCTCTGGCAGAGCCCTGCCTTCCAAGTCTCTCCTGGCCTATACGGGAGCTGTAAATTTACCCCCCGCCTTTAAAAAGTAATATGACATGTGAAAATTCGAAGCTATAGATCATCTGGGTCCATATGAGATTATTCTCATCATAAAATGGGCTTTACTCTGCCCAGTAGCCTTGCCTCCACATCCTTGGCACCTCCATCAGATAGTAAGCTCCCTCAGGAAAGACGCCAAAACTCAATTCCTGGCATGAAGGAGCTGCTCAGTAAGTACCTACTAATAACTGCTAATTGAGCAGCTAAGAGCTGCTCAATAAGTACTAATCAATGAATGATATCCTAACTTTACAAAAGGATTTATCAGGGTCTTCCTCCTTTGCAAGAGCCTAGATAGTCAGGCCTCTTGGTGCACACCATCAGCAATGGTTGATTGCTTACACAGGGTTTTCAAGGGCTCACCCGTGTCTCATGCACTAGGCAGACCAAAAAAATTGGGTGAAAATAAGTACATCAGATGTATGAAACATCCCAGATTCGACCTTTGCTTTTCAAGACTGGTGTGTTCTGAAGAACAGGATTCAAACAAATCTGAGTTTGAATCACAACTTAGTGTCTGGTCAGGACTAATGTCTGCTCTGAGCCTTGATTTTCTAACAGTGGATGCGGGAATACTACCTTTGAAGGTGCTGTCAGGAGTAAACAAACTATCGAGTGGCTAACACAGAACCTTCGTTGCATAGATGACATGCCATAAAGGCCAGCACCTAATATGTGCTGGTTCCCTGAGTAACGTCTGCATCTCTGCTCGCTACTCACTACAAAGGTTTTAGGAAGTATCATTCTGATACTTACAGATTTCTCTCTCAACCACACAGGTCAGTGGCTTGACCCATTTGATATGTATGTGGACAGATGTGCCCTGGGAATTAATCTAAAAGGAAAGACTACTAACTTACTTTGGCATACAAATATATCTGTACAAAGAGGAGCAGAAAAAAGTCATATTGCTGGAAGGGACTAATGTGAGGTTTGGGTAATCAAAGCTGAGTAATTACAAAATAATAAGTTTCAGTGTTAAGTGAATCCCAGCTGTTTTTCCACTAAGGTCACCAGAGACAGGAAATACGTATAATCTGGAGCCCTGTAGGAGCTGCTGCAGAAAGCTACAGCCTGACCTGGTCTAAGATGGCCAAACACTTTTCGGTACCAAGACGGTACCAAGACTGCCCCAGATTTTCCCACCCTCCTAGCTGCCGCCTCCTTTCCGGGAGATCCCATCCAATTTAAGTCTTGATTAGTATCAATTTGAACCTAAGACCTTTAGATCGGTGTTGAGAGATGAACCACAAAACCTTTTTGTGCCAATTATTCAGATACTGAAGAAAAGGATTTTATACTACACAGGCATTTATTTATTTATCTCCAAGACTTCCAATCTTTTATGTAAATGGGTTAGGGCCAGCATCACTTACATGAGCAACTTCGAACAGTGTTCATGTATGAATCCCTGAATGATACATTTTGGCATGCTTCCTTTCTGGAAGCAGGGAAAGGGACTCAGGGTAGTAATCAAGGAAATCACTTAATATCACAATCCCAGTGGATCATTCAGGATAAGATTTTACAGGGTGTGTATGTGCGTGACAAAAACAGAAAGACAGACTAAGAAAAAGGAGAAGGAACACAGAAGAAAAAATCCAAGGCTCTCAGAAAGGGTTCAATTTCCTCTACGGCTCAGGGACAGGACTTGAGCCCAGTTATCAAAATGGCCAAGAGTTTGCAAATCTGTGACACAGATTCTCAGAGAATTGCTGGGACAGCCACAAAGTCAGGGGAAGGAGACAGCATAGCAGTATTTACAATAAATTATTAGCTTGCTAACAATTTCTGTATGTTATTAAATTATAATGCCCCACAATAGAAAAATAACTGGAGTGGGGAGGGGTATGGTTGATGGTATTAAATTCTTAAAACAGCACAGTTTTCTGTAGTGTCTCTACTATTCTGCCAAAAGCATACTTAGCTGCCAAAATTAGGCAGCTAATTCTATTTGTGAAAATAAAT
Source organism: Herpailurus yagouaroundi (assembly GCF_014898765.1). Taxonomy (NCBI): domain Eukaryota; kingdom Metazoa; phylum Chordata; class Mammalia; order Carnivora; family Felidae; genus Herpailurus; species Herpailurus yagouaroundi. The sequence goes on along the minus strand of NW_024412376.1, from coordinate 48,423,632 downwards.
ATAACAGGACCGAATTTTTTCCTATATTTAATAATTTTCAAATATTTAAAATTCATACATCAGGCAATACATAAATGTCAGTCTTACCTTATTTTATCTGCTTTTGGTGAACAAAAAAGGAAGGATAAATTAAGGAATAAGGAACATACAGTAATTATAGCAAATACTATAGAAATCACTATGTGAAAAATATCATTTCAAATTAAAGTCATCTCAAAAAATTAAGGTCATCTCTAAATTAAGTGGCCACTGTTAATACTGTACTATATCCAGTTATACGCTTTGATCCTTTCAAATAAAATTAGTTTAAAAAAAAGCCACTGACCACAGAATATTTAGTTTCAAAGCTTGGGAGATTTTTAAAATTTTGTAAGTATGGTTAATTCTTGTAGTTATAACATCTATTCCCAAAACTCAAGGGCTTAAAACACCATTTTGGTTCAGTGAGTCAGGAATTTGGGTAGGGCTCACTTAGGGTTCCTTATGGTTACAGTCACGAGTCTGTTGGTGCTACATCATCAGAAGGCTCCAGTAGGCTGGCCACCCAGCATGGTTCATCTGCAGAGCAGGCAACTGACATTGGCTGTTGGTTGGGAGGTACACTGGAGCTTCCAATCAGAGAGCCTACCTGTGGCCTCTCCAGCAAGGCAGTGTCAGCATAGGTGAAATTCGTACATTGTAGCTGACCTCTCCCAGGGCAGGGGTACCAACCAGGAAGACTGGGTGACAGTTACCATGGCCTTTTATGACCCAGCCTTGGAAACCTTGGAAGTCATGAACTCCATGTATTCTATTGGTCCAAGTACTCATAAGCCCACCCAAGTGCAGGGAGACACAGACCTTACCTCTCAATAGGAAGAGTGTCAAAACGTTTTGGCACAATGGCTTTCTCAATCTTTACATTCTCTATCATTCCTTGCAGATAGTTTAATTTATGCCCATAAACATAAGTGCACATAAGCTTTATATGTAATAGGTGTTCAATAAATGTTTGGAAGGTGTATCGTAAGTACTTTTCTCAGAGGGAAGAGTATGGCATGGTCACTAATGAATTCACAAAAGAGTGTTCAAAAATACAGAGTGGATATGAATGCTTAGCCAAGAGTCTCTGCCTGGGCACTTTTCAGAGTAATTGGGCCAGTTCATAAATTTGTAAGGGAATGAAAATAAGCATTGCTTAGTAAAAAGGATTCTACCAAGAGCTACTCTATCAGCTTTCAAGTGAGAAAAACATGGACTTGAATCCTGACCCTATCACTTACAAGTTGGACCTTAAAACACATTATATTATCCCTCTGAAATCTGTTCTCTCGTTTTCCAAACAATCACAAATAATACCACCTATCTCATATTGTTCTTCTGAAGATTAAATGTGTAAATACCTTTATATGGCCAAGAACAGGGCCAGACATAGAATTGGCACTCAAGACGTATTTGTTGTTTTTATATCACTATTAGCATTTTAAAATTCCTAGACCATTCCAAAGTACATAGCAAGCACTCAATAAGTGTTAGCCATTAATATAATTATAGGCCACTAACTTGTTTTGTCCAGTTTCCTGGACAGTTTCCATCCACCTCTCTACCTTCCCACCACAACCAAACATTTCACAATTTGACACCTCAGACTTTCACTTCGCTCCTTCTTCATGTTCTGAAAAATGTGAAAAAGAACAATGGAAATGCTCAAAGCCAGGTAACTTTAAGAAAAACCAGGCTTTGTAAGTTGCTTGCATTATCACATAATCAGTGTGTGATTTTATCAGTTTCAAACTTAAACAAGAAAAACATTTTCACCTTGATTACTGCAACTTTAGAATGTTACTATCCTGTAGGAGAAGGTAAAATGTGAAGTCTTGTTCCTTCGACAAGGTTCTACAATGGGATGACTGCTTTTTTCTTCAGTGAAGGAAATAGGACCGAGAAACAAAATTCAAGTGGTATGTCCAGAGGTCTGATGCTATCAAAGAATGAGCAGGGATGGCTTTTGTAGTAGAGGGCCTACAAAAATATTGATAGTTAAATCATGCTACAGGGAAGGGTCACATTGGAAGTTGTTTTTTTTTTTTTTTTTTTAATATTAAACTAAAAATGAGGCAGACCTGTGAGGACAGGACAACATCTGATTTGTTCACCATTGCATTTCGGTACCCACTTGAGCACTTAACAAAGGCTTCAGACGTATTTGTTGAATGAGTTGTATAATTTCACGTGAAAATAAATGCCTGGGTAAAGAAGCCTCTAAATATTTTAACCTAAGTATTTTGACTTTCAGGTCTACAATCTTTCGTTAGCCTATTATAATTTTGTGTTTCCATTATGAAAATGTTTCTCCCTTTTGAGAGTAAGCTTACTTTTTCAGTTCACTGATGAAGATAATCTGAATAAAGTAGAACACACTCTTGAGGAGGAAGGGGAAAAAAAGGCAAGCATCAAACCTGAAGGCAGAACCCACAAGAACAAGCAAACAAACTGCTCAACAGATCTGCAACTGACACTCAAGAACTAAAATGAAATTGGCCTTTGCTTAGCAAAACCTAAATTAGAATCAGGAGAAAGAAGCCCTTGAAATAAAAATGACACCTATGTGACAACGAACGAGCTTTAAAGCCCCAACACAGAGGAGGCAAATGCTCTCAAATGAGCCACTTGAGAGGAAAGGGCGCCTACCAAAGGCAACTTCTTCCTGCTTTAGTTCATCATGTTCTTTACTTGAACATGACTGAGTTTTGCACACACATAGATAGATGACTTTCCCCTCTGCATCTGGTCAAGGTAGATGTCATTTAAAAATCATTAGTAAGTAGAATGTCCCTTCTTTGTCCAGAGGGGAACCTCTTCCATGCTAGTATCTGTACTGTACCAGACAGTAGTGTCTGGCCTGGCCGGCATCCTCACAATACAACCCAGGTCTGTCTTTCTGTCTTTCTTTCTTTCTTTCTTTCTTTCGTTCCTTCGTTCCTTCCTTCCTTCCTTCCTTCTTGCTTTCTTTTCTTTCCTTCTTTCTTTTTAATGTTTATTTTTGAGAGAGAGAGAGAGAGAGAGAAAGAGACAGAGACAGAGAATGAGTAGGGGAGGGGCAGAGAGAAAGGGAGACCCAAAATCCGAAGCAGCCTCCAGGCTCTGAGCTATCAACACAGAGCCTGATAAGGGGCTCGAACCCACAAACCACAAGATTATGACCTGAGCTGAAGTCCAATGCTTAATTAACCGACTAAGCTACCCAGGTGCTCCCCCAGCCCGCGTTTTACAAGAACTGCCAAATTTCCCACAGCAGATTATAGTGTGCCACGGAAGTGGGAATGGGGCATCTTTCTGTCACAAACTCCAGCTTCCAGGACCACATGGTTAAGTCTCATCTTCTGTAGCTTCCTTTGTCTCTCAGTTCCTGGGAATTCATACCATGTCTTGTCACCATTGGGGAGGTTTCCCAAAAGCTGTCTCAAAGAGCCACCAGAAAGGGCACCACACGTGTGCGAACTGGAGCACAGGCATACACGCACACACAGGCACACCTACCCCTTGCCCCCAGAAATACCATCCATGCAAGCTGCGAGGCTACCCTGAACTTGTTCCATCCAGTTGACTCCTCTGGCCTTTTCCTCAAGATGCATTCCTGTAGCTCGACAAAACCATACAGTGGCAAACACTTGCCCAGCTTTCTAATTTTACAGCTTTTACACTGAAGTGAGACTCCCTCCTCTATGTAAATTTCCATTGCCTCTGTTAGCTATAAATGTTAAAAAAAAAAAAAAGGGATAAAGGCACCTACTTTTTTAACACTGAGAAATCCAAACTGACAGAGAATAAATGTAAACACACATACACGAGCCCATGACTTAAAAAAAAATCAGTTAGGGGCGCCTGGGTAGCTCAGTCGGTGGAGCGCTCAACTTTGGCTCAGGTCATGATCTCACGGCCCCTGAGTTCCAGCCCTGCATCGGGCTCTGTGCTGACAGCTCAGAGCCTGGAGCCTGCTTCGGATTCTGTGTCTCCCTCTCTCTCTGCCCCTAACCCATTTGCATTCTGTCTCTGTCTCTCTCAAAAATAAATAAATGTTTTTTAAACATTAAAAAAAAATCAATTAGACCCACAGCCTCACAATTACCTTACTCTAAACACACACACACACACACTCACACACACACACACACGCAATGAAAATGTATTAGCAGACATCCTCTTTCAGATTTAATAAACAGAAAATCTTTACATTTATAATTTTACAAGGATTAGGATAAAGAGAGAGAGAGAGAGAGACAGCATCTGCCTTATGTTCTCAGTGACCAACTGGACAGATGGTCAAGAATATCATTAGTTAAGAAAGCTCTCATTCATTATCCTAAAGTCCCTTGGGCAGGCTTGGTATGGGGTGCAAGAATGTTCCAGAATGTGATATTTGAAGAATGTGTTCATGTCTGCGATATGAGGCCATGCAGTGGATGTGGGGGAGGAAGGGAAAGGACAGACAGCCTGTTGTGATCCAAACAGCAGCCACGAACATCTCAACATTGGTTTGTCACCCCGAAACTTTCCGGCTTGTAGTCCACCCGTTCCCTCAATAGTATTAATAGTGAAGAAAACCATTTAGGGGTCACCACAGACACGAATCATCTCTCCTTCTCTAGGCATAAGTACCTCACAAACAGAAAATTTAGAGAAGCATGGAAGAGGAGAGGCTGCCCGAAACTGTCACTTCTTTGGCACCTCTTCTGGGTTCACACAGAAGATGTAAAAAGAAACAGGGGTCTGATGTGTCCATCTTGATAACAGTTCCCAAGGGTAAAAGTTCTCTAAATATAAATCACCATTCCACCTATGTAACAGAAGGTGTATGTATGTGTTCAGGTGGGGAGTGGGGAGGACAGGATGACAACGGGCCAGTGAGCCCGAGAGGAGGACTAGAATCAACAGCTCTGCAACTGGCTAGGAATCTGTATCTACCTTTCAAAGCATTTCTCAGGAACTTCCATCGGAGAGACCGTGGCACTGACAGATGAGTTCCTTGGCCCTTTGGATCTTTCTTTCCAGCCAGCACTGAGCACCCATTGGATGTGAGGTGCTACACTGGGAACCCACAGGAATACGTAAGAACCCGAGGTATGGGGATCCCCAGCCTGCCATTCTGGGGGAGGGGGTGTGTATGCGCAAACGTCAATCAACACTCACAGTTCCTGAAGCTGGGAAAAAAAGTCTTCAAAATAACCCATATATTGCTTTTTGCCAACAATTCATTTCAGTACTTTGATTAGAGAGCTCTGAAGAGGAAATCAATGAGAAGCCTTAGGGTTAAGTAGGAACCAGGGTCACCAAAGCCAAATAGGAGGCCAGCTTTGGAGCAGGGAGGAAAGAAATCAGAAAAAGAAGGGCATATACCGTAAAAGAGAGGATCACTATTCATCCCCAGCTGGTCCCCAGCTTCTATCTGTTTTCCTTCCATCTGTAGCTCTCCCTGGTTCTTAGAAAACATCTCAGACAGAATCCTTAACTGACCTCTAGGGGGAAAGAATGAATAACAACAATAATAGTTATTTACCATATTGAGTACTTACTATGCACTATGAACATACATGGCACTATGTTCAATGCTTTAGAGCTATCACCTCATTTAATGCTCAGAGTAGCTCTCTGAGGCAGGTATTATTGCCAATTTACAGACAGGAAGACTGAGACCGGGGCAGCTAAGCAACTTGCCCAAAGTCACACTGTGGCAGCAACCAGGTATGTCCAGGGTCAGGGCTCATAACCACTTCACTATAAAGGGTTCTTCTGAATGCTGGCCAAGACAGGTGGGAATTTTCCAAAACTAACTTTACTAAAGAATTAAGAAAAAAGCAAAATATAAATGCATAGAAAAAAAAAAACCAAGTTAAAATCCAAGTCTCTTGTGCTCTTAATACCAAAACCTACATGTTAGTCAATTAATAAGTTCACCAACCAATTTTCTCCCCAGGGTGTTATGAAAAACATATAACACATGCATACACACTTTACATATTTTAAAACACAACATGGACATTATTTATTATTTCTAGGAATATCGCCTTTCTGTCTCCCAGTCCAAGGTCTGTGAATATCTCAAATGAGATATTATGGTGTCTGAGATTCTGCTTTGGATATTTCTGTGCAATCTAAAAAAAGGTATCAACATTTAAATACTATATCCTTGGAATGAAAATATATGCCTACTGCTGTTATAAAACAAGCAACAGGAAATAAAGCTAATGCATCTTCTTAACTGACCAAGATCTCAGGATGAGATGTACACAGGAAAATGAGACAAATGGGATTTTTGTGCAGGGACTGAACGCGTCTCCAGTCATTTTGTACTGACTTTGCAGTTTCCTCCTGTCTCTTTAAGTTCTCAGGCTGTGGGCCCCGGCAAGTCCTGCCTTCCCCTCTGCCCTGCTTCTCTGGGTGCCCTTTGGTTCATCCAACTTTGTTGAGGCTGTTTCTATCCTTCTGAAAAGCACCTTTTCTCCCAATTACTTCTGAGCTAGCATTTGGCCTCTTTCACTTGTGGCCTCTGCATGGGCATCATCTTTTCCTGAAACCTGCCTGCATCTTTCTGGCCCTTCTAACCATCCCTTGCAGAGTTTATTCTTCCTAAAGACGCCACAAGCTGCTATTCTCTGACTAGAGCACAGCTCCTGCTCATGTACAGACACAGGGAATGCGTGCTTATCCTGAGTAACTTCTGCAAATTCTTTCCTTTGAAATACCCTTAAGAACCTTCTCTCCATCTCTCCATGGCTCGAGTAGAAATCTCATCAGTGTATTTGATAACACCAGTGTTCCTAATCCATGCCAGCCTGCCCAGTCAGCACTACCACCAAAGGAGGCATGGCGGCACCTTAAACTACATGCATCCACTTATATGTGGACTTTTTTTTTTTATAAACGCAGTGCAGTAATAGAAATGTATTTTCTCTTCCCTGTGACTTTCTGAATCATATTTTCTTTTCTCTAGCTTACTTTATTGTATGAATAAAGCATGTAATATATATAACGTACAAAATATGTGTTAATCAACTGTTTATGTTATCAGCAAGGCTTCCACTCAACAGTAGGCTATTAGCAGTTAAGTTTGGGAGGAGTCAAAAGTTATATGCGGATTGTTGACGGTCTGAGGGTCGGTGTCCCTAATCCCTGAATTGTTCAGGGGTCAACTGTAGAGGGCTGTTCCTTCCCCACCCAACAAAATCTGGCAGCCCCATGTCAAAGGCAGTCCTGAAGTACCACTCCAATGCGGAGGCCAATGCTTTTATCCATCATATTGTGCCTTCTCGGTACACTACTAGGCTTTGAGGTCAAACAGATTTGAATGCAAATTCCAACTCTGACAAAGCTCTGTGATATCGGGCAAGTCATTAAACCACTCCAAGTCATTGTTTACCCATCCTCAAAGTGGGGCTGATGGTAATAGCTATCTCACTGTTGTTATGTTATTTAATAGGGATAATGTATATCAAATCTTGGCACGGTGGACACAGAAGTAGACTAACATTATTGATCAAAATAGCCACTATCCCCTTCAGAGTTAAAAATAAAGTCAAGTCCTTCTGTCCCCAAATACTTCTGGAAATGAAACAGCTGCAACCAACAATCTTTCGTAGAAGTTGGGTTTGTATGTCCTTCCCTTCCTCACCCCATACTCCCCCTTCTTTCCAAGAGGCCCGAAAACAACAGCAGAGAGAATATAGGCAAAGGGCAAGAAGGCATCATACCAATCAGCTCTAGCACCAAAAAAAAAAAACAGAAATAAGATGCTTGGGTATTAAAAATATATGTTATCACCCACTCCCACACTAATCATTTCTAATTTTATCAACCTGCTAATAAGCACGAGGCTTATGACCCCCACTTTAGCATAGAAATGGCAGAAGAACCCTAGAGAAAAATAAGACTCTTTTAATCATTACCATTTTTTATTACACTGTGGTGCTTCCCACACAACGCTCTGAGGAGAGCCACAAGGGCTCCGGGCTGTTAATGGAACATCAGCCATGCCGTGACGATCAGGGTGGCCATTCTGAACTTTGTTTTTGGAAGACCCTGCATTCCGGTCCTGAAGCCTCCCTTTACCTGATGTGCTGTTTGTGCCTTTAGAAGAAAATTTAAAAGATGGACAAGTAAAGATTCAAGGAAAGGAGAACTAGAGCAAGAATAGACAAGAAGGGCATACAAATGAAAAGACAGCTACAGAGTCAAGTAAATTAAGCTTTGTCTCTAGCGTCCACTGCCAGGATGACAGGCACTGCTTTGTGCTAGGTTCTAAGAGGAGGGAAGCTCCCGACTCAGCACAAATTCATCAGGGCCCATCCGGAGGACGATGGGAAAGGAAAGGAGACTGAGGGAGAATTTCCAACCCCAGGTCCCAGGGACCATTGTCAGAGGAGGAAAGATAGGCAGGAGACAGAGAGAGAGAGAGAGAGAGAGAAAGAGACAGAGAGAGAGGAAGCTCTTGGTGGGTGCTAAGTTGCTGAACTATGTCCACAAAAGCATTATGAAAATACCCCAAGGGTATGCTCATCCAGATATGGGAGCTCTGTCTTCTGAGTCCCATGCTGGGGTTACCAAGAAACCTGGAAGACCAAGATCAAGTGCTCAGTGCCCTCTCTTTTCTGGGGCTCAGCACTGCCAAGGGAACCAGTCCTCACTCTCCAAAAAGGAAGGCAACCTCCTCAGCAGGACTGTTGACTGCCCTTAAGAAAGGAAAAGATTAGGGGAAATTAGATTCATGAGTGAATGCGGGAAATGTAAGAAGCAAAGAGTAGCTCTATACATCTATATTTTTACTCTTTTCATTGGCAAACTAAAGAGTAAACAATCCCCATCTTCAAATGACAGTTTCGTCTGAGTCCCTAAAAACTGTTTAGTCAGGGTTTAGCCGCATAGGAGAAAGTAGTTGATATTTCCCAGATGACCTCGGACTGAAGAGTGAATTCTGCATTACTTATCACAAGACCTTCTTCCTGTTTACTTGTTTACAGGCATTCAAAGCCAAAGAGAGGAAGTTAGCAGAATATCCATTTTCTTAATTATTATATAAATGTCTCAGACTGACCTACAAAAACGTATGGCATCATGGAAGGTGTAATGCACTCCAAAATACATGTTTACAAAATGCAAGACAGGTGTTTGGATTTATTTCAAATGTATTTAAGAAAGAAAAAAAAACCAATATGCTACTCACTAAAACAAACTGTGTGGTAGTTAATTTTGGAGAAAAGTAGTGTATATAATCACTTACATTTTTGAAGTAAAGGTTAATTTGCAGGAAATGGGAAGTTAAGACATGTGTAATTAACCTAAAGGTACACAACATAAAGAATGGAATGCAGAGACTAATGAACGCGCTAGAAGGAGCTAGCACAGAAATGCTTAAAGAAATGACAAACGGCTGAAATATCTCTTCTTTAGCTCTTTTCTCCTTTAACCATCACAGACAGAAGCAGTGGTCAGAATGTACTGGAAAACAGTGTTCCTCAGAGTATGGCCCCTGAGCCCCGTGCTCATTCCCAAACTGCTAATGTTTCCCACCCAGAGGATAAGTATAGGCTTTGAGAGTACACAGTTAGAAACCTTTATAGCAATTTGTAATTGATGGAACATCCAAGCAGGTGATCATTTTTCTAATAATTCATTTTTACTGTATTTTCTAAATGTATCGCTGCACCGTGGATTGGAAACAGAAGGAGAGGAAGAAACCTGTCTCTCACCACAGGCAGTTTGCAGAGCACTGCTAAAAAAGCTAAAATCTAAAATTGCGGATAGTAAGCACTCACTACGGAGTCTAAAAAATATATGGAAATTTTCCGTTGTTCAGTTTTTACCTTCAACTCATATTTTCCCAGTGCAGAAGGCTTCCTGGCTAGTGTGGAAAATGATAAGTGGGGCTCACAGCGCTGGCTGCTTTAGCTTCACACACCGATTCCACTCAGGGCAACATACCTGGCTTTAAACTGTTGATCTATTCCATATGAGGCAAAACCCCATATAATCTTTTTGTTTGTGTGTAAAAAGGAATTCTGAACAGCCTTCTATAGAGGAAAAAGGAAGTATAATGTTAATTATTAGGCACAGCCAAATATTTATAGATCACCAAGCATAAAATCTATGAGCTGCTAGGTGGATTCTTCCCCACCCGCCCAGCAGCCCCTGCCCTGCTTCACTCTAAAGGAGCGTGTTCCAATACACGGACTGCATTACAATCTCTCCTTCTTTATTTTTTGTTTTCCTATCTGTGGTTATAGCACTATCACTTCTATCTTCTACAAATATTTTAGACTTCCTCTGCCTAGAATTGTTTTTCCCCTGGAATTCTGTTTATAAAGAGGTGGGGATATTAAAAAAAAAAAAAATGACTGTATCCTAACATTAAACACATCAGGAAAATCAAAGTACACCTACCCATTTGTACACGAGCTCAAATGGAAACTCACATCTACAACACAGTCCTGAAGTCCCACCAGCAAAATCCTCAGATTCCCTGTCTTACCAGTAACAAACAATATGCCCAAAGACCAGAATGCCACAGTCTCGTTGTTTACCGTCACTAAGTGTTCACCGAAATAAAAACTTCTTAGCTACTGCCCTGGTTATATATTAAGCAAGTCAGTTTCAAGTTCAATATGTAAAATGCAAATTTCGCTAAATGGGCAGGCACTAAATTGGTTGGCTGCAGAAGAGAAGGGCACTTCTATTAGGTGAGCCTAGGGAAAAAGAGATGGGGGAGCTGAGAACAAGTCAACAGTGACTTGATTTGAGAAATCCCATTAGTAAACAAACGCCGGAGTCTTACTGGCCTGATTTTATCTAATGGCTTTACTATTTCGCCACTGCTACAAATGCCGGGGTCATCTCGTGGGAAGGTAAGCCACGGACTGCACGCTCTCCAGCACTGGCCACATGAACAGTGAACGCCTGCCACTGGGTTTTCATAAACAGGGCCTTTCCCATCCAAGAACTTTGTGGAATGGAGCTTGAATTGTTTATCCTGTTTCCTTTTTTCTATCAGGTTGACTTTCCTGATGTTAAACCCTGTCAACTTTACTGCCCAGAAACCTGTCTTCAGAATAGGACTTTCTGCTTTGAAGACTCCTTTTAAGAAATGTCAAGGGGCAGTAAACCTAAAATGGGATCCATAGCACCACCAAGGACAACAAAAACGGAGCCCAGGCTAATCAGTCTCCTCCATAAAACACACACTCTGTCTCCGTCTCTCTCACACACAGTAGCAGCCCAATAAGATCTGTTGGGTGAATGTAAGCAACAGAGTAGGAAGCAGCTGAAAAGAAAGAATTCCTGCTGTGTTCTCCCCCTGTGCCTCCCTCCCAGTCAAAAGGGTTCAAGGAAAGAATGTTTTATTACACACTGCTGTTCACGACTAGCAGTGCAAGTTTACTCTGCCCGGGGGCCCCCGAGCGGGGCGAATTTGGTCATCTCCATATGGTCTCAAAGTGAAATTCTTCCCTTTCATTTTTTCAGGCCTGGTCTAATTGAAAACAAGCCACACCGAGACACAACACACACACACACACACACACACACACACACACACACACACGGGGTGAAGGAGCATGCTCACCCTACACCACGGGAATGGTCTCAACAGAATGTGAGCCACGGTTTCTTTCTACTTGCCTCCCGGTGTCCTTCCTCCTCCTCACCTGTAGCTGCGTGGGCCTAACATGGGGTGCTGCTCACAGTTGGTGAGGCCCCCGCGGCCACAAGTCTTCATCACTATAGCCTTGGGAGTCCACTGCATACTTCAACCTCACAGGCTGAAGGCAACATCAGGAGATGAGGGTTCAAATGAGGCAGTCACCAAAGCACCCACCAGGCTTGCTTCAGAACATAACTAAACCACTTAGAACTTAAAAAAAAAGTGTTTTTTTTTAACATTTATTTATTTTTGAGACAGAGAGAGAGAGAGCATGAACAGGGGAGGGTCAGAGAAAGAGGGAGACGCAGGATCCGAAACAGGCTCCAAGCTCTGAGCTGTCAGCACAGAGCCCGATGCGGGGCTCGAACCCACAGACCGCGAGATCGTGACCTGAGCCGAAGTCGGACGCTTAACCGACTGAGCCACCCAGGCGCCCCAACCACTTAGAACTTTTTAAATAAAGAAACTGAGGGGTGTCTGGCTGGCTCAGTTGGTAGGGCATGTGATACTTGATCTTGGGGTTGTAAGTTTGAGCCCCACAGTGGGTGTAGCGATTACTTAAAAATAAAGTCTTAAAAAAATTTTTTTTTAATTAAAAAAGAAAAAAAAAAAAAAAGGAACTGACCTTGGGACTTGTGAAAATGGCTACAAGTATACCGTAAGGTTGGAGACCAGAATAAGCCTCTTGGGCCTCACTGAGGCGTGCCTCCTACCGACAGCTGGGAAAAAGTTCTGTGTACAAGTCAGTTGAACTCCCGAGTCTCTGTCTAGCAGGCAATCTCTGAAAACAGGTGAGGCTGGCCAACAGGACGAGTAAAGTGGGGTATGTTACTATTAGGTTTTCAATAGCAATCATCTTACATGTGTACACGTGCTTACCAGTTTACTCTGCATTCTATGAACAATTTCATTCCGTATTCACAGCTAACCTAGCAGGGAGCAGGGTGACATTATTATCCCCATCTTATGTAAGAAGAAACTAAGGCTCAGGATTACTAAGTGATTTTCCAAAACAGCCTGGCCAGTAAACTGAAAACTGAAAACAAGACTCAGGTCTTGTCTCTTTCTGCTACATCCCGGCTCAACTTCAGAAAGCAGCTTTACCTTGTTAGAGGCAGTTAGAGCATTTCTCCTGTTTTTCCCCATATTGCCCATTCTTCTTAAGTATGGGAAGAAAACACCCACGACTACTTTCATCCACGTACCTAATGCTCAGTAAATCACACTGGAATCAATGAGCACCCCCAGCACATGCCACTTCAACATACCCTCATTCTTCTTGCTCTGGGCCAGATATAGGGGGTTACATGTGTCTAATATGGAATCTTAAGTAGCCACAAAAACATAAGAAACAGGAAGGAATACAGATGAATATGCTCCCTGTTTGCATAAATGTCATTTGGGCTCCTCGGACCTGACACTTGAGACTTTCCTGCATCGTGGGCTTTGTCTAATGCGCACATCTGTCTGCGAAAGCTATGCCACCAGAATGCCATCCACCTCTCTAGAAACTCCAGATATTCTTTAGTTTAACTCACTCCGTTTTACCAGAAGGTTCCCCTAAGTTTTTCCCTGTTTTAGCTTGGCCAAATGGTATTTCGTCCACGGCAGGGTTTGGGGTTTTTGTTTTGTTTCAAAATCAACTTGCCATTGCCCACCTCTCCCGGGCTGTTAACAGGCATTTGGCTTTGGCCCACTCCGCTCCTCCTGCAGGCCTGAGTTCTCTCCCACACACTGGCTCCTGCAGGCTTCAAAGAAGCCCAGTGGCAAAAGAAACACCTTAGATTTAAAAACAAACAAAAAAACCCAACCTGCTGACAGTGGAACTTGGTTCTAGGAAGGATTATACCAGGTGCAGCTCACTATTAACCTTGCTGCCAGCAGAGAATGATGGAAGCCATCCCTCTGATACTGGTTATTTTAAAACTTCTAGAAGGTTTTTTTTTTTTTTTTAATGTTTATTTATTTTAAAGAGAGAGAGACACCGCGCAAGCTGGGGAGGGGCAGAGAGAGAGGGAGACTGAATCCGAAACAGGCTCCAGGCCCTTAGCTGTCAGCACAGAGCCCAACGCGGGGCCTGAACCCTCAAACCGTGAGATCCTGACCTGAGCCGAAGTCAGAACCTTAACTGACTGAGCCACCCAGCCGCTCCATAACTTCTACAAGTTTTAAAGAACTATGATGTGTCAACATCATTTAGCACTTAATAAATAATGAATGAATGAATGAATGAATGACTACTCTTATCCTATAATATGCACTTAAGAGAAACTTTACCAGACTCTTCCTGAAAACATAAATTACTAGACAAGCGAAGGGTCAGTGACCATTCAGAGGTTTAGTCTTCAGTGACATATACAACTTTAAAGCCATATTTATTTGTCTCGTTACAATCATTTAAGTGTTTTACTTGCTTATAAAATTTTCTCAACTATTTTTTATGATTTGCTGTCCTATGAGCAGTGTCATGTGCATGTACACACAGGTACTGAAAAGTACATGATGCTGGCACTCTGTCATTCTAAAGATCAGACTCCTCAAAAACAATTACAATGTTGTTGCTTTCAGCAAACTACGTTTTTACTAGTAGGTCAGCCACTTTACAGTTTATTTCTTCCTACGTTCAACAACTTCCTGTATCTGGGTATGCTTCCTATGTGCCCATCATCACTTCATTCCTAATATTCCATTTTTCACAAGTCCCTATGAAGCATGACCTCAAGCCAGCATTCATTTCCTGATGTCCAAAATGAAAAAGATCCATAAACAAAAAAAAGAGAGGAAGTTTTAGCAGCTATTTTTGGACCCCATAAACAAAGCTGATTTTTCCAGAGGAAGAGAATCCTCTAAACTACTTTGGGGACTAAAACATGGCCTGAACAAATCTGTGTTCAAGGTTTTATCATTAGATGGGAAAAGTAAAGCATAGTATTTAAAAGGCTATATAGTTGTTGTTGTTTTTCTAACAATTAGCAGCCATCTGCTCCAACAGTAAATGCCATTTTTTAAAGTTTATTTATTTTGAGAGTAAGAGAGTGCTTGTGCAAGATGGGGAGGGGCGGAGAGGGAGTGAGAGAAAGAATCCCAAGTAGGCTCCACAGTGTCAGCACGGAGCCCAACACGGGGCTTGAACTCATGAGCTGTGAGACCAAGACTGTAACCTGAGCTGAAATCAAGTGTCAGACGCTTAACCGACTGAGCCACTCAGGCGCCCGGACAATAATGTTTTTTTTAAAAAGGCTAGTTCAGCGTCCAACTTCAGCTCGGGTCACGATCTCACGTTTTGTGGGTTCAAGTCCCGAGTGGGGCTCTGTGCTGACAGCTCAGAGCCTAGAGCCTGCTTCAGATTCTGTGTCTCCCTCTCTCTCTGCCCCTCCCCAACTCCCCCTGTCTCTCTCTCTCACACACACAAAAATAAACAAACATTAAAAAAAAATTAAAATAAAATCAAATAAGGCTGGTTCACATGGTTTAGCGTCAGGTAACTCTTCTTGTTACTGAGGCTCAGGTGCTGGTTGACCATTCAGAATTGCCCCCTTTAAAGTGCCCTCGAAGCTTTTCTGCATCTCAGTATCTACTCCCAGGACCACAGCCAAGCTGTCAGGAGGCTGTGAACAAGTCCACAAAATCAAGGATTTGTTGACATACCAGTCACAGCTTGGAGAAACCAAAAGGCTTAATTGCTGTTGTCTAACCTGTTTTTGTGTCTTCTTTGCTCATTTCTTCCCAGCTCTTGACAAATAGGTAATGGGTAGTTAAACATTTGGGACCAGTTAGTCATCTTGCTTCAGTCCAAGTGGAACAGCCAGTAACTTCAAAGGACACCCCTAGTTTGGATCAGTTTCACAAGGGACAGAGCCCAGGCCTGAGGGCGCCCTTATAAAACTTAGGTTATTACTTCATTCCCCGCCCCTGGTTACCTGAGGCACACCGTGTACACACAATAGCTATCAGTCCTCAATCCTAAGTCAAGAGTTCTCTATGATGCCCCTATCGGACTCTGTCAGGAAAAGGAAAACAGAAGATAGGTCCCTGCCACAGTTCCTCCCACTTTTTACTGACTCCTGTTCTCTGTGCCTATACACAAGCTATTTAGAAAAGTCATGCTTTTGGGGCGCCTGGGTGGCGCAGTTGGTTGAGCGTCCGACTTCAGCCAGGTCACGATCTCGCGGTCCGTGGGTTCGAGCCCCGCGTCAGGCTCTGGGCTGATGGCTCGGAGCCTGGAGCCTGTTTCCGATTCTGTGTCTCCCTCTCTCTCTGCCCCTCGCCCGTTCATGCTCTGTCTCTCTCTGTCCCAAAAATAAATAAACGTTGAAAAAAAAAATTATTAAAAAAAAAAAAAAAAAAAAAGTCATGCTTTTGGAGCTGCTTGGCCAAAGCAGGTGACGCACTGCATGAAACTGAGAATTTTGAAAATACTTCCGATTTCTTTTCTTGTCTCCCACACAAGAGCATGCTCAACCCACGCATACCTTGCCATTTAAATTTATGATACAGTTTCAAAATAAAGACTGAGGCACCCATGCTGTTTAGAAACACCCCAAATCCTCCCTGTTGGGTATGGCTGATGCCTTCATTTAGGGTCACATTTTCCCAGAGACTCTAGTGCCTGGGGTACTGAAAGCCATCCTTTTTAACTGTTTTAGATCTGTGGCCATTTGTCCCACAGATTGCTTCTTCGGCCTCTAACATTTTTGCCAGGCAAAAGCGTATGCTTTCTCCTTTAACTACTACTGGTCAGTTGACTTTGCTGAAGGAAATTCTGGCCCTATGTAAACTCATGGAAACCTTCTATTTCACCAGGATACCTTTCATTCTTGGATTCAGTGCAAGTCTTTTCTGAATCTAAGTAGCGGCTCTTAAAGGCCCTCAGTGTGTGTTTGTTTTCCAGTTTGAGAGCATCTCTCCATACGTGCATAAAACATTAAAAGCTTCAGTCATGTGTCTAAAGTCACTCCAAGCTGCAACTAGCGGGTCTTCACAGGGGACTCAGCCATCCCGCACCACGGGCTCTGCCTCACAAGTGCGGCAAGAAGACCCCATCCCCTCAGTGTCCGCGGCAACTTTACTTTCTTTAATTCCTCTTTGGTAGACACACATTTTCTGACTCAAACTCTCTCACCAGAGACTCAAACTCTCTCATCAGAGTTCAGCTCTGATACATATTTCTTCTATTTTCTCTTGCCTCACAATAAACAGTGCACTATCTAGTTGTCAGAATGTTTCAAGTACTTCTACCTGTTTTCTCTCAACGACCTTCTCAGCATGAGAACAGAGACGACCAGGACATTTGAACCACCAAGACTTGTCTGAGTGACTTCAGCTCTCACAGGTGTGGCAGAAAAGGAACGAAAATCCCAGCTTCCAGACTCTCACGGATACAGCGAATTCATCAATACTACTCTGTCTCGTGAATACATAGCAGATATAAAATAAATCTGAACCATATAAAGAGGAAGAAGGGCACAGAGAACTTATGGACAGTGAACTACTTCACTAGAAATTTCCTTTCTGTTTTAGACTGTGCCTCCATTTGACTCACTAAGGAAGAAGAATGAAAACACAGAAAGACCCTTCTACTAATCCCTTCCTTGTATTAGACACTTACATTTTTTGTGTGTGTGACTCCAAATTCTTTTCCAGAAGTCAT
Organism: Herpailurus yagouaroundi; assembly: GCF_014898765.1. Taxonomy (NCBI): domain Eukaryota; kingdom Metazoa; phylum Chordata; class Mammalia; order Carnivora; family Felidae; genus Herpailurus; species Herpailurus yagouaroundi. The sequence goes on along the minus strand of NW_024412376.1, from coordinate 48,406,314 downwards.
GTTCTCTAGTTGTCAGCAGAGGGTCCATGCTATCTTGTACATCTTACTGCTGAATATCACCTTAAATACTCATCCCTGTCAAGGCATCCCATGCCAACCCAAAGAAAATACCCCATGAAGTGATATTTGCCTTGACATTCTGTTATTTGGGGATTTTGTGCCATTTTTAGTTGTTCACTGTTATAAATAATGCTGCCAAAGGGAACTTCATTCTTCACAATTATTTGGGGCTTTCTATGGTTTTAAAGGCTATAAAAAGTAAAGTTTTAGCTCTTTTTAACTGCAAGATTCTTCTCAGGGTACTGTACCCTTTACAGAAACATCAGCAAAATGTAGGTTCAGATGTTTTCCCACATTGTGATCAACACTGGGTTTGAAACTTCTATTTACTTTGTTTCCAGTCTCCTAGGCACACAACTTCACCTTAAGGTTGACTTAATATATGTTTCTTTAGCTCCTAACTAGGGTTTGCACTTTTCAGAATGATAATTTAAGGTCTGTATTCCATCCTGTGTAAACTGTCTCCTTCACCACTCATACTGCTTCTTTTTAAGCATATATTAAGACGTTAAGGTGAAGTTGTGTGCCTAGGAGACTGGAAGCAAAGTAAATAGAAGTTTCGAATCCAGTGTTGATCGCAATGTGGGAAAACATCTGAACCTACATTTTGCTCATGTTTCTGTAAAGGGTACAGTATATCCCAAGAAGAATCTTGCAGTAGTTAAAAAGAGCTAAAACTTTAATCATTTTAAGAATCATACCACAGGTGGGAGAAGGGGTCAAAAAATTGTTTAATCGTAACTATCTACACTACCAACCCTTTAGGACAAAAACAAAACAAAACAAAACAAAACAAAACAAAACAAAAACTGCACCAGACTTCTTTACTCAAGGCAAATGGGAACTATTTAGCCTTCTGGAAATTAGTAACAATCATAAACACTTATTAACAGGTTCACCCATATGCAAAATTGTTCACACAAAACTGACCTGGTCAAAGAGAGAAAGGCCTTTCCTTCCTCCCTCACTACATTCCCCATCATCCACTCATAACCCACTCTTCTTCTTCCGGACAAACCTGAATTTCTCCATTATGTCAGAGCTGCCCAACCAGTCATCCAAGGCACAATCTCGTAATCTTGTTTGAATGCTCCCTCTTTCATCCAGTTAGTTCCACCTCCCAAACACCTTTCCTTTCCATTCCCACTGTCTCATAGTTAGGGTTTCCTCATTTTTTTAAGTTTATTTATCGAGAGAGAGAGAGAGAACAAGCAGGGGAAGGGCAGAGATGGAGAGCGAGAATCCCTAGCTGACTCTGCACTCTCAGTACAGAGCCCGACATGGGGCTTGAACCCATGAACCATGAGATCATGACCTGAGCCAAAATCAAGAGTCAGACACTTAAGCGAATGAGCCACCCGGGTGTCCCATGGGTTTTCTTCATTTCACCCAAACAAATACATTTCCCAGCAAACTCATTTCCCAGCTTCCAGGCTCTGCCCTTCAATGTATCCTATGTGGTGCCGTCGGATAAACTCCCTATAGCACAGCTCTGACCTTGTCCCTCCTATGCACAAACTTCTGGGTGCTTTATGCACCTCTAAATCATATTCCAACTGGTTCCCAACCAAAAAAAAACTGCACTTCCAATAGCACTGTCTTTGTACCTCTCTTTGGTATTTATTTATAAACTTCTTGGAGAAAGAAAGTTCACATTATCATCTTATATCTTCACTATGTTTTAGCAAGACCTTAAGTGTACTCAAAAGAACTAATCTGAACTAATCTTTTGTGTCCCATTTGATAGTAACTATTCAAATGTAAACTTCTTAAAAACAGTGCCTTATTAGATCTCCTATAGTTCACTGCTCTCCACATGGCAGAATTTCCACAAATAATTACTTAACAAATTAACTAAGCAATCAGTAGTTCTTGATCCCAGTCTGGATCCACAGTCTGCATGCTCTAGAATAAGCCACCTAAAAACATACTGGTATTTAAAATGTCAACTAAAAGGAAGGCAGTAATATTCAGAATTCTCCTATAAATTAGGTATCAAAAAGAACTTATTGTACACACAAAATAAATAATAGGCCTTCAGATTAAGTTCTACAATCAAATCATATCTATAATCTATACCAGCAAACATACAGATGTGCCACAGGAAGAAATGTGTTGAGACTTATCTATATACTTTCTAAAGAAGTTGCACCTCCTAGAAATCCACTCCTTCCAAAATTATCTTAAGCAAGGCTCAGTTTACTTGATCACATTTTGACCAAAAATAAGATGAACAGAGCTCCCCCTTGACAATCAGCTACACATTCTTCATAATCCCAGTATGACTGAACAGATGGTACCTGGACTGATAGCAGGGAATTCCAAGTTCATGTTCCTTCTTTAATTAGCTTCATGACCTTGGACAAGTCACTTCACCCCAAGGTTCTCTGTGTCTTCCCCTGGGAAATGAGTGTGTGGTTCCGATCTTTAAGACTCCATGCAGCTCGAGAGTTCAACGCTTTATGAGTTAAAAATAAGCTTTTTACTGATACACGAAACAGCATGAATGAATCTCAAATGCATTATGCTAAGTGAAGACATCAGATTCAAAAGGCTACATACGCTATGATTACATTCACAAGGCATTCGGGAAAAGGCAAATAGGGATGGAGAGCAGATCAGTGGTTGCTAGGGATTAAAGGTGGAGGGAGGGTTTGAGTACAAAGAAGTAGCATGAGGAAATTTTCTTTGGAGATGGAATACGCAAATTGTTCTGTATCTTGGTTGTAGTGGTGGTTACAGGACTCTATGCATTTGCCAAAATCCACAGAACAGAATACCAAAAAGAGTGAATTTTGCTATATGTGACTCAAATTATTTAAGGCATTAAAAAAAGTGTATTTCAAAAAAAAACCAATAAAACGTAATAAATAAATTTTAAAAAATGTATTTTTCCGGGGCGCCTGGGTGGCCCAGTCGGTTAAGCGTCCGACTTCAGCCAGGTCACGATCTCGCGGTCCGTGAGTTCGAGCCCCGCGTCGGGCTCTGGGCTGATGGCTCGGAGCCTGGAGCCTGCTTCCGATTCTGTGTCTCCCTCTCTCTCTGCCCCTCCCCCATTCATGCTCTGTCTCTCTCTGTCCCAAAAAATAAATAAACGTTGAAAAAAAAAATTTTTTTTAAATGTATTTTTCCAAATCCGGTGTAATTTTTGATGACATAACAGCTGGACAGTCTCCCCCAAGAAACTAATGCGGACCTCCTGTATTTGCTATCACCATTTTGTTCCAAGACTGATGAACCAAGGTTGTATCCAAATAATTTGCTGTTTGTTTTTGTGGTGTTATTGTTGTTTTTGACCTTTGGATAGCCATTCTACAGAATCCTTTCTATGTAGCTCATTTTCCAGCATGGTACCGTGAAAAAGTAAAATGAACCCAAATGAGAATGTTTCTCAGGCTGCCAAGGCCCTGCGTGGTGTTCACAGAATGTTAGAATGTTGTTATCACTCTTGTGATTCATACTAAAGACATGAGGTACAGAAAGTGAATAATAACAACACAGCAATAACAACAACAATGGACATTTAATTAGCAATTACTATGTTCCAGGTACTGTTCTAAGTGCTCACATACAGCCTTACTAAGTGCCATAGTAATCCTGTGTAGTAAAGATTTATTTAAAGGAATAATTTATTCCTCTTTTGGAGAGTCTATAGCTACTACTAGTGATTCCACAAATTCTTTTTTTTTTTAATGTTTATTTTTGAGACCGAGAACATGAGAGAGCAAGCAGGAGTGGGGGAGGGGCAGAGAGAGACTGGGGACAGAGGATCAGAAGCAGGCTCTGTGCTGACAGCAGAGAGCCTGATGTGGCACGCGAACTCATGAACCATGAGATCATGACCTGAACGGAAGTTGGATGCGAAACTGACTGAGCCATCTAGGCGCCCCCTCCACAAATTCTTAACTAGGCTTTCTTTGGAAGCTGGACAGAAAGGCCTTTCTAAAAGATAAGCCAGCATCTCCCCCTCTGCCTGGTGAGTTCATGAAGTGGGCCTAGCAAAAAGCCCTTCATAGATGACATAGATGACATTTCACAGTCAGGTACAGCGGCATCTTCCTGTTACACCCTTAGAGCCTACAGCAAAGCTGGCCTTCGCTGAGAGGTGAGCATTTCCTAAAGCCTTCCGATACCAGGCAAGAGAAGGGCTGACCTTCTCCCGCCTGCCACTACCAAGGGTCTACCTCTTCTTTTTCATCACTTCGCTGCTTTACATAGGTTTGGGCCACTGGGCAGAAACATGTCCCAAAGCAGATAAAGGCCTGTTCTTTGAAATGACCAGATATCTGGCCAAGGCAAGGGTTCTGTTACAACCCTTTGAACCAGAGGGGATGGTTAGTAAAAAGTGACCAAGCTGCCTGGGCTGAAGGAAACCAACCAAACAAAAACAATGAGCCCATTAGATGGTATTTGAAAGGTATTTAGACCCTGAGAACTCTGAATATAGTAGAAAGGCAGACTACACTGAGAAAGGGCTCTCAACTAGGTTCCTGGGTTTGTTTAGTCTGCGTATCTCAAGTCCAAACTAATCATCTCAATGGTTTGTTTATGACCAGAACAGGGTTCAAATGGCCTCTCAAAGAAAGCAAGGCAGGCCTGACCCAGTCAACTCTATGTTGCAACTTGCCCTTTCTCCCACTGCCCCCACGTTTCCACAGGACCCCAAGCTTCTCTTTATTTAAGTGAAACAGCAGCCCGTAGTTTCATCTATTTCCTATCTTTCTCTTCAAACCAGGCTGTAAGCTCCAAAATGGGCAGGGACCATATCTCTGTGGCTCACTGCTGTATCCGGCTAATTTTTGCAATAAAACTTAAAAACAATAAAATCATTGGGTTAATGGACTTCCTGGAGGGTAAGCTGGCAACTTAGACTGAGTTTAAGGTGCCGCTTTTCCCGGCACCAGAAACAACACTGAGAACTAACAGGTCCCTCCCTCCTGCAAGGGAGCTTTTAGGAAATCTTCAAACGAAATCACCCTTCAGTTTATCAGAATGAAAGACATCCATTCCCAAAATTCTAATCCACCTGCAGGAAGTGGGAAGGGGTTGGGGTTGGGGCTGGGGGGAGGCAGTCAACAAAGCACTCCTCCAGGCCACCTACTCCCACTCCTCAAAGCAGAATCAGATGGGAAACCGGGTGAGGCAAGTTAACCTAGAAGCCCTCCTCCAATTAATGTGTTATTGCTCCTTTAAAACCAAGAACAAACGGCCCAGTGCTCGTGATCCCGGAGGCTGCAGAGCAGTAATTGTCACTTAGCCACTTAACTCCCCGCCGCACTGCTCACTCGCTCGTTGGGGGTTATCTCTCAGCCAATTACGGCTGTCATTTGCGTTTCAATACGTGCCGTCAGGGGCCGGCCCAGTCGACGGCGGAACAGGAAACCCCGGGACCCGAGGCGACTGGCTCCCGGTGGCTGCGGAAGCCCACGCCTCACCGCTGGCTCCTCTGGGGAAGCTGCAGAAGTGCTCTGGGGAGCGCGCTCTCAGCACGGCTGCAGAGGGGCCCCAGGGACCCCACCACAGTCCAGGTTTGTTCTGAGCCTGGGTCTACACTGAGGCACCCGAAAAGAGGAATGTCTGACTCTTGAAAGCCCGAAGTCAATAATAGTCACGGCAATGTGAACGCAATAGAAAGTTTAGCTGCTGAGCCTGACAGCAGACAAGAGACAAGTAGGGGAAGTAGCAGGGGTTACTGCAATATATTATTGTGAAATCAAGGCAGGCACTGTCTCCAAATGCAAACACAGCAGATCCTTAAATCACTGCTCTTTTATGCACTTAGAGTTCCACACAGGGGGTTTACCCATCTACAACTCGGCCCTAAAGTGTAGGGGACACGTGGATTTTCTTAGGCAATCCTGAGTTGAAATATCTAAAAATTATATTTATATCCTATCGTCAAATGATATAGGTTTGTAATAAATGTGTAGTCACAAATTTTATTTTTAAAAATTTAAAAAATTTATTATTTTTTTAAAGTTTCCTTAAAGGCATAATTCTGATGGGAATTTTTAAATAATTAAATCAGAAACAAAACAAAACCTCTGCCAGGTCATGTGTCCCAATTTTTGCTTTTTGAAAAGATGTTGTTTCTGGTTGCTCAGTGAGTCCTAAACACAAAAGGCCTCATCTTTTCAAATATTTTATTTACCTGGACTTCCTGGATCAAATCTATACCACTGATCACTGCATTAAGGCGTTTATCCCGGAGGTTTAAACCTCTCCTGTTTGCAGAGGAAGCATCTGAGCCAGAATGTATTAAGCTAGCCTGAGACGTCCTTTGGAATACACTTGGTCTACTTTAGGGATATACACATTTTAAACCCTGATTATGGGAAGAAAGGGGGAAAGGGTGAGAGGCTGAGGAACAGACCGAGCCTTTTACAACCAAGCTCCTCAATGCACCAGAGTTGACTGTCAGGGGGAAGGCAGAGTGCACCAACACGCAGGGCAGAATATCAGCTAGCTGGGTGGTAAGCGATCTCTGGGTTGTCAGCATCTTCGTTTTCCCAGCTGAATAGCAGTGAGATTGTCCTGCTCACCCTGCAGTTAGCAGCAAGCTCCCCCTGACATTCCATCCTCTGAAGCCCCAGCAACCACCGGGGAGGAGGGCTGGCAGCTAAGGCCATGCCAGAAGAGACCTGTTCTAGCTGGATCCACACACTCCAGTCTCTGGGTCTAAAATAAGACTCTTAACTTCTCTGCCAATGAGCTTCACCAGGCCCGATGACGTTAACGTGTGCTGTCAGCTCTATTTGCAGTCAAGGTCCCTGTTCACCAGGATTTCATCCAGGTAAGGAGGAATTGGGGGGGGGGGGCTCTCTGCAAATGGCCCTGTCCTCCCACTGTGTGCACAGAGAAGGTCTGAAAGGGGTGGTGAGGTATTGTATACCTCATCTTGGGCTGTGCAAAGAGTTGGCTTAGCTATAGTTAATTGCCATCCTCAGGCTACATGCTGCTCACTAAATACCGGAGAAGGGAGACTGTTCAGTGCATAACTAGGAAAACTCACAAGTCTAATAAAACTAACCAGGGGCCACCAGTGCTGACCGTGGCCAGCCACACACAGGGAGACTTGGATGATCCTCACTCTTCTTCTCTGGGGCCTTCTAATTAAGAAAACCTTAAACTTGGAATCAATTTGCTCCCTTCTTGCTCCTTTCAGTCATCACCCTGACCCGTCTCTGATGCAAGAGGGCACTTCAAAAGATGCAGAGTTCCTAAGATAGCCAGTGGCCAGAGTGTGAACTTCCTAATTAAGGACCTACACAAAAGTAACTTTTTCTTCTTTTTGGCTCTTTGTATTTCTTTAAAATGCTGTTTCGAGCTGAACAAACTATTTGAACGTCTTCCCCCTCCCTTCCTCCCTCTTTCCTCTCTCTCTGTCTCTTTGTTTGTGTCTCTGTCCTCTGTCTCTGTCTCTCCCTCTCGATTTCTCATCTGATCAATAGCTTCTCTCTCAGTCATGGGGTGTGCAATAAACTGTTCTTTTTCTTTTGTCTCAAAGCCAAAAGTCACTTTCTGGAGAAACAAGTTCCTCTTCTCTGGGAACTGTGAGCGGCAGCCCAGTGGAGGTTTGGAAGCCTGCCACAGATGGCCAAGAACAAAACCCAGGCCAATCAGCAGGGCGGATCTGAGCCCACATCCAGAGAGGAGCTGCCTCACCACAGCCCTGCTGCTGCCACCAACTGTCTGAGGAGCTACCTCCAGGGGCCGGGCGGGGAGCCCCACCTTCCTCAAACAATGTCACAAAGTCCCTGGTAGTTGCTGTGCAACCTACCTTTCTTCACTCTCCGTGGTCAGATTCTGTTCTGACTCAGTGAAGAACATTTGTTTCCACCTTGTCTGTCCCCAGCCACGTCAGTCACTCTCCCCAACTTCCACAGAGAGAATCAGTGGAACCACCAGCCCCAGATCCTCCAAGATCATACTCAGAACTCAGCCTGGAGCCCCAGTTCTTCCCTGGGCATCTCTGCAGACAGGCCAAACCCACGTATCGAAAGCTGAATCCATTAGCTGCCTCTCCAATGTGACCCTTCCGTGTATGACACCAGCTGCACTTGGGGCTGGGAGGTCATGCTTGACTGCCTCCTCTCATCTCCTACACCCAACTGCAAGCTTTCTGAGTTTTACTTAATAAACATTTCTCAAATCCAGCTTCCAGAATCCAGAGATACGGCCACGGTCCTAGGTTAAGCCTAAACCTGTCCTCTTCATTAACCACCTTCCCCCTCTGCCAGGAGGGGCCTAATACATACATCTAACTCCACTGTCCAGTGACCCCCCCGGCCCGCCCCCCAAGCCCCCCAGCATGACCTTCAGGAACCGGTGTTCCCGTCCCCTGTCACCACAGTCACTGCCTGCAGTGTGGACCTGCTCTCGGCACCTGCCTCATGAGGATGCCTCCCGCCTCTGTGCTCTTGCTCAGGCCCCTCTCACCCCTTCGTCCAGCTAATAACTATGGCATTGCCCAGGCATCTTCTTCCTTTGCTTCTCTTCCTCCAGCCAGGCTACGTGCCATTGCTCAGGGCTCCTATAATGCTCACGCACATTTCTATCACTGCATCCAGTCCCTCAAAGCCAACCTGGGGGGACTGTGCAGTATTTCTGCTTGTGGTCTCAGTACCCATCACACACAAAGTGGTGCCTGTCACACCCAGTAGGCCTCAGCAGCTGGGATTCTGCATTGGCACTGCAGGACTACCGGCTAATACCGTCCATCACCACAGCGCAATCAACACTTTAGTCTGAATTAGATCCGTTTTGGTGTTATCTATTTAAAGTAGACAGACGCCTAGACACCAAAGGATTGTGTACGTAACAGATTTTGTCTGGCAACTTATGTACTTTGGGTACTTAATGTGATGGAGTTGACGATGATGACGATGACAGTGACGTCAACCGTGACAGGAAACTGGAGATGATTAGACGTCCTTTTATTCTCTGAGGCTGTGTAGTTGCTTAAAACGGTACACGATGACTCACAGAATGACAGCTCACTTGTCCCGAAACCTTAACTAACCGGAATACAGCCCGGAACCTCAGTCAGACACACTTCTGAAAAGCCAAAAGATCAGCAAGTGTGCACGCGAGAGCTTAAAGAGATCACTTTTTAGGGGTCATCTGGTCTGCACTCAGAACCTATTTGTTCTTCCTTTAACCCCACCTCCGATCATCTGTGCCATCTCCGTCCTCAGTCACAGCAAGTCAGATGTAAAATGTGAGGCGGGTGAGGTGGAAAGAGGCTCCCAGGGACCAACACGGTGGTGGTGGCACAAGACTCACCAGGTGCAAAAGGAGAGACAAACTTCAAAAGAAACAAAGTACACAGCAGTCTGGCAGTCTGGGGACAGTTCATGTTTAAGGACAATGAGTTCCACACATGTTAATAGACCCTAATGACACATCACACATGAGAGGTACAATATTTACCCTCATACTGATGACTGAGATAGCAAAAGAGAGCTGAATTCTGTCCAGTAGTCTCTACTTGCAGGCAAAAGGAAGTGGGGAATATTTTAAGAAGGATTTCTATCAAAGCGTTTGGGTGTTTAGGGGCACCTGGGTGGCTCACTTAGTTAAGCGTCCGACTTTGGCCAAGGTCATCGTCTCACTGTCCGTGAGTTCAAGCCCCCCATCGGGCTCTGTGCTGACAGCTCAGAGTCTGGAGGCTGCTTCAGATTCTGTGCCTCCCTCTCTCTGTGCCCCTCCCCTGCTCACACTCAGTCTCTCTCTCTCTCTCTCTCAAAAATAAATAAACATTTTAAAAAATGTTTTAAAAAAGTGTTTGGGGTTTTGTTTTGTTTTTTTGTTAAGTTTTGGCACCTGCTGGGGTAGATTGTGTGTCATCTGGAAATTTTACTGCTGAGATACCTAACAAGTGAGCCATTACTTAACTCCATCCAGCATAGACCCGTTAAGTAAGCACGTCACAGGCCTTGCCTACCAAGAGTGTACAACCTAAAACGACTCAACACCCGAGAGAATTCATTTGTATATGCAGCTTTATTTTAAAACACAGTGAAACAGGAAACCCTTCTGCCAAAAAACTACCAAATATAGCATGTCCTACACCTCCCCATCCATGCAAAACACTAATGGACTATTTCAGGTCAAGGGCACAAGAGATGAGTCTATTTCAAGGCAACTTCCAATTCCAAAACAATTTTCTTTCGGTCTTGACCACCCTCTCTCTGCCTCTCTTTCCTTTCCTCTCTCCCCCTGCCTTTCGCCATCTTTTCTTAGACCCTCAAATACACAGGAGCAGCTCAGATGACAGAAAAGGCCAAGACAACCAGGTTCTGTTTACTTCATGCCAGGTCATCATTTCCTGAGTGGTTCAGCAGATACAACCCAGGTTAATCCAGAGAAGGGGAGGATGACAGATACCTGGTTGTTTTTCACAATTAAAAAAAAAAAAAAAGAAGAAGAAGTCAGAAATGGGATTAAAAGAAAAGGCTATTGGATTAGAAAATATTAAAGGAGAGGGGTACCTGGGTGGCTCAGTCAGTTAAGCCACTGACTCTTGATTTCAGCTTAGATCATGATCTCATGGTCAGCACCCACGTCAGGCTCCACACTGAGCATGGATCCTGCTTGGGATTCTATCTCTCTTGCTTTCTCTCTGTCCCTCTCCCCTGCTCATGCTCCTCTTTCTCAAAATAAATAAATAAACATTAAAAGAAATTTTAAAGAAAATATTAAACGAGAAACTCTTTTAGAAATAGGATATTGCGGGGCGCCTGGGTGGCGCAGTCGGTTAAGCGTCCGACTTCAGCCAGGTCACGATCTCGCGGTCCGTGAGTTCGAGCCCCGCGTCAGGCTCTGGGCTGATGGCTCGGAGCCTGGAGCCTGTTTCCGATTCTGTGTCTCCCTCTCTCTGCCCCTCCCCTGTTCATGCTCTGTCTCTCTCTGTCCCAAAAATAAATAAACGTTGAAAAAAAAATTTTTAAAAAAGAAATAGGATATTGCCAGAAGGAACGTACCAAGAGGAAAGAAAGGGTGGAGGGTGGACAGAAAAAAGAACCTGGCTAATCCTATGAACAATATCAAAGAGTTAAGTAGAAAGAATGATGGGAAAGAAGCTAAAGTTTGGCCACTTATCTGACCATTCCTGAAAAACCAGATATTTCACAACTGCATCTCCTAGCTCATTGTTTCTGCCCTTCCTGGTGACAAGAAGGAAGCGAACGCTTTGAGCAAGATGGGAGAAATTACTACCATAATCCCAGTATTGTGTTTCTACCAAATGTTTCCAAGCTGGCATTGGAGGAGGAGCATGAAGTGTCCGTTTCTGACTGGTCTGGCATTTTGTGAACCCACCTCGATTAAGGAACTTGTCTTGAAAATCTTCAAGTCTTTCCTATTTTTTCCACGATAGTTAACAAAGTAGTAGACTACAGAGACATAAACACTAGTTACTCATTTATTCCACATTTACTGAGTACCTATTATGGTTTTGGTCCAGAGAGTTCTTAGAGTTCTCACATTTTCAAATTGGGACAGATTCTATTTTGCATGTGTGAAGGGTGTTGACTTATCTGATGAAGAATATAATTGCAGTCTACTCAAAAGGGCAAAAGTTTAAGGTTTGAAGTCCAATGCTATTGCAAGCAAGGTGCCTGTCCTTGGGCAAGTTACTTAACTTCTCTAGGCACTGATTTCTTCATCTGTTTAACGGAGGGCTAAGTCTCATTGTTTGGGGAAGATTAGATGAGAGAGACATTGGATGGAAAGCACCTAGCAGAACCTGGCATGTGGTGCTGAAGCAATCGCTCATTCAGTAAATATTTACTGAACATCTACTACATGCAGGCTCTGTTCTAGCCACGGACGCTCAGCAACAGAAAAGAGAAGCCCCATCCCTCTTCTCATCCTTGACATGTCACAAGGGCTCTGAAAACCTGTGAGATTTTCACCGTGTGAAACACAGTGGGTGCAGAACCAATCTTCCAAATGCCATGATTTTCAAACCTCATTGGGATCTGCATCAAGAATTGTGTTTTTTCAAGTGAGAATTAGCCCACAGCCATGACCCTGAGCTCCTGAACCCAAAGGCAATGTGGCTACTGGTTCTCTCTGGCTGTTCACCTGGGAAACCAAAGGAGCCGGCTGAAGCAACTCACAGCCTGGCCTTCATGGTTTGGACAGAAGTGGAATCCAAGAGACACAGATTGTTGTCCCTCTTGCTTTTTGCTCTTAAGGTGAGAATGGAGACTTAATTTTGTTTGGGGACTTAGGTCGGGAATGCAGCTCTACACAGAGGAAGTTCCCAAATGAACTGCTACATTGTTTCTGTTACTCTCTGACTCATTTTTACTTTTCCTTCCCAACCCTCCCTGATGTCTTGGTCTGTTTCATATGCGGCACAATAGATTCTTTGTTTACAAGATTCTAATGTGCCATAAAACTGGTTATTAAGCCAAGAATTTTTTAAGCACAAAAAATAGAGACAATATCAGGTAAATTGACATGAATCGTGTATTTTACTTTCTTATCTCTAACATTTAAGTAGACAGAATTGATAAACTAGCTGAAAACTCTGTTTGAAAACTAGGTTCAAGTCGGAGGAATGTTATTGATATATACACACATACTTATATACATATATATAATTCAGGGGCAAACATTTTAAAAAGCCGAAACAAAATTCCGTGTTCTCTATTTTTGTTACTGGCACAACCATCCACCTAGTCTCACAAGTAAGAAATTTTTAGTTATTTGCAACAAGTGAGGCAATGAAGTTTTTGTGGGAAGTCATACATGCCTTGTAGCCAAACACACTTGGCTTTGAATCTTAAATCCTACTCACTCCTAGCTATCCAGTGTCAAGGAGGTTGGTTCTTAAATGTCTCTAAGCCTCAGTGACCTCATCTGAAAAGTGGATTTTGGAGAGAATAAATTATGTAAAGGATAAAAGCTGGGTTTTTGGACTCAGGTTAGGCATTCAGAAAAACTTGTTCCACCATCCCTTCCCCCAACACATCATTCAGCACCTTTCTCTTCCTTCCATTCTGTTGCCCAGTGACTGCTCTCCTCAACAATGGCCATCTAACTGGTTTCTTGACCTATCGTCTACAATTCCCAGTATCCACCCGAACCTGCTATTACAAACAGCAGTCAGAATCAGAAATTTAATCATGGCACTCCTCTGCCACAATTCCTCCTCTGGCAATTACATTCAGAACAAATCTGCATTCAGAGCAAAGTCCACACGTCCCCAACCCATCTGTTCAGCCGTGCCTCCCATGACCACCCCACCTCTGCCCCCTGAACAACCACAGCCCCCATGTTGCAGACTCCCAGCATTGTTTGCATAGCACACCATCTGCTCTGGTGCCTTGACTCCTCCAGGATTCCATCCCCACTCCACCCCCTCCCATCTGTAGAGACCAGCATCCTCCTCAAGGCTCAGCTCAAATACCACGTCCCCTTTAAAACCCTCCCTGACTTCCCTGGCTGACTCAGTGTCCCATTCATACTTCAGTGATACCTTGCTCAATTTTATTACTTAAACTCTGTGTTCTACAGTAATCTATATCCATGATGGTCCTTCTCCACTGGATTGTTAGTTCCTCCATGATAGAGGGCAAATTTTATCCATTTGTTTTATTTTCAAGTTTTATCATTCCCTACATGAGGAAGACAACACCAAAAGGCAAAAATGGAGCAAGATACTCTCAAGGTACTTCAAATTCTGATGCACTGGAAATGAAGTATTGGGTGTATTTAAAAAACAACTTGTAGGGGAACCTGGGTGGCGCAGTCGGTTAAGCGTCCGACTTCAGCCAGGTCACGATCTCACGGTCCGTGAGTTCGAGCCCCGCGTCAGGCTCTGGGCTGATGGCTCAGAGCCTGGAGCCTGTTTCCGATTCTGTGTCTCCCTCTCTCTCTCTGCCCCTCCCCCATTCATGCTCTGTCTCTCTCTGTCCCAAAAATAAATAAAAGTTGGGGAAAAAAAAATTTAAAAAAATAAATAAATAAAAAATAAAAAATAAAAAACAACTTGTAGAAAACCCCCAGCAACTCACAGAGGTGTATGCCATCTGTGCTGGATTAAAGACAGCCACAAATACTTTGATCCTTCTTCCACTGACAGGTAGGTCTATTTCTCTCCCCTTGAACATGAGCTGCCTGTAGCCATTTTTGACAAACACAGTGACATTATGCCATTTCCAAGCCTAGTTGTTAATGTGAATAACAGCTTTGGCCAGGATCTTTTGGAAACCTGAGCCTCCCTGTAAGAAATCTGATTACCTTAGTGGAGAAATCTCATGGACAGGCCCTGAGTCTACATGGAAAGGCAGAGGGACCCAGAGGAGATCAGCCTTCCAAGCATCCTTGCCAAGGTGCTGGGCAGGTGAGTAAAGCCATATTGGACCTTCCAGACCAGATCAACTGTTGACTACATACCACTGAGTAAGCATAGTTAATGCTATGGAATAGAAGAATCACCTAACTGAGCTCTGTTCAAATTCATGGTCAACAAAATCACAGAGATAATTAAATGGTGGTTGTTTTAAGCCACCAAGTTTTGGTGTGGTTTGCCAGCAGCTATTGGTAACTAGATCACCATCTTAAGCACTTTGGGCTCAGCATCCTAGCCTACTTAATAGAATAATTTTCCTCCAAAGGAAAGTTTCTTTTTTTTGTAACAGGTTAGGGGAAACTGAACTTACCTTAAAGAAATGTGTGTTATACATTACACATGTGTATTACAACCCCAACTGTCCTGGAGCCTGGTAGGTAGATCTTTCATCTCACCTAGATGATCAGCAATGTGAGGGCAGCTCCCATGTCTCATGCTGTACCTTTTCCCCACAATATGTGGCTCATAGTAGGTGCTCAATACTATTTGTTTATTTGATTTATTGAATGCCGGCTTAGTAAGGAGCACTGTATTAGAAGACCTGGAGGCACAGAACCTAAATTCTATTCTTTTTGTTGAGAAAGTAAAAGATGACATATGTACTTAATAGATAAATTCAAGAACAAGGTGATAAAACTGCACAGGAATCCAGGAGACTCCATTCCAGTCTTTCACCATGCACACGTCTTGTGCAGGTGAAAAGGAAATCTTTGTCCCTTCATCTGTCTAGCTATCAAATGAGGAGAATCACATCTGATACCTCATAGATCAGGATAAGTTAGAAGTAAATGAGGTTTTAGATTGAAACTATCTTCAGTTCTTTGGACGAACAATACTAGGGAAACTTACGGTACTATCATTATTTTGTATATATATGTGATTCTGGTATATTAAATAGCCTGAATTATTACATGCAATTCCTTGTTGCTGGACCAGCTGAGCATTTGTTGGAAATTTATCAGATTTCCCCCCCCCCCTGTGTTTTAACGGGGGTTTATTTTTGAGAGAGGGAGAGAGGCAGAGACAGAATGCAACCTAGGGAGGGGCAGAGAGAGAGGGAGACACAGAATCTGAATCAGGGTCCAGGCTCTGAGCTGCCATCACAGAACCTGACGCAGGGCTTGAACTCCTGAACCGCGAGATCATGACCTGAGCAGAAGCTGGCCGCTTAACCCACTGAGCCACCCAGGTGCCACAAGACTGCCCTTTTATTGTCTTTAAGATATAGCAAATAAAACAACACTAAAATGTATGGTGAATTCAACTAATTTTTGAAGGAGATATAACATGTTTTGGAACTAGAAAAAATCACCTATGCCGTAAGTCTGGGTCTTCTACAAAATGTCAACCAAGCAAAATGTGGTGGGAAGCTCAAAACTTACATGCATAATGGTTTGTACTGTCTTGTTATCATGCTCAGTACTCAGCAAAAAGCCTGGGCTATTAGACAATAAACTCTAGCCTACTCTTGTAGGTATCAATTCTTCAGTATATGAGATGGCATCTACTGAGGCACCATGCTGATTGCATTATGTCATTTCTCACACGACGACAACCCTATAAGGCAGCAAAGACTTCTGACTGTATCTTAAATTTAGATGGGGAAATTGAAACCCAGAGAGATTTTGTAACTTTCCTATATTCATTTGCCTTCATTGCCATAACAAAACACCACAAACTGGATGGTGTAAACAACACGAATTTATCTCTCACAGTTCCGGAGGATGGAAGTCAAAGATCAAGGTGCCAGCAGGTCTGGTTTCCCCAAAGGGAAATCCTGCTTGGGATTCTATCCTATGCTTGCAGACAGCCACTTTCTCACTGTGTCCTCATATTGCCATTTATCTGCATGCATACATTCCTGGTGTCTCTTCGTCTTCTTATAAGGACACCAGTCTTACTGGGTTAGGGCCTGACCCTTTGACCTCTTTTAACTTTAATTATCTCCCTAAAGGTGCTATCTCCAAATAGTCACACTGGGAGTTAGGGCTTCCACCTATGAATTTGGGAGGATATGATTCAGCCCGTGATACCTCCCCAGATCACGGAGCTAGTCAGTGGTGGGGCTGGGGTGTACATCCTGGCTCCCTGCCACTTCTTATAACCCACCCAATTGCTGTGTGTGGGGCTGCCCCATCCCACCACACCCCATTCTGTGTCCACGGAAAACAGCCCTGTGTAATTACCCATTGCACAAAGTTAAGAGAACAAAGGCCTGAGTATGGACATAAAGGAGAAAAGGGAAGCTGAAATGCAGAAAGGCAAATGTAAAATCCAGGAAAGTGGACTCTCAGAAAGGCAGGAAATGTAGCTCACACCCAAACTTATTCTTCCATGGCCAAGAGTCCTCTCCCCACCCCCATGATGCTGGCTTTGTGGTAACAGCAGGAAGCTCCCCCATCCTTTCAAATGGGGAGGAAGGTCTTGGGAAGCAGTGCTTGCTCTACTAGAAGCCATTGTCAGGGAACAACCCAGTGACCTGCTTTTTGCAAAATTACAAAATAATATACAATTTAATTTCTCATCACATTTTTGTAACCAAAAAATGTCAAGGACCCTTTTGCAGTGCTATATGGTTCATAAATGCAATTAATAAAGATTTACTGATTAGCTAAAACATGTTAAGTCCAAAAAAGCAATACATGCTTTTCTCTTTCTTTCAGATAATGCAAGGAAGCATATTTATAAAGCACAAGCTTTCAACTATATTGGATTTTCCTTTTAAAAAGAACAATAATTTAAAGTGGCTGCTAGCAGAGAATTGTTAGGTGCATTTAAATGGGTATTTGTGTTCTGAAAATCTTAATTGGAACTCTTTTATTGTTGCTGTTTATGTATGTGTTTGTTTTGGTTCTGAGGGAGAGCTGAGGTTCCTTGCACATTAGGCTTTCATCTGAAATTCTGATTTCATCCAAAATTAAACCAGCATATTGTAGGTACAACTTTATACAAAGCATTAAGACATGCTGCAGTATTATTTTAAAAATATATGAAGGGGCGCCTGGGTGGCCCAGTCGGTTAAGCATCCAACTTTGGCTCAGGTCATGATCTCACAGTCTGTGAGTTTGAGCCCGCTTGGAGTTCTTGTCTCCCTTTCTCTCTGCCCCTCCCCTGCTAGCACTCTGCCTGTCTCTCTCTCCAAAACAAATAAACATTAAAAAAATTTAAGTACATGAAAAATCAAAATGGTTTTCCTATGTGAATCATTCTATAACAAATATGAGACATAGCAGGACTGGTGTAATTTGGAAAGAGAGAAAATCTCTGTTGCCCATTACCTGTCCTCACACCAAAGCCTTCCTGGACTCCACCAGATGGTTAAGACTTACTAGCTAACCCTACGATGTGGCTAAAGAGGTAAAAATTCTGCTTCATCCTCACTATTGTTGGCTACTACAACATTAACTTCAAAATCACATTCTCAGTTTGACCACAGCAGAAACCAAATTTTGGTTCACAGGTCAGCCCATCCTACTGGTCAGCAAATGACTCCAACAATATTTCTCTCCTCTTTTTTCTCCCAGTAAAGATACGGTAAGTACTATTGCACACATCATGTCAGTAATCTCTGGTCTTGAATAGAGATACTCATTTGGTACTAAAATCTAATAATACAGAAACTCAAATAAGAGAATTAAGGCATCATTATAAAACTTTCTTTTTTTTTTTAAGACCAGCCAGAGGGATTTAAAATTACATACATATTTTTAACATGTATATTTTAATAGTCTATTAGTGGCACTGTCCTTCATCCTGGATATTAACGCAAAGCCTTCTTCGTCTTTCTCTCTAAACTTTCTGAGCAAGTGTAGAGGATCCAGAGTGCTAATGTAAGGAGTAAAAGATAACTCTGATATTTCCACCAGGATCCCCCGCTTAGCAGGAACATGTTCCAAGGCCTTGTCCTGAAGCTCCATGACTGCACAAAATCCTCCACTCTCTGCAAAGCCACCACCACCAACATATAACTTCCTTATGCCTTCTTTGTGTCCTATCATTAAAAAAAAAAAAAGTTGTGTAAAATAAAAATCCTTTTCTACTAATTCACATCTTAGGATAAATCATTTTATTTATAACTTGAGAAAAAAAAAACCCTTTAAAATGGTAATCCAAATAATCATGATACTAGATTTAACCAGCAGTGGGTCCAGAGGTTTCCTATAAAACTACATTATCATGGCCTTAGCCTGACACTCTGTTTCAAATTCTCATCAAGTCTACATCTCCTGCTCTACCTTTTCAGGACTAAACTAAGTGCAAGTTAAGTGTCAAGTGCCCCTACAGAACCTCTTACTACGTTGTGGAATGAATAATAGCAATTAAACATGAAAAGACCCAACAAATCAGCCATGTGTCTGACAAAACAGGATTATTCCCTGCAGGGCATTTTCAAGTTAGATCATATCCATTTTTCTTGTTTACAAAGCCTACTATTGATAAAGTATAGCAGCTGCCTGTTTAAATAGCTGAACTGACAAATTAGTAAGTGAGCATACAACTCTGAAAAGTTTCTTGTGGGAAACATGAAGGGGGGAAAAAGTGGCCCCTTCTCCCAAGCCTGGTCGATAACATCCATGACGCATCAATACAATCAGTGATGGAGATACTGGCCCACTGATGCTGAACTCCTGGAATCTTAATATGTACACACCCAATGAAATTAACAGGAAAACATTTCTGTCCTTAAAAAAATTATAACTGAATATGAAGTAGCTACAGTTTTCCAAATTCAAAAAAAGATCTTAAATGAGCGAGCATGCTTTTTCCACCTCAGTGCTTCTAATCCCACTTTTTTTTTTCTAATCCCACTTTTTTTTCAACATTTATTTATTTTTGGGACAGAGAGAGACAGAGCATGAATGGGGGAGGGGCAGAGAGAGAGGGAGACACAGAATCGGAAACAGGCTCCAGGCTCTGAGCCATCAGCCCAGAGCCCGACGCGGGGCTCGAACTCACGGACCGCGAGATCGTGACCTGGCTGAAGTCGGACGCTTAACCGACTGCGCCACCCAGGCGCCCCATCTAATCCCACTTTTAAGAGTCCTTACTAATAATCCCATCACTCTGCATTATGCTACACCACCAGGAATAGGCATCCTAAAACGAAGGGATCGCTTGTCATCTTTCTTTCAGGATATTTCTTCGTAAAAACTGACTTTTCTTAGAAAAAAAAGAAGCCCTCCTGAGACCTGTAACAAGACTGGAGGAGAGGAGGCTCAAATTAATTTTCCATTTCCTGTTGTTTCCAGAAAGCTTTCTCTTTGATTAGACATTCCCAACTAACTCTTCTATTCAGTCCTGAAATAGAAATCGTCTTTTTCTTCCACTTGTTCCTTACTGTCATAAGCTCCAGTTCTGGTCAATGGATTTATAGCTCTCCAGAGTAAATTTTCTTACATAATACACTTGGTAAATTGCTACATGCACGAGTCTTAGACATACCAATCCAACAGAAGTATGTATGCATTCACGTGTGCATCCACAGATGAGTGAGCTGTGAAAGTCAAGAAGAATCTTCCCGTACAACTGGGACCTTACTTAGACTCTGGCTTCTTTGTCCAAAATAAAACAAAACAAAAATCAGTATTTCCAAACGCCGCTAAAGTAGGAGGATGAACAAACTAGTTTGTATGAACAAACTAGTTTAGGGTGGCCTGGAGACTGATGCACATCAACACCTCATTTCATCATTTTTTATGGCTTTAATGTTTACCTTTTTCTTAATACTGGTATTGTAATCACCTGGACCATCTATAAAGCATTGACACATAATCACAGTTTCAGAACAATTCTTTTTCTTTTTATCTAAAATAAACAAAGCTTAGCAAAATCCCGAGATTAACTTCTAGAATGAAATCTATTAAACAAGGAGTCAGGCTTAAAAGGGGTGGTGTCTTTATGCAAATAAGAAAACAAAGAGCAGGAATTTATTAACGTTATTGAATGGAGCACTAAAATCTCCATTATGTATATAAACTGTATGATGAAAATATATTGGTCAGCAGTCAGCACAAAGACTAAAGGTGAGTCTAGTTTTCAATCTGCTACTTGGGGCTTAAAGCTGAAGAACCATCACCATTGAGTCCTTTGAAAAACTATAAATCTTCTTCATCTTAATTACTTAAATCATTTTTCTGGGACTGATGGATGACCAGACTCTTTACCTGTTCTGCCTAATATCTCCTTTTATTTATAGTCTCACAGACTATGGACTGAAAAATGCTTTTTTAGGTAAAGAAGAGAGGCTTCAACAAGAATGCTAAAAGACAGTGGCAGGGTGGGCAGAAAACACCCTAAGAGAAGGCACTGAGACAAAAATACAAATTAAACAAAACAGAACAAAATCCAGCGGGAACAATCATGCAAGCCAACAACCTCCAGCTTGTAAGAACTTAACAGGCAACAACCATTAACCACAATCTTTGAACCCCAAATCATATACATAACAAAAGATATACTATATATGGGGCTACTCTTGCTGACTGAACTCTAGAGAATCACCTTGTATACCTTTCCTCCATTCCATCCCTCAGCTAACTCAATCCACCGCATATGTGTGTACATGCGTGCATGCGCACGCACGTGCGCACACACGTACACACACACACACACACACACACACCTGCCATTGCAGAATGTGTCATGGTCTCGTTCTTTTGTGTCTTTACTCACACTGTTCCCTCAACCTGGGATTCCTTTGCCTCTTCATTTACCTTCAAATTATCTGTTCATCCCTTAATCGCCAGCTCCATCATGAGCTCCTCTTGGGGGTTAGATGCCCCCTGCTATGTACTCCTCCATGCATTTGTCTCTATGTCTACTACAGCACTTAACAAACTGTATTGTAATTCTTACATGCTTCCCTGGGTCTCCAGTGAGGTCCTTGAAGGTGAAGTTGGTCTTGTACATCTCTTGAGACCACGTTGTGGAAAAAAAAAATACATGGAGTCTGGACTCAGACATTCGAATCCTGGTTTTGTCAATGTCCATATCTATAAAACGATAATGGTATATCTACTTCTCAAAATTACTGTGAGGATTAAAAAACTTAATTACCTTGCACATACTAGGTGCTCACCAACTGTTGGAGCTACTTCCTTTTTCTTTTGGGAGGGGTTTTGGTGTTTTGTTTTTTAAGTTAACTCTGTGCCCAATATGGGGCTCAAACTCACCACCTCCAGATCAAGAGTCACATGCTCTGCCTACTGGGCCAGCCAGATGCCCCACAGAGCTACTTCCTTTTGAATACCAGCACAAGCAAAATACCTACTATTTAGTACATGCCCAGTGCATGTGTGTAGATTAAAATGAATCCGTAATACTCTAGCTGACCATTATATACCAATGGTATATAAAGGTAATTTCACCTAGTCTTATTAAGTTAGGTTTCAATACTGAATAATATGCCAAAGAAGATACCCCAAGTAAAATGTCAGAAGCTGGGGCCACACTGCCTAACTCAGAGGCCAACCAGGAACTATCCACTGTCTCATCTGTTCTGCCTGACTCACCAATGAACACACTCTCCTGCCCAGAGATCCTTCTTTTTAAACTTCACAGTACCTCTTTTTCCTCAAATACAACATGGAAATGGAAACATATATGGTTTTCTTCTTCCTATTTACCAAGATAGTATGATTAAATGGGAACTATAAGGCTAGTTTCAACTTCTGGAGACAGGCACCACGTACTTACACACCCACATGAAACACACACATATTACACTCATTGCTTAGCATGTGAGGGTTTCAGTTCAAGGCACTTATAAATTAAGGAGAGACAGAAGATAATGAGAAAGAGAAGAGGAGAGAACAAGGAAAGAAAGAGGAAAAGAGAGGTGCAGTAACTATTCTTGGCAAAGAGGAACCTCTCCATCTTTGAATGGGTCCTCCTACATTCAAATGTACTCAGTCCAGTATGCATAACTGAGTATGACTCTATACTCTGTGTGGTACTTAAAGTGCTATATTAGAAATCTAGGATGATTTCCTACCACTCCTTACTAACAAAAATTCAGGGAAGCTCTCCAGAAAAAGAAGGACTCAAATCTCTTGCAGTTGCAGAACTGGTTCCCTAGCCCTTAAACCAAGCTTCTGGACGTTATGGTGTCTCCTTGCCTCTTCCCAAGCCACCATCCTATCACCTTAGCTCAAGGGGGGAGCAGAAAGGCACCGTGTTAATTATGTGTATGCAGACAGCAGTGCAACATCCAGAAACCATTTTTTTCTTTTTAATAGTCCACTTTCATCTTATTAATAAAAAGTAAAAACTCTGACTTCTTCAGAATCACCTAGGGCTTTTAATGGAAATCTTTTCTTCAACTAGGCTAGCTTTTCTCCAGCTGATCCTATAAACACTGCTGGCAATTTTTTCCCCAATGCCTCTAACATATTTTCACTTAGCACCAGTTTGATGTATAAGATCTGACAGCCCGGCAGTTATAGGCCACCTGCATCACTGTCGCCATGACAACAGTGAAAGACAATCCATGATCCCATGCCCTGGTCACACGTTTCAATACAGCTTATCTGTCCAAAGCCACTGAGTCTAATGGAAGAGAGTAATTACCATCTTCCACTCATTGTCAAAATTCCCAGCATATAATGCTCTTCAAAATTATTTTATTCCTCTCACATGGCTGCTTTGCAAAAACTAAAAGAAACCTTAAGTGGAAAGGGGGGTATGTGGGAGAAGGAGAAGGCTGTGACGGGTATAAATGTAGCTGACTGTGCGCGAACTGTCCCTTTGCAGCCAAAGAAGGTACCAGCCAGCCAGAGGGATACACAAACATCTCTGGTTTGCTGATTATCATCTTAAGATTTTGTTTAAATTTGAGCAAGGAATAAGCAAAACTTCTCAATTTCAGCCTATTCTAAAGGTGTTTCATGATTAGCACCGCAGTCCATGCACAGGCATCACGAGCCCCTTCCTACGGTCCGCGGTAGTCACGGCGACACTCAACAGCACCACGGATCCCAGGGATGGAGATCACGAAGACGCAGAGGCCCTCCATGTGGACATTTCTCCAGTCATGGATCCCGGCACTCTTCAGCCTCCCCCCCTATACACCACAAATATAAAAGCGGATGCTTGCCTGGCTTAGTGTTGGATTTGGTACTGCATATTCTTAGTGGTAGTTACAACACTGCCATTGAGAAAAGTTCCATTCATACAGTATTGAAGTGAACTTTGACCAGCAAGTACCTCTGTAGAAAACCCTGTGGGGAAAAGTACCCAGGGGAAAGAGTAATTAAATTTAAAGGCAAAGCCAAAAGTCATATGGACTTGAAAAGCAAACTATAAACAGCAAAAACCAAACAAAGGGCAGAGAAGATAACCCTTCAGGTTTAGGCAACTCAACTCTTATAAGACTGCTCCACCTTTCTTAACTTCAGTCATTTTCACATAAATAGAACCATACCCATCATCTACTCAATGGCTACCAAGAAGGCTACCTGAAGTGGTACCTAGCTTC
This sequence comes from Herpailurus yagouaroundi, assembly GCF_014898765.1. Taxonomy (NCBI): domain Eukaryota; kingdom Metazoa; phylum Chordata; class Mammalia; order Carnivora; family Felidae; genus Herpailurus; species Herpailurus yagouaroundi. The sequence goes on along the minus strand of NW_024412376.1, from coordinate 48,382,411 downwards.
ATGGTTCACATAAAATATTCCTATTAAGAGGAAATGAGCAATTTCATGCGGTGGGATAAACGCCAATCCACGAAAGGACAAAAGTTATGTAATTTTAAGTATAAAAAATCAATTCTTAGATTTTATTTGTACACCTGTCAGAATGAGCCGGAAACATTTTGCTTAGGCTAAGTCCTAAAAACCACTGCCATAAAACATTTACTCAGCTGTCAAAACATTATAGTTATGAACTAGCATCACCTACAGCGTGTATTAAACATGGCATTATATACATTACACAACAAGCGTGGAAAGCCTGATTAGCCAAAGGTCTCTCTAACATGGCCCCTTTAATTATTTTGGTGGTTGGTGGACAGGACTTCTTATCTTTCTCTTGGCCACCCTTTTGGTTCACTTGTAGTCCTCAGAGAAGGCCACAAAAAGAAGGAATGAGATGAAGCCGAGGTGGAGGCTCCTAATGGAAAAATTCAATAGTTTGCATTATTTTCTATAGGACACCACAGATAAAGATGCAAACATGTGGATGTTTACGAATCTCTAGTCAAAATGGCCCAACCATGACCAGAACATTCCAATCAATTCTGCCACCACGTAACACGTTGATGAAAAGTTTCCATGAGATCATTTGTGGATTTCATTTAGTCATCCTACTTTATTTCTTCCCCCTACAGTGGAATTTGAAAAACATCATTTAGATAACAAGGGCTAGATAAACATAAAGGTCTTGATAGAACAGAGCTGGGAAACTTAAATTGCTATCAGCAAAAGAATTTCCTATCTGTTACACCCCCACTGTGGTAGGAGATCCAACTAGTAAGAGTCTTCTATAATGTCTATTGTAATCTTCCTTTAAAAGGATCTTCTCTACTACCCCACTTCATTGGAAGGGCTCGGAAAACTGGTTTGGAAACCTCCTCTTGAGGAAACCAGAAGTTTCCACAATCAACCCAAAGAGGGAAGTATTTGTTCTCCACCTTTAACTAGTCCATTTCTTAAGTCCCAGCCCTCACCTTGCCCTCCTCAGCAATTCTTTGTCTTCTTGATCTTGACATTTTTTGAAGATTATGAACACATTCCTTCTAGAATGACCCTCAGTTTGTCCCATGTTTCCTCATGATAGATCCAGGGAATTCTATTTCAGAATAACACAGAAATAAGTCTGTGTTCTCACTACATCATATCAAGAGGCACTGATGTTGGGGCGCCTGGGTGGCTCTGTCGGTTAAGCATCCAACTCTTGGTTTTGGCTCAGGTCATGGTCTCACAGTTTCCTAAGTTCGACGCCCACGTTGGGCTCTGCACTGGCAGTGTGGAGACTGCTCTCTCCCTCTCTCTCTCTCTGACCCTCCCCCAGTGTCTCTGTTTCTCTCAAAATAAATAAATAATTTTTTTTTAATTTTGAAAAGAGGCATCGATGTTGGTTTGTCTCTATATTGGCAATAGTAACTAGGATTATATGGCTAAAGTGAAATCCCCTGGGTTTTCCTAATATAACATTAACATTGCCTTTGTAATTAATAAGTAATTTGTGGAGAGGTACTTCAAGGCTATGTAAATATCCCATTTCTCATAAAACTGTCATATACCACTCTTAGCATACAGTGATGATTTTGTAATTCCATCATTCCTTTTGTATTTATTAGTGGGCCTACCAAGTAAGACTTTTCTCTTCTCTCCCACCTCCCATTTATTTATCTATTCAATTCCTGTATCAGTATAGATTTATGGATCCTTATTTTACTAAATGGGTTATAATCCATTACCATATTTATTTTGATGCTCAAATGCTCCAAATTTGGCCAGTGGGAGCCCATCAAATAGGCTCCTGAGTCCTTACAATTCTTTAAGCATTCCTCCTACCTTCTGGCCCAACAAGATGCTCCAGGCCCACGTTGTACTTCCCTACCCCACCTCAGGAACAGCATTTTCCGCAAGTCATGCTCCACATTTTTAAAGATAAAATGTTGCCTTGACGGTTTCCAAGACTATGATGCAAATAAATTAAAAGAAGCAAAAATAAGTATCAGTCTGTTCAGTATAGAATGGAAACATTTCTGGTAAATCTGGGAAAAGTAGCCCAGTGCATCACCTTTGTCATGTGCTCATTTCCAGTGACATCAGAACTGGCTTTGCGCTGGCCACACACAACTGGGCTATGAAAGCCATGGGGCAGCTTCCAGTCAGGGAGGAGAAAAGTGAGAACACAGAGATCAGAGTTCCAAAGCAATAATGCAGGACAATGTCTATATAGCATGCCAGCCAGTCTGCCCTGGGCAGGGCCAAACTTAGCAAAGATTCTTTGCAGGACTAGTAGAGCCTACCCAGGGAACCTACAAGGAGGTGGGCAAGGATACCTTCCCCTCTCATGTCAGTACCAAATTATCACATCTCACTTTCTCAGAAAACAGTTTCTGGGTCCATTTTACATATAATTGCTTAGCAATCCACAACTGATCTGTGAGGGAGAAAATATTGTTATCTGTCCTTTCCAGAAAGAAAAAAAAAAAAACTAAACAAAGAATGTTCTACAAGATGCTCAGAAGCAAGAGCAGCTTCAGGTTTTGTGGAGCCTGAAGCCCATAATACTTAATTGTTTAACAATAAAATTGCTAATATAATATAAAACAAAGCATGACTGTATGAAAATTTCTAGGGACCCTCCCAAAACTCTGTAAAGGGCTGTGCACATAAGAAGACCTGAAACTCAAGCTTCACTGGCTTCATGGTAAAAATTCACCTCTGCTCAGGAGCAATTCCAGCTTCTTGCCATGGATCCTACGGTCTAATAGTAGGGGACTAATTCTTCAGTAAGGACAATCAGACAGCCCTCCACTGGTCTGAAAAAATCAGAGACTCCAGGAAATAGTACTGAGGACATATCTACAAGATGGGCTTCAAACGCCACCAGTTATCATTCGACATAAAGTAAGAAAGCAACCAGAACTCCCATAAAAGCATGGGAACAGCCTGTTTGGCAGAGGACTGGAGAGTCTTGTTGGCTGTTTGGTAGCAAACCCCATCTGTATACAAATGCCAGTCCAACTACCCAAGTGAAGTCACAATGCAGCTAGGAGACTTAGAACCCCTCAAATCGAGGTAGAGTGACAAACCCTATCTAAAGTCACAGATGCAACTTGAAATTCAGGCTAACAGGTCTCCAGGCTGGGGGGACTACTCACATTTTGGATCGGACTTTCATGTTCTTATAACTGCCTCATCCTCCACTGCATCTACCCCACTTGACCTGGTATTTCACATTCACTGAACCTACTACCATTGGCTGAACCCATTTTTCCCATCTTTGTGCTATTGGTCAGGTTGCTTCCTATCCATGCAATGGCTTTCCTATCTTCCCTGCCTAGAAAAACCCTACTCATCCCTCAAGGCCCAGATCAGATGCCCGCTCCCTGCATGGTCTTCCCTGATTTGCTCCTTACCTCCTCCCCCGGCTCTACAAAAATGTAATTAAATCATTCCAAACGCTGTGTTCCTCGAACAGTTTTTTGTAAGTGTATTAGAGCCCTTATCACATTACACTGAGGAATGACGTGTAGAAATCTCACCAGTTACATTAGCACAAAGTCTATACCCATGGTCTTTGAATTTCCAGCAATCTCTAGTACCTGGCACAGAGGGGATTTGAAAAAATATTTGTTGGGGCACCTGGGTGGCTCAGTCGGTTAAGCGGTCGACTTCAGCTCAGGTCATGATCTCACACTCCGTGCGTTTGAGCCCCGCGTCGGGCTCTGTGCTGACAGCTCAGAGCCTGGAGACTGCTTCAGATTCTGTGTCTCCCCCTCTCTCTGCCCCTCCCCTGCTCATGCTCTCTCTCTGTCTCAAAAGTAAAAATAAAAACATTTAAAAAAATTTTTAAAAAATTGTTGAATTAACGACTGCTGCCAAACTGCAAGTGTTCTTCTTCCTTTCACCTAAGTAGATGCTTATCTTAATTAAAATAAAACTACAATATTATCCGGTTTTAAAATCATGTAGCTCTATATAGCTGTATATAATTACACTCAATCAAACCACTGATATTTTTAGGTACCTCTTTCCCTTGAAACCCTCCTTGACTATCTTTGACAAAATATCAATGTATTCTATGGTACAAGTTTTATATATATAGATGTGTATTTTTCCCTTTTTTAAACTTTTTATTATCAAAAATTTCAAGCATACAGCATACAGACATAGTCAAAATAATGTAATGAATCTGTATCACCCAGCTTGCACCCATGGCTTTTCCTATTTCACCATAGTTCATGTCCAATATTATGATCTAAATATTTGTGCCCCCCCCCAAATTCATATGGTGAAGTCCTAATCCCCAAAAGTGATGGCATGAGTGGGTGGGACCTTTGGGAGATGCTTAAGATGAATGTGATTAGTGCCTTATCAAAGAGCCTCCAGACAGAGCCTGAGCCTTTTCTGCCACATGAGGATACAAGAAGTCTGTGACCCAGAAGAGGTCCCTCCCTCAATCATGCGGGCTTTCTGGTCTCAGACCTCCAGCCCCCAGAACTGTGAGTAATAAATGTGTGTTTATAAGCCACCTGGTCTGTGGTAATTTGTTACAGCAGTCCAAATGGACTAAGATACCCACTTTTCCTTTCAGAGGAAAGGAAACCCCAGTCATCATATCACATCTGTACATATTTCAGAATGTACCTTTTAAGTGTTACTGCTTCTTTTCAAAAACATAACCATAATACCATACCACATCTAAAATGTATTTAATAATAATTCCTTAATATCATAAAATAATTCAGTTAGTGTTAAAATTTCTAATTGTGTGAAAACAATTTTTCCAATTGTCTCCATTTTTTGCACTACATTTTTACCAGTGGAAATATACTGTTACTTCATACAACTCATAAACAAATTGTCCTATTTAAACAAAAAACCCCAGGGGCGCCTGGGTGGCTCAGTCGGTTGAGCGTCCGACTTCAGCTCAGGTCACGATCTCGCGGTCCGCGAGTTCGAGCCCCGCGTCGGGCTCTGGGCTGATGGCTCAGAGCCTGGGGCCTGCTTCCCATTCTGTGTCTCCCTCTCTCTCTGCCCCTCCCCCGTTCATGCTCTGTCTCTGTCTCAAAAATAAACATTAAAAAACAAAAAACAAAAAACAAAAAACAAAAAAACACCCAAATTTATATCCTATAGAGCCATAACATTCCACAGGACAAGAGTCATGATGTCTCATTTCATTGCCATGTACTAATTATGCTGCTGAAATTTTGTTAAACATTTGTCCTATATAGATATATAAAATAATTTGTTTTCAGTTCATTTACCTTTCTACCCAAAGATTTCATTCCGCAAAGATTTCCACATGAGTTAGCACTACTTTAGAGCTATTCATAGCCCATAACAATACATTTTATTTTTAAGTCTTAAAGTACAAGTTTTTTGTCTTCCTGAAACTCAAGTGTTCACTCTTAATTAACACAAATGCTTTCACTCTAAATTTTCACATTTAAAATAAAACTATGGCTAGAAAAGAAGTGCCCTCAATACACAGTTCATTAACAAGTGAAGTATGCAAAGTAGCTTCCATGTTTTACTTGGGCATGCACGTTAATCCACAAGGGTCCACATAACACAAGTCATGAGCACAAGAGACCAACACCAGGGGTCTCTTCAGGCAGACTCCAGTTCTGCAGGGATGTTGAGAAGCAAGCGCAAGACTTAAGAACAGCTGCATTAGTTCATTTCTTGATGACCCTGCACACGTACTATATATTCCTTGATTTGCAACTGGAAACTAATGCTTAACGAGCACAAAGGGCACTCGATTTACGCAACCGAAATGTTTCTGAAAAACTGAATACAAACAACCAAATATTTGAATGGGGAAATCTTGCCATTAAATGAATATCATAGTGGAGACTTTAAGAAATCAAGATTTTTTATAATGCAAAAATCAGCCTTCTTAAAGTTAGGGGTTAACACAGGTTTCCCAAGCAAATACACAAAGTCACCAGAAATACAGATGTCAATTTAAATACAGAAAATATCTACTAATTCACGCTAATTGAAGGTAAGGTGACACAGACTAATAAAAAGTAGGAATTAAAAGTAGGAATCACTTCCAAACAGATACAACTGTATAGACAACAAATATTTGCAAAATACAACCCCTTTCAAGATCTTTGCACTTTGATGATTTTATTTGCAATTATTTTATGGTTTCCTTATGCAAAAAAAAAAACAAATAATTCAAAATAAAAGCAGTTTATTTTATTTAATGGGTTAAATATCCTCTCCTATTCTTGTTTTACTTACTCTGTTAATTTGTTTACAGATACTCTTTCATAAAAGGCTAGGAGTGTATGGGTGGCTCAGTCGGTTAAGCGTCCGACTTCAGTTCAGGTCATGATCTTGCGGTTCATGAGTTTGAGCCCTGTGTTGGGCTCTGTGCTGACAGCTCAGACCTTGGAGCCTGTTTCTCATTCTGTGTCTCTGCCTCTCTCTGCCCCTCCCCTGCTCACATTCTGTCTCTTTTTCTCTCTCTCAAAAATAAACATTTAAAAAATCTTAAAAAAATTTTTTTAATCTAAAAAAAAAAAAAGGCTAAAAGCCATATTACAGTTACCATAAATTCTGCACATCTGGGATCAAATTCATCAAGTCAGACTGTATCTCTAGATTCTGAATTTTTACTTTTTTCATGTGGTCCAAACAACTCCCTCCTATACCCAGGGTCCCCAGAGAATCAGTCTTTTTGTACTTTAAGACTCGTGGAACTCCTTCCTTATAACTGGCCCTCAGTGTTGCTCACGTGGTCTCTTGGGGAAGACGTTCACACACAGAACATTGCTCTTACATGTTCAGGACAATTGCCAGTCGTTAGAAATCAAGAAGGTGTCTATTCTACTTAAATACAAGGACAGGGAGGCTGACAAACGCAAAAGAAAAACACAAGTCACATGGAGCCTTTTAGACGCCTTAACGTCTTCAATTCCTTCCTTCCTAAGTCACGTAAGTCACACTAGAAATGGCCACTTTAACCCCAAACACCAATCCCACTTGCTTCAAAAGTTGCCATTCCCTGTACCATCGAGGCTTTGGCCACATCCAGACTAAACCATTAGAGCTGGTTTATACCCTACAGGGCAGGAAGTGAATCATGCTTCAGTCAACTGAAACCACAGCAGGTTTTAAGGAAGCCAACCAAATTCAATCACTTATCTTGGAAGGAAGGGTCACAGGACTGACACTGATGACAAAGAATTAGCACTTTGGATTTACATCTCCCCTCCCAGATGAGACTTTTAAAAAGCATAGGGTACTTAACCCACCAACAGAGTCCAGTTCCTGAAATCACCTTCCGCGATATAAGCTCTGTGTACCCTCACTAGTAAGTGAGGCACCCCAGCTCAGCGCAGGATCTCTAGCTTGTCTCGTGCCAGACTTTGACGATCTTTCCTCTTCCTTAGCAGAATAAAAAAGTTCTCCTTTTTGTTCTCAAAATGCAGATTTGTCTCCTCTTTTATTCTTAATGTGATCTGTGGTGATTTTGAGGGTCTTAATACAAGCAAAATCCTAATTATGGGGAAGGCCATTATATCATATCTTATTTACTATAATCCCAAAGCAAATGTTTGGGGTTCCTAATTATACTGATCTGAATACTTCCCTCATATTTTCTTAAACACTCATTATTCTTTCTCAAGTAAGACTTTTAAAAGGTGTTTCTAATAGAGAGAATTCCTAAATTTACACTTTTACTTAACGTTGCTGACTACATAAAAATCTAATTCTGAAAATAAAATGAAATCGAATGCAATTTTATGTTTTTAAGTATATCCTAAATACAGAACTTAAAAGTTTGGAGAATATTTACTTCCTAAAAAAAATATTCAAATGATCCATCAGTAACAAAGCAAGATATTCAAATCAGACATCCTTTGTGAAACAGAACTTTTTTTTCTTTTTTAATTGATAGAACAGGGGCGCCTGGGTGGCTCAGTCAGTTAAAGGTCCAACTTCGGCTCAGGTCAGGATCTCACAGTTCGTGAGTTAGAGCCCCAAAGTCGGTTTCTGTGCTGACAGCTTGGAGCCTGGAGCCTGCTTGGATTCTGTGTCTCCCTCTCTCTCTGCCCCTCCCCCACTCATGCTCTGTCTCTCTCTTCTCTCTCTCAAAAATAAACATTAAAAAATTTAAAAATTCATAAATACATCAAAATCATAAGTGGAGAATAGAGAATTTGGTCTCCTCTGATGCCACCTTCCCAGGTTTCATTAAAATACAAATTAGAAGTTTCTAAATTATAGCTATACCCTTAATAAAGTTACAAAAGCCTAAGATTATCAAAGAAGCAGAACAGGTTCCCAAGTACATCAGACAATATCAGAGGTCAACAGTTCAGATTAAAAGAATTTTACCTAGTAATTCTCATGGTAGTTTGTATGTACATATTTTTAAGGCTTCTCACGGATGACCATACCTAGTAATATGTACAAATACACAAAAGAAATCACCACCTAAAATAACACGCTAGGGGCGCCTGGGCGGCTCAGTTGGTTAAGGGTCCAACTTCAGCGCAGGTGATGATCTTGTGGTTCATGAGTTTGAGCCTCACGTCAGGCTCTGTGCTGACAGCTCAGAGCCTGGAGCCTGCTTTGGATTCTGTGTCTCCCTCTCTCTCTGTTCCTCCCTCACTCATGCTTTGTCTCTCTCTGTCTCTCAAAAATAAATAAACGTTAAAAAAATTATTTTAATAAATAAATAAAAAATAAGATAACACACTAAATTCATGTTTTAAAATGTTCCAAAATGAGAACCATAACATCCGTACCAGGCACTTTCTCAGACACTACAGCCAGACATTTGTTCACAAAATATTTTCTCTGTTATAATCAGCTACAATCCATACGACAAAATATTTTAGGATTTGTCCTGTGGAGAAAAGAAAAAACTGTGTTAGGTTTTTAAAAAAATAATAGAAGCACAGACTCTGGAACCAGACTGCCTGAGTTGAAACCTCAGCTCTCCCATTTACTAGTCATATGACCTTGGCCAAGTCACTTAGCCTTTCTATGCCTCCGTTTCTTCATCTGTAAATACTCCTACTTCATTGGTTGTTTTGAAGATTCAATGAATTGATAAGTATTAAATGTCTACTATGGTGTCTGGTACATAGTACCATATAAGAATTAATAATAATAATAATAATACATATGAGGATCTGGTAGTGGAACCATAACCTTGACTATTGTTGTGAAGCATCTATATTCCAATGTGAAAAAGAGGAGTTTCTAATAAGATAGAAGTATAGAACACTGAAAATATTTCGGACAGTCCCGATTCATTCCTCTGGTCAATATTTATATTACAGCCCGCTGGAAATGAACAAGCTGTAGCTGGGGAAGAGAGCAGAATTCACTGTCTCCAATTGCAAAAATAACACACACGAGAGCCATCTCTGATCAAGTGATCCAGGCTGACTAGACTCTCTGATGGCACGCAGGGGAGGGACACAGGCTCCTACATTCTAAATGTAGTCGTCTAAACCAACCAAATTATTTTTTGACAAGGGCTTTGGAAATTAATGCAGGCTTGCTAGCTAGAGGAGTGGTAGTTAGCAGCAGTTTCAGTTAAAGGTGGCTTCAGTACATTCTAAAACTCCAAGCCTGTGACAGCACTTCCCACAGAATTCAAGGCAAACGGTAGGTGTGGTATAAGGGTGTTTCCAAAATTCACCCTGATAAGATCAACCTCAAGATCTTGTCCTCAGCTCCAGTCTTACCCAGTGGAAAAACCTACCTTGCTTTCCACTACATAACATGTTTCAGAAATCATTTTAAAAGATGTTACTACAACCAACAATTTTAGTACATTTGCTTGAGATGGAATTGTAACCCTTTGTCTCTTCATTTCAGGTGATGTGAGAGGAGGCTAGATTCTGCCATTACAGACTTCTATGAGATAGAAATCAATTTAATTCAACTAATTTGATAAGTTCCTATGATACATTTCTCTCACCTTTCTCAAACTTCGCAATCTATTTCTGGGTATAAACTGTTCATTGAGTATGCCTAAATACAGTCATTATAGACCTTTTCAATAGTACCATCTGAAGAGACACTTTAGAAATACAATATTTATGCATTTGAAGACAGGCACTGTCCCATGGTCAAACATCCCTAAATCTCTCCATTTAGTCAACTACTATTAGCTATTCCAGAGAAGCAAATTAATAATTACCATGGCTTGAAAACAGACTTCCAATCACAATCAAGTTTGTCTCCTGAGGTTAAAAGCTAACCAAACTGTGACGCCTACCATGTGACTCTGAGTGCCTCTCCTAATGAGAAACAAGTAATACTAAATTACAGGTTACTACCCCAAACCTTACACAAAAAGCCACCCATCCAAGCTAGATGATGTCTTATAAAAATAGTTATTAACCAAAGACAAATTAATGAAACCTTTGCTTAAACTGGTATCCTTGTTTTTCTATTTCCTTATTGATTACATGGAACTGCGAATGTACCTAATGTAGATTAATATTTTAAGGGTACCAAATCCTTAGGCATCCTGCTTCCACATTAATCTTTTGCATTTTGTTGCATATAATTCTTTCCCCACAGTTCTAATTTTAGAAACAGGTGGTCCATTAGAATGAATCTGTTCCCCTATAAAGACTGGTCACAGCTAAGATCTAATATTTCTCCTTAATCTTTTTTTTCTCTCATGGAGAAACATATGGATTATGTTATTAACTGTTCTTTTCACTCTCATTTTTCATTTTAAAATCACCAACAGATAGGGAAAAGGTGTCCTTCATGCCTTGTTCCTACAGCTAAAGAATCACAGTAACATTCAGTTTGCAACTCAACAGCATCCTTAGGAATGGGTAACAATGTGGTGAGCTTTAACGATCATTAAAAATACACACACACACACACACACACACACACACACACACACACACGTTGGTTTTAGGGAAAATGTACTTCCAGTATCAAAGCAAATCTTTTGGGCTAAAAACTCTGAACCCAGACTAAGGGACAGACTTAACGTTAAGCTTTTAATACAGTCTGTGTTTTTCTAAGTTTACAGAAGAGCTGTTTCACTGAAAATTCTGCCACTGGATATGCTGTAGAGAGAAACATCAAATGGCAAAGTCATTTTCATTTGGCCACATAAACTATGATGGGCTCAGACGCAATTTCTTGGCTTCTTAAAGCTTTTTTGTTTGTTATATTTTGCACAGTGGTCTCTGAAGCAGGAGATTTGTCTGCCTCTAGTTGTGCCAACGAGGTTCAAATATTAATGTTTTACTGGGACTTACCATGGCCCAGGGAAAACTTAAAATGTTAGGGCTCCTTATTGTCAAATAAATAATCCGACCTTTGAAGCTTTAGAAAACTATCTGGTCCACTTTACAACATAACCCGTCTTTACCTTGATTTTAATAGTAAATAAGTTCCAACATTCTCCTGAAATCAATCAGAAATATTCTATGGTTGGCAATCACGGCTAGACCAGCACTTTAAAAGGGAAAAAGAGGTGTCAGGCTACATAGACTGTGGAGGTGAGGGGGAAGCCTCTATTTTTATACATTAACCACTGGTTTACTAGCGTTGACAGAGGTTCACTAAGGTAAAGCAAAAAAAAAAAAAAAAGCTTTAGAGAGGGATTTTACTCAACTAATTGACTTTGTTCCCTCAAAGTGTCATCTGGGTCAAGTTTTATAAACCAAAATAAAATTTAGAAAATATACTAGAGGTATTATACTTAAAGGTATAGGGTTAAGTACTTATCCAAAGAAAAGCACTTCAATGACAGGAATAGCCAACCTTGAATCCATTTAGTAAAACCATTTTGTAAAGCTGAAAGTATCACCGTTTCTTAAAACAAAGCACAGTAATATTTAACTACATATTAAGTAAACATCTACAAGTACTTCATGTCCTTAGAGTTTTGATTCTACTGATAAGGTTGGAGTTTTCCTGGAAAACTTTTCTTATTATCTCGTCTTCCACCCTTCTCATTCTCTCCTGAACCAGTATGGTCATGATATCATAACAAGACAGAAATAGAAATTTTGAGCATTTCAAACTTTTTCCCAAGTAAAGCTCTATAGCTTTCTTAAAGACATAGCTACAATCAGAAAAGAAGTGGCACAACTTGGATCTTATTTATTTTTATATTACATACATTGTGACTCCATATTTATTTAGTCTGACTTATCCCAAAAAAGGTTTAAGGTGGTTTACAAAAATCACCACAAAATAAGCCATAAAATTAATTCTAAGGGAGTGGCGATTTGGAAAAAGGGTAAATGTATATATAGGTCTACACACACAGAATAAAATAAGATCTGAACAGTTATAACTCAATTTCATAGTATGTTACCTCTGAATTGTGGAGTTATGAGTAATTTTTTTACAAAGATGCATTTTTTAAAGGTTTTAAAAGTAGATGAGAAATTACTATTGGTGGGAATGCAAACTGGTGCGGTCACTGTAGAAGACAGTATGGTGGTTCCTCAAAGAATCAAAATTAGAACTAGCCTATGATCCAGTAATCACACTATTGGGTATTTACCCAAAGAATACGAAAACACTAATGCACACACCCCTATGTTTATAGCAGCATTATTTACAATAGCCAAACTATAGAAGCAGCCCAAGTGTCCATCAATAGAAGAATGTATAAAGAACGTGTGGCATATGATTTGGCCATAAAGAAGAATGACATTTTGCCATTTGCAACAACATGGATAGATCTAGAGGGTATAATGCTAAGTGAAATAAGCCAGTCAGAGAAAGACAAATTCCATATGATTTCATATATATGTGGGATTGAAGAAACAAAACAAATGAACAAAGGAGCAAAAAAGAGACAAACCAAAAAACAGATTCTTAACTATAAAGAACAAACTGGTAGTTACCAGAGGGGAGGTGGGTGGGGGGATGGGTAAAATAGGTGAAGGGGATTAAGAGCACACTTCTCTTGATGACCACAGGGTAACATATGGAATTGTTGAATCACTATATTGTGGACCTGAAACTAATATAACACTATATGTTAACTACAATAGAATTTTTTTTTTAAATGGAGAAATTGATTGTTCTAAGATGTCCAGGTAGGTGAACTTTTTTTTTTTTAATTTTTTTTTAATGTTTATTTATTTTTGAGACAGAGAGAGACACAGCATGAGCAGGGAAGGGGCAGGGAGGGAGGGAGACACAGAATGTGAAGCAGGCTCCAGGCTCTGAGCTGTCAGCGCAGAGCCCGATGCGGGTCTCAAACTCAAGGACCATGAGATCATGACCTGAGCCGAAGTCGGACGCTCAACCGACTGAGCCACCCAGGCGTCCCAGGTAGGTGAACTTCTTAAACATATTTTCATACACCCCTTCTCTCTCGTTCTCAACAGTAACTTTCATTAGGCCTATTGTGTTCTGGCTCCTAAGTCTGACCCATTCCGAAGAATCCCTTTACCAGTCACAGAAAAAAAGCACAGCACAGCCCACCTCATCAGAAAAGTCATGCTCAAAGTCCACCGTTACTCCCCCCATTTAGACCTGAAAGAGATGAAGCATTTAAAGAGTAAAAAAAAAAAAATTTAATTCAATTTTGTGGGGCAACATTTTAAAAAGATGGCTGATTTATTTTTGTGCAGCTGGGCACTGCACAGATCCTCTAAATGATGAAATGAAGATGGGGAGGTGAGAGAGAACTCACAATTTTTTTTAAAAGGTGGAGGAAAGGACAGGAAAAAGAATCTTTGTAAGATTTCTGGGGTAGAGCAAGTGGTCCTTTTCATTCAGCCTCAAGACAAATAACATTCTCATTCCATCACTTTTCACTATGAACTCCAAAGTGAGTAAGGTTTGCAGTGTAAATCCCTATATTTCACTCTGGTTTTTAGGGACACCCAGTCAGATTTCCTTCCAAAACTTTCAAACATTTACAAATAACCACTTAACTAGTTTTCTCTCTTCTCAAACTTCCAACTTGAGTAGTCGAAATTCTTTTCCTTTCAACAAATCTACCTTTACCCTTTTCTCTGAGGGTTCTAACAGTTGTGCATTCTTCCTTTTCTACCCAAAGTTTCTTTGAGGCTTCCTGAGCGTCTAGTCTTCATCCATCACTGTGCACACTGCCATGTAGGTGTCAGCATCCTGAAATCTGTGAAGGGAGAGCTAAAAAACGATAGCTACTCTGACCAAATTCCCATGATACTACCTTCTTGATTAGCCCCTAAACGCACCCAAGACCAAATCTGTGTCGACTTATAGCTAGCAGGTGCCGGGTGCAGCGCGCTTCCCCTAACGCAGGGATTCAGTCTCCTTAAACGGTGCAGACTGGATTGGTGGGAAAGCCTCTAAAAGGGAAAAACACCCTGACATTCCCTTTCCAAGTCTCTCTTAATTTTGAAAGAAGTAAAAACCATTAAGAAGTGCTCTCTCAAGAGCCTGGGTATCCTGCACAAATTAGCCTTGAGAAATACAATAAAATCAAGATGAAAGAATAGAAGCCAAAAGCTATCACACCTTAGAAGTCCAGGCATTTCTTTAAAAAGCAGAACAACGAGGGCGGATTTAGTATTTGGATTTTCAAGGCTACCATGCCTATTTCCAGCTCTAATTGGTCTTCATTTGACCCTTCTTCAGTCCTTTATCTAGTAGACTCCTAGAAAACGTGGATTACATCTGGTCCTTACCACAGGAAAGCCCAGGTGCAGGCAGCAGAACCTTGGGCATCCTTAGTTCCATGACTGGGATCACGAACAGAGTACGTGTCCAGCATCCAAAATTCCCACTAAAGCAAGTCTTACCAAGTAGATCCCCACCCAACTGATGCCCTATATCCAACACAAAGAGTCAGACTCTATAAGGCACAAGAGGCAGATGCTTCCAAAAGAAATGATTCATTAAAAAAATTAATTATTCTTTAATGTTCTTTAATTAAAGAACCTGGGCAATGACTTTGGTTTTTTAATTAAACCCAACTTTAGCTTATTTTTCAATATCCTGAGGTTTTGACGTTCAATCTGTACAGATTCTATTAAAAAACACTCCAACTCATATCAGAACAGAAATTAGTATTAATATTAATATATATAAACTGATAAATACCCAATAAAAGACCATGTTTTTTAAAAAATAAAAGCTATTAAAATGTATATATTTAGAAACAATAAAGAATTCACCACAAACTAATTTATTGGTAATCGCATGGCTTTATTCCTTTTCTCCTTTTGCAAAAATCCATACTATATTACACACATATACACAAGGGAAGCCAACTCACCATATCACTGCTACGTAGAGGAAAATGTACAAGTTTTTGCATTTTTTAAATTTTTTAAAATATTTAAGTAAATGTTTAAACATTTAAATAAATGTTTATTTGTTTTCGAGAGAGAGAGATGGACAGAGTGCTAGCAGGGGAGGAGCAGACAGATAGGGAGACACAGAGTCTGAAACAGGCTCCAGGCTCTGAGCTGTCAGCACAGAGCCCAACGTGGGACTCAAAACCTAATCGACTAAGCCACCCAGGTGCCCCAAGAATGTACAAGTTTTAAAGAGATAATACCATAATTTAATTTAATGGACCCTCTTTTAAAATAATGGTAGTAGTAGTAGTTGTAGTCGTTGTACACTGTAATAGGAATTATAAAAACAACTACAAAACTACAAATATTCAAGATATCTGTATCTCCAAGAGGCTTACCAACTACTTGGAAGGGGCCCCCTTTCTTGAATATAAGATCTCCTCCTAGCCGCCTCCCCACCTCTCTATGCATGCTGGTTTTTTCCTGTCAAGCCAGCCTCTCCTCTCCACAATTCTCTTTCACTGCCTTATGCACACCATCCCACTGCAACTGCTTTGACACAAAGCCAGGAGCTTCCAGTTGCCAAATCCCAGAGCACTGTTTGGTCCTCATCTTATCGCATACGATGCTACTGGCCACTCTTTCTCTCTAGTTTTTAATATACCACTCCGCTGGTACTCCTCACCAATTGGACTATTCCTCCTTCATCTCCTTTTGAGGATCTCCCCCTCCCGAAATGCATTGGATGCTGTCTTCCAAGGTTCCTGCCCTTGTTCTCTTTTCATGCTTTATACCCTCCACCTATTTTATTTACTCTGAAGTTTTAACCATCTTCAATGTCTATATCTGCAACTCAGGACTTCTGGCCTAAATTCTAGGCCTGTCTATCCATATGATTACTGGACATCCCTTCTGGATGGGCCATAATCACATTAAACCTTGCATGCAGATGAACTGATCATCTTCCCTCCAAAACCTGAGGCATTTCCTCTATTGGATAATGAAGCCATCATCCAAACCAGAAACCTGTAAGTTATCTCTGATTTCTCTCAATCATCCCTGTCTATTCAATGAATTACTTCCATTTTTTAAAAGTGGTCTCTCGTCTCCATCTCTACCTACTTTAAGCTCATCAATATTTCCTGCTGGAGAGTTCAATAATCTCCTAACTGACCTCTCTATCTCCAGTCCTTGTCTCAAATCCATCTTTCATATGGTCCACAGAATGGCTTACCTAAAGGCTACTGACCACATTACATCCTTGTTTTACAAGGATGGTTTCTCTTCACCTATTATCAAAGGGTCTGGGCCCTTGATAATGGCGTATGAGGCCCACTGCCTCCTAATACCTTCTATGTTACCAGCCTCTTCTCCCACCTTCTGTTTCAACACTAAACAACTCATGATTCCCCACTCATGTTCCATGTTTCCCACCTCCATCCTTTGTCCACTCAAACCTTCTTCAAGCTCCTCTAGGGCAGGGGGAGCAGCCCAGCCACAGCTGTCACTTTAGTGCTGAGCCCACCATCTGCTTCACTAAAGGTGTCATGTTAGTGGCCAATGATAAATAATGGAAGACAGTATACGGCAAGTCCAAAATGAATGACACCAATAGAAAGCGTTGAAGGAATTTGGACTCATATTGAAAGTCATCGCAATGGGGTCCACACATGCCAAATATTTTCCATACAAGAAGTACAAGAAAGCCAGCACAAGAGCCATGCTCTATTTTTATTTATTTATTTTTTTTTTTTTTTTTTGGGAGAAAACATGTTGGCTACCCACTAAGCCTGCCATCACGAGGCACAATAGTAGGCATTTGGAGATGTGCTAATAATAACAGCTGATATTTATAGAATGCTTATTGTGTATCCAGACCTTTACTGAGAATTCTACATGAATTATATCTCTCAGTCCTCACATTAGCACAATGAAAATGAAACTGCTGCTTTCCGTTATAAGAACTTTACTGTCCTGCTCTACAGATAAGAAAACTGAGGCCCAGACATCAGGTAACTTTACTAAAGGCACAAAGGTTTAATATTAAGGACACTATTCATCAGAACACAAGCCAAACCTCCATACATATTTCACTTAGTTCCCAAAATTGTATGTGTGTATCAATAGCTGACCATGAATGAAAGGTCAAAAGAACCTACTGTGTAATCAAACCTTTAAGCTGTGCTCTTACCAAATAAAGCTACTTCACTGAATTACAGAGTCACTGTCCCTGCCTCACAGACAACATCACCAGCACATCAAGACCTAAGTGGTAAGACCGACAGCTCCTCTTCTCCCCAGTGAGCCCTCCCTTGTGCCCTCTCTTTTGCCCCCGACCTGTCCATATTCTCCTCTGAGTTGCTCCAAACTTCTCCTTCCACCTTTGATTATGAAGGGTGCTTTTAACACAGAAGAGGCAAGGTCTCTTCTTCATAAAAATAGAGAACTCTTCACCTCAGGAGGTGCAGAAACCAAAATATTAACAGACTCTGGGGCACCTGGAGGGCTCAAGTCACGTGAGCATCCGACTTCGGCTCAGGTCATGATCTCATAGCTCGTGAGTTCAAGCCCCGCATTAGGCTTGCTGCTGTCAGCGTGGAGCCCTCCTCAGATCCTCGGTCCCACCCCCCCACCCCTCTCTCTCTCTCTCTCTGTCTCTGCCCCTTCCCTGCTCACACTCTTTCTCTCAAAAAAAAAAAAAAAAAAAAAAAAAAGTCCAAAAGAAACATTCACAGGCTCAAGAAGGAGTTAGATGAGTTAGATAAATTCATGGATAAGAGAACTCTGGGGTTCACATAAAGGGAAGTATGGAACTTGAAGAGGAAACCTCATGCCAAAGGACAGCCACACTTGGCAATCAAATTGAATTCACAGATATGTACTGAGCACCTACTGTGTGCAAAGCACTATTCCAGGCTCAGACGACAGCAGGGAACGAGAGACAAAATCCCTGCCTTTAGGGAGCGTCCAGCTCTGACCACTAGTTGGTTCCTGTTAGAGAAGGCTGCTTACCTCAGGCGATCTGATACACAGAGCAGAGGCTTCCTCTTAACCTTGGGGACCTGGCACTCTCAGGAAGCCTCCTCTGTGCTGTCATAAAAGGGTGCACACATGTGGGCTTTCACCCTGCACAGCTCCAAAGGCAGCTGAACTAGTCCTTGAGATTTGTGGCCAAAGCCTTAAAAAGATTTTGACTCTGACAAACTTGGAGAGGAACAAATCGACAGCAGTAGAGAGTACATTTTGGGAACAACCATAGCTATCAGGTCACATGTAGGAGCTGGCCAACTCAGAGTTGGCCTCCAACAACCCAGAAGTGTCACCCTGTCCTTAAAGGCAGGGCAAAGTGGACTGTGCCAATCAGGGGACAAAATGGCAAAAAGGCAGCATCTGGGTGCAGACTTTAAACATGTCTCTTCAACCATGCTCCACCAGTAAGGGTAAACAGTCTTCCAAAGTCCTAAATCCATCAGTCTCCTCCCACGACCAACACTGAGAAGCAATCAGACACAGTAGTTAGTCACACATACTCTGGAGCAATACTGTCTGGGTTTGAATCCCTATTCTACCACTCATTAACCCTGGCACAGAATCAACCTCTTTGGGACTCAGTAGCCTCATCTTTTAAATGGGAACAATAATTATAACTGCTTCATAGGATGGTTGTGGAAATTGAATGAGCTGATCATGTAAAGCATTTAAAACAGTGTCTGGTGCTCAGGAAATGTGAGCTGTTACTATTACTACTTTTTATATCAATAGGATCATGGGAGCCCCATTGCAGGCCATGGAAAGTTCTGGAAGCTACAGAGATGCCATATAAATGAACAGCTTAGAAGCATACACTGTCCCATTCTGAAGTAAAACCAAAATTCAACCAGATCTCTAAACACATACACCCCAACTCTGATACATGGCTTCTTTCTCTGAATCAGAAAACTAGTTTTCATCACATTCAGTTAAAACTGATTTTTTAAAAAAATTTTTTTAACTTTATTATTGACAGACAGAGAGAGGCAGAGCATGAGCATGGGAGGGACAGAGGGAGAGGGAGACACAGAATCCGAAGCAGGCTCCAGGCTCTGAGCTGTCAGCAGAGCCCGACGCGGGGTTCGAGCCCACAAACCCACAAACTGCGCAATCATGACCTGAACCAAAGTCGGACACTTAACCCGCAGAGCCACCCAGGCGCCCCACAGTTAAAACTGTTTTTGACTGAAGTATACATTTTTCAAAAGGTGAAGGCAAAAGAAAGGGTAGATTTATTCTTCACAATTTCCCCTAGCCTTGGTAAGAGGCTGAGTCTTTGCACAAGAGCTGAGACAAAAAGAAAGGAAAACGAGAACAGGAGGAGTTTTCAGGCTGAGGACCAATCAGCATAGCAACCAAAAGAGCCAAAGCCTGAGTGGTCACTTACAATGAAAACACCCTAACGTGTGTTACTGTTCTAACGAACCTGCGGTGGTGGAAATGACATCAATAAGAAGTCCAAGCAGGTGTTAGCTAATGCACAGACACAAGGGAGAGATGAAAAAAAAGTTAAGTTAGGAAAAACCTTTGTCTGCAAACATAAGCCAAGCAGGCAAGTTGTTTTGGGACTTGGTTTGGCTTGATTTGGTTTTTTAATTTTTTTTTTTTTTTTTTTTAACGTTTATTTATTTTTTTGGGACAGAGAGAGACAGAGCATGAACGGGGGAGGGGGAGAGAGAGAGGGAGACACAGAATCAGAAACAGGCTCCAGGCTCTGAGCCATCAGCCCAGAGCCCGACGTGGGGCTCGAACTCACGGACCGTGAGATCGTGACCTGGCTGAAGTCGGACGCCCAACCGACTGCGCCACCCAGGCGCCCCTGGCTTGATTTGGTTTTAATTGTGGCACAAGACAAGAAAGGTGTCAGTGCATCACAGCAATGGAATCACCTGTGTAGTCCCCAGGCCAAAAGCGAACATTAATGCACCCAAGTTCAGTTCACTAGCCCTTCAATTTGATTGGAATGACTTGTATCTTTCACCTTGGAGTCATAAAAGAACATAAGTTGTTGGCAAAACAATCTGAAGTTGACTTAATTCTGAAGCCTTCTTCTGTCTTTCCATATGCTTGTCAAAACTACTCAGAGAGAACCAGAGAGAAAATATGCTTGCCCAAAGGGGGCGGATGCAGGAGACCAAAAAAAAAAAAAAAAAAAAAAAAAAGGCTACATATACAAGAATATGCCAGATAGTGTACTATATCTGAAAGGTTTTTTGTTATTTACCCTGCTTTAATGAGATGATCCAAGCATTCTAACTTATGAAATTCTTTATTTAGAAAATGTGTCAGTAAACCTACTATAAAGCTCAACATCTTTAGAGCTGAAGAAACAATATCTATATTTACAAACTATGTCCATATCATTTGCACATAGATTATGAGTCCTATAAGCTGGCCCATTACTCATCCTCACAATTTTATCTAACCAAATGCATATTTCTTGAAAAAAAAAAAACTCAACTAAACGTGGTAGAGTATTATGTTGAGACAGTCTATGAGTAAGAAATTGAGAGTCTGGGGTGCCTGGACGGCTCAGTCAGTTAAGCGTCTGTTTTCAGCTCAGGTCATAATCTCACGGTTCATGAGTTTGAGCCCCACGTCGGGCTCTGTGTTGACAGCTCGCTCTCTCTCTCTCTCTCTCTCTCTCTCTCAAAAATAAATAAAAATAAAAATAAAATAAATTGAGAGTCTAAAAAATAGTCCTGAGGGTCACCTACACATACCTGTTACAAAGGCCTATAAAGTGAAGTTTGTATGAGTTTTTAAAACTGATTAAAATCCATGGGATATTATTTGGCTTTGTTGGGGCTTTTACTTACAAATCATTAAGAAAAGTTATAAAAAAAATATGCCTTGGTTTCACTATTGGATAGCAGATGGAGGAGCGCCAACTGAAAGACAAAGTGGTTCCAACCAACCAGAAAAACGGTTGGTTTTTCTAGCCACATTTAAGATTCTAGGCCTGAAATTCAGGACTAATGCCATAATTAATGAGGACGTGAAGAAAGAGTCGGCCAACATTACAGTTCAGGTCCACGCAAGAAAACACTTTTGAGTTCCTCTTATAAGTCAATTCCAATCTCTGCTTAGCTCACCATGCAGCACTGGCCACTCACCCATAAGCAACGCAAGACCAGCACCACGTTATGCAGGGATGTTGGAGAGCATGGTGAGGGAAGGAGAGGCAGGGCTCTAAACAGTAATTACTGGCAGAGTTAGGAAACATCCCTTCACATCTTGCTGACTTGCCTAATTCTACAGACCTTATTTCCAAGCAGGGCACATGCACATACACATTAAATTTATACACTATCATCTCCTAGACAAAACCCTGCAATCATACCTGTGAAGGTCAAGTCTTCTTTTGTTTTCTGGTACGCTGGGGGTCTCTAGGTAGCCAGAAAGAAGGCAGCACATATTCCTAGGACTTAAGGTAGTACCAGCATGGCAACATAAAGTTACTAAAATTTTGCATTTCATAAATCTGTTTCCTTCCTACTATAAAATATCCTTACGAATCAATTGAATCAAACATGAGTTTTGTGGTCCTAAGAAATTAAATGACTTGCTTAAGGTCACACAGTTTGTGATGACAAAGCCTGAACTGGTCCTCATTTCCTGGCTTCCAATATAATGTCTTTTTAATTTTAACCTAACTGCATCCCAATCATGGGGATGAAAACCAGAGACAGGAATGACTATGGGAGCATTTGTTATATTTGATAATCAGAATTTCTGTCTGTGAAACACAGATTATTAGCCATCCAGGGAAAGTTACTGACTTGGTGTTGATGTAGCCTGGGAAACCTACAGAACAGGCCAGGAGAAAAACAGGGCAAACACCCAAAGCCGCAGGCCTCCACCGAATCCAGAGACTAGAGTAGTCACTTGGGTACAGCACGCAGAAAGCACAAGGTAGAGCCTTCACCAGGGGAAGGATGGAATGACCTCAGTAAGGGATTAGAGGGAAGAGATCCCTCAAGCGGGGGGTGGGGGGGGCTCACTTCTGTCACAGAACCTCGAGCTCCTTCTGCTTAAGAAGGATTCAGTACAAAAGCAGAAGGCTCCTCAAAGTTTGTGCAGAACCACACAGGTGCCTCATTAGGTAACAAGACAGGAAGGAAAGTCAGAATGAAATCTCCACAAGTTAGGGTGCCTGGGTGGCTCAGTCTGTTAAGCGTCTGACTTTGGCTCAGGTCATGATCTCGTGGTCCGTGAGTTCAAGTCCTGCATTAGGCTCTGTGCTGACAGCTCAGAGGCTGGAACCTGCTTCAGATTCTGTGTCTCCTTCTCTCTCTGATCCTCCCCCGCTCATGCTCTATCTCTCAAAAATAAATAAATGTTAAAAAAACAAGTTTTTTTTTTTTTAGAGAAATTTCCACAAGCCATCTCGAAGAAAAGTAGAGAAACCTTCCCTCTCACTATTTAAAAATCAATTGCAGGTAATGAAGAGTCCACATCCAAAGGCCTCCCAACAGTCCATGCCCTTATTTACTCCACTTGTTCCCTTCTTCTTCCTTCTAGCTCTCTTCTCCATGGCCTGTCTCACCCACCTCCACTAGTGATGACCAAAGCACTGGGGCCAAAGCATCCACAGTCAGCCTACTGCCCCGACACCAGGCCAGAGGCTGTGAAGCAGTGAAGGGCAAGGTTCTTTGGATCATCCTTCTCTGGCTTCCTGTCAGAATGAGACATTTTGGGTGTTCCCCACCCTCCTAAATTCACAAATGGTCTCTCCAATTTCCACATACGCCATCAAGGATGCCATCATATCCATTTCTTAATAAGAAAGGAACATCCTTCTAAAGGCACAGTGGTCATGGGTCTGTGTAGCCACTGAGCAAACACGTTTGTTTACCATAAGGAGATGCCAACGTGGGGCCGTACCAGTATAACCATCACCGCTCCTCTCAGGCCTACCCACACACAGCTCTGCAGCTTACACCTGACCTCTTACTGGCATGCATGCTTCACCAATATCAAGCTGAGGAATAGATAAGGGGAGGAGAGGCACACACTCCATGAATGTGTATACTCCCTTGCCCTTCTCTCCTCTAAGAATAGAGTTAATCAAGCACAAGGCTCAGGAAAAACTGAAAAAAAGAGAAATTCCTATTAATGTATTGACACTTGCCACGAGGCTTGGCCCATCTCAACAAGTCGCTTTACTTTCACATATACCTGGTCTCTCGCAGGACAGAAAAAGGAAAAATAAAGACGACTTCCAGATAACTATGCTTCTCACAGCTGTGCAGTCAAGAGGGGGGAAAAACACCTTTTATAACTTCCTCTGGCACTTGCTGAAAACTCTGGACTTTGGGGAGGCTATTAGAAAAAGGTTAAATATGAGACTAGATAATGATATACCAAGGGACTCATGTCAGGGTTGTTTGAACACCACTCAGAAGCAATTGCTGTTGAGAGTTGGCGACCACTTTAAAGAGCTCTGGAAGAAGGCGAAGTCTGCAAGTAAATGCTCTGTGGTGCCCCTGGGAGGAGCAGGCGAAAGACTCCTGATTTTGCACAAGCATCCGTGAAAACACTTATTCTCCATTCTTTAATTCAAAGATTACTAGGTACCCACATCTGGTAACTATTTCCTATATGGAGCATGTTTTCTTGTATTGTTCTTCATTTGATTTTATTTTTACCAAGATACCCCCTCACATACACAACAGTACCCTCCTCCTTTCTTTCACTGTAAGCTACAGGGGCCTCTGGTCTACATCTTTAGACTTCCGTATTTCCTTTATTCTCCACAAACGTGTCAGTCAATTATTTAAGAGGATTGTATCAATAAGCATTTACTTCAAAGGTCCTATTTGTGCAACTTAAAAATTAGTATGCGACCTTTCCTGCCCCTAAAACTTGATCAGTCGCCCCTTAAAAAATTTGTGGTGTTACCCAAAGCACTTTGAGCTATCAATTACAGGGTTATGAACAACCAGCCACTGAAGCCACCTGATTGGCTTCTCGTCCCTTGGTGCTTTATAATGATAACTAGATAGTATATAATTACACGGTCCCCAGAAGATACTTATAATTGAATCACAGGGCATTTTGTGAATGTTTGGGACAGCGATTAGAGGACCACAAAGTGATAGTATTTCTAACTCTCGCCAGCTAGAATGTAAATGAAGCACCCTAAAATTCAATTATAGGAGTCCTTTAGGTATTAAATAATTATAATACAAATCACATTAGGGGGCAAGTTTTTTTTTTTTTCTAATTGAACTGTCCCCATAACCCCTGAAGATCACATTTCCTAACAGTCCGCACAACAACACAGCTGGATTTTCAGATTTATAGTTCTCCCTCCAGCTGAAAAAGCCGTACCAAAGGTAGAACATATGCAATAGCCTGTTGGTACTTTTGTTTTGCCCGCTACCTAGTCGACCTACTAAGCGAGTTGGTCTCACTGTAGCTCCACTCATCCCATAAATGTGCTGTATAATTAGAACATCTAACATCATCGTGCAAAAACAAAATAGCTATGAAAATATTTACACGTGTAATTTAATAGAAACGGGATACTTCACCCATCATGTGAACATTCACCTATTCTCAACACCCAGAAATGATTTATTTCTTCCCCTCACCTTTCCCCTTTCTCCAGCTCCCCTTCCTAGCTCTCCTTCCTATTCTCAACAGTTCCTTCTGCCCTCTGTACCTGCTTTCCCTCAGGGCAGGTTGTGACAGGTGTAGTAAAGCCTCCAGGAGTGACTGTAGTTGGTCCCTAGTGCTCAGGGCAAGGATATAGAAGCGGCGAATGTAGATCTTTTTCAGTCATTGTCTTTTTGCTTCCATTTCTTAAATTCTTAAAGAGAGAGAAGGTAATTACTACTCCTCTAACTCAGGAAACTCGGGAAAGTAGAATCAGAAATACTTCTCCCCTGGCTGGTTTGCATAAACACACTGTCAAGGGAAGGTTGAAAGGATGGTCACACTGTGAAGTTGCTCCTACAACCAACCCAGCAAGTCAAACAGAAAACAGGACCCTTCTCATTCCTCTGGATGCTCTGAATCACATCCAGGGCACAGGCAGAAATTCCCCCAACCTCTGAATGCTACACCTAGCACATATCCGCTTACAGGGGATTTGTAACAGATCTATTTTCCTCTACTTAAAAAACATTTTTTTCAAGGCCAGTGATCAAAAATGTAAGACTAAGAACTGAAAAAATATCAGTCCCCCCAGCAGAGCCCAGAGTTAAAATATAATCTCTGATTAGTGATTAGTAGAACATCACAGAAATAAATATACATATACATACATATGTATAATTTTCCAGTAGATTTGGCCTTGTAATGACATTTGCTCATGAGAAAAAGAAATTCACTCATCCCAACACCAGAACACTACCTAAGTGTGTCCTGCAAAAAAAAAAAAAAAAGGGTCCCATAGAGACCAAGAATATAGTGGCATTTGGTGCTCTTCAATGAGAGCATCAACACCATCGGTTTCCTCCTTTTAGCTCCTGAAATAAAAATATTCTCATGCACGGAGCACAATAGCACAGGCTACAGCCCTTCCTCATGGAGTGTGATTCTCTCTGAGAGTCGCCTTCTGCTATGTTTGCAGGAACCACTCTCCCAGGACTGTGTAGCCCTTCTAGATCTTTCCTTACACCTCAGAGTCAAGAGCGAAGGAACCAGAATGGCTGACCATGACTACATAGAGGCTGAAGTCATAAAGGACTCGGGATGATGGCGCCACTCTGGCCAAGGTGGAGCACGTTATCAGGGCAGCCAAGGAGACCCCTCCAGAGGAAAGTGGAGTTAATTAGTCTTTTTATGCACACACACATGCCAGCTTCACACATTTAAAAAATAGACCCATGCTAAGCAAAGGGCCTATTTTAGCACTGTCTTGTAAAAACTAGATAGACGGGTACTCTCTCTCCTTTCTAGCAGTAACACTGGCCCTAACACACTTTCTGGCTTTAGCTATTCTAGCCTGAAGAACGAAGAGGTAATGTGCAAAGTGCATCCGAAAAGCACTACAACAAAACAACAATTTTCACTCTCACACAAAGACTTGAGCCCTGGCGAATTAACGTACCTAATAATTAATTGGCATTCCTGTAGAAAATGTTCCTTTTGCAATGTAGCCACTGGGCTGCTATGGAAAAACATCCCAATTTATACTCGCTGAACAAATGATTTGATCAGTGACCAAAGTAAGGAGGCGTGACTGCTCTCCAAGCATGAGCTTTTCCGCATGGCCTGAGTCAGGCACCGTACAGCGAGGCTGGCATGGTGCCAAGGGCCCACCTGCCAATGAGACTAGAAGTTTCTGAAGAGCTACCACAGACCCAATGCTGGGACAGTCCCCCAAACAAAAGGCGGCCACCGAGTTCAACAACTGGCTTGCAATGGCACCATATGCTCCACAATATTGTCCTGCTGCAACACTGGGGCCTGTCTTCAGTGTTCCCGGGTGCTGCACAGCTGTCAGCCCATGAGCTGTTTTATCATTATTTTCACTGTTTTATTACTTTTCTGGGAATTCAAATCAGTGTAACCGCGCTTGATGCACCGGGTGAAAAATGGTGTCTCCCTCCCCCTCCTCCTTCAACCTAATGAATTGCCTTTTTTCATATCAAAGAGTAATGAGCACCAAAGCACATAATATTTATTCATGGAACAAAAGACATAGGATGGAGGGGGTGGGGGAAGCAGGAGCCGCTCCTGAGTGTGGAGAGCAGAAAAGCTGGACATTTTAAAGGAGCTCCTCACTCTGATTCCCAGGGACACTGGGTTCAGTTTATAGGGAAATCCAAGCCTTTCAGCTCTCCCCATTCTATCCCTTGGAGCCCTCCTTCAGGTAAGAACCTCGTCACTGTTTAGAGACCTTGCTGCTGAGAGGTGACAGCAACCAAACCTAACTCGTACCAAAGACTTGACAGTGAACTGTCTAAACCTTTTTTTCATCAGTGGACTTACCCTAAAACGCCTCCTCTTTCTCTCTCATGAGCATTAAGCCAGTATACCTAAGAGGCGCCTGGGTGGCTCGGTAGGTTAAGTGCCTGACTGGTTCAGGTCATGATCTCTCGGTTCATGAGTTTAAGCCCCACATCAGGCTCTGTGCTGCTGGTACAGAGCCTGCTTGGGATTCTCTCTCTCTCTACCCCTCCCCTACTTGTGCTCTCTCTCTCTCTCTCTCTCGAAATAAACTTAAAAAAAAGAAAAAAAGCCAGTATATCTAAGAACATTTGAGGTAGATCCTTTTACCCCCTATATCATTTTGGCCTCCATTGTGGATGAGGGCATGATCTGGCCCAGGGAAGAAGTGCCATAGAAATAATGGCGATATTGAAGCCTTGCTTACCTCAGATGACATGAATTTTATCTTCCTCCCTTTCTGCAATAATCAATCTCTCACATTCTGTCTTCAAGTCTTCTTTTTAATCCAGAAAATAGAAAATAATGTACAATGGTAGAAATAACTTAACCCAACCCATGGTTAATCTTTGTCCTTATAGACACAGACAATTTAATTGTCCCCTTTACAAAGGATCCCCAAATTGGGAGGGGCAGGATGGACTACTAAGTCAAGTTAATGCTAAATGAGCCATGTTTCTTGAAGGCTTCCCTGAATGCATGAGCCATCAAAGTGAAAGGAAAACTATTCTTTAAGGTAAGATAGCTATTAAACAAAGGTTCCTCAAAAACAATCCACTCTCACGCTGAGAGAGAGTAAAGGTAAAGGGCACGTGAACCACATGAAATTTTAACACCCGTGGCTGAGTTGCTGTTTCTTTCTCCCATTTTATTACTCAGTATCTTGCATTTTTCCATTTAAAAAGTCTATGTTGAGAATCAAGAAAAAAAAAAAAAAGATTTGTTTAAACTGTGAAAAATATTTACAATTTTAAAAAATCATAAAATAATCCACTTCTTCTTATAACCTGTGCCACCCAAACGGTTGTGAATTTTAACACTGCAGAATTTCTCATCTGGATAATTTCCCTTAAACCCAGTAACGGAATCCTTTTCTGAAGCAACACTCTTGCGTCTTCCTCTTATAGTCTCATTTTTGTAAGTCTGTCAAAGCTAATTATCTCTCTCTTCAAATTTATGGCTCTTCAGTGTATCATAAACATATATTATGAAAAGTTGAAGAAAACAAGTGAAGTGTGCATTATAGTGTGAAGGAAAAAGACAGACATAAATAATTATTCAAAGTATCCATTCTTTGTTAATAAAGGAAAGAGAAGGGCATTAGAAAGAGTGGATGGTGGGGGCGCCTGAGTGGCTCCGCTGGTTAAGTGTAAGTCTGACTCTTGACTTCAGCTCTGGTCATGATCTCACGGTTCCTGGGTTCGAGCCCTGCTTCAGGCTCTGTGCTGACAGTGAAGACCCAGCTTAGATCCTCTCTCTCCCTCTCTCTGCACCTCCCCCGCTCTTGCGTGTGCATGTGTGCTCTCTCTCATTCTCTTTCTCTCAAAATAGATAAACTTTAAAAAAAGAAAGAATGGATAGAAATACCAAAGCCAGCCAATCCCCCTTTCCTCTCCCATATATGGCTGTCCCCACCCCGTGAGCCAATACCAGAAACTCCTACCCCATCACTTTAGGGTAAAGAGGGAAGCAAAATTCTCAGGTTTGCAATCCTTTGACATTCCAGACCACAGATAAACACGAAGCCTACCAAACCTGTAACACAGACAGCTTGTGCCTCCGTGAAGGAAACAAAGACACAGGATAGGATTCTCACAAGCACAGCTATCATTAAGTGCCCTTACTTGAAACTATTTCTGAGTGTTCCAATTCCATCTGAGACCACAAACTTAAAGTTAATAAAAGGCTCCTGAATGATTCATATCAATCCTTTCTACCTAAGAACAGGATCAAACACTGAAAAAGAAACCGCCCATTTGAATTTCAATGGTCTAAGGGCCAGATATCCCCATCCTCAAAGTATCAGTTTATCATACTTTGTCATCCTTAACGTTACTATTATATGTTCTTAGTTCATTGTGGGCTCTAGACATATTCCACTCTAACACATACAACCTGCCAAAAATATTTTTTTTAGTATGGTTATTTACTGTTATGACCAACAAGTTTCTTCAAATAGTCCTTGAATAGGTTCTGAGAATTAAGCAGCATGAAATCCAAACCTAAAATCATTGTTTCCATACTTCACCGAAGAAAATGAATGTGTTTTTAAAAAATCCAATAGCAGCTGCAAACCATTTAGGAATTCCTAGTTACACTGCAAAATACGCTTTCAACCATTTAGCCACAACAATTTCTAAACTGAGAAAGTTGCTTCTTTATATAAACCACCTCTGTTTACCAAACATCAGAGAGCCTCCCAGTAAAGGGCCAAGGCAGGATGTGAGTGGTGAGGGTATGTTGCAATCCTGGAGGTGCTGATCTGCACACTCTGCTGCGAGGAAATACCTTAAGTGATTAAAGATAAACACCACCTGCATGCTTTGCAAAGGGATCCATTGCTATAGCCACACACTCTTCTCTGGGATGGATGCAGGGAGAAAGGATGGACTGAAATACCACAGTGGATTAGAACTGGGACAATAGGAGCTCGGAACAGAAGATGGGAACAGGCAAAGGGAATGTATGTTTTACCCCCGCTGGGAGCTCTGGCATTATTATCACTTAGACATTCTGAAGTTAAAAGCCAAGAATAAATGATTATATGAGTTTTAGCTCTTTTCCTTTACTTAGCATCCAGAAAATTCTGTTGCGCTCTGACACGTCAAATTTCTTTGCGTTAATGCGAATGTTGACCCCAGACACTCCCATTTATGAATTTATTTAACTGTCTAGTTATTGAACTCCCTTTGAAACAAACAAAATTCCAAAATAAACAAACATTTAAGTAAAAAAAAAAAAAACTAAAAATGTCTGAAACACATTTTGCAAGGTATTTAAAAAAAAAAACTACAATAATGTACGACTTGACTATAGTCATTTATTTCCTATTACAAATCACCTCTGGATTCTTTCAACGGGAAAGAAGAAAATGCTTTCCAAAGGAATTAGAAATTAGAAGTTTATTACAACAAAGCTATGATCTCAATAGCCTTTGGAAAAGTTTTTATCTAATAGTATCATCAGATATCTATATCAGATAATAGTATCTGATATCTATCTAATTAGATAGATCTATCTAGATAGATCTAATATCTAATATCTATCTAATTATCCAACAGTATCATCAGATATCTATGAAATAACTAATATTGAAAACATATAATCATTTACCTGTCTACAATCAATGTAGAGGTAAAAGTTACACTTCGTGCAAAACTCCAGGTAGTCGTTCACCTTGTGCACAGGTGAAAGCAATCCCTGAACGAAAACACTCCAGTGCGAGAAATGAAAGAAACAGACCCAGGAACCTTCGGAAGTAAACACAAAAAAGTAAGATGACGTTCCTCAGAGGGACAGGAGACCAGCAAAACTAGACTGTCAGCAGGAAAAGTCAAAGGTTGAAATGTATTGTATGACCAGAGCAGCAACGTTAAGGAACTCCTAAGTTTATCATATTGGACAGCCTAATTAGAAGATCAGGAGCAAGATTCTTATTTTACACACAGAACTAAATCTTACGATTTAAGACGTTGAAACAGAGGCTATCTAGCTGTCTTTAGACTGAAGCTCCCCTAAAGTCTGCACGGAGCACATGGCTGCATTAACTCAGCTGGCCACAGGTTTTGTGGGTTTGTTTTTTTTTTTTTCCCCTAAGATGCTACGTGGCTGAGCTAAATGGCAGAAAAGGGCGGCTGCTAATCAACATGTACATCATAACTTGAAACAGAAGGCCTAGTTTATCAGAATCCCCTAGCAGAGAATGACCTATAAAGTTTAGGCCCCCATTCCTACCCTTACCACTTACATTCCTACCCTTGGTTGGCTCCTGTGGTTCAAATAATTGCCACCAACATCTTATACAAGCTTCCAGGTCTTACTGCCACTATGGCAAAGGTGAAGCATAAAGTGGTGATAAAAAAGACAGGGAAAGGAAGGACACACAGGCCAGAAGTATACGAGGCCAAGGGACAGCAAAGTGGGGATCCTCATTATCAAACAGCAGAGCTAGGCAAGGACCAGCACCATAGGAGAGACCACGTATCTTAATTTTGGCTCCCGTTCAAACTGATCTTACAACCTAAAGGAAGAGGACTTGTCCTTGGTGGAGCCCGGTTATTTCAAAAATCCAGTTGCTCACACAACCTTTTTTTTTTTTTTTTTTTCCCAACGTTTATTTATTTTTGGGACAGAGAGAGACAGAGCATGAACGGGGGAGAGGCAGAGAGAGAGGGAGACACAGAATCGGAAACAGGCTCCAGGCTCCGAGCCATCAGCCCAGAGCCCGACGCGGAGCTCGACGCGGGGCTCGAACTCACGGACCGCGAGATCGTGACCTGGCTGAAGTCGGACGCTTAACCGACTGCGCCACCCAGGCGCCCCTCACACAACCTTTTTGAGAACAAATGCTTCAGGCAGGTAAAGGCAGAAAAGCGTTGTAGCCAAGAGCACAGATTCAGGAGCCAAACTGCTCCAGCTATGTGAAAACTCGGGCTATGAGTATGAGCATCTCTGTGTAGGGCAGCTGCTAGGCCAGAGGTGAATCAAAATGACCAAGAACTCCAATGAAGGGCAGTCTTCAGGCCATTTCAGCACACGTGTATAATGAAAACTGATAGGACTTCTCACTGTCTAAACAAATGCTATCGGGTGACTGTCGAGGCAAGTCCATTTTGATGCATTTTCTACAGTTGGCCAGGTCAGCGGGTTGTTATTACCATGTTACACAGATGACTGGATTAGTCAGGGTAATTTAACCTGTGGGAAGCAGCAACTCACAGGCGTGAGATGTTTACGACCACTCAAACCTGCACCCACTGCCACCCCAGGTACTATATCACCAGCTGAAGTACATTTCACAAATAAAGCCACACAGGCCTCGTGCAACACAAAGCTCAGGAAAGGTAGAGAACGACAAACTTGTTCAAGAAAGTGAATTTCCTACTTTCACAGCATGAACAGGTACTGGCTAACTAGACTCCCACTAACTTCCTTTTCAGGACCAGATGAAAAGAAGGCAAGTAATTCCTAGAAGATATGTTGCCAGATACACAACCTTTATAAACTAAAAGTGTTCGCCCTAGACCGAATAGCCCAACACCAGTTACTAGAGTTGACACTTTTTCTTGAAGCTGTACTTTTAAGGACACACAATGATCATCTGCTCTAAAACAGGTTATAATAAGATTCAGGTACTATATTAAACCATATTAGATTAAGAGATTTTTTTTTTTGGTCAACCTTTTCTGTTTATACATATTACGTATATAGAAAGAAATCCAAATCTGTGCTACAGAAATGCTCACATATGTATAAGGAATATATGAATAAGGATGTTCACTGCAGTAATGTTTAATTGGCAGAAAATGAGAAACTGCAAGAGTGTCTTCAATAAGGGATCACTTAATAAATTATGGAACATCTATTTATGGAATGCTATGTAACAGTTAAAAAGAATGACTTTAGGATCTATATGTAATGACTTGGGACACATCTCCAAAATACATTATGTGGAAAAAGTGAATCTCAGAACCATATGTATGATTCCGTTTATGCAGAAAAAAATGCTAACATGTGATGGTGTACAATATATAGTATATATGTAAGTGAACAAAAGCAGGTCTGGAGAGATATTATAAACCATGCTAACTCCTGAGCAGGGGGAAACACTGAGGACAAGAATTAAGCCACTTTTTAATCTACTTGCTTTCATTTAGCAATTTATTCAACAAATATCTCGAGTTCTTCCTATGTACAAGTAGGTCTTTTTGTGGCCATGAGAATATGAAGATGAATAAAGAGATAAAATCCCTGTCCTCACTACCTGGTATTTTATTTCCGTATTGTTTAAAATTTTTCTCACTTAAAAAAGATGTCATAACCCCCTCTCCAACACTTAGGCAACTGAACAACTTTTGCCGGAACATTTTCACTCGAGACAGCCCATTTCATCTTTGAACAGTTTTAATTTTCACATAATCAGGTTTTTTTTTTTTTTAACGCTTATTTATCTTTGAGACAGAGAGAGACAGAATATGAACGGGGGAGGGTCAGAGAGAGGGAGACACAGAATCTGAAACAGGCTCCAGGCTCTGAGCTGTCAGCACAGAGCCCGACGTGGGGCTCAAACTCACGGACTGCAAGATCATGACCTGAGCTGAAGTCGGGCGCCCAACCGACTGAGCCACCCAGGCACCCCAGGGTTTTTTTTAATAGTAAACCAAACCTGGCTCCTAATAACTGCCAACCACCGATCCTGACTTTATCCCCTTTTGGCCAATAAAGAGCACATCTCGTCCTTCCTTCACTTGACGGTGCTTCAAATATTTTAAGAAAGCAATCATACTCTCTAAATCAGACCAAACACCTCCAGGTCTTCCAACTGTTCTTCACATACACGGTTTCAAGTCCTCACACCTTCCTGCCAGCTTCTTTCTAAAGGTTCTCCTCTTTATCTAATTTCCTCTAAAAGCCTGATGTCAAGCCGTGATCATGGTGCTGCCAAGTGTCACCTAGTCAAAGACGATCATCTGCCTCATTTTTAACCTTAATCTTCTTCTCTGCCACACCACCTAATAATCCTCTCCTCGCACAAAGCCATGGCTACAGAAAGCCATGGCTACAGAAAGCCATGGCTACAGAAAGCTGGCAAGAAGACACAAAGCATTTAGCACCCTGGGATTTTCCTAAATGTTAGTTTATTAACGACTTCCACTAACGTGGTCTCATAAAACCACAAGACCGTTTCATACGGCTAACCTGAACCATGAAACGATGCCCTGCAGGGTGCATCCAATGAGAGCAAGGAGGCCCCTTTCACCAAGGTACCCCCAGCGCCTAGAAATAGTGCGCAATATGCAGCAAGCAGTTGCTCAATTCCTAATCACTCGATGTTGGCTTATGCAGGAGTGAAACAAGACTCCAACCACTCAACTTTAAGCCTGCACTTGGACGGGGTGGGGGGGCAAACAATTGGGAGATAGGCAAGGAATTCATAAAAATAGGCCTAGCCTTTGTGCTGTGAAGTCTTTGCGACTCTTACATACATATTAATTCATTGGGGCCTAACAATCACTCCATGAGGTAAAAACAAATGACTACTGTTCACCTTGTGACAGACAAGGAAGGAGACAGAGGCAGACAGTCGTGAAGTGAAAAGTCATGAAGTTAGAAGGTCACGTGGCCGCACAGTGGTCCTTTAACTCCTTCCAAGGGACCTTCTGCCGCACCTCCTCCTTTCTCCGCTCCTTAAGTAATGAGAGTGTGTTTGAAAAGCTGTGGGTAAAGCCACACTGTGTACTTTCAACATCCTAGGGGAGCTCCTTATTTAAATCAGGGTTTCTCAACAGCAGCAACACTGATATTTTGGACCAGGTGTTGTGGGCACACAGTAGGTATTTAGCTTCATCCCTGGCTTCCACCCACTGGACAGCGCGAGCATCCACTCTGGTTGGGACAACCAAAAATGTCGCGCAACATTGCCAAATGTTCCCGGAGGGAGAGAGGGAGCAAAATCTCCACTGACTGAAAACCACTGATTTAAAGGAATCCTATAGTAGTAAATCCATTCCAGTGGCAGTAGTAATAATTTAAGAAAGCACGAAAATATTTTAGGAACGTGATTTTTCCCATATACAAACCATACTGCCATTAGCTCTTGAAAACATATGTATTTGAGTTTTCCTAAGGTCTAAAGGTTCAGAGGGGACTACTAAAAGCATACTTTACCTCTGTGAGCTCCCAAGGCACCAGGATACTGTTTACCACAAATGAGCAAAACCGATCATCTCTCTTATTTCTTCCCCTTGCTATCCATTCCAGGTGATGCCTCCAAAATCGTCATCCCTTTTCGCCTCTCCTACCTTAACACTACTTCCTTAAAGCCCTTTCCTGGGCACCAGTCCCTTTACATTCACGCTCAATCACGGAGTTGCTTTCAGCATCTAACAAACAATCAAAGAAAGAAAAATAACCAACCACTGTGAGAATAAAGGGCACTGGCCGAGCTTGTCTTTTAGAGCCGTGCAATCCTTTTGAGTCAGTTATGACCCAGGTCGAACCGCACAAACAGACCCGCAGCACTTCAGCCCTTTCCTTTGAAGAGGAAGAAGCCTCTGTCCAGACAGGAGTTTTCTGGAGGTGTCGAAAGATATCGTGAGAGGAGAGATCTACAGTAATGTGTCCTAATAACGTCTTCACGTGCACAAGTAAACACTTACATAGTTGAAGGCTGGAGGGTCCGCCACACGAAATGACACAAGCAGATTCTACGCAACAGGATGGAGATTTAAGGAACTAGAAAGGAAATTCTGGAAGTTGTTAGTCAGAAAATTAAATGTTTCACTTAAGTTTTCCACAGTGGTTAAGTCATCGCTGAGGAGGACGAATGTTAGTTATTCGTATTTTAAAAGAGTCTACTTTAGCTTAAAGGTCACTCCAACCAATGGGAGGTGCACTATAATTAAAAAGAAGTGTCTAAATTATTCCTAAGGAATCACTTTCTTTCTGTCAGAGGAAGTATTGCAAGCCTTTTGAGATTTTTATGAAATTCCCCCAAGAATAGTGCGCACAGTTTGCCTTGAAACTCCTGAGCCACAGTAGTAATTTCCTTTCTCTATGCACGTGTGTATGTGGCCCTGAGGGAATGCTGTGCTTTCTTCCCCAAAT
The DNA here is from genome assembly GCF_014898765.1 of Herpailurus yagouaroundi. Classification (NCBI taxonomy): domain Eukaryota; kingdom Metazoa; phylum Chordata; class Mammalia; order Carnivora; family Felidae; genus Herpailurus; species Herpailurus yagouaroundi. The sequence continues at coordinate 48,346,355 of NW_024412376.1, read as the reverse complement.
GGAGTTGCTTACCCACAACTCAAAAGCTCCTCAATAACAGAACAGCCAGGTAGACTTAAGGGAGGAAAGAAAGGTGTGCTCCTTCCCTGATCCATTAAATGAAATTCTATGATCTTTAAGTATTTATTATACAGCAGGCTTTCAACTCCATCTTCTGAGTAACTTTATCCAACCTTACTTCTTTAGTTCTTTAACTTTTCTTATGTTTAAACACAAGAGTTTTTGGGGGTTTTTTCTTTTTTTGAAGTTAGGAGAATTAATCAGTTCTCAGCGATAGCTGGTTTTCCAGGAGCTACATTTCCAACTCACACACATGAATAATGAATTTTTGGAATGGGTCTGTCTGAAAAGCATGCGGTATTTTTAATGAAAATTTAATTTGGGGGGTCCTAGAACTTTGGAGCAGTTATCTGTAAATCAGCCACGTTTAAAAAAAAACCCAAAAACCAAAAAAAACAAAACAGAAATCAATGTCAAATTAGTTTGAAACAGCAGAAAAGTAAAGCATATTATTTTACTTAAAACGTCATGAGAAGGGCATATAACTTGGCCTGAAGCTGTTGAGAAGTCACTGGTAACAAGCCTGATGCTGATTAAAATACAAGCAAACCAGTTATCCCCTTAAACCTAGCTAGAATACTGAAAAGCCTACAAAGAATATACCCAGTCTTGGATGCAAGAGGTTGATTTAGCATTGTAACTTCTGTGAAGTAGTATGGACTGTGCAGCAATACTGTTGAACAAACGAATTGAAATTCTTCAATTCAGCCTCTTCTCCATTATTTGTGCTAATGAAGAGTTAAGTGGCATACAAAATCAAATCTATAATTAATCCAAAATAATTGGCCTCCTCCCCAATAGTTTCATTAGTTATGAGTAGGAAACACTGAAATTAAATTTCTCTTATTGCTTCTTCCCACTCTTTTTTTTTTTTTTCCAACGTTTATTTATTTTTGGGACAGAGAGAGACAGAGCATGAACGGGCGAGGGGCAGAGAGAGAGGGAGACACAGAATCAGAAACAGGCTCCAGGCTCTGAGCCATCAGCCCAGAGCCCGACGCGGGGCTCGAACTAGTGACCTGGCTGAAGTCTGACGCTTAACCAACTGCGCCACCCAGGCGCCCCTCCCACTCTTTGATAAAGGTGCAAAAGGTCAGTGAAAAGACCAAAAGGTTGGCTGCCAGAGGAGAAGGAAAAACAAAGTAAGCAGTTATAGGGTCTGAAAACTAGATAAACAGCCTCTGAGTAATAGAGTGAAGAAAATGCAAAGCTATTTGGGAGAGTTAAAAGGTAGATATTATAAAAATCGTAGGACTGAGTGAGTTTTAAATATGTTCCTCTTTATAAGATTTTGACGTCTGACTGATTTCACAGCTATCTATCATGAGTGATGTGGAAAAGATGACAGAATTTAGCCATCCTAAGATCAAGAACACAGTATAAGACTGTTAATTAACAAACATAGAGCACTAATCACAAATAAAATTCCATAAATGGCATTACATAACATGTAAGTACTTCAAATGTGTCTAAGAATTCCTATGTGATGTATAAAGTGGTTTATTATACTGGATTCCTTGTATGGAAGTAGCACTGAGAAGAGAAACAGGGAGAGAGACCCCCCCCCCCACTCCAACACCACACACACACCATTCTTATCCCAACCAATGGAAGAGCTCGGTCAGGAAACCTCTTTAGACACAGTTGGCTATTGGTTTCATGGAGATATTTAGAAAATAACTCTACATAACTCTATTTTAATGTTTGAAATTCTCCTCTTTCTTCTTACAGAAATGTCAGTAAACCAGGTTTCCTCCTATCAGGTAGCACAAACCTACAAAGATTCTAAAATTTGCTCTTACAATTCTAGCAAGTCAGGATAGAAAGTATCAAACACACTACCTCTTTGAAAACCCAGTTTTCCCTGGGAAAGAACTCAGCCCCAAGAGCGGTTGGTAGATTATGATTAATGATTAACTAAATGTGCTTCTACTTTTCTGATCTCTGGCTATCCGGTGCTAAATAAAGTGCGCCACAACCAAAGAACATAAATAACATAATTAAATATGTATCGGAGCTTTAAAAAAAAAAAATGCTTCTTAAGAACTAAAAGACGCTTGTGAAACACAGAGAAATGAAATTCCAGGAACTTTTTCACAAACTTAAGGCACACCCTGTGTGGGCTATGGAAGGCTTTTCAAGAAGCCAACTGTCAATCCTATCACCCAGGATAGCAGTTGAACAGGAGAAGCCAATGAAAAGGTTCCTAGGAAAAATCTAGAAATGGTTTGGCATTACAAGCCTGCCAAATGATTTACCTTCAATTTACCTGCCAGTAATTTACCTTCAACAGGATATTCAACAGGATAAGAAATGGGAAACCAGGTTCATTTATAAGGAAGTTTAGCACTGGACTAGTATGTTGACATTTCCTGGATCTGTTCCCGAAATGGATAAGAACATTTTGGATATGTTGCAGTTTTCTCCAATACTCAGTAATTAGTAAGTTTATTATCAACTGAATTTTATGTGATAAACTCTTCAGAGTGAGAACCACACAGAGCTATGCAGTCTGGAAACTGTGTATAAATTACGCACACTCTGAAAGTTATAATGGTGCTAACAGAGTGAAAAGGTCACGAAAACACTGGACTTATCCAGGTCAAGTAAGGCTACCACCATTTTGAAATTCTGAAGACTGCGCTGTCAGGCTTTTCGGTTGTGCCTGAATGATTACACCTTTGTCAAGTCAGTCTCTCTTTGACTTGAAAATGAATTTGTCAACGGGAATTTACTTTAAAATTTTAACCTGACCTTCAATTCCAAATACAAAGAATGAAAAATGTCTCTTGTTACCACAAGTAATTAAAACTATTTTAGGAAAAGATCACTTTTCAACTGAGACTCTCCTGAATATACAAAAAAGTGCAAGTGTGTTGGGGGGGGGGGGGGCGGTTAAGGGTCATTTGACTACTTGTCCAGGAACTACCTTTCACCAGAGGTACTGCAGCTTCAAACCCAAGCCTTTTTGAACTCCCTGCTCTCTTAACGGGGCTATTAGGGACCCACACGAAACCCAGGCTCCTTCCAGCAGCCTGGAACCATGGAAGATTTCTATTTCACCTCGCCCACCCTTTTTGTTTGCTTGTTTTTTTAATTCACGTCTATGCTTGTAAATATGTAAGGAAACAAATCAAAAGAAGGAAAGAACTGATTAGACTGACTTCTCAACCCAAACCAGGCAGAAAGAGAACTAATCGATATTTAGTACTTTGGACATATTGGCCCTAAGAAGGGAAACAATAGCAATAAAACAGAAAAGAATCCTATTCGTCTTTATTTTTATCATCACCATTATTATTATTTGGCTCTGGTGATTATTGCTCTTCTTTAGGGTTTTTCAGATAGCCCAATCTGAGGACTAAATATAATTGTTCTGTGGCCCAAGCAGAGCCCAACTATAATCCAGTAGCCAATCAAGAAAATGAAGATCAAGATTTTCTTTGCGACCTCTGCTTTCAAGATTTTATCTCATACACAGGCTAAGTTAAGGTAGCCTTTCATTTCAAGGGCTAATATGAATTTTTAAATTAATTATTTTTAAAGAAAAAAATAGCTTAGAGAAGAGGATAACATTATCTTCTTTCCTTCTTTGTGGTACACAGGATTTACAAGCAACTCTTTGCTTAAGATTTAAGGCTGTTTATTTTCATTACTCTCATCACACATACCTCCCACTGATATATGTGAAATACAGCTGAAGCTAGAATACATCCCTGTTCCATACACAGCCTTGGCGTTTACATCAATCTAATCAATGGGCTAAATTATTGTCAAAAAATTGACAGAAAAGTGCTATTTTTCAGGCAATTTTTCAAGTCTGTTGTTAACTTGCTAAACTGGGATTCACTATGCTACTTATAGTTCAGGTCTGCTCCATTCAAGTAAGATTGTCTTTGCATTTTCAAAAGTAAGCTCTGGCTTGGGCTTTCTACCTCCTTCCAGGTAACGTCAGAATCCAGGACTTGCTTCCACCTACGTATGTGTTATAAGCCAGGCGCGCGCACCCAGAGTCCTCCCTCTACCCGTCCGCAGGCCCAGACGGCACCCTCCGAAGAACCTAACCCAAACACGAAAACTTTCTGGCCGCTTACTCCACTGTGCTCGCCAGTGATCAAAGGCGACCGGGCACCAGGAAGGGCACTGGCTTTTGTTCCAGCGTTGCCCAGAAGGCGAGGTAACGCCACAGCAGTCCTCCCCCGAAAGGTCGGGAGAAATTCCCTGGAACTGAGATTTTGGAGCCTCACGAAAAAGCAGCCGATTTTTACGCAATCCTTGCGTGTGGGGTGTACAAACACGTGAAAAGAGGGCGTGGAGCAGGCAGGGATGAAATTCTCAGTGCCTTTCAAATTCTACTTCAGTCTTAGGTTCACAAAGTGAGTCTCCCCATAGGTGGAAGTGCGCGAGGGTGGCGGGGAGAGGGAGACCACGCGGACTGGAAGAGAAATAGGTACGAAAAGGGCACGCGAGATACAGTCTAGATGCAGGTCCAGCCCCGCCTCCGGGCACAATCAGAAAAGCTACAGTGTGTCAGTGGCTTTCGGCTTCCTGTTTGTAAAGCCAGAACCTCCCTCCCTGACTTCGGTGACAGACGTTCTTCCTCAAAACAGAGTCCGCCTCTTCTTCGCGCTCGGGCTGGATCGGGGGCAGGAGGAGTGTGGGGCGAACGCAGCGCGGGCAGCCGCGGCGGAGGGGGCAGGGCCGCGGGGCGCAGCGCCCCTCCCAACCGGGCGGCCTCCAGGGCAGAGCTGGGCCGCCAGGCGGACAAAGCGCCTCCCGCTCCCTCCCCCACGACCGCGCACCGAGAGGGAGGGGGAAGGCGGGATGTGGGAGGTGGAAGAGGAGGGGGTGGAGGGAAGGTGCAGCCGGCGGGACTGGGCTGGATCGCGCCGAGGAGGGTGGAGAGGAGGAGGGGCTGGGCGGCCTCGGAGAACTGGGAGGAGGGAAGGATTCTTGAAGCCCAAGATAAACAAATTGTTCCTCTTCACGTGCGGGGTGGGGGGAGGTGGAGAGGGTGGGGAGCGAGCGCTGAGGCCTCTCCTCTTCCCCTCCCCCCAGCCGGCTCTTTGTCAAGGAGCGCCGGCCGGAGTGCCGGGCGAAAGCCGGAGGAGGCACCGACACCACCGGGGGCGCCCAGGGCTCCCAGACCCGGGATGTGCGAGGTGTATAAACCGCACACGGAGGGGGACGCCCACACCGGGCCCTGCGCTGCGGATTGAGGTGCAGTCGGCCAGGGAAACCCGCGACAGCGCGCGGCCGCGCCGCGCTCCTGGATTCCCACAGCCCGGCGCACCCCGCACACGCGCGCAGCCCGGAGCCAGGCGGCGCGGTGGGGGAGGGGGCTGCAGACACCTTTCCCAAGCTTCCGGCCTCCCCCCCACCCCCCAACACACACCCAGAAAGGAAAGCAAAAGAGCAGGAGAGAGAAGATAAGAGAAAGGATTCTACCCTCAGGGTTAGGGGGTGGGAACTGCCCCTTCCTCCCAGGGAAGTTAAGCCATTGGCTGCTCCTCTACCTCGAACCCACCCACCCAGCCATTTAAGCTTCTTTCACCTCCCTGCTACCTTCCACTTCTCCCGGCTTATTACACTATCCTGGAAAGTTGGCGGGGAGCGATGTGGAGGTTGAAGCTAGCAAGCTCCGTGCGAGCAAGTTTAAGAGGAGGACGAGAAACAATCCCCAGTGGAGCTGGCGTGGCCCAGACCCTGGGCGCAGGCCGAGGGCGTAGCTCTCCCCTGATCCCCACGCCCGGCCGCTCCCCCCCACCCCCCGGACCCTCGCGGCCGTTCCACCTGCCGGGCCAGCCTCGGGGCTGGAGCTGCGAGAGAGCGCACCCGCTCCCCGCATCCGCGCGCGCTCCCGTCAACGCGCGCGCGCAGCCACCCTCGCTCGCTTCTCATCCACTTCAAAGTTCATTCACAAAACTCTCAGACTTTCTCAGCCCAAAGGGGGTTAGCTAGGGAGAAGAGGCGAGAGACTCTCCCTTCCCCTTCCTCCCCCCAGGGGTTGAGGGCCTGGTGCCCGCCCAGAATCGGCAACTGCATCAATTTCTCTCTGCACCCGGCGGTTGTGCTGAGAGGGGTGGGTGAAGGGGGGGGGGCTGGTCTGGAGAAGCGAAGCGGCACGGCGAGGGGTGGGGTGGGGAGTCGTGAAGAGGAGGAGCGAGGTTTCAACTCTCTGGGTTCACTCTCTTTAAAATCGGTATCTAAGAAAGGGAGAGGGGGGGAAACTTTTCCAGTGCCTCACTCCGACGCTTCAGGCTCCCTCCGCCCCTCGCAGTCGTGACTGGCTTCTCCCCTCTCGCCCCCTCTTCCCCAAATCTGACAACCCTGACAGATTAACAGGTAGCGACGACGACAGCTTTTTCCTCAGAAAAGTTGATGTTAACCCTTCGGTTTCAGCCCACCTCGCCACCGTGCAAATCAAACACCCGTCCCCCCATGTAAGAAGCTCCACGCCCCCCCCCCCACGCGCGCGCCCCACGCCTGCTGCCAGTGCGCCCTCACCATGATCAGCGTGTGGTTCCTCTGCTCCGCCGAGGCAGCCTCCGCATCTTGCTGGGGTTTGCTCTGGTGCTGTTGCTTGCCCGTGCCGGCGCCGGATTTCTTGGCTCTCTGCTCCAGGGTCCGCTGATAGAGGCTCACAGTGTCCCGGCGCTCCAGCTCCAGCTGCTCCACCTGAGCCTGCTGATACCTGTTCTCGCAGTTGACGTGGTGCCGCCGGCAGCCCTCGATGCGCTGGCGGAGCCGCTCCACCACGGTGCTGTGCTTAGGGACGGCCGCTGAGCCGCCGCCGGGGCCCCCGGAGCCGCCGCCGCCGCAGCCGGCAGCGGGGTGATTGCTACTCGGAGCAGCGGGAGTACTATTGGGAGTATTATTCACACCGATCCCGGCCCCGCCGAGGCTGCTGTTCAGGCTACTGTTGATGCAAATACTACTGCCATTCGCGGCAGCAGCGGGGGCTGCGAAATCCCCCATCCTGCTCCCCGGGCACACTATTTTGGAAGAACTTTTTTTTATCCACCCCCCTATCAGCCTCCTCCTTGGGTCCAAGAATTAAAATAGTTTAAGTGGAACGCGGGGGAGACGCAAGCACATGGATGGAAACAGCGATCTCGACGGGGCGAAAAAAAGGGGGAGAGATTTTGGGGTAGGGTTTTTTTTGTTTCCTTTTTTTAAACTGTAAAGCTCGAGGGGGAAAAAAGAAGGGGGGGTGTTATCAGAATACCATCAGACACCTATCAACAAAAAGAATCACAACAAACTGAGCCAGCAGCAAATCGGGTTGCAACTCAAGGGGAGATCCGCTCCTCTCCTGCCTTCTTTTTATAATCCATTATTTTCTAATAAATTCCAGGAGATTTCCGGTGGTTGGCAAGCATTTTCTCCCTACGTACCGAAAAATACACCCCATGTACACACACAAGCATATGCCTCCAGTGCGGACACGCGCGACACACACTCACTCCACACCGCATCGGAAAACGGCAAGCTTGCTTATTGCAATTTCCTTCCACAAAAAAGTTTTGGTGTTTATGCCGCCCCGTGTTCTCAAAGTACTTTGGCTGCTCAGTTGCATTTCACAGGAACCTAGATATCGAATCCTCGGGCTGGGGGAAGTAAACACATGGACAGTCCGAGGCGACTGCAAAAGTAGATCGGTGAAGTCCTTTGCAAAACGCCGCGCGGAGAGCAGCCCCTAACGCTCGGCTGGGCTGCCGCTGCCGCCGCTGCTCCTGCCACCATCACAATGATCAACTGCTCGCCGCCGCCGCCGCCGCCGCCGCCGCCGCCTCCTCCTCCTCCTCTCGCTCCTCCACCTCCTCCTCCTCCTCCATGCCAGCGGAGTGATATCAGGACGCGCGAGCTCAGTAAACACGGCAGCGGCGGCGGCTGGAGGCCGTGAGACAAGCCGGGGGACACGGCGCAAAACCCGGCCCGGACTCACCCGGCAGGAGCGGGCGCCGCACGCACCGGCACCCGGCTCCCGCCTCCCTCGCCTCGCCCTCCCCGCCTCTCCACGCCCCCAACCTCACTACTACCCTGACTGGAAGCTGAGCTGCCGGAAAGAGAGGAAGAAAAGATTCTGGGGGATCTCGGGAATGAATCAACTTTTGACCTGTGTGTGTGTGTGTGTGTGTGTGTGTGTGTGTACACGCGCGCGCACGTGTGTGTGCGCGCGCGCGAAGATGGCCGCGTGGACGCGCCTGGCTGGATTTCCTTATTCCAAGCGAGATATCATGCAAGCCCAAGTTGTTGTTATACATTTATGCATTATATTGCAGAACTGTGCATGACCAGGCAGAAACATTGAAGCTTCACAGCAGTTGTCTGTCATTCCTACCCATGTGGAAAGAAAAAGGCAAATGAGTGACTCGTTTTTAAAACCCAGGTAATAAGTCCTTGCTTGTAACAACCCTGCTTATGGACACTTGTTCAAACTCTAAGCCAATCTTAACACACAAATGCCGAATACTGAACAAAAAGAAATAGGCACAAAAAAACCTTGGAATTTTATTTAATTCTCTGTACATGATTGTTGTTATTAAGGCAATTATTGTTTTAGTTACCCTTGGAAAAAAATTAAAATAAAGCAAGCAGGGACTTGGAGGTGAGACTAACAGTACATTTTAACAGACTGTTTTGAACACTAGGTGCTAATGACAGCAGTAATTAAGGGTCCTTCGTAAATCAAGTGGAAAGATTGCGGATTTCATGGACTAGAACTATAGGAAAAACACAGCATTTCACAGTTTGTCATGACCAAAACAAAAACAAGCAAAAATAACAGGCTTACCTTATTGCTAGATATATTTCTTTCTGTTTAAACGAATGTACAATAACTATAATTAAAATGGAATAACTACCACAGAAAGCAATCTAAACTTTCCTTTGTCTTTCCAGCTATTGAATATTTAAAAAAAAAACAACACTAAGGATCAAACATAATATCCTTGAATCTGAACTTAAGTAAATGCATATACATAATTTAAAAAAAATTTTAATGGAGAAACAGCATTTCTGTGATCATCTGTATTACAAAATCTTGATTGTGAGCTATTAATAATGAGGCATTTTGTATTATCTCAATAAATCTTATAGAATTAGTTTTTAGGGTAAAAATACACCCCAGTTTTCTAAAATAGCCAGGAATAAAAGAACTTTGGATCTCATGCATTAGTCATGAGATCTGATTTAAACCATCTTCATTTCTTGGCATTGCAGATTAGCATAGGATGCTATTTCTAACCTCATAATGTCAGCAATAAGAAGCTATATTTTTCTTCAATTAATCAGGCCTATATGGTAAACTATATCTTTAACATCCACTGGATTATATGGTAAAATGGGCAGCAAAATATTGATTAATGTGGTGTGAGATTACCTCTAAGTAGCGAAACCAAGGTGAGAGCGTATCTTTCATTGAAGCTCAGAGGGCTACTTAGTAAATATACAATTCTCTGTATAGAAACTGCCCCTCCTTCAAGTCTGTTAGAAAATTTAACGAATGAGTTCTATAGCAAAAAGTCAGTTCAGGTTCTAACAACATAGAGAAAATTATAAGAAAACGACATCACAAAGTGGCCTTTGTCTTTTTCACATATTAACTATATAGTGTCTCTATTAATTCAGGAAACACATGGCCTCGCTACAGAGAGGAAGCTATGACTCTGCATTCACGCTATCTGTCTTCACTATACTTCAATTCTCATTCCTTCTCCTAGCCCAAGCACCTACATTGCCCATAAAAGACTGCAGTTTGATTTACAGAGGCAGCAAGTTTGAGGGTCTTGAGTCCTGTGTCTTCGTTTTTGAAACCTGTGTTATAATTCTAGCTTTTCCTGTGACTCTGAATTTTTCACTGAGAAGTTGTCAATTTCGAAAAAAAAATGATGGCAATAGCAGCAACATGCATTCCTATCAAGCTGTTTACCTCTCCAATCACGAAGGGAAACCAAAAATACACAAGAATTTGCATCCTTCCCTTTCAGGGACCAACAGGTGGAGGAGCACACTTTGTGGCTTTACCCCAGAGTTCCCCAATGACAAATGGAGCTATTCTTGCACAACTACAGCATAGTTTGCTGTTTGAGTTTAGTGCATGAGTGGACTATACAAAAAAGAAAGATTGACTCCTCACGGTTGTATGTACACACGTGCACACACACACACACACACACACACACACACTGGCACCCATCTTTCACCTCATCAAGATGGTGAGCCACAAGCTCCAAGACCAAAATGTAGGGACAGGAAAGACTGTGAAGTTGGGTAATAGGCAATATGGGGGAAGAGTCTTTGAGGAAATTGACCTGGGCAGTACTCCACTGTGACATACTTGAGGTAGAAACCCCATCCTAATTGTGAGGCTGATTAGATGAAAGGAGCAGGAAGTGAACAAGGCTTGAGTCTTGAGCAACATAGCCAAGTCATCCTGAATTAGAGATGTTAATCTACTCCCGTGACAGAAGAAACAGAAGCTTTTATACGGGCTGCTTCTGGACTCTTGTGATACGCTCCCATAAGGTTGCCAGCTTTGTTGGTCACCATCCTAAAGAACTCCTTGGAAGTCATAGAGAAGTCCAAGTTCTGGAGAAGCTATTTTAGTCCCTTTTCCCTACCAAGCACTCTGATAGCATGACCATCTTTATCTCTCCTTTGAGCCTGCTATGAAGCAAAACTTCGAGATGGGAGCTATGGACACATCCTCAATGCTGTTGCTGTAGAATAGCAAAGAAATCTGAGATGCCATAGCAATGATGAGAAAGAAATTATGTGGCTGCCTCCCCAGACTTTGATGATATCTCTCTGGATACCAAAAAGAAGAGCATGATGAATAAGTACCTGGACCAGGTTGTCCTGAGGCTCTGGCTCTGAGCCAAAGCTGGCAGTTCTAAGGAATTGAACCAGACTCACTTTTCTTTAAGCCAACTCTGCATCATCCTCCCATGTCCATCTAATAGGGCCCAGTGTCCCGGTGTCAAAAAAAGAGGTCTTTGTATAGAAACTCCAGTATACGTGCCACTAATGCTTCCCTGTTAATGCGGATCAATAGAACAGTTTCATCATTGTGCCGTAAAAGAATACTTGGTGACCAAGGTAGAGTAGGAACTCTCTGCTGCCCATCTATGGGTGAGCAAACCTTTGTATATGCCCACACAGTGGGCCCTGATGGTCCTGAATTACTAGCAGCACTGGGGTGTGCCATCAATTGTCTAGCAAGAGCTATCGTCTCACTAGTTTCACAGATATACGGCATGGCAGTGGAGGGCACAAATGAACCTCAGTGATGGGCAACTAGCCTCAGAGCAGTGGAGGCAGTGATGGGACTAATATGAGGTGGGTATGGGAACACATAAAAGAGGCTTTGAGTGCAGGTGTGGGGATCTAAAAAGGCTTCCCCAGAACTTACTCCAAAAACTGGGTGGAAGTAAGCCAAGCAAAAGTTGGGGGTGGAGGTATGCAGTGGGGAGCTGGGAGACAGCTCGAGCAAGGCCCAGCTCCATTTCAGCAAATCCGCCAGTCGTTCTCTCCCCGGAGCATGAATGTGGGAGGATGTACTGAGAAATGAGACCAAGGCTGGGGAGGTCGGCAGGATCCAGGTTGTACGAGGCCATCCAGAAGTTTAGACCGTATTTCTGCAACACTGCTGCCATTGAAAGAATTAAAGTTGATTCACTTTTTACTCGGCAATGCAGTGGATGTATTAATATAGCGTTTTCTAGAGTATGTTCTGAAGAAACTGGTCCTGTAAGATGTTTCACCAGAAAGGCTTCTAGAGCCAAGAAAGTTTAGGAGATGATTGCTACCACATCTCTCTCAAAGATTCATGACCACATTGAAGGCCACTAGAAATCCTGCAGCAAAGCATACTTAGTTAGCTATGTTTAACCTAGTAATGCCCAAATCCTGTTATGTCCCACAGAATGAAACATATTAGAGAGAGCTCTGTGTAGGAGAGAGTAAAAATCAAAGACAGTTCTAAACCCACTTAAGTTCACGATGATTACCTGGGCAGGCAGCCTCTGACAAATACTGAACTCCCTTAACCATCTGCTCTGCCAGAATCACTAGCACCCAAGGCTCAAGGCCCTTCCCTAACCTTAACTGGGTGTGTTGAGTTCTGACCTTTGAGTAATGGGAAAGTAGCAACACAAAGGCACAAATCCCAGAAGGATGAATTTGACTAACCTTTCTCTGCATTACCACTTTGAACATGTTATATTAATATCTATCTATCTATAATGAAACCTCGTTATTGGGGGAAAGGTCGGCTTTATGTTTTTAATTTATTTTTAAAAATTTTTGGGGCGCCTGGGTGGCGCAGTCAGTTAAGCGTCCGACTTCAGCCAGGTCACGATCTCGTGGTCCGTGAGTTCGAGCCCCGCGTCAGGCTCTGGGCTGATGGCTCAGAGCCTGGAGCCTGTTTCCGATTCTGTGTCTCCCTCTCTCTCTGCCCCTCCCCCGTTCATGCTCTGTCTCTCTCTGTCTCAAAAATAAATAAACGTTGAAAAAAAAATTTTTTTTTTAATTTTTAATGTTTATTTATTTTTGAGAGAGAGACAGAGCGTGAGAGGTGGAGGGGGAGGGAGAAAAGGAGACACAGAACTCGACACAGGGCTCGAACTCACGAGCTATGAGATTATGACTTGAGCCTAGTCGGAGGCTTAACTGACTCAGCCCCCCAGGTGACCCTAAGGTCAGCTTTATTTAACTGAAAATCGTAATTATGTAATATGTTTAAAGATATAGAGTTTCATTATTTTTGAAGCATGTGCTCTGTCTAGCCTAACAATTATTGGCCTCTTAGAGTTATTTTAATGATCTCCTTCTACCTAGTAAACCAATTGTATGTAGGTGACATCCCCCATGGACTAGGGGTGTTTCAATGTGTGTTTCCTTAAGCATTTAAATATTTCAAGCAAGACCATGTTTACATGATTAATTTTCACTTTTTATTAAGAAAGGGTTTACTAAGCTCTAGACCATGTCATAAATTTTGAGAGGAATATGAATTAATGGGGTTTAATTTTCTTATTCATGTATTTTAGTATGTGTATAATAGTTTTATGGCTATTAGGAGAAAGGTTATCTAAAGTCCATGGCAGACAAAATTTTTAAAAACCCTTTCATTCTGCTTCACTCTAATCTCAGTGCTAAATAATTTGATATAATAAGGCATCTGTCTTGAACAAGGTCTGGCTTCCATGAAAGATGTTGAAGACTTTTGAAATTAGGGGAAATATTTATGAAATCTTTTATTTATTGAAGGCCCATCAGCAGAAAAACTGTTAGAAACAGTTTAGAACAGTTTAAATAATTGTTTAGAAACAATTATTTAACAAATAATCAAAGAACTTAATAATGTACTTTCTTGTAAGCATTTGCTGGTAATCAGCAATAGCAAAGGATATAATTTTAATGGTCAACATTCATTGAAAACTGACTCTATTCTAGGTTCTCTTACTTTCCCTCACTTCATTAGTGAAGAAACTGAGGCACAGAAAGCTTAAGGAACTTTCCCCAAACTAATCTCCAAAGATTAAAGGTGGCCAAGTCTGAGTTCATACCCAGACAGTCTAATCCCAGAGCACATACTATTGAAGGAACATGATGTGGAAATAGGTTGCCCAGGTTCCTTCAAATATTAAGGTTCTACATTTCTTTTTTTTTTTTTTAATTTTTTTTTCAACGTTTATTTATTTTTGGGACAGAGAGAGACAGAGCATGAACGGGGAAGGGGCAGAGAGAGAGGGAGACACAGAATCGGAAACAGGCTCCAGGCTCCGAGCCATCAGCCCAGAGCCCGACGCGGGGCTCGAACTCACGGACCGCGAGATCGTGACCTGGCTGAAGTCGGACGCCCAACCGACTGCACCACCCAGGCGCCCCGAGGTTCTACATTTCTATGAAACTAAAATTACTGTGTTTTACCCCAATAACACTTTAGCAGAGGCCTGTTGCTGCAGTTTCAAAGGCACTCAGTTCAGGAGCCCTTCTTCCAGAAAGCTGCCTTTGCCCATTGCTCCTTCAGCCCCTGTTCTGGGTTAGTCACTTCCTCGGTGTTCTGAGAATCATAAGCGTTGCCCTGTCTTGACACTTACATGATCACGTGGTACTAATAACTGTCCATTCACTTGTTTATTTCTCACTTGTGTTTTCTTGGTCTTTGGACCTAGCACAGAGCCTGGCTGGGATAGAGCTCTGTTTGGGGAGTGAGTGTTTGGGAAAGAGTGAACCGTCCACAATTTACCAAACTTACACAATTGGAAAGGGAGTTGTGACCAGTCCTGAACATTTGTCCTGGAGGAAAGGAATACTGTGCTTCTATTTTGTAGGAGCCATTTGGATGCAATATAAGAAAATCATAGTGTGATGTGATCTATTTTTCAAAACGCTGTTTCTCAGGAGTTAGAGGTATTCTATAAGTTGGCTTAGAGAGGTGCAGTGGTGGAAGAGAGTCAGATAAGAATCGAGCCAGCCTCTGACAGATCCTCTCACTGCACTCTACTGTCACCATGACACAAGGGGAAGGGGCTCACATTAATTGTACACCCATGGCCATATGTCAGATATTAGGTCAGGCTTTTTCCAACACTAACGAGCTTAATAATCCCAGCACCTCTAGGAGGTCTATAAAGCAGAGTGGGCCCAAATGCACCTGTAACATGAATTCAACTATATACTCTCAGTTGTGTGTGTGTGTGTGTGTGTGTGAACAGCTACTTCATCTGTACTGAAAAATAAACAGTGGAGAAGGGGACGATTTTGGAGTTGCTGAGAGTTGGTAGAGGAACGTACCAAACCACGCGTACTTATTTTACTTCATGGATAACGTAAGGGTTTTAAGGTAATTGCAACTACATGCCTGAGAAAAATGTAACTTCCCCGTATTATGACTCCCATTTTCTGGATGAGAAAATGAAGTCTTAAAGAGTTTACCTAACTGGGATTCAAATCAGCTCCAAAGGCCCCATCTTATGCACCTGTCTGGTTTCACCTTTGTGCTGTTTTGTTGTTGTTCTATAGGGCTTGTAGCCATTCTGTCGCTGCTCTTGTCATCCATTCAGAAAATATTTATTAACTATTGGCAGATCCTGTGTTAGATGCAAGGGGTGCATTCTTGAACAGAAACATTTTCCTCTCCAAGGAAGCTTAAGGAAATGTACATCGTACAATAGGCTAACATGAGAGAAGTATAGTCAGCTCTTGATTGACTAGAGCTCGAGGGAGAGGTAGGAAGAGTTCCGTCCCAGTTAAAACAAAACTAGTAAGAAGGGTATTGGAAAAAATAATCAACCTAAGCTCTGTTAGAATTACACCCGATGTTAAGGAAAGTTTTACCACCCTATACACGCCATTCCAAAGGTAAACGACAATAAGAGAATAGTTTTAGAACACAAAGCATCCCCTTCATTGTCTGATGAAAAATCACACAAAGCTACCTGTTTAATGGTTTGATATTGTGTGTTCCTTAGCTGTGCTCTCTTTTTAACATTGGAACAGAGCCTAGGCAGCGTGAGTTTGTCTCTGAGCAAACTGCATTCTTCACTGTTACTCTAGTAGACAGTCTAGGTCAGCGGTTTTTAAGCCATGTTGAGTCCTGAGAATTCCCTCCAAGGGCCTCAGGGGCTGCTGTATGGTGGGGGGAGGAATGATTGGGGCTTGGCCACTCTTCAACCCAACCGCCTTCTTTTCCAAATTGGAGCAAAATTTCCCTCGAATAAAGCGTTCTACAGCTAAAAAGAGTTTGAAAATAGTTCTATGTTTCATCTTGTTTTTACTGGCAAACTCTCCCTATTCCCCCACCCAACCCTCACCTTCCATCACATACATGTTATCATTTCATTCTCTTCTTGGTGTCACTAAACCCTGGTTCACATTGGCTCTGAATCAGTTAACTTTGGCTCCAAAATTTAATGATCCACTTGCTAAATGTCAGCTTCTTCAAATTTCTCTACATTCCTCTAAGCTGGGCAGGTTTGAGAATGGCCCAACTAAGTGTGCAACAAGATGGAGAAAACTATTTTCTAGAACTCCGGCTGGGGACTACTATGCATGTTCAGAAGGAACACTAGGATTATCTGCCTGGAATAGCAGTGGGGTGGAGTTTGCAAGTCCCTAGAATCATGCAAAGGTAGATAGTTAATTATCTGCCTGCTACAAGTGTGTGTCCTGATATCACGGGGTTTTCGTCCTACTGAGTGGGGTGTGCAACTTTTGGACAGAGGAGGGGAGACAGCTACTAGTGATCTAGGCTTTTCCGCTACCCTCAGTTTCTCCAACTAAATGCCAAATAAAGTGATCTCAAGGACCACCAAATGATTAACCTATCCAGGTCATTCACGTTCCTTAGTATAGTCAGGCCTCAGTTTATATGCTGACCTTTGGTGAGACCGGAAATAATCTAACATAAAATGTGACCATTTGGGGATCAGTATATTAGTTATCTAATAATCTCCCAGGAGATTCAAAACAAAGGTCTCAGCTTTGGCTGTAATGCCCTTCATTTCTTCTGCATCCCCTCTTGCCAATTCTCTGGTAAGGAAAATCTTCAGCATGGGAGAAGTAAAAAAAAAAGTCTGTGATACTTCAGCTGCCATAAGCAACAGACCTGGCACAGAGATGAAGTAATGTCTGCCCAGGACAGTGGAAGTTCATTGATCCAATTCTGCGCACCATCCATGGATGAGTAACTGACAGATGTTGCAAAAAGACAAGAAGACAAGGCTGATTGGCAAGGGGCAGGAGTCACCCAACCTTAAAATAGAAACAGTGTGGCATCCGTTGGTTAAAATAAAGTTCCAGTCGTGGACATTTTGCAGGTTGATGTTACACAGATTTGTGTCATTAAAAACCTTTAAAAAAAGAAAAGAAAAAGAAAAAGAAAACCTTTTTTTTCTCCACAAAAAAGCACTAGTGTTTATTTTTTTTGCTAAACTATGTTAATCCACCTTATGTATTGTTGTTTTGTATTTCTCAATTACCATGCCTACGTCCTCTGGTAACAGAACACCTTTATACCTTTTCAAAACCTTCCTACCTACATTCTCAGCCCATGAAGTTTGCAGAGGGGAGAGGAGACAGAATCCCCCTCCTGGCTCCAGGGGTACACTGGTCACCCAGATCACCTTCCTCTTGACCACAGTGATTGATTCAAAGATGGGCATGTGACTGAGGCTGGTCCAATTAAAGCTCTCTCTGGGAATGTTGCTGGAACCACCAGAAAAGGAATTGTCTCTCCTTCAGAGAATCATGGAAGTTCAGGACAGTAATATAAGCTCGGAGCCGCCTAGGGTCAGTGTTGATATAGCATGGACAGTTTGTTTGAAAATAAAGCCGACCCAGAGGAAAAGAGAGCCAAGAAATGGAGGTAGTCCTCATGGCACCATTTTTGTCCTGGATCCAGATGGGCCTAAAGCCAGGTTGCCCTGGAAGTTCCAGTTATATGAGCTAATGATTCTCCCTTTTCCTACATTTTCCTTCTTTCCTTCCCTTCTCCTTCCATTCTTTCAAGTGTGTGTGTGTGTGTGTGTGTGTGTGTGTGTTATGATTGAAATATCCATCAGTTAGGGACTGGTTAAATAAATCATCTCTAAATAATGAAATCTATGCAATAATTAAAAAGACTCATGCAAAGCTACATATGGATCGTTGAATTACTTATTATAAAAAGAGTGAAAGCAACTGAACCCCTCTATTGGGAGATGAAATAAATAAAATATCTTATATCCATACATTCAAATAAGCATCTGTTAAAGTAAGTCATATGTGGCTAATTGATTGACATTAAAAGATAGTCATGACATATTATTGATTTTAAAAAGCACATTATGAAAAAAGTTACAAAAACATCATTTTATAAAATTATGTAATTTTTGTGTAAATAAACCTAGAAAACTCTTGAAACCTAGTTAAACGTTTTTACGCTAGGATTTTAGGTGCTTTTTCTTATCATTTATTGCTTTAATTCTATATGTATATATAGTATAGAAAATGAAAATTTTTTATTTTTTTTAGAAAAAAGAAAAACAGAGAAAGAAGGGAAGAAAGGAAAGGAGGAAGAATCTGAAGAGAAACAAGAATGGGAGTGTCTATAGTTTGAAGTTTGCCTAAATGATTCAGGAAGATTCAGGGAAGAGGTGACACCATTTCATGAATCTTAAAAAGGTATTTCCCAGGTGGACAGATGGGGAGAGGGCATCCAGAAAGGTAAAGGTTCAAAGAAGCAAGAACCCATGATGTCTTAAGGAATAAATTTTCTGATACAGCTAAATAAGTGCCAGTAAATTAGCAATTTAATCTTAATAACTAGGACAGAGTCAATTAAAGTCAATGTTAAAACAAGGAATGTCATATCAGGATTGTGTATGGGATGTACAAGGGAGAAGAAAAGTACTATACCTCAAGGACACTGGTCTCTACAACCAGTTGCTGACCCACATCTCTCCTTTGAGGTCTATTAAATATCTCTAACTTAACATGTCCAAAGCAAAACTCTTGTTTTCCTGTCCAAATCTGCTCCTCCTCTGCAGTGGTTAATTTTGTGTGTCAGCTTGACTAAGCCACGATGTGCCCAGATATTTGGCTAAACATCTTTTGGGGTGTTTCTTTGAGAGTGATTTTGGATACGATCACCATTGAAATCAATAGACGGTAAAGCAGATTGTCCTCCCTGGGGTGGCTGGGCCTCATCCAGTCAGTTGAATGCCTGAACAGAACAAAAAGACTGACTCCCCTGTAAGTAAGAGAGTATTCCTCCTGCCTAACTGCCTTCACACAGAAACATTGGACTTTTTCCTGCCTTCACATTTGAACTGAAACACACGAGTACTTTCCATGTCCTGAGTTGCTGGCCTTGGGACTAACACTATACCATCAGCTCTTCTGGTCCACAGTTTGCAGACATGCCCTGTAGATTTTGGGCCTTGTCAACTTATAATCATGTGAGCCAACTCCTTACAATAAATTCCTTTCCCTATATTTATAGACATCCTATTGATCCTGTTTCTCTGGAGTATTCTGACAAATATATTCTTCCTTCTCACAGAAGAAAAACGGTGGAATGAGTCTATCAATACCTTGGGTACAAAAACCTTGGGGTCATCCTTGACTCTCCTTCTTCTCTCACACCAAAGGTTCAATCCAAAGCAAATCATGTCAGCTCTACCTTTAAAATATATCCATAATCTGACCACTACTTATCTTGCCTCCTGTTACCATCATGGTCTAAACTTCCATCATCTCTCATCTGGGCCGATGCAATAGTATCCTTACTGGTCTTCCTGCTTCCTCCTCTGCCTCTTTACAGTCATCTGTCTGCACAGCAGCCTCAGTACTCCTTCTCAAACATGTCAGATCATGTCCAGCCTCTCAAAACCCACTAATGGTTCGCATCTGATTCAGGGGAAAATCTAACATCCTTATCACAGCCTGCAGGCCCCTGTAGGATCTGGCTGCCCCTTCTACCACTCCAAGTTCACCCTCTTGCCTTGCCTCTTGCCTTTTGTCTCCTTTTTCTTTCTCTCTCTCTCTCTTCTTTTTTTTTTTTTTTAATTTTTTTTTTTTATTTTTATTTTTGGAACAGAGAGAGACAGAGCATGAACGGGGGAGGGGCAGAGAGAGAGGGAGACACAGAATCGGAAACAGGCTCCAGGCTCCGAGCCATCAGCCCAGAGCCTGACGCGGGGCTCGAACTCACGGACCGCGAGATCGTGACCTGGCTGAAGTCGGACGCTTAACCGACTGCGCCACCCAGGCGCCCCATCTTCTTTTTGATCTTTTTTTTTTTTTTTTTAATAGGCCAGGAGTTCCTTCTGTTGAAAGAGTCTATTCCCAAATAGCCATAGGGTCCTGCCTCACTTCCTTCAGGTATGCCCCGCAGGCCTTCCCTGCCAGCCTGTATGAAATAATCTTCTCCATCAGCTCCCTACATCCTCTTACTCTTCTTTGAGGCATGTTTTGCCACCAGACATGTAGTGCATCTTATTTTATCTTCTGAGTCCCCTTCTAGAATATGAGCCCATAAAAGCAGACTTACCTTGCTTCTGTATCCTCTGCACATGGAGCTGAGGCTGGCACATAGGGACACTCAATACCTCTTCGCTGATGAACTATATTTCTTTCCATACATGAAGGAAACAAGATATTTTTGATGTAATAATAGTTAACAATTATTGATCACATACTATATATTGGGCACTATGCTGTGCTTCTTACATAAATTAACTCACTCAGTTCTCACAACAACCCTTGGGGCCTCAGAGCATTTTCCATATGACGAGAGGGAGGCAGAGATAACTTTGCTAATGTCACATGCTGATAAGGGGTGGAGTCTGGCCCAGAGACCAGGCTCAACCAGTAGGTCTCTCATTCAGAATACACTTCCTGCAAATTCATCAGTAGGCACTGAAGAACAGCCAAGATGAAAAAGACTATCCCCTAATTGTATTCCGCAGGGATGAAAAATATTTCCCACCATATAGTCTCTCCATCAGTTCCCAGCTAAACAGCACAGCAGAGTAAACACAGAGTGGAAAGCTCAGGGCACCCCCCTGCATTTCACATTGCGACACCTGTGAAGCAATTTGGTCAAGACTAACAAGGTAACAGCAAAGTCTTGCTTAAAAACCTTTCTCAGGTCACACATACCTTGTACAGTTGGTAGGAGCTTCGCAAGCCCATTTGAAAATGCACACAGTCTCTTTTACCCTTGTAAATGTATTCATTTGTGTGTTTAACAAACATTTACTTAGTACCATTAGGTGTCAGGCACAGTTCCAGGCACTGGAGATATAAAATATCTTCTTTCATTGACTTTCACCCCATTTGTAACAAAATGGGGCTTATATATCAGTGACTTGGAGCTAAACTCTGTAGTCAGACTTGGATACAAATCCCAGCCCTGTTGTTACTGATTACATGACCTCTGGCAAGTTACGTAACTTGTCTAAATCTCAGTTTCTTTGTTTATACAGTGGAGGCAATATTGATGATCAGATCTACCACACCGGTTGGTTTATTAGGGGGATAAAATGAGATTGCCTCATGCACCCTAAGCATTCAGAAACATACTACCCATGATGGCGAGAGTGGGCTAGTAAAATCTTTGTGATTTTAAATATGGTTTTGTATGTATGATGAACTTGGAGTTTTCCAGCTAGAGTCAGTTCCTCTTAAGTGATAAGAGCTTGTCCAAATTTTAGCATCTTGAAAGAGAGAAAGTTCAGTCCACATTTTCAAGCAGAATGCTAAATTTTGTGATGAAGTCATAGGGTCTTACACTCACAATTAGACATCATAATAAGGCTATTAAAAGAACCCTGATTCATTAATTCGTTCATTCTTCTTTCCTTCTGGGGTTATCTGGGAAAGCTGCCCATTTGCAGAGAGCTTCTTTGGCTATCTTCCTTTGCCTTTCAGAGCCCTCAAAACAAAGTTCTTAAGCACCTCGTAATGGGTCCATGGGATTGTTGATTTTGTTTATAACATGTCAGAAGTAACAATTTTTATACTACTAATAGACTCATTACAAAGTATAAGGGATATTTCAGGTGGTTTCTGAATGGACTAAATATTCATATTTATTTATAGGCTCTTCTGCCTTCATGGACATTAGACCAGGAGTTTAAAACCATAAATTCTAATCCTGGGCCTAATACTAATTAACTGTTTGATCTTGACTTCACTGGGGCCTTGGCTCAGGTCATGATCCCAGGGTCATGGGATGCTTACCTATCTATATCCTAAGGCTATTGTCTACATCATCTTCTAATTTTAAAATTCTACACTTGCCCATAAATAAAGCTAATCAACAAGAAACCTTATCTCCCCTTGGTCCATGGAGCTAAATGTGAGGACACAGGGACCTATTAAGGAACAGATGAGCACAGGGGCTCTAGCATTTCAAGTTGTAAGCCCCATATAACAAGACAGGAATAAAGGATAAAAATGATAACATCCATACATCTTTTCTAAGCATAAACATATGTTATAGCTACATTCATTTCCTTGAAAAATATTTGAATAATATTGGGCATTTAAAACTCACTGAACATGCAAATGCTAATATAGCTAATACCATGTACAAAAATTACATGACTTTCCTTATTTGTTGTTCAGTGACTCTAACCAAACCCATGGCACGTTTAGTTAGAATCAATGTTAGATTTGAGACTCAGTCCAGATCAGCACTTCAGAGGAGGCCGGTCTTCAAATGATGAGTTATCATCAGGCACATAACTTTTTGAGGGGTTTGGGATCCTTTGAGATAAAAGGGACACTTTCAGCCTGAGCTCCTGATGAAAAAGCTTAAAACTATTCTGCCCTTGGAAAACAAAAGAGCTCACCCAGGACAATTGACTATATTTTGCAGATTGAAAGGGATCATTGAGTAAATGTTTTGGTGCTAAAATCCTCCAGGTGAGGAAAATACTCTCTAACATTCCTTTGGACTCTGCATGTCAGGCTCCTTTGCACAGAAGAATGAGTCTGAGGTGTTTTCTGAAGAGAGGTTGGAGGCAGGTTGTCAGAGTGGTGGCTAAGCCAGTAGTATTCTGAATCCATTGAGCTATTAATTACTGTCCTCCATGAGCCAAGCAAGTTAACCTGGGTCCATTGCACTGCCTGAGAAGAACTAAGGAATAAGTGACTATATTTTTACATGTCTGTTACTTTACGAATGTGTGGTGTAGTGTATGTTTGATGTAGATCGATGATTGATTCCCTGAGCTTGATAAAATAGGGTGCTAAACAGAAGATAAGGCATTTTAAGAATCCTCACCACTGCAGAGAGGTTATTTTGCATAAAATAGGCACTCAGGGGCGCCAGGGTGGCGCAGTCGGTTAAGCGTCCGACTTCAGCCAGGTCACGATCTCGCGGTCCGTGAGTTCGAGCCCCGCGTCGGGCTCTGGGCGGATGGCTCAGAGCCTGGAGCCTGTTTCCGATTCTGTGTCTCCCTCTCTCTCTGCTCCTCCCCCGTTCATGCTCTGTCTCTCTCTGTCCCCCCAAAAAATAAATAAACGTTGAAAAAAAATTAAAAAAAAAAAAGTTCACAACAAATTCCAAACAACATAAATAAAAATAAATCCACATTATAGGGAAACTGTAAAACATCAAGGGAAAATAGGACAATCCTAAAAGCTACCAGAGAAAAAAGACAGGTTACATATAAAAGGGCAATCAGGCTGGTAGCAGTCTCCTCATCAGCACTGATAGATGAAATAACTATTCAAACGGCCAAAGGAACATAATCTCCTATGTAGCTAAATTTCACACTGAAACTAAACTATCGTGCAAAACAACGACAAAATAAACACTTCATCCATGGGAAGTTTATCCCTTATAGACCCATTAGAGAATTGTCTTGACTACAAAGAAAAGAGCCTAATAATAATAAAACAATGGCTAACACTTTACACACACCAGCTACTTTTAATCTTACGATAACCCTATGAGGTAGATATATATTTTAGCCCCATTTCACAGTGAGGAAACTGAGATACAGAAAGATTAAGATCTCATAGCTGGTAAGAATCGGGATTTGAACCAGGCAGACTAGGAAGACATTGGATGAAAGAAATAATAAGTAAAGAAGTTGACAAAATAAATGGAAATATTTTAAATAACCATTGACTGTAAAAAATAAAAAGGAAAAACTAAAATTCTATATAATAATAACAAGAGTTTTTCCATATGTATCTAAATCATGCTAACACCCTCAATGTATTTAAAGGAATGGTAATAAATAGTACCTTGAAAGTTTTTATAAAAATTTATAGTTACATAGGTTAAAAATGTAAGGGTGATGACAAGGAGAGAAGGGCAATTTATTATAGTTTCAAGATCAGTGAGGAAAATTAAAAGTAGAATAAAGGCATTTATCAGTTCAGCAGAAAGCAAGAAAAGGAGGAGGGAAATTATGATGAGGAAAAGAATGGTGAAAGGAAAACAAAATAAAGACCGTGGTAAGGACATGTTCAAATATATCACTAATCACAGTAAATAAATGTTAAATGAAATTTGCATGTTAAATTTTTTTTTTTCAACGTTTGTTTATTTTTGGGACAGAGAGAGACAGAGCATGAACGGGGGAGGGGCAGAGAGAGAGGGAGACACAGAATCGGAAACAGGCTCCAGGCTCTGAGCCATCAGCCCAGAGCCTGACGCGGGGCTCGAACTCACAGACCGCGAGATCGTGACCTGGCTGAAGTCAGACGCTCAACCGACTGCGCCACGCAGGCGCCCCAGAAATTTGCATGTTAAAGGAACTTACTGATCCATTGTATTTTTTAAAATAGCCAAGAAATTTTATTATCCAAGTTTTATATCTGCCTCCTACAGGTTAGTATTATTTTAACCAATGATCGATTGAGAACAAACAATGTATCTTGCATTTCTAATTTAAAAACCCATATTTAAAAATTGAGACTTGGTGTTTACATAACCATGATGATAAGGGGAATTAAAACCCAGACAGATGGATATTTATAAAAACTGATATTTCAGGAAAGGACTTGAAGTAAGAAGTCCTTTCCAACTGGTCCTTTCATTAGAGGACAATTATTTTAAAATAGAGTTTTTTCCTAATTGTACTCTGGACTATGTCAAAGGAAAAACATTTAGCAATCTTCAAGCTTTTACCTCCTAAAATTTTAGATAGATTGCTGTTCAGAACAATTTTCTAATCAACATTATAGGAAATCTTCTATTTGATAAAAGGCCAAATGTCTACATACTTGAAAGTTGAATGATCTTTTTAATGTATTACTGTCATCTAGTATCTACCACGCTCAACCAGAAGGAACAATTTTTATTGTCTATGTGCCTTATGAATATGAGATTAAAATGTAATTCTTGTTGGTCAAAACTGTAGATTCCACGTCATGATTAATTCCAAGAACACAGATTTCTGCATCTTCCGTGGAAACCGTACTTTGCAGTAGTAACAACATTCTGAGTTTTCAGGTTGTCATTATCTTGCTCTTTTTGATTGCAAAGTGCAAAAGATTTCTGAATAAATTGCCTGCACATCGAGAGCTTCCTGCAACTACCACCACAATCAATACAGAAAACCCTTTCATCACGTTAAGCCTCCCTCTTGCTACCCCTTTAAAGCCACACCCACTTCCTCCCCGCCCATCCCTATTCCCTGGCAACCACTCATCTTTTCTCTACTTCTATAATTTTGTTATTTCAACATTGTTATATAAATGGAATCATTCAGTATGTAACATTTTTTTTCTCAACCATCATTATTCTCCTGGGTTTCATCCAAGTTGTGTTTATCAATATTTCTTTCCTTCTATTGGTGAGTACTCTTACTTGGTGTTGATATATCACAGTTTATCTGTTCGCCCATTGAAGGACAGCTGGATAATTTCCAGTGTGGGGTTATTATTAATAAAGCTGCTATTAATATTCATGTACAAGTTTCTGCATGAACCTAAGTTTTCATTTCCCTGTGGTAAATGTCCGGGAATACATCGCCGAATCATTTGATAAGTACATGTTTGATTTAAAAATGCCAAACGTGGGGCTCCTGGGTAGCTCTACCGGTTAAGCATACACTTTTGATTTCGGCTCAGGCCATGACCTCACAGTTTGCGAGTTCGAGCCCCACATCAGGTTTAGCGCTGCCAGTGTGGAGCCTGCTTGCGATTCCCTCTCTCTCTCTCTGACCCTCCCCCCAGTCTCTCTCTCAAAATAAATAAACATTAAAAAAAATCAAACTATTTTCTTGAATGAATGTGCTATTTAACATTACCACCAGCAATCTATGAGTGATCTAGATTCTTGTCAGCATTTTGTGTTGTCTTTATTTTTAATTTTATCCATTCTCATAGGTATGTAGTGATATCTTGTCATTTTAATGTACATTTCCTTAAGGGCTAATGAAATTAAATATCATTTTATGTGCTTACTTGTCATCTGTATGTTCTGTTTGGTAAAGTATGCGGTCATGTCATTGGCCCATTTTCTAATTTGCTTATTTGCTTATTCACTATTGTACATTTGAGAATTCTGTATAGTTTTGGGGGCACCTGTGTGGCTCAGTGGGTTAAGCGTCCCACTCTTGACCTTGGCTCCTGATCTCATGGTTTGTGGGATCCAGAGCTGCGTGGGGCTCTGTGTTGATGGGCACAGCTTGGGATTCTCTCTCCCTCTCTCTGCCCTTCCCCCACACGCACACCCACTCCCTCTCTCTCTATCTCAAAATAAATAAATAAACTTTAAAAAAAGAGAATTCTTTATGTTTTCCATATACAAGTAATTTGTCGGATATATGTTTTGCAAATATATTCTCCCTGGTTGTAATTTGTCTTTTCATCCTCTTAAGAGTCTTTCCCAGAACAAAAGTTTTTAATTTGGATGAAGTTCAAATTATCAGCTTCTCTTTTTATGGATTCATGCTTTTGACCTTTTCCAACAATAAGTTGAGCCTATTTTTGTGGATTTCTGTCTGGGTTCTGTATTCTGTTCCATGGATCTATGTGTCTATCCCTCCAACCATGCCACATGGTTTTGATTACTATAACTACATAAGTCTTGATCAGGTAGGCTGATTCTTCCTATATTATTCTTTTAAAAAAAAATATTTTACTTATTCTAGTTCCTTTCTCATTTCATAGAAGTTTTAGATAATCTTTTTAAATTTTATTTTTATTTTTTTAATGTTTATTTATCTTTGAGACAGAGAGAGAGAGACAGAGTGTGAATAGGGTAGGATAGAGAGAGAGGGAGACACAGAATCGGAAGCAGGCACCAGGGTCCAAGCTGTCTGAACAGAGCCCGACGTGGGGCTCGAACCCACGAACCACAAGATCATGACCTTAGCTGAAGGTGGACACTTAACCGACTGAGCCACCCAGAAGCCCTAGAAGTTTTAGATAATCTTAATTACAAAAAATCCTGCTGATATTTTTATAGGAATCACATTAAACTTGGGGAAATCGACATCTTTATTGTGTTGAGTCTTTCAATTCATGAACACAGTATATCTCTTCATTTATTCAGATCATGTTGTAATTTTCATCATACAGATTCTATACATTTTTGTTCGATTTATATTTAAATATTTAATATTCTTTGGAGCATTAGTAAATGGTATTGCATTTTTTAAAATTCCAGTTTCTACTGATTTACTATTAGTATATAGAAATGCAACTGGTTTGGGCATGTTAATCTTATGTCCTGCTACTTGCTAAACTCACTTATGAGTTCTAGGAGGCTTTTTGTTGTTGTTGTTTTTGGTAGATTCCTTTGGATTTTCTAGCCATACAATCATGTTACCTGAAAATAGAGACATTTTTATTTATTGCATTCAACATATTGTATTTTTAAAAAGTTAAATTTTGTGCTTTGTTCAAGATACACAGCTTTAAAAGATTCTGAAAATATGAAAAAGAGAATGGAAAAAGATATACCAGGTAAGTACACACACACACACACGCACACACACACACACACACACACACACACACACACACACACCAGATGTTAGGGATTTTTTTATTTTTTTTAAATTTTTTTTTTCAACGTTTATTTATTTTTGGGACAGAGAGAGGCAGAGCATGAACGGGGGAGGAGCAGAGAGAGAGGGAGACACAGAATCGGAAACAGGCTCCAGGCTCTGAGCCATCAGCCCAGAGCCTGATGCGGGGCTCGAACTCACGGACCGCGAGATCGTGACCTGGCTGAAGTCGGACGCTTAACCGACTGCGCCACCCAGGCGCCCCAGAGATTTTTTTAAATATTAGAAGAACTAGAATATAAGCATTAATAAATATAAAAATGGGATACTACATAAGTACCAATCCACCAAGAATACCTAATTATCATAAACTTCTCAACTAACAACATAGTCTTGATTTATCAGTAAAGCAGAAGCAAAAACTGACAGTTATAAAGATAATTTTGCAAAATATGGTGTGATGCTCAAACACACTTATATATTAAAAACTAATTGGCGGGCACCAATTGACTCAGTTGGTTAAGTGTCCAACTCTTGGTTTTGGCTCAGGTCATGATCTCATGGTTTGTGAGTTCCAGCCCTGCATCAGGCTCTGTGCGTGGAGCCTGCTTGACATTCTCTCTCTCCCTCTCTCCCTGCCCCTCTCCTGCTCACTCTCTTTGTCTCTCTCTCAAAAATAAGTAAGTAAAGTTTTAAAAAAATTTTAAAAGAAAAAATTAATTGAGGTGCTTGGATGGCTCAGTACGTTGAGCCTCCAACTTCAGCTCCAATCATAATCTCACAGTAAATGAGTTTGAACTCTGCATTGGGCTCTGTGCTGACAGTTCAGAGCCTAGAGCCTGCTTCAGATTCTGTGGCTCCCTCTCTTTTTGCTCCTCCCCTGCTCATGCTCTGTCTCTGTCTCTCTCAAAAATAAATAAAAAACAGTAAAAAATTTAAAAAAAAACCTAATTAATCAATCAGAAAAAATTACAAGGAAGTAAAATTTTGAACAATAAAGTTATCAAGTTTGAGTTAATAGGGGTACACACACACACACACATGCACACATACATCCCACATCCAAGTAATAGAAAGTACACTTTAATCAAGCACTAGAGGAACTTGTTTAAAATGAACCATAAAAAGAGGTTACAAATTTTAAAATAAAGTTGCCGTATAGACCACAGTCTCTTGTCATGGTATGTTTAAATTAGAAACAAACAATAAAAAGAAAATGTACAAAGCATATATCTTTGGAATATTAAATATACACTTAAATATCCAATGATTAAGTAGGAGATCACAGTGGAAATAATAAAATATTTAGAAATAAACACTATGAAATTACCACCTGTCAAATACAGAGATGGGCTAAAATGGTACTTAAAGATACATTTAGATTTAAATTCAGTTATCAAAAAGATAAGAAAACTGAAAATAAGTGAGCTAGAATAACAGAGTAAACCTGGAGAGAGTGAAAGGTAGGAAATGTTAATAATAAAGTTGAAATTTTTAAAAAAAAAATTTTTTTTTTCAACGTTTATTTATTTTTGGGACAGAGAGAGACAGAGCATGAATGGGGGAGGGGCAGGGAGAGAGGGAGACACAGAATCGGAAACAGGCTCCAGGCTCTGAGCCATCAGCCCAGAGCTTGACGCGGGGCTCGAACTCACGGACCGCGAGATCGTGACCTGGCTGAAGTCGGACGCTTAACCGACTGCGCCACCCAGGCGCCCCCAATAAAGTTGAAATTAATAAAATAGAAAAACAAAGAAATAAGAGAAAGCAAGCAAATCCAAAATCTGCCCTTTTAAACTATTAAAACCTAATTATTTGAATTGGTGAATCATTCACATGGTTCAAAATTCAAAATGTATGAACTAGCATGTAATTAAAAACTTTCATTTCTTTTAAATGGCCATCCAATTTTCTTCTGAAAGACAACCAATATTATATTCTTTCTCGTCTTTTGAGTGATTGCTTTTATACATTAAGCCAGTATACACAGCATAGTGCCCACTTCAATCTTTTAGCTCAAAGATGGTAAGCTGGATATATTTTTCAGATCTTTAGCAAGTCTTGAGTAAGAGAGAGAAGGGGAGAGGGAGAAAGGGAGAGAGGGAGAGAAGACCCAAACAATATTGGGAATGAAAAAGAGGACATAACCATGGATGTGGTGGAGATTGTTAGTGTCTTAATATGTATCGGCATAAATATTATGCCAATAAGGTTTCATATGTATGCCAACAAACTGGAAAACTCAAATGAAGTAGATGATTTTTCAGAAAAATATTAACTATCTGGGTCAGTCATGGACCAGTCATGAAAACAAAGCCTCTTCAGGTGATCTAGTAAGAATTTAACACAGGAGATTTGCTACAAAAGGAGAACCTCAAAGAGAAACATCAGGTAGTGAGGCAAACCTAAGATTAGTACCATCAGGAAACTGTTACCGCCTCTGGAGGGGGCTGGAGGGATCAAGGGGGGGACTGTCATTACTGGTGTGTAAGCACCAAGGTCGCTGACAGGAGCTGGATCTGTGGCAGGGGCTGAAAGGGAGCTGGACCATGGGGAAAGGCTGTAGGAGCTGGAACCCCAGAGGAGACAACCACCTCTGGAGGCAAAGAGAAGACAGGAGAAATGGTGAAGCTTCTTCCTCCCTCCTGCCCACTAGGCTTTGGCCAGTGCTTACCATTGATCAGAACTAGCTAATTGAATAGGAAATCAAAGAAATTTAGTTTGCAGCAGGAAAGCAGATAAATGATCTGAGAGCAAACAGGCAAAAAAACTGACATCATAAAATAAATTCTAGAAAAAAAAAAATCCGAACAATAAACCAGTTACCATTAAACCAATGAAATCTGCAGGTAAAATATTTTCTATACCCTTCCCAAACTCCTAATCTCCAAAGACCCTGGACCCAGACAGTTTTAAATTTTTTGTTTTTAATGTTTATTTATTTTTGAGAGACAGAGAGACAGAGTGAGGGGTGGAGGGTGCAGAGAGAGAAGGAGACACAGAATTTGAAGCAGGCTCCAGGTTCTGGACTATCAGCCCAGAGCTCGACATGGGGCTTGAACCCACGAACTGTGAGATCATGACCTAAGCCGAAGTCGGATGCTGAACCGACTGAGCCACCCAGGTGCCCATATGGACACAGACAGTTTTATAAGAATTAAACAGATAATCCTAGTATTATATAAGTTATATTAGATAACTTAAAAGTAGAAAAGCTACCCCATTTATTTCATGAAGCTAGTATAACTTTGAAACTAAAACTAGAGAGGGATAGCATAAGAAAAAGATAACCATAAAACAATCATATCTCACTTATGAACATAGATGGCAACATCCGAAGTAAAATAAAAACAAACTGAATTCAACATATGTACATGTATATATCTATATAAATGATACATCATAATTAAATGGAGTTTTCCCATCATGCAATGACGTTTCAACATCATAAAATATATAAATGTAATCAGCATTGTCAGACTGAAAGAGAAAAATCATTCTGAACAAATGCAAAAAAAATATGTTGGGATAAAATAAAATATTTAAAGTTTTTTTTTATTTTTTTTTCAACGTTTATTTATTTTTGGGACAGAGAGAGACAGAGCATGAACAGGGGAGGGGCAGAGAGAGAGGGAGACACAGAATCAGAAACAGGCTCCAGGCTCTGAGCCATCAGCCCAGAGCCTGACGCGGGGCTCGAACTCCCGGACCACGAGATCGTGACCTGGCTGAAGTCGGACGCTTAACCGACTGCGCCACCCAGGCGCCCCTAAAATATTTAAAGTTTTTAAAAATCTTAGTAAATTATGAATAGAATGGAATTTCTTTAAATCTTATTTCTAGACTCACCGTTTCCACTTCATCACCTAATATTTTATCCTCAACCCAACTAAATCAGGCCATAATCTTCACCATTTCACTGGCAAATTTAATGGAAAATTGTTATTTTAGTGTCTTAGCAGTTTTTGACACAGAGGATCTCTCTCCCTCCTTCTTGCAACAGTTTCTTTCCTTGGCCACTCTGACTATACTCCCCTGGCTTTTTCACCTGGATCAGTGGTCATCCATTGTCAATCTTATTCGTTGGTGCCACCATATCTTTCTGATATGTAATGTTCAAGTTCCCTGGAGTTCAGCCTTCCATCCTCTTTGCTCTCCCCACCTCTTTATACTTGACTCCTGAGTGAATTTTAACCCTACATGTGCACTGATAACATCCAAAGGCATATCCAGCTCCAACCTTTTCATCGACATCTTCAGTAAATGTAAAATAAGTATCTCAAACCTCAGTTGTCCAAAGCAAAACTCTTGGTTTCCCTTCTTCCCTCACCAACACCCAAACTTTTCCTCTTCAGAATCTTCCTTACTCTGCAAAGACAACTCCATTTTACCAGTTGCTCAGTCCAGATATGTAAGGTCATCCTTAACTGTTCTCTTTCCCTCCACTTTACATCCAATCTATCATTAAATCTTGTTGATTTTATCTTCAAACGTATCTTTAATGCAACCAGCTCTTGCTACCTTCACAGCTACCAACACGGTCCAAGCCGGCATAATCTCTTATGCAGTTGACTTCAATTGCTTCCTGATTGGCCTCTCAGCTTTCATTCTTACTGCTTTACGGTCAATTCTGCTAACAGCAGCCAGAAAGAGTTTCTCAAAACATAATTCAAATCATGTCCCTTCCTATGGCTCCCCTGAGTCTTCTATCAGTACTCAGAGTAAATTCCAAACTTCTTGCCATCACCTAGGTGGTCTGACAATACTGCCTCAGTGACCTATGTCCTACCGTTCTTCTTGTTTGCATCATTCTAGTCACGTGGCTCTTCATCTGCTTCTTGGACATACAAGGCTCATGCCTGTTTAGCATTTCTTTTGTTGCTCCCTGCAAAGACTGCCTTTCTTCCAGCCCTTATATGACCTGTGATGCTCAACCATTTCCCCTTTAAAGAGTCTTGTCACCTCGCCTTCTAGAATCTCAGTGAAGAACCTGAAGTGGATGGCCTCTTCAGCCTTAGCTAAGGAAAGCCACCTTGTTTATGGTCGTAGTATTTCCTGGCATAGTTGTATCTAATGCCTGAGCCTTACAAGGGTATAATGGCCAAGCCCTCCTGCCCCCACTTACTCTAGCCCCTGAATGGGGTCATTGCACCCAGAGCTCCCTATCAAAATGGACAAGGCTGTTGCTGGACCAGCACTGCAATTCAACTTCTCTCTCTGCCCACTCTTCTTTGTTTCTTCTCACTTCCACAGATGTTGGTCCCAGGGCACTTCCTAATACATAACCTGCACACTGATTTCTATCTCAGAGTCTGAGACATGCAATCCACCTGGCTTATTCAATTCTCTGCTCTCCTGTTAATTTCTCAGGGAGGCCTTCTCTGAATACCCTACCTGAAATAAGCATTTCCCTACCACTCTATTTTTCTTTAAATCATGTATCAATTCCCAAAAGTGTGTGTGTGTGTGTGTGTGTGTGTGTGTGTGTGTGTAGGAAAAAAGTTCCTGGCACAGTGAAAGATCTGAATAAATATGTGTTCAATGAAAGGCTGAATATACTTGATAATGGGTGTCAGAAATAAAAAAAAACAATAGAAACCCTTTTCTTAATTGTAAAATTTTAGAATTTTAAAGGAAAAAATACAATATCTGGTATTACGCTACTGTTTAACAGTTTAACAGTCAATAAGATGAAAATAATCATAAGAGGAATAGGAACTGGGAAGGAAGAGACAAAATTATCTTTATAGGTAAACTCCACGAATGTCCATGAAAAGAAGTGCAAAAAAAGTGTTCAGACAATATATTCAAGTTAAAAAGGAAATCTGACCTATGCCAAGTATATTCAATATAAGATGAAAATACAGCTCTATAGCATTTCTATACATAAGTAATAACAATTTGAAAATATGGTAAACAAGATAATTTATAAGATTAATAAAAATCATAAGTACTTAGGAATAAATATAATAATGCTGTATAAGGCATTTTGAAAGAATCCACAAAAGATTTGTTGAAGAACATGAAAGAAGACTTGAAAAAATAGAGTGAAATGCTATGATCTTGGATAAGAAATCTTAATATAGAAAGAAGTCAATTTCTTCAAAATGCATCTAAAAAGTAAGTACGTCTCCAGTGAAAACCACAATAGTTTTTCACAGAACTTTACAAGCTAATTCTAAAATTTATTTGGATGAGTAAAGGGCAAAAATTAGTTAAAATAAATTTTAAAACCACAAAATGGGAAAATCCTGACCCAATATCAGACAGGCATATTTAAGATAGTATAACTTTAGGGCAAAGAGAGACAAGTTGATGAAACAAAATATAAACACCCAGAAACTGGACTATGGAAAACTTGGGGTAAGACAGAGGTTGTATCATAAATCAATATCAATATTTGATAAGTAGTGCTAACACAATTTATATGGAAAAGAAATGAGTCCTACTTCACACCACACACACACACACACACACACACAAACACACAATTCTAATGAATTAGAGTTAAATGTGAAAAGCAAAAAATTGTGAAGAAAATATAAAAGTTTTAATATAACAAATCAGTGTAGGGAAGGATTTGTTAGATAAGACATAACATCCCAAACCATAAAGAAATATTGATAAATGTGATAACATCTTCATTTTAAAATGTAACATCAAGAGAAAGAACACACAACAATAACAACAAAATTCCAACTGATGTAAAAAGACAAACTATAGACTAGAAGGAGATATTTGCCATGTATTGAACTCACAGAGCATTCATAAGACAAAAAATCCAAGGGAAAATTGGGCAAAAGATATAAAAGATAATTTACAGAAGAAAACTGGATGTCCGTAAGCGTATGTTAAGATGGCCAACCTTACTAACAATCAGGACAGTGAAAATAAAAATGAGATACCATTTTATACCTATTGGATTGGAAAGAATAAAAAATTCTGACTCTAACAGAGACTCTCCCTGCTACCGTCAGGGGTAGAAATTGGTAGAACAACTTTGGGGGACAATTTGAAAAGCAAAGTTAAGATGCTTGTATTTTACCATCCAGTAATTCCATTTCTAGGAAATATTCTTTAGTGGAGAGAAACTCTTACACAAGAAGTAATGTGCAAGAAATTTATTGCTGCATTATTTGTAGTAGAAAAATATTGGAAACCACCTAAATAACCTACAATATATAAAAGCGACTGTATAAATTGTCAAACACAGTCATGTAGTGAAATACTGTGCAGCTGTGAAAATGAATGACCTAAAAGTACATGCTTCAATATGGATAAAGCTTAAAAAAACATAATGCTGAAAAAGTAAGCTAGAGAATATATAGAGTACAATAATGTTTATTTAAAGTTTAAGAACACACACAAAAAATAAGACTATATGTTGTTTATGTTGTATACTGTGTAATTACAGATATAATCCATTATAAAACCATTCATGGGAATGCTATACAACATTTTTTCTTCAGGGACATAGAAGCGATATGGTTGGAAAAGGGTACACAGGAAGCTTTAACCATACTTATATTATTTCTTTTAAGAAAAGATTTGATCTACCTATGATGAAATGTTGGGATTTGTTAAAACAGTGCTAGGCATAGAAATGTTCATTATATTATTCTTTATACTTCATGTATGTTTGAAATCTTTTATTTAAAATATTTAACTTTTAGGGGCACCTGGGTGGCTTAGTCAGTTAAGCGTCCAACTTGGGCTCAGGTCATGATCTCACAGTTCGTGAGTTCAAGCCCCACATCAGGCTCTGTGCTGACAGCTCAGAGGCTGGAGCCTGCTTCAAATTCTGTGTCTCCCTCTCTCTCCGTCTTTGTCCCTCTGCCTCTTGTGCACACACACTCTCTCTCTCTTTCTCTCAAAAATAAATAAATATTAAAAAATTAAATTCAAAAAAAGAAAATATTTAAATTTTAAGATATTCTAAAATGAAAAGTTATCAAAACTTTCAGTTTTTTTCAAAATGACCCAAATGCCCACGAGTAGAGAACTAGTTAAGCAAACATTAGTATGAAATGAATTACTATGCAAATATTTAAAATGATGTTTTATATTTATGCAATCCAGAATGATGTCTACATATGTTGTTGAATGAAAAAGGTTATAAAATATTATGTATAGTAGAATTTCATGTATATATCTGCAATGTTAAAAAAATTTAAATGATTGTCTATGGTTAGACCTAGATAGATGTTCTTTGCAATTATTCTCTATTCTTTTTTTTTTTTAATTTTTTTTTAACGTTTATTTATTTTTGAGACAGAGAGAGACAGAGCATGAATGGGGGAGGGTCACAGAGAGAGGGAGACACAGAATCTGAAACAGGCTCCAGGCTCTGAGCTGTCAGCACAGAGCCCGACGCGGGGCTTGAACCCACAGACCATGAGATCATGACCTGAGCCGAAGTCAGACGCTTAACCGACCGAGCCACCCAGGCGCCCCATATTCTCTATTCTTAATTATCATGTGAATTTTTAGAAATATGATAAAACTATTGAAATAAAATTCACCTACGATAAAACTATAAAATGAAAAAGAAATACCAATATTCACTTATTTAACTTTTCATTTACTTTTTATCAGTGTATAGTGTTGAAAGCCAGCAAAACTGCAGTTACATTTTACCCTCAATCACTGATGTTAGCCATGGGAATCAGTATCACATTTTTTGAAAAGTAACTTGGCAATATGTAACAACAGCACTCCCATAACAGGAGTTTCCCAAGGAAATGAAGATGCACATAAGAATGTACAAGCAAGGATGTCTTTGTTATAGCATCATGTAGAATGTTAAAGAATTGGAAACAACCTAGATGTCCAAGAATAGGGAATGACTTAATAGATAACAGTACATATAATACTAAGCACACACATATTTAAAACATTTTTAAAATTTTTATTTAGTATTTTTTTTTTTATTTTTTGAGAGACAGAGCACGAACAGGGGAGTGGTAGAAAGAGAGGGAGACACAGAATCCGAAGCAGGCTCCAGGCCCAAACCCACGAATGTGAGCTCATGACCTGAGCTGAAGTCTGATGCTCAACCTGGTAAGCCACCTAGGCACCCCAGTACACACATATTTTATGTAACAGTACATAAAATACTAAGTAGCCAACAAAAAAGCATGTGTTTAAGGAATAACTAATAAGATAAAACATGTCCACAAATAAAAGCAGAATATATGATATATTTCAAATTTTGTCTTATATGTATTTTAAAGACAGTGAAGAAACACACCAAAATTTAACAGTGGTTTTCTCTGAGTGGTTAGATGATCAGTGATTTTTACTTCATTTTTTTAAGCTTATTTATTTTGCGAGAGAGACAGAGTGTGCGTACACACACACACACACACACACACACGCCAGAGCTGGGGAGAGGGAGAGAGAGAAGAGAGGGAGAGAATCCCAAGCAGCCTCCCTGCTGATGG
This sequence comes from Herpailurus yagouaroundi, assembly GCF_014898765.1. Lineage (NCBI taxonomy): Eukaryota > Metazoa > Chordata > Mammalia > Carnivora > Felidae > Herpailurus > Herpailurus yagouaroundi. Next base: position 48,309,376 of record NW_024412376.1, on the reverse strand, counting down.
TGCGGAGCTTGAATCCACCAACCATAAGATCATGACCTGAGCTGTTGCTTAACCAACTGAGCCACCCAGGCGCCCCAGTGATTTTTATCTTTAAATCTATTTCTTTATTTTATAAATTATAAAAATATATATTTAATGACCTGGGGGAAAAAAAACCCTGCTTTTTAACAAAGAAAACAAGCTACATCTCTGAGGCGTTCTCATCTCAGCACTTCATCTGACTGTCCAATCTAGGTAGCACTAGCCCATGGAGCGCATAGAGATCCCTGGTTATAGTCTGCTGCAGGTAATTACAAACCACCAGTATAAACTGCCCCCTTGGCCAGACTCTCTTTCCAAAAAATGTAAGCAGGATTAGAAGTCTGTACAGGTCAACAAACAAGAGAGACTAGTGAAAGATCAATGTTTTATTCCTCAATCTTGCCCAAGTATGTAAATACTCCTTACTATCCATTGCCCCAGGTTTATTAGCCATTGCGTCATCCTGAACTGGTTTGGGACACGAACAGATAGCATTTGCTCCTTCCCAGAGGAAGGGTTAAGCGACAGGAAAAGAGGAGTGGATTAAACAAGGATGAAAAACTATCAACATGTCATAAAATATACATGCTATTTCTGATTTATTCCTGTTCACTTGAGCAACACATCTAATGTGTTACTAACATTTCTAGTAATTCAGTGTTGTTGTCCCTCTAATAATGCATTAGTGTCTGTAACTCTCATTTGGACTTAGTGAATTACTGTTTTATTTAATGAAAAAAAAGATAAATTGTACTTGATTTGTATTTATTAATTTCTATGAATTTGGTATATGACATGTATGAAAGCTTAGGCACATAATTTCTCCTTTCTTTAATTTACAGCCAGGGAACTGTTTAAATATAATTTTAAATGATGCATAAAATGCTTCCTGACATATTTGTTTTCTGAATTTCCAACATGCATATTTGCCATTTCTATATGATGAACAAACACTGCCTTAAATTGTGGAGAAAGAAAAATGTTACCTGTTTAGGGTTCTTTTATTAAATCCAAGCTCTTGTATTTTGGTGACAGCAGGCTGAGTTTCCTGGAGGTTGACAAGTTTAGTTGCAATTGAGATCTGGTTCATGCTAACCCAATTTGATAGGTAAGGCTTTGCAGGTATAGCAATCATCAATTTGGTGCAAAACCTCAGAACAAAGTCTAAAAATAGATGTCACTTTGATAGTATTTGGGGGGATAGAAGTTAAATAACAGATGAGGCATGTTTCTTAAAGAAAATCATTATTTCTTGGATTATTTCCTAGGCATAAAATAGATTTTTCTTCATTTTAATTTCCTCAGAACGATTCTACTTTTCCTATTCTGAGTTTTGGTTGTAATAATTTGTAACTCCTTTGAAACGCTCTACATACAGCACATGTTCAGATGTTAACTTATCACGAAATTTCTATTTTGAATTTTTCAGATAAATGCAAGCTTCACATGGTATTTCTTTTCCTTCAGAATAAAAGGCAACTATTTATTTTGCCTTATTTTTAACCAAAAAATATCTGATAAAAAAGATCACTGACTCCTTCATGAGCCATCAGTGAATGAAAAAAATGGGGAGGCTCCAAGTGCGGCTCTTCTCCTGACTTCTGTCATTAAAACAGATGTTCTCTATAACCTTGACCAAACAACTCCATCCTCTAATCAGAAAGGAGCAGACTTGTTTGTGGATTTATGATAGATGTCCGTGCCAGAGCTTGGAAGACTGTCTAGGACTGTGGGCTCTTACAGATTTGTTTTTGTGCTAAAATTTGGCTTGTAATTCTTACTTTAATTTGTTTTATATACTTTCATCCACACATGGTTTTCTCTTTTAAAAAAATCTTCGTATTAATTGGGTATTTCAAATGTATTCATCACAATTATGAGTAGCTATAGCTTTAAATATATGATGGACTTGCTGATGTCAGCAGCTAAGAACTAATGCTGCTGATATCAGCTGACAGGACACTAATTACTAGTTATGTGGCTGTTGCCTGCTTAAGGAGCTATTCAGTGAGTTATGATTTAGAAAAGCTGGAGAGCACAGGGCTGATTTGTGAAGAGATATCTAATATGAAAATACCACAGAAGTTCTCAGATTGATCCTCATGACAGAGATCTGTCTAATTAGGAAGTGTCTATTTTAATACTAAACCACAAAAAAGCCCAGCTGGAAAAGAAGAATTTATAGGAAGACACAGAGCCATCACTAGTTTTGGCTGGCAGCAAATGCAGCCTAAGCATGTTTCTTCAGCGTTTAATCAATAGTGGCTATAGGACAATTACTCCCTAACAGACAATCTATCTCATCATATCAAGAAGGAGGGTCTTCATAGGTGATCTGCACGGAGAGCCCCTATTCAACACCACATGTCTTACCTTCAGAGTTGATGCCTGTCTCGAAGCTAGACAGACGCTTACTAAATTATCACTGAGAAGGTAGCAGAACTGGCAATGTTCTGTCCTTGGGTGATTAAGGGAGTCACTGTTCTGGGATCCAGGTGAGGCATGACAATGGAGAGAATGGGGACATTTCATTCAACCGAAGAATTAGGTTGGTAAATCTGCTGTTAGACCCTAAAGTTTCTGAGGACAGGAACATACTACTAAATTTATATTCTATGTGTGCTCAGTAAAGACCGGTGGACTGACCCTGGAGAGATATTTGGGGGGGGAAATAGATTCCTGGGAAGCTAAGAGAGGGAAATCTGGTCACTTATCTGTCATACACTAGAAGACACCAAACCTTCACTGAGCTGTCTCGGTGGAGTTATTAAGGCTATGTCCACACAATAGCTTAGACACCTTTTTGCAGGAACGAAACCAGGTATGTAGGTGTGGGCACCGGTCTTTACACCTCAGCTGGGTTCCTTCTTTCCTTGCCTCTGTGTCTGTGTCTTCAGTTGGTATGCAGACAGTTTTACAGAACAGCCTGCTGAGCGGGTTGTTAATGAGTCATGCCTGCTCCCTGGTTTGCCTTTGGCACAGCCTCAGTCTCCACGAAGAGACACAGAGTAGAGGAGAAAAAGGTGTTTTGAAAACACTTGCTTATGTTGATACATGTTTTATTGTTACTGATCTAGCCACAGAAGAGGGAATAGGTGACAAATCATCAGAGGTTATTCCAGAAATATCAACAAATTGATGTCACACGTTTTTGAGTCTTCGTTCCAGAGTGTGAAGCCCTGGACTGAAGCACACAGGGTGGGATGGAAACAGGATGGCCCTCAGGCCAAAAAGAACAGTGAGTATTCACTGTCCAGCTTGACTGCTGTGCAACTACGTGACCATACGTAAGTTCTATCTCCTTCTGCGCTTCAGACTTGTCATCTACGAAATATCTCCCTATTGCGGAGAGGATTAAATAAGGTCATACCTATTACAATCCTAGCGTGATGCCAGGCGCAATGGGCGTAACCCTTATTGCCTTTGCCCTTTGTCTTATTTTGGGTTTTCACCACAGCAGTCTCTGAAACACAGATTCGCTGGACACCAGTGTAGGTGACTGAAATGTAATCCTTCAGGAAAATGCTGCAACACAGAACCTCAGCATCACCCCACCTGAGGGAGGAGAGTGCTGGGGTATTTATACACTTATTCCCAGGACTCACTGGTTGAAGACTATTGGGAGGGGAGTAGATTAATTACCAGGCAATTCCAGCCTGCTGTGTGCCTTCTGCTGTTCTGTGGGGGAAGCCCTCAGCACAGAGATGCAATTCTGAGAGCTGGAAGTCAGCCGGAGAACCCTGAAATTTCCTAAGGATGTGGGCAGGGCAGTGACAGACACAGTGGGGAATACCAAGACATCTAAAACGCGGTAGTTTCCATCAAGAGGCCACCAATCTAATAAAGAAGCTAGAACAGTTGAAGCTTCAAAGGAAAAGGTTTGTGATGCCAAGATGTCTGCAGCTTCCAGGAGAAATCAGCACCTGGATCTCCCCAGGGTGACCTCACTACATTGGGGCTTCTGGCTCCTAGCCTTACATCTGATCTGTCAGAATCCACAGGGTGAATTTGGAGGAGCCATCAGATTCACCTTAACCAAAACCCACAGAGTCAGAGCAAAAAACTAGAATGCCCGTGTGTTCCTTTGCATTCTCCCTTTGTAGGACAAGCTGCATGAGAGGCCAAATTACAGTATTAACGTGAATTTAAAAATGGAGATTCTGAAAAGTGGCTCTGCTATTACGAATTGCTCCTCCATCGAGGTAGCTCTGAGGAAGCCTTCTTCACGGAAGGAAGGGCCTGGCCAGTAGGTTCAGAGGGAAATAGTTTGTCCCCAAGTCCTCATCTGGCTCTGCAAAAGGTGGACACTAGTTCTCCTCTTTGTGGCTTCCAAAAAGCCGGTGAATACCGTGGTTAAGGGTAAAGATACTGGAGTCAGGACGTGCTTCAAATCTTGTCCTACCATTGTACTAGCTGTGTGAATTTGGCAGCTATTTAATCTCTGAGTGCCTCAGGTTTCTTATCCATAATAGTACCTACTGTATAGTGTTATGATGATTAAATGTAATTCATATGATGTCATACATATAAAGAGTCCAGAGTGGTATTTGGCACAAAGTGTTTGTTTTCGTTACGGCTGCTATTAACAGGCCCGTTTAAGTTGACGCAGTCTTTCTTTAGGTTTGGTAATAGTTCTCAGTAAGTTTTACTTTGTTCTTGGAACCAGTTTATCTCATTTATCTCCATGCTTATTGTTGTCCTGAAAGGTCTGTCATTTGTGTGTTGGGGAGGGGAAATGCCTCATTTCTCCTCCCATTTTCTGGACCATGCATGTAAATACAAAAAACAACTCAGCTGCCAAACAATTCAGCAGGCTCAGGAGCCTGTCACAAAGTCAAGGAGGTTCAGAGGCCAGAGGGCTCCCTGCAGTATGGAGCAGGAGCACAGCAACTGCATTTGACTAATGGCTCTACAAGCAGTCAGCCTAGGATTTTATGTTAGGACAGTATTCTCAAATGTTGCACAATCAAGAACATCTTTAAGTACTATTTGGCCCTGGAATGCACTCTGGGATTCTGCCAAGCGTATCTCTCTTACAACTCGAGGGCAAAGCAACAAATCAAAGCCACTGTCAGATTTAGCCCTGATAAATGAGGTATGTTCATTGATGGAACCAAAGATCCCAAACCATCCAAGACCACCATAGGTCTCCCTGCAAGGTGAATGAAATGTTATCAGTACAGAACGTGCACATTGAAAGAACCGTCAGAAAACCTGTCAGCTGCAAGCATGTTGGAAAGGATGCTGGACTTAAAGACCCAGCACAGTCCAGGAGAATAAAAGGATTCCTTGGAAAGTGAATGCACAGTATCACTACAGAATGTGGACATTGAGGGAACTGTAAAGAAGCAGATCAGCAGCAAGTGTGATAGAAAGGTTATTGAACTTGGAGGAAGTTTTATTTCAGATGGGTCGCTAATTGCCTGTGCGACTTGGGGAAGGTCATTTAGCCTTTCTGGACTTTCTCTAGTGAGTGAAAAGTTGGATGGTTGTTCTGTAAGAATACTCCAAGTCTAACACTGTTCTGTGAATCCAAATACTGAAAGAGATGGAAAAGTTGAAGAGCTGTTTTGGTTGGAAAACAAAATTTTCAGTGTTCCTTAAAACGTTCTCCCAATCGATCCACAGTCCCCGGCAAGAACTCTAAGTATACTAAAACGAAGCCAATTAACATTCCTTACTACCCCTCTGTCATAAATCATCGTTAACTCAGAGAAGGCAGATGGGTGAGTAGCTACACGACACATTCATATAGACAGGTTTGTTCGTATTCCACAAATTTAATTTCATAAAACCAGAACCCCCTTCCATTCTTCACAGTGTACTGTGGACTGTTCAGGCATACAGAGATAGAAAAGGCACTGATAGATCAATTAGATGAGGACCAAGCACTGCCCATTGGACCTGAGTAACGTGGAGTCATTGGTGACTTGATAAGAGCAGTTTTGGTGAGTGGTGGTGGGGAAAGCCTGATGGAGAGGGCATAAGGGAGAATTGAAGAAGAGAAACTTAAAACTGTGAAATAGGCAATTCTTAAATTTTGCTGTCAAGGGAAAGAGAGAAATGGGATACAGTAGAATCAAGAGAGGTTTTTTTTTTTTCAAACGGGAAAATAACAACATGCTTATTATTATTCAGTAGAGAGGACACAATTGATGTTGCTCAAGGAGAAAGGGGACACTTGCTGGCTTAATGTCCTTGGGTAGGTCAGAGAGGATAGGACCCAAAGGTAGACTTTTTGGGCACAGGCAGATAGTGGTTGGATGTGGTATTGGGAGAATCACTTCTGTTTTCCCAGGGAAATAGGTAACAACACCATCAGCTGAGGGCAAAGATGGGGGAGGAGATGTTGGAGGTTTGCAGAGATAGAAGACATGAACTGGCTGCCTAGGAACAAAAAGTGATGGGACCGGATGAGCACCAGGAAATATCAAGGACCAATTGAGGTTACTGACAATCAATTTAAAGTGAAATCAGTCAGCGTGTTTGGGTGTTAGTCTGGTCATGCCGTGAGAGTATAAGCAACCAGTAGGCACACTTGAAATTTAAATATGGTTTTGGATTAGTCAAGCCAGTACAAGGGAGAGAGGGGTGAGGGAGTCAAGACTATATGCAAGGGGATGGTTATAAACATAGACTGTGGAATTTTAACTGGATGGGAAAGGGAGAGAGGACATCAAGGGAGTGGAACAGTGAAGGTGATGAAAGCATTGGATTAAAGTCCTGGTGATATGGAAAGATTATGTTGGGGTACCAGAGAGAACAAGCTGAAAAGATAATAGGTGGTGGTAAGAAAATAGGATGTCTGAAATAAACTCTGGGCGTGTTGCAATTATTAATAATGAGAATGTCAAGGCTATGACTGTAGAAGTGAGTAGCAGAGATTGACGGGAGGAGAAAGCCATTGGAAGAAAGAAGATGAAGGGACCAAAAGGCCAGGATAGTGGAAAGAATATCTGCTTGTTGAAATCACATGAATAATAAGTGGACTTACTTTGAAGACACTGGTTGGGAATTGGTTGCTAAAATCTTCAAGGATTCAGATTAGAGTAGTAGATAGCTGAAACCAGGTGATGGTGATGAGTGAGGTTCAAAGCTGAGTGTTTGGAGGGGGAGCACAGTCTCAAAGCAACAAAGTGGGACATAGAGAACACCTGTTCCACCTCGGACTCCATAGTGTGAAGAGTACATAACTACCCGACCACCTGAGAGGGCTACAAAGGAAGACATGACCTCAGGGAAAACCAGATATCAGCCAGAGGAGGATCAAGAAACATTCTTCAAAAAGGTGGAGAGTATAGGGCAGGTGTCAGCAAATGACAGCCCATGGCCCCCGTTTTTGTAACAGTTCTTACAGGGATGTGTGGAGGGAGCAAATGAGCAAGCAAGACCCTCTCTTACTCCCGCTGCGGGTCACCTGCAGAGCACAAGTCTTGCTCTGAGTACCCACTTCTTTTCTTCACCGGTGCCAATAAGACTCCAGGCCAACCGAAGGGACTGACAATCTTGGTTAGAACACATCATAACAGAATGTAGCCTTAGTTAGCCTCGCATCGATTCCTCTCCTTAGATTGGGCATTGTTTATCAGATTCTCCAATACAAATTTACTCACTCCAATATTGATGCTTCATTAAACTGGAGGATTTTCATCCTGACCTCCGGTAGCATTAGCTTGATTCTGCTTTATGACAAATGGTACTAAACACCATCCATGTGCAATAATTTTAAGAATTAAGTTCAATTGTAAAGGCAGATGACTTACTAATATATCCTATTTTATTTTAAAAATATTCTTGCTACACACCCAGACTAGTGATTCAACCTGGACTCTTGCGCCAGTGGTAAGACCTGAGAAGAAATTGTGACACACGCAAATTTCCTTTCTTTCTTGTTTTATTGGCAAAGTAATAAAATAAAAAGTCCATTAACAACAACAACAACAACAACAACAACAACACAACAACAACAAATTGGAACTGAAGCCATAACTCTGAAAACACTACCCAGCCTGGGTCACATCTTGTTCAAAGGACCTCAACATGAAGGTTGCCACACTGACCAGGAAGCACTTTTCTCTGATGTCAGAACTCCCTTCGGGGACCAACTCTTCGTTTTTGCCTCTTCGTGAATCCCTTCTACAGCAGTGAGCACTTTCCCGGCTGCCTCTACATCACATCCAGAAGAAGGACAGAACAGAGCTGATTTGTTGGCACGCATTACCCAACATTACACGTTCATTTGCATAATTTCATTTAAGCTGTCTAGAAGATTTTAGTGGATAATAACCACTTATTTTTTGTCCATTCGTTTATTAAACATTTATTAAGCAACTACTTTTTATTTTCTAAAATGCTGCTCAGCAAAGAAGAAACCAAGCCAAATAAGACATGGTCCCTATTCTCATTTTCGAAAAAAGGGTGAGGGCAAGGTGAGAATAGATTCTGGAAGTCTAGAGGCTTGCTGATGATTTCAGACAAGGTTCTAGAAAATATTATTAAGCAGATGTTTTGTGAGCACTCAGACAAGGGTGCAGTGATTTTTGGGAGTCAGCGTGCATCCACTAGTGACACATGGAGCCTAATATAATTTTCTCTTTTGATAAGGTTACTAGATTAGTGTGTCCAGGAAATAATATTTTGAGAGCCTTTCATGTTTTCCTTGTGGACTTCTAGGAAGATGAACATTAAAACAGTGGGTGGACGAGGGGCGCCTGGGTGGCTCAGCTGGTTGAGCGTTTGACTTCAGCTCAGGGCAGGTCATATCTCGTGGTTCATGAGTTTGAGCCCTGTGTCAGACTGTGTGCTGACAGCTCAGAGCAGAGCCTGGAGCCTGCTTCAGATTCTGTGTCTGTCTCTCCCCTGCTCATGCTCTCTCTCTCTCTCTCTTTCAAAAATAAATAAACGTTAAAAAATTTAAAAAAAACAGTGGGTAGACTTAATTATTTCTCTTTTTAAAAATTTATGCATTCCATACATGTTTATGATGCCAAATCAACAATGTTTAATGTATTTGGTTAGGTGGTAGGGATGTATGGGTGATCCCTGCCTTCATGAAACTTACCATCTATGGCAGGAATAAGACAATTATCATGCAAAATACACACACTAAATGGATGATCTACAAGGGAACCACCAAGGATATTGATTAATGCAAATCTCAAAGGAAGCTTCTAATGGTTTGGGTGGCAGATTTGGCTCCGGACTTTCCTAACGTTTTATTAGTAAGTTGGATGATAATATAGAAAATATTAAAATATTTTGGAGGAAAATTAATTTATGCCCATACATTAAAGGACATGCAAAATCATTCTCAAGTAGATTAAAAGTGCTGAGTAATTCAAAATTATATGAAAGTCTGGTAGAAAATAGAATAAAATGTTTGTAGATGTGCAGAGGAATGATAATGTTCTCAGCTATAAGGAAACATAAACAATGCAAACAGAAAGACTGACAAATGACAGGTTTGAATAAATAAACTTTAAAAATATCCATAGAATGCAAAATAACATCACTAACATTAAAAGGAAAAAAATCAGGCTGTGAAAAAGATTTGCATCAAATATGACAGAATAATATCTATAATACCTAAAAAGCTGGATTTAAATTTATAAGAAAACACATGATAAATAGAAACAATAATTCATCAAAAAGGAAATACACGATATACTTAAAAGACACATTCACGGGAAGGAAGTTTACACTTGGCAGAGCAGTGGGAGTCTCTGAGAGTCTCTGAATATCACTGTCCAATATCACCACCCAATAGTAGGCTCTCAGCAGAGAATTCCTGCCGGTAGAAGAGATGATCATCTCCCCAGGGTACATTCCCTGACATCCTTTATGCCCCCATAGTATTCTCTGTGCATTTCTCTCACTGCACTTGTTACTTTGTGCTTAATGATATGCTCATGTGCCAGATCTCCCTACACTAGATTGGAAGCCTCTGGAGTGAAAGAACCATAACATGTATCCTTCTGTTCCTAGCACCCTGAACCAGTACTTGATAGTTATGAAATAAGTGGTATGCACATTCTTTTCTTTTTCTTTTTCTTTTTTTATTTTAGAGAGCGAGAATGCCCACCAGGGAGAGAGAATCTTAAGCAGGCCCCATTCTCAGCATGGAGCCCCACATGGCGCTCGATCCCACAACCCCAAGATCATTGTCCTGAGACGAAATCAAGAGTTGGTTGCTCAACCAACCAAGCCACCCAGGCACCCAATGGCATGAACATTCTTGATGGAGGGACAGTGAGTGGGTGGTGGGAGGCCATGGGGCGATTGAACACAGCAAAATAAAGAGTGAGTCACAATATGACCGAACTGTGAGTCTAAGAGTAGCCCTTGGATCTCCTGTGTTGATGAAAACTACCTTTCCCCGGATAACTTCTCATCACTAGGAAGAGATAAGAGATGGCACAAGAAATTTGCACACTCCTGACAAGGCCCTCAATCTTCCATCCCCTCCAAACACTGGTAGCCTCACCAGCATTATTTGCCTTAAGACCATCCAGACCGAGCTCAGCATGGCCTTTACTCCTGTTTATGTCAGTCGTCATGGGAAGCTCAGGACATTCTTTATCCCAGAAGTTTTCTCTACATGAGCAATGATGCTGCCACTGTGTCCTCCAACTCCTGTCTCCATCAAGAGGCTCTTCTGCTTTATGGCCTCTCATCATATGCAACCAACAGAGGCTGTGGCCAAGTGGGAGGAGGAGAGTGAACGTAGGGGATGTATTCCCTTGATGTCCTCCCTGTTGCGTTGCTATGGATTGCCTTCATCCCTCTTCTCAAGGCACAGCTCCTGCCAGGCAGGCCTCTCCATCAAGCTACTCTCTCTGGCTTTCTGTAACCACTCTCTCCTCTTGATGCTTTAGGTGGCAACAGATCCTATTTCTTGCTAGCCCCTGGCACGACACCATCCCTTGTTGGTTTCCTTAACTCCTGCCCATATTTGCAAATAATCCCTTTATTAAACTCTTCTCAGTTACCCAGTGTGAAGGTGCCATCTGTTTCCTGCTGGGATTTTGACTGATATGCTGCTGAAAAATTAGTTGTTGAATGAATGAATGACTGAATCTCTATAGAAAAACTGAGATCACCAGGAAGCATTCTTTGCAGCAAACGTGGCTGTGGGGATGGTGGGAATTTTCCTCATTTCAGCAGCTTAACACTGGAAGCACAGAAGGGAGGAGCAGCTACCTGTCAAACGAGGCAGAGGACATATGGATCGTCATAGAGTGGGAGGAGGGCATGAAGACCCATGCTCTGAGGCATGGAGCTGACCCCAAAGCCACCGTCAAAGAGAGCCACAGTAAGGGAGATGCCACTGACGAGGCATGTCAGGAGTCCCAAGAAAGGGACGGAGTGGTAGGTCAGGCTGTGGTTTCATAATCCTAGAGATGGAGACTGGACCAGAGAAATAATTCCTCCCCTCTCTCTTCTTCCTATTGCCCCACCCACTGCTTCCCTGTGACCTCAGTGAGCTTGGGTGGCACTAGTTATCAAAGAAATGAAAATGACAACAGCCTGGATCATATTACAGCTGCAAAAGCAGCAGTTACATAACTGGTGAAACTTAATATACCTGTGGACTTCAGTAATATTATAAATCAATGCAACTCTTTCAGAAAGCTCTGTGGCGCTATGTATCGCATCTTAAATAAAACTTCGTATCTAGTGACTCTGTAATCTCATTCCTAAGTGTTCATCCTCAAGAAAGTTTGTGAAGACAAATTTGCAATACTGCACTATCCCTAGCATTGAACAATGTATTATGATACTCCGTAAAAAGAATACAACGTTAAAGTATATGTACAGGAGGCAGAGATATAAAAATAGGTATGTATAAGAAGCAAAATTTGAAAATAATAGGCAGAAATGAAAACAGTATCAATTGAATAGAAAAAAATTTTTTTTCCTAAAACTGTGTAATGTTGCTATAACATTTTTATAATCTAAGTTCAAAAATATATATGCTTCTCCATTTTAAGTGAACACCACCAGGAAGGGTCATATCACTTTCTTTCCTATAACCCTTCAATCCCCCAATGGTTTCCTTGTGCAATAAAAATACCATGCAAATTTCTTTCCACGATCTTTGAGGTCATTCATGCTAGTCCTCTGACACCTCTTGGATCTTGTCTGTTGTCTCTTTTCCCCTGTCTACTATGTTCCAGCCACCCAGAGACTTTAATATCCCTTGCAAACACCAAGCTTTTCCCTGTTTTAGTCTTCATTCCTGCTGTTCTCTTGGTCTAGAATTCATTTTCTTCAGATCTTCATATGGCTGCCTTTTCTCATTACTTAGATATTACTTCAAATGTCACTTTTAAAAAAGAAGCCGCAGAGACATTTTCTATTATCTACCCAACAGCTGAACATTCCTGGCTCCCACCAAGGAAACTCCTGAGGGCCAGATACTATCTTTCTCTACCTGTGGAAACGAAGACATGACTCAAATGCAGCCAATCTATTCCTCACCCTGGGTTTCACATCTTGAGAGAGTGGTGATGCATAGGGGCAGGGGCAGTTACAACTTTTATGGCAGCTGTGGTGCCACGGAGAGTCCAGTAGAATGCTGGTGGAATCTAAGTTTGGTGGCGTCCCTCAGAGTGATGGTTGTCCCAGTTGTGGCGCTCTTCACAGTGGCTGGGCTGGCAGATGTCGGGCTAGTGTGTGGAAAGAAGAGAACTTCACAGGGAGAGAACCCCAGAAGTCGGCAGAATATGCTCCTTGAGTCATCGGCCAAATGCTGATTGGTGAATGTGTGTGAGAAAATAACCTGTGCCTAGAAGGACCTCTCAAAGAGAGCAGAGGTAGCAATCTGTGGAGATCACATAGCCTGGGAATAGTTCGTTTTCCCAATAGCTAGATTGGAAAAACCTCAGTACATGAGGCATCAGGCAGACCATTCGCAGGGTATTGGGGGCAAAATTAACCCTAGACTGAGAAGTTGAACTGGCAGTTTAAAACCTCACAAAAAAAAAAAGCCTCCAGGCCTAGGTAATTTCATTGGTGAATCTACCAAATATTTAAAGAAGTAATACTAAACACATTTTTTTCCAGAAAGTAGAAGTTCTCAACTCAAGACAGGACTTGTATTTGGAATATATAAAAGCCCCTTATAACTCAATAAGAAAAAAAGCAATCCAATAAAAAGGGGGCAAAGATTTGAATGGATATTTCTCAAAAAAGATTTACAGATGGCAAATACACTCAATATCATTAGATTAGGGAAACGCATGTCGAAACCATAATAAGTTATTCAACACATACACACACACTAGAATGGCTGAAATTAGAAAGACTGATGATATGAAGTGTTTGAAGTAATAAAGAGTAACTGTAAAGAAAGAAAATCCTGCCATTTGTAAAGTGAATGGACCTTGCTAAGTGAAACAAGTCAGAGAAAGACAAATACTATATCATTTCTCTTACATGGAATCTAAAAATAAATAAATAAACCCCCAAGCTAAACATATAGATACAGATTGCAGATTGGTGGTTGCTGGAAGCAGGGAGTGGGGGTGAGAAAAATGGGTGAAAAATCTCAACAGGTACAAACTTCCATAAAATATTTATAAAGTAGGGACGCCTGGGTGGCTTGGTCGGTTAAGCGTCCGACTTCAGCTCAGGTCATGATTTCACGGTCCGTGAGTTCGAGCCCCGCGTCTGGCTCTGTGCTGACAGCTCAGAGCCTGGGGCCTGTTTCAGATTCTGTGTCTCCCTCTCTCTCTGCCCCTCCCCTGTTCATGCTCTGTCTCTCTCTGTCTCCAAAATAAATAAACATTAAAAAAAATTTTTTTTTAAATATTTATAAAGTAAATAAGCCATGGGGATGTAATGTACAGCATGGTGACTATAGTTAACAATACTATCTTATATTTTTCAAAGTTGTTAAATCTTAAAATTTCTCATCACAAGAACACAAATTTGTAACTGGGTGTGGTAATAAATGTTAAGTGAATTTATTGTGGCAATCATTTTGAAATTTAAACAAGTATTGAATCATTATGTTGAAAACCTAAAACTAATATAATGTTCTATGTCAACTATGCCTCAATAAAAATATACATATACACGTGTGCATTAAAGAGTCTGAAAGGATATTTGTTAAACTGTTAACAGTATTAACAAGAAAAAAAAGACTATAATTTTCATTCACTGCTGCTGGCAATGTAAAATGATACAATCACTTTGAAAAACAACTTGGCAGTTTCTTAAGGGTAAACATACTTATCACATGACTCGCCCTTTCTACTCCTTAGATACTTACTCAATAGAAGTGAAAGATATGCCCACACAAAGATTAGTTACTCGAATGTTTACTGCAGCTTTACTTGTAATAGTCAAAAGCTGGAAACAAGCCACATGTCCATCAACAGACAAATGAATAAACAAAACGTGCTCTATCCAAACAATAGAATATTACTCAGCAGTAAAAAGAACAAAATATTGATACACACAGTAACATGAATGAATCTCAAAATAATTATGCCAAAGGAAGAAGGTCAGACAAAAGAGAATGTGTACATTTGCTTCCATGCACGTAAAAGTCTAGAAGATGAGAACTAAGCAGAAAGTGCTTAGTGACAGAAACTAAGTGACAGAAAGCAGATCAGTGATTGCCTGGGGATGGGATAGAGGATGGGAGGATAGCGAGGGAGGAACTAAGGGGCATGAGGAAGCTTCTGGAAATGAGTGATATGTTCATTATTTTGATTGTGCAGATTTCATAGATTTGTACATATATAACAGCTAACCCAATTATACAATTAAAAATGTGCAGCGTATTGTACATCAATTACACCTCAACAGAACTGTGAAAAAGAAAAAAGAAATACAGCATGCAAAGCAGGCTACTTGTGTGGTGGTGCCCCTCACATAGAATCCTTGTCCAATTCCCTCACAAAAGGTCTGTGCGCTTTAGAGTAGAGAACAGCAGGGCTGGGCTCATCGGCAGATGACTGAAAATTAGCCACACTCACTCAGGGATTATTCCTGCACAAATGCCAACTAAATATTTGTTGAATGAATGCATGGATGATAAATGAATGTACTCCTCCACTGAAGCTTGCATGATTCCAATTTGTGCCTCAAGAAAAGTATGTCACAAAACTTCACACAGATTGTTGAAACTGCAAATATAAACCCTCATGTGGCAAAGGTCTACTGCGTTAACTTCTGTGCACCACAGTTTAGGAGGCTGGTGTCCTCCAAGAAAAAAGGAAGGGATGAACAGTCTGGAAAATTGTGTTATTTAAGATACTGGTGATGAACCTCCTCAGAAAATTAAAAATAGACCTACCCTATGACCCAGCAATAGCACTGCTAGGAATTTATCCAAGGGACACAGGAGTACTGATGCATAGGGGCACTTGTACCCCAATGTTCATAGCAGCACTCTCAACAATAGCCAAATTATGGAAAGAGCCTAAATGTCCATCAACTGATGAATGGATAAAGAAATTGTGGTTTATATACACTATGGAATACTACGTGGCAATGAGAAAAAATGAAATATGGCCTTTTGTAGCAACGTGGATGGAACTGGAGAGTGTGATGCTAAGTGAAATAAGCCATACAGAGAAAGACAGATACCATATGGTTTCACTCTTATGTGGATCCTGAGAAACTCAACAGGAACCCATGGGGGAGGGGAAGGAAAAAAAAAAAAAAAAAGAGGTTAGAGTGGGAGAGAGCCAAAGCATAAGAGACTGTTGAGAACTGAGAGCAAACTGAGGGTTGATGGGGGGTGGGAGGGAGGAGAGGGTGGGTGATGGGTATTGAGGAGGGCACCTTTTGGGATGAGCACTGGGTGTTGTATGGAAACCAATTTGACAATAAATTTCATATATAAAAAAAAAAAAAAAAGATACTGGTGATGTTGGGGCGCCTGGATGGCTCAGTCGGTTGTGCGTCTGACTTCCGCTCAGGTCTTGATCTCATGGCTCGTGAGTTCAAGTCCCACGTTGGGTTCTGTGCTGACAGCTTGGAGCCTGGAGCCTGTTTTGGATTCTGTCTGTCTGTCTCTCTCTTTCTCTGCCAGTCCCCTGCTCATGCTCTCTCTCTCTCAAAATAAATAAACATTAAAAAATTTAAAAAAAAATAAGAAAGAAACAAACTGGTGATGTTTATTTGGGAAAAGTCTTGAGACACCTGAACATTTTCTTCAACAGTCAGGAGGAAACTACAGTAAACACATTCAGGGTAGCTCCAGAAGACCGAACTGGGACCACAGTGATGACAGAAGATGGATTTTAATTAGCCACAAAGCTTTTCTACTTTTCCACATACCCATAATACCCTGTACATACATCATTTTAACATGTAGTACACAGTATTACTAGTTTTTAAATTAAAAAATTTTTTTGATGTTTATTTACTTTTGAGAGAGAGAGAGAGAGAGCACGAGCAGGGGAGGGGCAGAGACAGAAGGGGACAGAAGATCCAAAGCAGGCTCTGTGCTGATAGCAGAGAACTGATGTGGGGCTCAAACTCACAAATCACGAGATCATGACCTGAGCTGAAGTGGGATTCTTAACCAACTGAGCCACCCAGGCACCCCTATATTACAAGTTTTTAAAAATGTTTTCCTGGCTTTTGCTGTGTACTTTTTGTTTGGGGATAGAGATACTAAATTGTATAAAGATGTGAATTATCCCTAAATTCATCTATCATCTTAATATGATCCCATTGAAAATGTAAGTAAGGCTTTCCTCTTCCATCCCGTTATTGTTTTGAACGTGCAAAAAGAAATGTGTCTGAAATCAATTTGAAAGAAAAGATGTGACAATTGTCAAGGAAATTCTAAAATGAAGGGGAAGAATAATATTAAAATGCATCTATAGTAACTAAAATACTTTGATCCTGGGCCCAAAATATACAGATCAGTGGAACATAGTGATGTCTAGATGGATCAACTTAAAAAAATGAAATTCATCAGTAAGTAGTTAGATGGGAAAAGGTTCAAGATACCCAGTTATGTACACTATGGATTTTTGAGGAAAAATACACAAATTTAAAAATATGTGCGTGTACGTGTGTGAGCATGTGTAGAATACCGCGGGATTTACATACATATATAAACTGTCAACGAATGATTTACTTTAAGTAGGAAACTGAGTAGGCCAGAAATGGGGTTAGGAAGTGAGAATAGATGAGATGGGCACTGTTACTTTTCACTTTATTCCCTGTTGTATTTTTAAAAAAAAAATTTATATATACTGCATGTATAGTTTTTAATAAATTACAGAGAAAAAGAGGGCAAGGAAGAAAAAGAGAAAGAAAAGGGAACAGAATTAAAAATAGAACTACCATAGGATCCTGTAATCCTACTACTGGGTATTTACCCAAAGGAAATGAAAACATCAATTGGAAAGATGCATGCTGATGCTATGTTTATGCAGCATTATTTACAATAGCCAAATTGTGAAAGCAACCCAAGTGTCTACCGATAGATGAATGGAGAAAGAAGATGTGGTATATTTATACAACGGAATTTTATTCAGCCATAAAAAAGAACGAGATGGTGCCATTTGCAACAACATGGATGGCACTAGAAAGTATTATGCTAAATGAAATGAGTCAGTGAGAGAAGACAGACACCATATGATTTCACTCATGTGGAATTTAAGAAACAAACAACAAGAAAAAGAGACAAACAAAGAAACAGACTCTTAAATGTAGAGAACAAACTGATGGTCATCAGAAGGGAGGTTTCTTTTTGGTAAAATGGGGATCATAATCTCTCCTATCCAGAGTGGCTTAAGCATTTAATGAAATAATTTATGCAAAGGGCCTAGCCAATAATAAGCAAGCATTATAAAACATCGATAATAATTATTATTAACTATACTAATTACTATTATTTTTGGTCTAAGGAATTTTTTTAATAACTGTGCAACTGAAAGGTTATAAGAGCACCCCAAATTCATTCACAGTAACCTGGAGGGTAGGCTCAGGGAAGCATGATGGTTATGAGATTATAACCAGGAAAGCTTTAATGTAATCAATTGCATTGCACTCTGAAGGAAGAAAGGGTTAATGAAAGTGTGGGTATGATCCGTGTGGAACCTGGGAAAGAGGCTGTCAGGGGAAATGAGAGAGGCTTTCATCGGCTAGGAGATGCATGTTGATAAAAACAACCTTGGGATTAAATTTTAACTCCCTGGGTAGACTTTGCTGTAGAGCAAGAATACTCTGACTAACCAACACTCTGACTTTTATATGTATTATTTTGGTATAGATATCAGCCTCTTTTGAGTTTGGTTGGTGTGATAACCCTTGACAGTCTGACCTCGTCTGGGCAGACACAAAACATTGAGTCTTTTTGGATCTAAAAGCTGACGTCCAGACGCTAGAATTTCATGAATTCTCCATAAACAAACTTTTGCTCTAAGGGCCTGATATGAATGAGGGGAAGCAGTTTTCTGTCTTGGAAAACTAAAACTTCAACATGAATGAACCAGTGGATGGATGAATGAGTAAGTTAGCACTGGGAGGACTTGCCACTGGAATTGTAAACTCTGCGTTGCTGTGTTTGTACGTATGAGATTGCTTTCCCCTTGCGTCTAGTTGACCATCTGATTCATGTGATCAGTATGACCCCACAGGAGCTGATCTTCATTGATCTCTCCATCTTACTCTTGCTGTTTTCCCTCAGCCCTGCACTACCACCTTTTTGGCTTTCCCCATCAGAATGCAGCCCCGCTGGCTCCCTGCGTGTTTCTCACCTGCCCCTAACTTTACATCCCAACCCAGAAGTCACTTCCTATTGCCTAGGATCAATCTCAGCAAATGCCTCTTCCAACTACCTCATGTAAAGTACTCATCACGCCCCCATCATCACCACCATATTACTCTCCATCCCAGCATGCAGTATCCTCCATAGTTTTTGGAATATTTTGGTTTACGTCGGCTGAGAAACAGATTCCTAGATGGGATTAAACATGCAAGAGATTTATTGGGGGAATTGTCTGTGGAAGATAAAGGGACAGGGAGCAAGAGGAAGTGAGGAGAGCCACCAGTTGCAGGTCTGATATCTGTGATGGGGAGCTCAAAGGAAGGGAGGGGAGTTGACTAGGAAGAAAGAGTCTTGAACTGCAGCACAGTTCAGGGAAAGGCTTAGCAGGCCCATGGGGAATCTTTGGACCAAACAATCTATTGGAGGAATCCTGCATCTAGAAGAAGTGTTTCTTCATTAGCACTCCACCATGCTCAGTCATGGGCTGGGAGACCACAGATTTGGTCTTGGTGCAAGCCTAATGGTGGGTCCAGGAGGGCAGCAGCTGGGACCATGGGTCACTTACACTCCCTGCAGTTAGTTAACTGAGAGCTGCATTCTCATGCTTGTCAAACACAATGGATGTTTGTGAATGTTTATGTCCCTACCCAATTCATATGTTGAAGCCTTAATCCCCAGTATGATACTATTTGGAAGTGGGACCTGTGGAAGGTATTACTTAGGTTTAGATGAGCTCATGAGGATGAAGCAGGAGCAGTGCACCAGGGAGCAATGGAAACCAGTTTGTAGCATGGAGGAAACACCATAGATATGCCAACAAAAATAAGGATGAGGGATGGAAACCCTACAGATACATGTGTCTCCTGGGCTTTCTTCCTTGACTATCAAGCGTTCCAAGTATTCCTCCCCCAAGTTTCCCTTTTTAGTTTAAAGTCGTTGGCATTAGATTTGTGGGTCCTACATAATATACTCCAGAGATGTTAGAACACAGGGCAGCTAGCAGCAACCTGGCCTTAGTTCTTAAAGTACGGAGAGGCTGTGCTGAGGGGGGTTTTAAAGAACTAGAAGAAACAAGAAGAAACTTTTAGAAATGGCTAAACCCTGCTCTCTAGCAGTCAGGATGGATACAAAGGACAGAGGCTGGGGATCCTGCCTAAAAGAGTAGCAGGCAGAAGCCTCTCGGTGGCAGGAGATAGTGCAGGGAGGGCAAGCCAGCTGCCTTTGGGGAGCCGGAAGCATTGTTACTGCTCCAGATTGCCTGACTCCACTCACCCTGCCGTGTCAGGCAGAAAGACTATCCAGTCACCGGAAGAGTCAAGTACTGCTTTTTCCACGGAAGACTTCTTGGAACACCACCCAAATCAGAAGTTGCAAACTGACGTTTGCAGATTATTCTGTGATATAGTTATCCATAATTTATTAAGCACCATTAACGTGAAATAAAGGAGGCTCCAATGAAAGGAAAACGGTCTGGACACTAATGAGCATAACGAGCTGACTGAGGGTTGCTCCAGTGGACAGGAGACAAGAGGAGTGGAATGGGCTGGAAAGGCGAGTTCAGTAGAATGGAATGATGAATGAGAGATTAGAAAATTAGGAGATTAGGGGCTCCTGGGTGGCTCAGTCAGTTAAATATCCGACTCTTGATTTTGGCTCAGGTCGTAATCTCATGGTTTATGGGTTCAAGCCCCATGCTGTCAGCGTGAAGTCTGCTTGGGGTCCTCTCTCTCCCTCTCTCTCTGCCCCTCCCCTCTTGTGCTCTCTCCCTCTTTCTCTCTCTCAAAAGAAATAAATAAACTTAAGAAAAAAGAAAATTGACAGATTTAAAAAAATGGGAGATAATTGCAGGTGGTACACATGGGTGTCCGATGAGATCCAAAGGCTACGAACAAATGAAAGGGGCAGAATGATATTCTATTTTTTCTAGGTGGGAAAGAGGATAAAGACACATATGCATGTATTTAATCATTCATATTTCTTCAGCAAGTATCCGTGAGCACCTACTTTATGCCAGGTACCCTTTAGCTACTGATGACACAGTGGTGAACATGGCAGGCAGTCTTTGCCTTCAGAGTTAAGTTTCTCGTGGACCTATTTGGGCAGAGCATAGCTTGTCACCACTCCTTCTCCATGTTAGCAGAGGACTGACTTCACTCACACTCCTGTGGGCGTCCAGGTCTTTCTCCCAAGCCCTGATACCATCTTTAGAGAAACATTGAATGTGGAGTGAGGGCTGAGATGGGGAGATATTACAGCACATTAAAGTCTGAGGAGATAAGGCCAGAGAACAAAGGAGAATGGCCTGTATATTAGGATCAGGCCCCTGTGGCAGAGAAGGCGAGCTAACCCCTGAAATTCACCTTTCCCTCATAGCAGCAAAGCAGCTGTTCAGCCAGAAACTACAGTTTCCTTTGCATCTAAGTGTGGCCATTGGGATGGTTGCCATTGGAATATGAAGAGCAGTGATACTTGTTGCTTCCAGGACAGGACTTTTAAAAAGTCATAGGCTCATCTTTCATATTTTAACACTCTACATGCCCGTGTTTAATAATGCCCAGCTATACGACAGCAAGTTCATTACATTACTAGTTATATAATGATGTAATAAATTTCAAACAATTTTTCATACCTTTATTAAATTAATTTCCTATGAACTATAGCATATATGTGTATTTTTTAATTACTACTTTCAAAAATAGTAACCCCTTAGCCAACAAAGATGCATGGGATTTCAATAATAAAAAGCAAACAGCAATGTCCATCGAAGAAACTCACACACAAAAATTACAAATCACACAAAGCAACAATCCACTGTGAAAAAAGAGTCAGCAGAACCATCAAACAAGGGCATGAAATAATGCAGTAAGCTGAAGGAGACAAAAAATTGGCTACATTTAACATTATGAAGGAGGGGGCACCTGGGTGGCTCAGTCGGTTAAGCATCTGACTTTGGCTCAGGTCATGATTTCGCGGTTCGTGAGTTCCAGCCCCGCATTAGGCTCTGGGCTGACAGCTTGGAGCCTGGAGCCTGCTTTGGAAGATGTGTCTCCCTCTCTCTCTGCCCACCCCCTGCTCACACTCTGTCTTTCTCTCTCTCACTCTCAAAAATAAACATTAAAATTTTTTTTAATAAAAAATAAAAATAAATAAAATTATGAAGGAGATAAGATACGGAATAGAAACCATAAAGAAAGGAAAGGACCTTGAGGTTGAGGGACACAAAAAATTAATAGGAAAGAAGGAAGGAGGAGGGGATATTTTTAGATTGTCAGTTAATTAATTAATTAATTCAAAAAGTACCATCTTAGGTGAAGATAGAGAAATGGACAAGACATAAGAAGACAGGAAAATCAAAATGTAAAGAGGGTGGGGGGATGAGGAAGATGGGAGGAGAACATTTAGCCCTGAGTTAAATTAGCAGCTAAGGCAAGGAGAGAAATGCATTGTACTTATTGTCCAAAAACAAAAGAAAAAGGTAAGAGTTCAGCAAGAGAGAAGAATGGTTCCTGGCCCTGAGATCTAAAGAAAGTTTATTTTGAAAAAGAAAAAGAAAAAAATATATATATACATATATTTATATTTATATTTATATTTATATTTATATTTATATTTATGTAAGGTGAACTGAGTAACATCATGAACTCTGTCCTCAACAGTAAATCTACCAAAAAATGCAGATAGTTCGCATTTGGCCTTTGGTTGATCAGTCTTTGATGAAAGCTGAGGACATGACTTAATCATATGGCTTAAATCATATCATCCTCCAGAAAGTAAGGATGATGTGGCTTGCTTGCAGGATGACAAAGCTTACTAAAGGAAAAAAAGAAAACCTAAACACTATGATATTATGTACTAATGTACATGCTGTCAAAATGCCATAAAATTTGGGAACAACGGAGAAAATATCACTCTAATTCTGGGTTTCTCAACCTTGGCACCGTTAACATTCTGTACGGGACAATTATTTGTTGTCGAGAGCTGTCCTGGTCACTGTAGGATGATTAGTAGCACATCTGGCCTCTGCCCAGTAGAGGCCCACCCTGTACATTCATTCCAGACAGTTGCAACAACCAAAAATATCTCTAGGTCTTGCCAAAAGTCCCCCGGGGACAAAAATTAACCCTACCTTGGAACTACTGTTTTAGTGATACCAAGTAAATTCAATTTCTTTCATATTTGAGTAGTCTACTATAATCTTTTATATATGTTCTATATATGTATACATATATTGTATGTATAAACACAAGTGTTTTTCATTCAAAGAATTTTGTGCAACGCTAGAGCAGACTCCTGGCATCTGAGAAGGATACCCAAGACCTTTGTAAAACCCCAAATCAGCATATACCACTTTGGTATATAACGTCTTCCATAATTTTGCTTAAGAATGGACAGAGAGGGGCGCCTGGGTGGCGCAGTCGGTTAAGCGTCCGACTTCAGCCAGGTCACGATCTCGCGGTCTGTGAGTTCGAGCCCCGCGTCAGGCTCTGGGCTGATGGCTCGGAGCCTGGAGCCTGTTTCCGATTCTGTGTCTCCCTCCTTCTCTGCCCCTCCCCCGTTCATACTCTGTCTCTCTCTGTCCCAAAAATAAATAAACGTTGAAAAAAAAAAAAAAAAAAAAGAATGGACAGAGAGCTGTGAAACTGCTCCAAGGTTCAGACCATGAGCCGTTGGCAAGGTTCACTCAGCAGCTCAAGTATCTGTCCACTTTCCAACCTTGAAGCTCACTTTAATCAAGTTTGTCTCAGCTAAACTACAAATCAGTATAAGTCAAGGGTCCCTGGGGTCTCTTTGGAGTAGTTCAAGAGTGAACTCTTCAAAGTCTTCAAACGCCGAGGGACCACTATGGATCCCAGGGTGTGGGAAGAATGATGGAGGTTCATGAGCTAGTGCACAGTAAAGCCTCATAGGGCATTCATTTACATAAGATAAGGCCATAAGACCTATATGTTTTTTAAGTGGTTTGTTTTATAGATAAAAATACTTAAAAATATTGGAAGTGAGTAGAAGCATGATGATTAAAAAATACAGAAGCAGATTTAGAGGTTGGTGACAAGAGGGACAATGGTACTTGACATTTTGCATCATCTCCAAGTTCCCTAAGAGTTTGTCCAGTTATGGCCCAGCCCCCATGGCTGCAGAACCAGCCTGGGATATTCGTCTTCTGCATAGAGGAAGCAGAATCATTTCTATTCAAGGATGAGCTTGGTGGTCTGCTTAGATTCCAGACCTCAGAGATAATCTGAACATAATCTCAGGCACTACCATATGTGAAAATACTCTTGGGTATAGACAGAGCGTGCTAGAATGGAGAAGAAAATGGGATTGGAGTAAGAAGATCTTTGTTTCAACAAGGACTTTGCTCCTGGCACCCTCACCTCCCTGAAGAGTCATTCATTAAACTCCTGCCAACTCCAGGTTCACGATGGAGCTAATACTACCTGGGAAAGCAGCTGGGTTGAGAGAAAGAAATGAAAATAAAGAGTGTGAAGGCACTTTGAGGTCTTTAAAATGCAAGGCATTTGTGGCAAATTCATCTCATCACTAACACCCCAAAGCTACGAAGTTATAGAAAATAGGTTCTGACCGTAGCTTCTCACAAGACGATGCAGCTGTTTGTGGTGACCCTTCCTTCTCAAGTCCTAGAAGGCCAGAAGTGAGGGTGACTTTTAGCCTTGAAGATTAAATCTGAACATGTTTGTCCTTGTACTCACACCCACTGGTTAAAAGGAGAGGACGAAATAGCAAGAACACTCTTCGCAAAGTTTTCAAATCACGGAAGGCTTCCATCCCTCCTTGTCCTCGCTTCCCATTGCCCAACACTTGGCAGGCAGAGAGAGAGAAACACTGGCTTTTGCACCTCTCTGCTACACAAAGGGGTCCCTTGCAGAGTCACCTAATCTCTGCAGACCTTGATTCCCTCACTTGTCAAACTGGAAATTTGGGGCATGTCTACCTCCTACAGCTGTGGCAAGGATTCAGCTCAATGGTATGTTTGCATGGCATCAAGTACAAAGCCTTTTGCAAATATCAGGGATTATTTGGCAAATGTATTGTTCACCATCAACTCCATTACGGCTTAGTATAAAAGATGGGCAAGGAAGGTCAGAGATGCAAAGGAATAAAAAGAAACTTGAGAATTGCCTACAGATTTTCAAAATTTGTGCTGTTTGGTCTCTCCCTCCATGAATTGAAATTTAGCTGTAAGGTGAAGTTCTATTCCTTTGCCAGGAAAGGGAAATGTTTACACATCAAAATGGATGGATCTCAATATATTTTGTGCAAAAAAGAAAGTCTCAAGAGAGTACATAGAGTATAATTTCCTTTAGGGGCACCTGGGTGGCTGTGCTGACCGCTCAGAGCCTGGAACCTCTCTCTCTGCACCTCCCCCATTCACACTCTGTCTGTCTCTCAAAAATAAATACAAATGAAAAAAAATGTTTAAGAAAGAATATAATTCCATTTAGGGACACGTGCACTCCAGTAACTGCTAGTGATATGCACTTCTGTGGTAAAATTAGAAGTAAAAATGCAGGGGGCGCCTGGGTGGCTCAGTTGGTTAAGCGGCTGACTTAGGCTCAGGTCACGATCTCACGGTCCATGAGTTCGAGCCCCGCGTCATGCTCTGTGCTGACAGCTCAGAGACTGGAGCCTGTTTCAGATTCTGTGTCTCCCTCTCTCTCTGACCCTCCACCGTTCATGCTCTGTCTCTCTCTGTCTCAAAAATAAATAAACGTTAAAAAAAAAAAGAAATAAAAATGCAGGAGTGGAAATATGTTGGAGAGGGTATAAACGGTATCTTAAAAGGTACAGAGATGTATTCCTTAAGTGGGATGGTGGGTACCATTTTATTCTTTTCTTTTAAACTTAGTTTAAATAACAATAGTTTAAAAACAGTTTAATAAGAATACAGTAATTTGGGGCCACCTGGGTGGCTCAGTCAGTTGAACATCTGACTCTTGATTTGGGCTCAGGTCATGATCTTGCGGTTTGTGGGATCATGGTGTGCTGACAGCACCAGACCCTGCTTGGGATTCTCTCCCTCTGTCTCTCTTTATGCCCCTCCCCCGCTCATGCACGTGTGCACACATGCATGCACGCGTGCGCTCTGTCTGAAAATTAATAAATAAACTTAAAAAAAAAGACTGTAGCTATTTATACATATTATATATACACACTCAGTACATATGATATACATAATAAAATTTTTAAGGATTCCCCATGTTTCTAGAATCATTCTATAACAGGGGCACCTGGGGAGCTCTGTCAGTTAAGTGTCCAACTCGATTTCGGCTCAGGTCACGAGCTCCTGGTTCATGAGTTCCAGCCCCACATCCAGCTCTGCACTGACAGTGTGGAGCCTGCTTGGGATTCTCTTTCTCCCTCTCTCTCTGCCCCTCCCCCACTTGTGCTATCTCAAAATAAATAAATAAACATTAAAAAAATTATCATCATACTTCAGTAAAATCTTACTGACATAACTCTCCTTGGTTTTTTTTTTTTTTTTTTTTTTTTTGCGTTTTGTTTTTTTGCTCTTGGTTGTTGTTCATGGCTCAGCGTGGGCCATCAGTAAGCCTCATCCTGTACCAGTTTCCCCCTCCCTGTCTACACCCCACCCATTATGGAGGTCTCAGTTTCTCCTGCTCACCCTGCACTTGCTACCTGCAGGAGGACTTGACTCCTGCTGTTCTTCTGCTGAAGGGGCTCCCTCCCCAGTTTCTCAACCCTTAGCGGCCTCAGTTTCAGCAAAATGTCTTTTAGGAAGTCTTTCTGATTCCTCTGACTGGGTTACGTTCTCCTGTGACAAGCTTCCAGAGTATCCTGCATGTCTTCTTCGTAATGTTCATCACACTTGTAAATACTTCATTTATGTCTTTCCAACAGACTGTAAGCCCTAGGAAAGCAACACCACATCTGTTTGGCTTACTGCTGAATCACCAGTGTCTAGTTAGTGAGCATCTAGGAAGCATGCAATAATATGTGTTGAACGAATGAATAATGAATGAATGGTGGATGGACGGACGGATGGATAAATGGATAAATGTCAAAGCCAGAGGATTCCCACTGGCAGATATGAGTACGAGATTATAAAATAAATTTTATCAGTTACAGTTTGGGCATGGCTTCATCTACTCTTTTCCAGGAGCTCGATGAACAATTAGCACCAGCTTGAAACAGTTGAAAGAGTTGTCACTAAGATTTACTTTTATTGTATTTAATCTGGTCTAGCAATTGCTTCTTACTGGTTGTAATAAGTTGGGATTGGCGTGGTGATGTCACTTTAAATGCCTCTATGAGGTCTTTCTTTCACTGCTCTGTAAGAAAAAAATGGCAGTTCCTCTCAGAGAGGGGCACAGGATAATGTATTATCTGAGTTATCGCTGTTCAATCAAAAAGTGCATGAAGGAGCCACATAATTCATTTGGGCAGCAATCACCACGGAGTTACACAGGTCTCTCATGTAGGTGATGAAACAGCCAAACTCCCTGACAGTGGTGAATTACGCCTCGTGTCACTAATAGCAATGCCAAAAGAAGTGTCAAGGCTACAGACGTGGAGAATGGGGGGCTCTTCAAATTGCACGAGTAAAAATGTGATATGTTTTATTGCTTTCTTTTAATCTTGATCATTGAGGTTTTAAAATGAAATAACAGGGATGCTAAGCCTAGCCAATGGGTAGGGTGATTCATTTCTACTTGGCAATGGTATTAGTATGGTGGCTTCTGTCCAGGCCAAGCCTGGGCTGGAACCCCTGTGCCTCTCCATTCCGCCACCAGCCCCATGGCTCAGCTGGCACCTTAAATCCTAACAAAGGGCCCGAGACATATGGGATTTTTGTCTTTTTCATCCATAGTCAAATAATTCAGCAAATATATACCATATATCTTTTTCTCTCACAGTTGAAATATTGACCCGATATAATAAAATCTCTGATTTTTAAAAGCCTTGTAGTATGACAGGGAGGCTAACATGAATTTGAAATCTGGTGATTAGGAAGTGTTTTGAATGGCTTTGAGAACTGCAGGTAAAACACTAAATTATACTAATATTCTTGTTTAGTTAAACTGTTTAATGTTTTAAAAAGCCCTTCATAATATTATGGATAAGTAAATTCTTGGGCCTGATTTCAATTTGAGTCAAATTCCAACTAATAATGTTACACCCATAAACCTTCTCCTTAACAGCCCATAACATTAAACTGAAAACAGAATTCTTAAAGCACGCTCTTATGCTGTCTATCCATGAAATAAGCATTATGGACTTTCAACAGATGTCTTTAATAGACATTGTTATTAAAAAGAATATTACGTAAAATAAATTTAGACTGCTAGTCTAGCACGATTACTAAAAGAATACTGCTGCATGTTCATATAATCTCATCTATACTTAATTGGGAGGGAAAAAAAATTCCGTGGACATTATTATCTTTGGTAGTAGCCATGTACTCATTTACCTATCCAGCTCATTATCCCAGATTAGGATTTGTTAGTGCCTTCTCTTATGCTCTAGCATAAGCCCCAATTTTCAGGAAATTAAAAGTTGGTCAGAAAAAAAAAGAACTCCAGTTAACAAGCATCAGTCTAAGAGCAAATTCCTTATAAAAATCTTGGGGAAAAATTTCAGCTCTTTTTCAGTTATGAGTGCCAAAGGCGGGGGGGGGGGGAGAAATTTCGTGGTTTCAGGCACTTTTAAGTTTTATAATTTGAAAATACGTTAGGCTTTAAGTAGAAAAAATAAAGTTCCAAGACCATAATATGGATTAATGCCTCTGGTATGTTTTGAAGATGACACAAAGCTAGTAAGAACAACCAATCTATTTGCTGGGAAATATGTTGTATTGCGCATGAACATTTGAAAATAATGCCATCTGCGCCAGCATTGAATTTTGGTTTCTGCCTTCAGGCCTGCAATGTGAAAAATATTAGCCCCTATAGTTAATTAGGTAGTAACTGGAATTTACATGACATCTCTCATTCTAGGTTATTAAACAAAGCATGGGGAAAAGGTCCACTTTTCTGGTCAATGGTCTGTGTCTTTGGTGGCAGGCTCTAATGGAGGGAAGTCAGAGGTAAATGGTTATTGACATCACCCCAATATTGTCATTCTTTGTGAACAGAGGAAGAACGTGAAGGAGGGTCTTAGCCAAGATTATACAGCGTATCAAACCTGAAGTTCGTGACTTTCCCAGGTGAGGCTATATTTACAGTGTGTTAGACTGTGGCTTCACTGTCTTTATTTAGATACTCTGCATTCAGGCAGGTCTGGGAGAATGGGATGGATCAGCACTTATAACTGGGGCAGTCCTGTCAGTGGCTGAGCCTGCATGGAGGAGAAGAGAACATGGGTCTTGGATCAAACAAGCCTCGATGCAATCCTTGTTCTGAAACTTATTGGTTAAGTGACTCTGGAAAGCTACCTGCCCCTCTCTTTATTCATCTGTAAAATGAGGGTAAAAGAAATAAATATACCTCATGAATAGTTGTAGGGAGTACAAAAGGAAGACAGTTTGGCAAGTAGTAACAATCAATAAACGTTAGCCATTCTTCTTCCTTTTTTTCCCCTCTTCCTCTTCTCCTTCTTATCTTTTCTCTTATTCTTCTCAACTACATTTCAGATGCATGATCTAAAAAGGTAGATCTTACTACTTTATATATGTAGGAAATAGCAAACACTGATCCTTTACTCTTATCCATTTTATGAAAGCTCAATGTAGAGTTAAAGAAGCAGCAGTAAAAAGAGGGCCAATGTAGGATTCAGAAAACCTGGCTTCTGACCCCGGCTCCACCAACTTAATCAACTTAAGCAAGCTGCCTGAGCCTCTCTGAGCCTCACTTGTTTTTGTTTTTTATTTAATCTGCAAACTTGGACGATAAATCTTACCCACCTCACACAGTTCCTGTGAGGATTGAATGGGAAGATAGATGTGAAAGCATCTTGAAAACTATAAAGCATTTAGTTGAAATAAATTAGAGTATTTTTATAATTTTTATCACGCTCAAAGTCACTTATGATGACAGATTTCTATATCCATAATTTTTCCCTGAAAGTTTATTCATATTTGGAACAATTGTTATTTATTACTCATTTATTAACAGACATAAAATTAGTTTTGATGACAGCCTTTTGCTAACAATAAACCAAAAATGGATTCATGGTTCAGTGGTACTGAAGAGCTTTTCTCCTTTTTTGAAAAGTTGAGACTTCACAGTTTGTTAGAGCATAGTTGTTGCTTAATACCTGTTCTACTAAAGTTCACCAAATTGTACTTGATGTTCTGGTTTTTATTGCTTACACAGAATTCGTGTTTTTCACCGGGCCTTATTAAGCACGCGCGCACACACACACACACACACACACACACACACACACACACACACACAACTTGCTTTGACCAAAGTGGTCATACTAGTATGGGAAGAATAGGTATAGAGAAATTCAAGTTGTCTGAAACTTCAGTGCTTCAAGAGCTAATCTCAAGTGACAGAGTTCTTGAGACATTTTGACCAAGAGAAGAACCTTACCTTAGGAAATGGACAAACATTTTGTATAAACACACTGGTTCCTTCCCCTGCCAAGGTTGTTTATGCTTAGTCATTGGGAAAATTTCAGCTGCCCTTTGATAAACATGGCTCAGTAACTATCAAGATATTGACTACTTACAGCCAAGGTAGAAAAGGAAAAGCTTGACCTACTGGTAGCATGGGTACCGGAAGGAATAACTCCAGTTGATGAAATGCTTTCCTTGGGGATGCCATCCCTTTATTTTACGGTCTCACCTAGTACAGCCCCACTGGTATCAGGGCTGCTCTGTGCAAGAAATAAGGAATTTCGAAGGTAGAATGGAAGTATGATTCAGATCTCTGTGCAGTATTCAATGCCGTCCAAACTTCCATGGCTTAGTACACTTACCGTCTACTAATCTTCAGGGAAGCAACCAATGCGCACTCGAGGGTGATTCCCTCCCACGTAGGAGGTTATTGTCCCTCAGCCCCACCCCTCCTCTCATATATTTGGCCTTTTGATGCTGGAGCTGGAGCTCTGCGACACACACTTCTCCTTTGCTGGCAGCTCCATGTCAGGCTTTAAAAATCGACGGCATTGGAGGAAGCCTGCAAGGCTGGAGGAGAAGGGACTAACTCCTTCCCCTTTGCTCCCTGTTGGCTTGATGTCTGCTGCCACTGCTATGAGCACCACCGCTCCAGTCACACTTCTTGACTCAGCAGAAGTGGTTTTTCCCCCGCAGCTGTGAGTGAATCCACTGATGAGTCTGGCCAACGCTTGCAAAGCCAGCCTAGTCTCCCAACTAGACCCTCCCTGATACGCTTGCTGACAACCTGAATTCAAGTGCTAACACTCCCATCATATTTTCTGTTCCACGGTGCTTGTAGTCAACATCTATTGAATTTGACTACCCAGAAAATAACCTTTTTATTTTGGTGGCTCACCCTCCCCAAGCTTCCTCTGTGTGGATACAGTTTAGGTAAGACTGTCCTAACTCTTTGTTCCAGAGGTTTGTGTGACTCCGGTCTAACAAATGAAACTATTGTCTGTCTCACCCAGAGTGACTGGCCTAGTGGGTGGACACGGGCTCCGGATGCACTTGAAATCAGTGTCACCTTTTTAAACTTCCAAGTTACATAGGCCCGAGGAATCCTCATTCTTTACAAATGCTAGCCTAAGTCGTGTGTTTGTCACTGACAAGCTGTTAAACCAAAGGAATGGATCTTTACCATTGGCACTTCAGCAGAAATTTGGTGGATGTGTGGCTGGGTAGCAGACAACTCTCTGAGGCCTTCAAAGCATACACGAGAATGGAGTGGTGGTGGAGGTAGGTACACGCCCCTCACGGCCCTGTCCCAGCCTGGAGCCTGGCTGGGACCTTCGTGGCCAACTTCCCTACACGATCAATTGCACGTGACCACTTGCTGACGAACAGACAAAAGAGCCTTGCGGTAGTGGCTGAGGGTTTGACATCTACAATGTGAGGCCAATAGAACTTTTCAAAGGCACATTCTAACTGATAATTTAGCTTAACTACCTCATATGTTGATGGAGAGAGAACTGAAATACTTGCTTAGATTACCTTCTAAATATGGCATATCTAATAGTGATATCTGAGTCAAGATAGAACTAGGAAGAGAATAGACATTTGTTGAATACCACTGTAGATAGATATTAGGCTAAACAATCTCATTTTGCAACAAACCCAGGAAATATGGCTCATCACCCACTTTTTCAAAATGCAAAAAAAGTAAGGTTTGGGAAGGGTAAGTAACTTGTTCAAGGTCACAGACTAAAAGATTCAAGTCCAGTTCTCTCTGACATGGAAGTTCATTCTCTTTCCCCACATTAGGAAGGGGAAGTCAACAGTTCCAAAAGAAAAGATGATCATTGAAAATGTCTTGTCTCCTACCTTTCTCCTTGGTTTTCCACACCTAAAACCCCACAGCAGAAATGTGCTGGAAACTTGTTCCAAAGCATCATCATTGCAGGCAGGAATTTACCTTGTGCATTGGGGGAAGCAAGTCCAAAAGCAATTGTACTTGGAATGTTAAGAAAGTCTTAGCTTTTTCTAGTCTAGCCACAAAAAAAATAGAGGTTTATATGGGCAAAATGATTTACTACCATTCATTAGGGTATTTTATACTTCACTGAACTTAGATAGGCAAATTATATAAACATTTTACATATAAGCAAAACATGTCAGATGTCAGGACTCAAAATATGTATTTAATTAAAAAAATACATCTTTTCAAACCAAAGCCCTAAATACATATTAAGTGAAG
This sequence comes from Herpailurus yagouaroundi, assembly GCF_014898765.1. Classification (NCBI taxonomy): domain Eukaryota; kingdom Metazoa; phylum Chordata; class Mammalia; order Carnivora; family Felidae; genus Herpailurus; species Herpailurus yagouaroundi. The sequence goes on along the minus strand of NW_024412376.1, from coordinate 48,276,826 downwards.
GTAAATGAGACATGTCACCTAACAGACATTAAATGACCCACATATACAGTGATACCTCCATTAATGAGGCAAATGCATTCCAACAGCACACTTTAGTGTCAGAAATTTCATTATTCGATGAGGCAATAACACAGAAGACATAAGGACCCATCCAAAGAAGACAGAGAAGAAGTGGATATGGTGTGAAATTATTAAATATTAACCAAAATAATACCAAGTGGGCTGCCAGAAAAGAAGATTCTGGAAGTTCTAAGCCAGAGAGAGGATTAAGGGAGAGTGGGAGTCCTAGGGCTCACCTGTGATCTGGCAGAAAGGTGGGGAAAGGTTTGCAGGAGAAGGCTGTGGAGTGGCATGAACTCAGCATGCTTGGGTCACCTCCGCAGCCCCAGAATGGGCCTCGAGGAGCTGGAGCAGACCCCATCTGGACATATCCCTGCAAAGACACAGAGTACCTGAAGAAAAGGGACGGCACCTCTGATCCCCCAAAGGCCCCCAGACCCACCAAGGGTGAGCTCAGGGTTGGGGTCACACCTCCGTGATTTCATTGTGTCCCACGTTACTGCCCCATCCATTTGCAAAGCCTTTTATAAGGAGTTGTCATTCATCATTCCATTACAATTCAAAGACCAAGTACCTTTACCTTGAATGTTGACTAAAAATGTCGCTTATCAATGAGTAAGACCATCAGTATTCGAAAATGCCACTGATCACACCCTTTTCTTTCTTCCCAAAGGCAAGGAGGTGGAGGGTGCAGGTCAACACAAAGTAATTTCAGGGACGGAGGAGGCAGCCGAGGGGTTATGAGACTCAGAAACGAGAGGCTGGGGAACCCCTACATTTTTGCTGATTTCTTATTTATACCATAAACCATGCAGGACAAACACACTCTATTCACTGAGGTATTTTTGTCCCGTGCAGCTGTGTGGCTTAGCAGGAGCTTTGCTGTCGAGCCATATGACTCATGCCAACACTGCTGCATATGATTTATGAAGACTTAGAGAAAAAGAAAACAGCCAGCTTCATTATGAAGGAGCGTCGTTTCCAGAGTATTTGTTCGCTGAGGATCAGGGTACCATTTAGTCCTCTCTTGCTTGCACTCTGAGTGAAATAGTGAGTCTGCCTCAGCCAGCGGTGGGCTGGAGGATGCCCTCCTGCTTCCCTGCTCCCCACGTGCCCTGCTTCCAGCTTACATGAGGACACTTCTAGTGTAAGAAGAGAGCTGGTGGCTGTAGCCAGAGGCTCCGTGACCTTCAGCTGCCATGGGAGGTTTACTGACTCCGAAACTGGCCAAACATCTCATCACAGGTTGCTTGGGCCTGGGTCTGCTTCCCTCAAAGACGGGGTCTGCAGCCCAGGGCACGGGGAGAAAAGCTGAAAAGGGACCCGGTTTTGCTGGTTCTCAGGCTGGCCACTCTTATCAGACTGTCTCCCTGCCTCACTGATTAGAAGACTGTCTCCAGTTGATTTTCCGAAATGCTCCAATGAGAACATTAAACACAACCCATCTCCCCAGTCCCACCCCACACTTCCCACTGGGGTCAAAAAGAAAAGTGCTAGGGTCTCTTACTCTGAAACGTTTCTGACTCCTACCTTGGAAACGTTCCAAGCTGGATCTGACGGGTCTTGTCTTTTCTTACTTTCTTTCCCTGTTTTAGCTTTCACTTTCAAACAAGTCCCGGCCTACATTTATTCCCTGAAAAATAGGAAAATCAGGCCAGTTGGTAGTGCAGGTTTGTGGCTGTAATACATAACAGCTGCTTAGTAATAAGGCAGCTTGGACTAAGAAAGCAACTTTGGTAATATCCTGTTTATCTCCTTCCAAGAATGCTCTGTTACCCACCGATACCCACACCACAATGGGGCAGAATAAAAGTTCATAAGAATTTGTGAATAATAACATGGTCATAGAGCTTGCACTCTGGATGCTCTCGTTGTAAATTAAATTGTGAGAGGCTCAGGATAAAGTATGTATTCATGTTGCCTAACTTGTTAATAAGATATATAGTTGATCTTATTCCCAAGAAAGATGAGAATAAAGCAGATTTGGAAATTGTGTAAAAAGGAAAATGAAAGTGATAAATTTTAAATATTAAAAGTATATACCATATGCCAACAAGGGTTTTATTTTAAATAAGATCATAAAAAATAAATAAATAAAAGTTTTGGTACAATGCTTTATTTTCCAGCGAGAGTGTTACATTTAAAGATGGTTTTTTTTTTTTTAATGTTTATTTATATATGAGAGAGAGCAGAGAGAGATGGAGACAGAATCCAAAGCAGGCTCCAAGCTGTCAGCACAGAGCCTGACATGGGCCCGAACTCACGAACCGTGAGATCATGGCCTGAGCCAAAGTCGGACACTTAACCAACTGAGCCACCCAGGCGCCCTGCTGAAGTGTTAAATTAAATATCCTATCCTTGGTTTCCTTTGGTTGTAGTTAGTTTGTGTACAGTGCTTTCAGTGCAGCTTCTGGTTTATTTATTTAATTTTTGTGTGGTCCAATCCCTGCCCCCCCTAACCCACACACAAAGGACCTGAACAATTGTTACAGGTAGTGGTTGTACTCTCTCCCCCTGCAAGCTTTGAAGGTGCTTCCCCCTGCATCAAAGTACTTCATGGCTCTGTGTATCTCCGCCCAACTTCAAAGCCTCACTGCAGGAATCTGTAGTGCCTTATACCATGCAGTTCTAAAGGAGCTATTACTCTCCATTTATTGTGCAAATTTTTATGGAGATGCCCTGCTATCTTTCTTGACTCACCACTTGGTCTCAGAATAGCTCCCCCAGCTATGATTAAGAACTGTCTAGAAAAATTATCTGAAGGAATACATTAGGGTCAGACTGCTGGAAACTAATCCTGCTAACTCTTGTGCTTTTAGTGTCTCTGATGCCACACCCTGTTCAACTAACTATAAGGTTCTACCAGCACAGTAGCTGGGGAACTTTCCCTTAGGAGCCTAGAGGAAGCGGGTTAGTTTTGATTTAAGTTGCGGCTAAAGAAAAAAAAAATATGTTTCGCCTTTTATAGAACTTATTGGTAGAAGATTCTGAAAGGAACAGGAGTCCTGAGATACAAGAGCAAATAGATGCTATTGAGCAGAAAGATAGGCTGTCTAATAGAAGCTTCTGCAACGATGGAAACGTTCTGTAATTCTGTGCTATCCGATACGGTAGCCCCCAGCTACATGTGGCTGCTGAGCACTTGAAATATTCCTAGGATGACTGAAGAGCCCAATCTTCAATTTTATTTAATTTTAATTAATTTTAAGTGTTATAAATGGGAAGTGTCTATTGTATCGAACAGCATAGTTCTAGGAATGAACGCTGTGTGTTTGCGTGTGGGTAGAAAATGTAGGACTTCAGCCAGAGGTAAGAGAAGGATAAGGAAGAAAAAATAGTGCCTATTTGCAACCTACCGGGGAAAATCCTTTTGACCTGTCACCACAATAGCTCCACCCAGGCAATAAGGAGATCCTAGCAATCAGACCTAAAAAGAATAGTGTCATCATTTCTTTTCATTAATCATTAGAGAACAAGGCTGCCGTGCCCACATACAGGCTGGCACTTCCCTGCATTCACGCCTCCTGATTGATAGCATTTCAAGTCATCTTGTGGTAGGCAATGGACAAGGGGGAAAAGTAATGAAATTGCCTCGTCATTTACCAGCCCAAGCCAATAATGTGTCACTGTGCATGGCTGTCACTTTTATACATCAAGGGTGCCCAATATCAGGTAGGACACTGGCCCTTTCAAAGCGACATAAATCAGGAGTTTGTACAGGCGGAGAGGGGTCATCAGGAGGCCACAGGAATCTCAGGCCTGTCCACTTGTCTGATTTGGGGCCTTGACATTGTTCCCCGAGCTGGCAAAAACTTGGGATTCTGAATACTTTGCTGGGAACTCCAAGCCACATGGGTGCTGCTGGTGACCTCCTCACAGAAGCGAGGAAGGGAACAGCAGGAGATTACGCGGACGCGGACGGGACTGGCCATGGAGAAGATCCCTGCAGGGGTGACTCCTGGAGCTTCCAGACACAACAGCAGCAAAGACAGTCCCCCGACCCCCATTTCCCACCCCCTTCCTCTACGTTTATTTTCCTGCTCTGTTCCAATTAGAAAACACCCAAGAAACCTTGGAAAGTATAAAAAACTAGACATGAATAAGTTTTTCGCCAAATGGCGGGGGTGGGGGAGGGTGACTTGTTAATGAACCCACCATTCACTTCAGTGAAGTTGTCTTTTTTGCTTTCCCTCCTGAAGCAGCATCTGCGCGCAGCCTTTACCAAGGTACTGAAATGTTTAACTGCTGCTGCTGTAGGACTTTCTAGTCAGGAGAGATCTGCCATTTTCATCATGGATTCTTTTGTTTTTCCCCGTGGCCAGCTGCTGCGAAGATGCAGTCAATTTAGATTAAACAGGCTGAGGAGCGCTATTCAATATGTCAGCCAGGCACACTTCTCTAAATCCAGCGTTCAGCAGGTACAGTTTAGAAAAAAAAAAAGTCAGGGGGGCTGTTGACAGAGGGGCGCAGACTGCTTTTACGCCTGGGAACGGGAGCAGGGGTCCTTGGAGGGCAGCCCCCGGTTCCTCCACATTAGGCATTGGGAGCAGCTCGGCCCTTTCTTTCTGCCTGTCTTCACCCTTGTCCTGCTCCTCCCCTTCCCCTGCTGCCACTGGCTTCTATCTCCATTGTTCCCTTAAGCCCAGCAGCCAGCGAGCAGCCAGGCCCAGCACACGCTCCGCAGCCAGCCAGCAACTTCCTCCTAAGCTGCAGTGCATAATTACAACCAGCTGCTCCGGGCTGTGGGCCGGCCGGCTCTGCAGACAAGCATCCCCATACCCCCAGTTCCAGGGAGGCGACAGCCTGCTCTTGGCAGCAGCAAATTCTCCGAAGGAAGTGCCCACACCCTTGGAAGGAGAGGGAGCAGCCCTTCCCTCTCTCCTGGCTCCCAGAGGCCAGCGCCCCATCGGGTCTCCCCTCTTCTTCTCCACTTGGTCGGACAGAGAGAGTTGTTTTTATTGTTCGCCTGAAGGTGCCTGCTCTGTCACCTGCAGCAGCCCTTGCCCTGCTGGTCTATTGTCTGTGCTGGTGCCATTGCAAGCAGGAGGGTGCGTTCTGGGCCCAACTCAGGGGGCAGTGGCGCGAGGAACCCAGGCTCCCCGTGGGCACCTCGGCTTGTGAAGGGGTACAGATACAGGGGCAGGAAACGTGCGCTGCCCTCAGCTGGCATGAGGCAAAAAAGACTACTGATGTTGCTTTAAAAAAATACCACTGAAAATCCAAACAAGGCTAACGTAACCTCTGTAAGGAGAGCAGCGTGTGGGCAAGATTGCTGAGGATTTGCCCATGCCCCGCCTCGGAGCTGTGGGTTCATTTTGGGGCCTCAGTGATCTTTCAGGCTTGGCTACAAGTATGACTCTGATCCAAAATTAGGCTTTGAATGTGTAACACAAGGCTCCCTGCCCCACCCACCGCCTCTCTCTGCCCTGTGCTGTTTCTTCAGAGCCTGGCGCTGGGCCAGATCTGGCCCTTCCAGCTCCTGGGGGAAGGGCTGGCGGCAGTGTTCTGTGTGCAGCCAGGACTTTAGGGTGGGTGAAGGTGCATGGCACGAGGCAGGAAAAGAAGGGAAGACTGCTATTCTAGGGAAGGGCACCGAACCCTCAAATCACCCACCCCATCTAGTCAAGCCGGGGAAGACCATGCAGGTGGGAGGGCAGCGCGCCGCCTCGTCTGCCCGCATCGCTCCTGCCTACCTGTGCCTTCCAGCTCTGGCTCTTAATAGGCCTTCAGCAGCAAGAGAGCCAAGCCAGGCCGGGCCAGCTGCTCTGTCATGCCCAACAGCAGCCTCAGAGGTAGGGAGCAGCTGGGAGTCTGCTGTCGAAAAGGAGCTGCTCATTTTACAGGGCAATTTCCCAGGGACGCCGGTCCTGGCAGTACGAGATCAAGTGGGGCAGAGAGGAGCATCTTTGAGAGGGGTCATTCTGTCTGAGCGTCAGCAGCCAGACTGTGGCCAGCAGCAGCAGGCTAGCTGTCTGTCATGTTGGGGTTCCCCTTTGCAGATTTCTTTGTTTCAGTGTTCAAAAATCTCAGTAGAGGGGTACCTGGGTGGCTCAGTCGGTTAAGCCTGACCGACTTCATCTCAGGTGGTGATCTCGTGGTTCACGAGTTTAAGCCCTGTGTCGGGCTCTGTGCTGACAGCTCAGAGCCTGGAGCCCTGCTTCAGATTCTGTGTCTCCCTCTCTCTCTGCCCCTCCCCCACCTCTCAAAAATAAATAAACATTAAAAAGATTTTTTTTTAAATCTCAGTAGAACTCTTTTTTAAGAGGATAGCTCCTCGCAAGGAATTGTAATAGCAACCTGTGTCAGCAAAGGGCATGCAGGGAACAGGGGTCATCAGTGAATGTGTGTAAACAATGGAGTTTGCGCCTCATCAACTGTAGCTTTTCTGGGTTTCTACATCAGTCTCTGATGATCTTTGCAATTTAATTCCCATAGGAAAAAAGAATGCCAGTTTCAAGTGCTCTTTTGGTGTTCAATCCATGCTTTCCCTTCTGATTCTTAAGCCTGGATACACTTTAGAAGCACATACAAAGCAAACGCATGTCCGTAATAGCATCACGACGCAGCTATTTCAGCCTGAATATTACTTGTGCAGCTTGACTGGCTCTTCCACTTAAAGCAGTTTGGAGGTCCCAGTGACTCAGTGATGTAATTTTTGGCAGGTTTTTCTCCGGCCTTGCGACGAGAAACAAGCTTAACAAGCAAACAGACGTGTCTGGCTTCTCACGTTGCCGCAACCCTTATTTGAGAGCACCAGGAATGAGAGGATTCCTTCAGAGGGTCCCACTCTCCAGAGGAGGAGTGTGCAGATGGCAGCAGCAGCCTTGTTATATCAGCAAGGAGGAAAAAAGACGTAGAAAAACAGAGACTGAGCAAAGTTCAATCTCGGGGCGCCTGGGTGGCTCAGTCGGTGAAGTGTCCGACTTAGGCTTGGGTCATGGTCCCACGGTTCATGAGTTTGAGCCTCGCTGATACTTCCCTCTCTCTCTGCCCCTCTCCTGCTCACACTCTGTCTCTATATCTCGAAATAAATAAAACTTACGAAAAGAAACATTTTTTAAAAGGAAAAAAGTTCGGTCTTCAGTATTCTCAAAAATGAAGTTGAGAGGGACAAGCACCAGATTTTGAGACAAGAGACTTGGTTATTTTCACAGCTCTGACTGACTCTAATTACCTGTGTGGACTTTGACATCCATTCATTTCTCCTGGTTTAAGTTTTCTCATCTATAGAATAGGGGTGATGATACCAACTCCCTGTAATTCCACCACAGATGTGTGTGTGTGTGTGTGTGTGTGTGTGTGTGTGTATGTTGTGTGTGGTGACAGCAAGACAGCAAGCACACTAACTATATTAAAAGTAGGATAGGGGGGCCTGGATGTCTCAGTCTGTTAAGTGTCTGACCTAGGCTCAGGTTATGATCTCACAGTTTGTGGGTTCGAGCCCCATATAGGGCTCTGTGCTGACAGCTCAGAGCCTGGAGGCTGCTTTGGATTCTGTGTCTCCCTCTCTCTCTGCCCCTCCCCCACTCAGACTCTCTCTCTCTCAATCTCTCTCTCTCTCTGTCTCAAAAATAAATATTGAAAGAAAATTTTAAAGTAGTATAAAAATGCATTCTATGATTGAAAAGTAACCTAGCAGAAATAACAGCCATGTGTGTTCCTTGTACATGCTTATACTTATCTATTATTTAAGTGAACATTTAGGTCTAGCCACTCAAGTGGGTTTCACGGAACACCATTCACTGATAAATGAAGAAACGCAAGTACTTTTTCAGGTGTAAGATCATCTTTCTATTTAAAAAAGATCTTTTCTGTAATGTTTAGACCATCCGACGAGGTTTTATTTTACTGCACAAAGGGAAGCCTGAGTCTTTCAGGCTCCTTCTAGCATCTCCCAGTGCTTTACAAAGATGTTCATGACAGTTGGAGAGCAAGCTATCATGTATCACTCTTTCCACCAACAGATGGAGAAACTGAAGCATAAAGAGGTGAAACGAGGTCACCGAGGGAGCAGGTGATGGACTGGCTTCTGGTCTCTTGATCCAAACCCTGCTCCACTTTGTCTCTCTCATAAACAGCCATCAATAACTTCATCTCCAGACCGAACACGGTGAACTAGGGCTCACAGTGTGCAAAGCATTTGTGTGCAATTGGGATCTCCACTATCCGGGGCAGAACACAGAGCCCTGAACAGAAATGGAGGAGCAAGAAACAATTGTTACCATTGGAGGCAGAAACTCCACCAAAGCCAGTCTCACGGTGACAAGGCAGAAACAAGGAAGTCGTGAGCGGGAAGCTCCATATCACCCGTCAACTGCTAACATATCAAGATCATACAAACCTAATGGCAGGACTCGTAAACATGAACTTCATTCAAAAACCTAGTTTCGACACTATCTGTATACTTAGAGATTTCCCTTCCTTAATATGAGAACTGTGCAGAGAAATGGGCAGATGACAAAATATGAAGCTTTCACGTTAATGTTCATAAGCTGTGCTAACGCATATCTTCATGTATCAGCCAACCAGATGCTCGGGTTGACTGAACATTTCTATTTAAGATCTAAGGTTGTAACCCATTTTCTTTTTACACTTTGCCTTCTCAGACACGCATTTTATTCTTTCAGGTTTTCAGCCTGGCTCTACCACCCACCACTCACTGCTTTGTGACGAAGAGCTTTAGGCTAACGCTCTGAGTCTGTTTCCGCCATTGTAAATGAAGCGGACATGCCAATCTCACATTTTTTTGTGAAGACGAATTGACTTCACGTTTATAAAAAATATTGAACACAACTCCTGGTACATAGAGGGTGCTTAGTAATTGCTATTTCCTTGTTTCTCACCTTTGAATAGATTCCTTATAAAGTGTTCTAATTGTTGGAAGTACCTTCCTATATACTGCACATAATTCAATAAGGTGGTTAAGGAGCGTGTAATGATCCCTTCCAAATATATGAAAAAACTCTATCTCTCAGAGATTAAGTGACTTCCTCAGAGGTGCACGGCAAATCAGTGCAGAACTAGAAGGCTGGCATCTAGTCCTGTGATCCCTTAGCCCTGTGATCTTTCCAGAACCTTGTCTCTTGCAGCCATTGCTTCCATCTGAATGGAAGCAGCTGGTCTCCAGTCCACCCCAAACCAGTTCCGGCTCCCTGGTGCCTCTTCCTGGCCTTCCCTGTACGGTAGCCCCAGCTCCAATCCCATCACACTCCTAAGGAACTTCCCTCTACCTCCACCTGGGGCTGGATGTTCAGGGACTAATAATCTACATGGCATACGAGTTGAAACGAATTGGGAAGGAATGTTCTTTTAAATGAAAGGGTTGGATTAGACACCACCATACGCATTATGTTGTTAATATCTACAGCATGATAAAATCATCCCAAATGTCACCAATCCCTGGGGGACTTATTAATAATTAAGCATTTTTAGTTCACTTAGGAATGCAGATTCCATTTAACAAGAGAATGTACACTAAATATGTCCATTATATTGCAGCTTGCAACAGAGTATGTTAGAGATCGCAGCTGGGTTTCTCCAGGACAGAAGACAAAGTTAATGCAGGTATCAGTCTTTCCTAAAGGCAGCATAAGAGCCAAAAGTAGCATCCTGGATTGGTTTATAGGGTTTGTGTTTATTAGAAGTGTTTATTAGAATGACTAATAATGGAAGAGAGCTGACTTGGCAGGGTTGGGGGAGAGCGAGAAGAAGCCCAAAGGAAATGGGATGATCTTGTAGAATATAAGGCAAAGCAGAGACCCAGGGCCTGCAGTGGATTGAATCGTCTGCCCCCTCGCCGATTGTTAAGGTTTTTAAGGACTGGAATAGGCAAAAAAGGGTCCTTCTATATGTTCCACTTAATGGGAAGGCCATTTAGTTTTTGTGTAGCTTACTCCCAAAAGATACATGGCCCTGATTCTACACACACGCGCGTGCACACACACACACACACGCACACACACCATTTTTCTTTCAAAAGCAGTTTCCTTTATTTATTTTGTTTTGTTTTTAAAGGTATCTGATTCTCTTTTCTTCTCTTCTCTATTTCCTGGGCACAGTCAGAACACTGAATATCTTGAAAGTGAAAAAGGGAAGATCACACACAGGTTGCCAATCTTCTTTGTGTCTTTCAGAGATTAACTGTTTTTTTTCCCCTAGGCCCACCAAAGAAGGTCTCTTTTGAAGATGATCAAGGGGGAGGGAGAGAGAGAGAGAGAGAGAGAGAGAGAGAGAGAGAGAGAGATTGAGAGAGAGAGAGAGAGAGAGGTAAAATCTTGGGAAATTGGTTGATCTAGCCTTTAGTCCTGGGGCTCTCCTAACTGGCTTTGCAATGTGTGATCTTTTGGGCATGTTATTTAATCTTTTTCTCTAGGCCCCTTCCCCCCCACCCCCATAGAAATTTTCACAATCCAGAAAACCTAATAGCCTTAATGTACCAGAAATCTAGGCTTGAAACAAGGAGAAGTCTTCTTCTCAATGGTGCCTAAAGAATTTTGCAACCTTTTAGCAGAAAATGCCTATGGATAAATTTTTCCATTTCCTTGTTCCCTCTGTCCTGAACTACATGCAAACTGTATTGCTTCTTTACTCCTTCACTTAAAACACCTGCCAACCTAATAAAAGAGCCATAAATGTAAGGGCCCCAACAAAGGAGAAGGATCCTCTCCTGACCAGGTTGGTCAGTGGGACAGGCTGTCACCAGGAAGTAGAAAACACAGGGAAGATTGTTGTCATGTCCATTGTAACCAACCTGGGTTACAGCAAAGCTGAGAGGCAGTAGGACTTATTATGGAGAGTGGACTTGGCATGCTTTACAGCCTCTTCACTTTCATCCTGAGGTTATTAAGGTTCAAGGTGCATGTAGAACTGATTCCCCGCGACTTCTGGTCTGTGTGTGTGTGTGTGTGTGTGTGTGTGTGTGTGTGTGTGTGTCTATAGGAATCACTCCCTAAATGTTCTCTAAAACTACCACTTCCTGTTGTTGGATACAGGGTCCAGGCAAGTGGACTGGTGGACTGTTGAGTAGAGATTCCCACCCTAGTCTCAGAAAAGAATGGACATAGACAGAGAGGAATGTGAGAAGGAATGGGAGAGAGAACAGGGAGGGCCCCGGGAGTTGTTTATCACAGAGCAAGCAGCCTTGGGAGCAGCAGAGGAGGAGGGGCTGAGTTTCAAAACAAGTTGTGGACTTAGAGACTATAAAAATGGTGGAGAAAAGATGACTTAAAGTCAAATAGACTAATATACTCAGTTACCCTGGATGGTTTTCTTTCACCACTAGTTTTCATATTCTGAAAGTCACGGTTTTCTCCTGCTAATAACCAGCTTGTCCCAAATGCCAACAGTGTGCCTTCTATTTCACCATTTATAGAAGCAGATGGTAAGGTTTCTCACTTTGCTTCACACACACACACACACACACACACACACACACACACACACACACTATCACGGCCGCCCTGACAGTCTGAGGAATTACTTTGCTCTGTCTCTTTAAAAAATCTAGAAAGCTCTTTGGATATTGTCAAGGCTAATCAATCAGAATTATGCTTATAACCAAGGGGATCTCATGACCTATGGTTCATAAGTTGCTTCAGATAAGGACTGTAGGGTCATATTCAATAGGGCATGGCCCTGCTCTTCAGGAGATTAAAAAAATATATGTGTACATGTGTGTTTGTGTGTGTGTGTGTAGCGGGGGTTGTTACCTGGTTTAGCTGCTGTTAATTTCTCATACTTTCAGCTCCTGGCAGAGAAAAGCATGCTGAAAATTACTAGGGCTCTAAGGGTTTCCCAAGTTTATAGGGAACCTAACCAATTAATTGCACAGATGATTCAATTGTGGCCCCAAAAAGTTAGCCAGGTTTCTCTACGGGTCACCCAGCAGGTTAGCCACAGATCCAGAGAAGAAACATGAGCCTCTAGGCTCCTTGTCCTGTTCTCTTTCCACATAGAGTGGATTCTAGGAGATCTGTTTTACAGAATTTCCTTTCCACTCTGTAGTCATATTATGGGTTTCTTATGCAAAGTCTTTACCAGTCCAGTGCTCCCCAGTGCTCTCCCCTCCAGCCGTGGCTGTTGCAAGGCCACACATCTGCATAGGGGTGAGCCAGGAGCACTCTGCTCCACAGAACACATGTTCTTTTACATTAAGCCCCTTTTCTTTGTCCCGAGGCTAATTCCTCTTTTCCTTGCCTCAATTTCTTTTTTATTGTCATCCACTCACGTGTACTAGTTTGTATACCAACACTTACATACGTTACCTTTAAATTAGAGAGACACAAAATAGAGCTAAATGCAACCCATAGTACCTAAACAATAATCGAAGATTGTGTAACATTTCTTATGTTCTCCCTTCGTGATCATGTGATGGGTGGAAAACTGTGAAGTCATATCAGTATCAAATCTCTCCTGGAGATGAGGCTAGTGACTTGCCCAAGAACAGTAGGCAGAGCTGGGAATGAAATGGTCCCCACAGAGTCACTGATTTTTCTTCTTTCTATTATGTCACGATACCAACCTGCCAAAATCGCCTTTTACGTCCTCTCTTCACTCTTGTCCCACCCCTGATGGAGATACTAATGGGCAACAAGTGGACATGACAGAAGCACAGACAGGATATGGAGAGGGCAGGATGAGGCCTGAACAACTTAGCCTGAACTGTTCAACACATTAGCCACAAGCCGTATGTGGATATTTTAATGAAAATTAAATGAAATAAAAAAGTTCATTCTTCAGTTGCACTAGCCAGCTTTCAAGTGCCGAATAGCCACAAGTGGCTAGTGGCTACCTTATTGGGCAACTTACGGAGCATTTCTCTCATCACAGAAACTATCGGACAGCTTTGCCAGACCCCAGGCCATTAGGACTAATAATAATAACTACCATTTATTGAGCCCCAATAGTATACCAGACACAATTGTTGGTGTTTTATGCCCATTATTTTATTAATCTTCATAAAATTGATGAAGTATTATTATTTGCATCTGACAGAGGAAAGAAATGGTATTAAGAATTCTTAATACTTTGCCCTTCATGTTGAGTAGTAAATGGCAGAAATGTGACCATGGACCAGTTATGGCAAACTGTAATATCAACTCTAGTTTCCTGTGAGGAGCCTTAAAGACTGACGATATAGCTAACATTTATTGAGCATGTGCCAGGCATTGTTCTCATAGGTGACATACATAAAAGGCAGGGACCAACCTGTGGCTTACCATTCCAATCCTTGTTCACGAAGTCAACTGCTCTTTCTAGACGAGCTCTCTCTCTTGGAGCCAGCTGTCAGATGCCTCTGCTCAGAAGGATCAGCTCCATTTCACCTTGCTGTTGGCCCGCAAGGTCTGTTGCTTTCTCTGCCAAGCTGTCACCAGTAGAAGTCATCACAAAAGTCATGCTTGAGCAGATCTTGAAGGGAGTCCTTTGGCCTACTCCTTGGAATTGTCCCACTTCAGCTCACTACAGAGCAACTTTAAGAGCATGCTGTTGACATTCCTTTTTTGACATTTGGTTGGCCCAGTCGAGATCCCATCAGTCCCGGTGAGCTGGCTGCATTCCGGGCATGTTAGTGAATCTGTCTTATCCTTTAACATGAAGCAGGCGGGTCTGGTAGATGACCCTCATGAGCTGGCTCAAGAAGTTGGCTGTGATATTTGTGGCACTGATCTGTAGATTTTTTAGTCTGGTCTAGACTAGTCCGTGCCATATGGATACCATACTCCACCTGTCACCCTCATTATGATAGACTGAATTTTTTTGGCTTTATTTTTCTATTGCTCTGATACTTTTAGAGCATTACCGCTATCTGAGAAGCAAAATTCAATGGAGGTTTTCTCCTTTAATTCAGTGGTGAAATTCTTTTGACTACCAATAAAATTTCATTGGATGGGCTAGCATTTAATCTTGGTCAAAGTTTTGACTTTCACACCCGGAGCGGTATTATGACTCTGCAATATGGTCCAAAATCCTCTGAAGACTGTTACAAGTAGGGTAGCTTGGCAGTCACCATACGGTTCATAAATAGCTTTCAGAGAGAGTGGCTGGTGAGTTGTCAGGCCGGCAATACCTCCCTAAGACCTTGAAACTTAGGTTTCTTGATGTACTCTGGAACAATAGTCAACCCAATCTCAAATTATTAGTGATGTAGACTGGCTGTAGGGAGTATCTTCAAATACGTGGCAGAATCTTTATGGATTCTCCATTGACTTTCTGTAGTCACGTTAATAGGAGGCCACATGTAAGTCAAAACTCACATTATCAAAGACTTTTATAAAATTGGTGGAGTTGGTCTACTTCCTCTACATGAGGTACCACAAACACCACAGGAAAGTCACTCCCACCTCACCACTATAGCCCAAACACACAGCTGTCTCTCAAGGGTACAACTGACCTTCTCGTGCAATTATTGCTTTGCTAGGATACACACATGAATTTTGCTACAATAGAAAAGTGTGGGAAGTTCGCAAGGGTGGTCTTATTTTCATACTTTTTTTTTTTCTTGTAGAAAAAGATGATGAACTTGAAATCCTGCCGTGTGTCCTTGGCACTCCACATAATAAAGAAAGGTAAATACAGCTATCTAAGTAGTTCTTACATTTCAACTTGAAAATTTCCTCAGGTGCGGGCCCGTGACTATAATTCATGATTCTAGTTCCAGCTTCCTAGTTGGAACAAATTCATATTTTTAACCTAAACTGGCACGGATACTCCAAGAGGTAGTACATTCCCTCTCGTGGAGAGACTCAAGTACAAGGTGATTGGCTATTTAGAGGGAGTATTGCGAAGGGGATTTAAAAACTGGTTGGGTGGCCAGACTAAATTACCCAATCAAAACCTGACAGGCTATGATTTAGCACGTTCTCTAGTCAGCAAATCTCTATATCCATAATGTTCTAGTCTTTAAACACATCACACTTTTTTCTCCTCAGGGTCTTTGTCCACACTGTATTTTTTCCTGGAATATCAACACATGGCCAGCGGAAGTGTGCTGAACAATTTCTTATTTGAATGCTGATTTAAATGTTTTCTTCTTTAAAAAATCATTACTTATCCCTCTGTCCATGTAGGCATGCCATGTTATTCTCCATCTCTAAGTCCATTTAAATTCCGTGCCCCCCCCCCCCGAAAGTACACAGCTGTGGGTATATCTACAATTGTGGGTTGATTGCCAGTAGACTATAAGGAGGGATCCATGTCTGTTTTATTCATTAATATATATCTGTGCTTAGTATACAACAGGAATTTAAACAATCGTTGAATGTCTAACTGAATGAACAAATACTAAAATCAGATTAAAATTATTTACAGAATCTAAGCTGCAGGATTTTCAAGCTGGCAGACATGTTTAGAGACACTCGACTCCATTGTTTATTAGTGAAATATAAATACCCTCAGTTTCTTCTTTTCCTTACCCTATAAGATTGGTTGAGCTATGTCAATTTCTAAGCACTATACAGCTATTTCTTATTAGGTTCCACACTGGGACTTGTGTGCTGTACCAGCAGAAATCCCAGCAAAAGAAAAAAAAAAAGTGTGGTGTTTTGTTTTGTTTGTTTGTTAAACAATATCCAGGGATTGGATAATACTGATAGTCTATCAGTTCCTTTCCGGTTCATTTGGAACAAGCTCTCATCCTTCAGACTCCACATATCTCCAGCACGTCTGACCGGAGTGGGTGGATTCTTGAAGACCAGAGGAAGGGTCCTGTGGGTGGACGATGATCTTACTGGTCTGACTCATGGTCACCATGGTGACCTCTCCAGGTGGGGGCTGGTCACATTGAATATGATAGGACCAAAGTAGAAGGCACCAATGACCAGATGCATCAGGAACAAAGAAGGAGGAAAGTGGGGTCCTGAAAATAGAAATCACATCACAAAATAGATGATGAGTTGATAATGCCTTAAGGCCTTTGTTCAGGAACACTCTGGCACTATAAAGGGAAAAATGACAGCACCATATTCCTCTGTGAAGCATGAGTTGGTTTTTCTTCAAGAGTTCTTCCCAAAGAAGGCCTTGTGGGTTGTGGCTAACTCTGTTTTCCATTTTTATCTAGATTTGTTCTTTAACGCAAATGTTATTCTTTTTCCAAGGATTGCTGTATCATCACATTAACGATAAGATAAACAAACTTGACAAAAAATTCACTGGAAACAATAAGTGTGGTAATTGCATATTCTTGTCCTAGGTATTCCTTTTTTGTTCTCAATTAAAAGCAGCCCCAGCAGTTGTGCATGCTGTATCATTTGTTCACCTTAAATAAATACTTTTGAATCTAAAAATATAGCAGAAATAAAACTTTCTGAAAAAAATAAAAAACTGAAACTTAGAATCACATCAAAACTAAGAAATGGATTTTCAGGGGATCAGGATGGTTTTCAAGAGGCTGAGGTTTCCTGACAAGCCAACTCCTGTAAGGACCATAGATCTAGAGAGTCTAAGGGTTTGTACAAAACAGCCTCAGACCTCTGAATGGTATAGATGCCCGTCAGATATTTGCGATTTGCTTAGACTTAACAAAATGATGAGTTAACTATACTTATTGGCAGATATTTCATGAAAGAACAGGAGTTCATGTAGCACTTGGGTCAGCTCAAGACTTACCTAGTAAATCATTTTAATTCACTCTGCTTAAATTAAACATGTGATTCCTAACAGTGACTCACAGTGAAAAAAGCCTGAGAGCCCTATTGGACGGAGTTGGTGTGCAAGAATGAGTCTGCCACTTTTAGGGGCACGACCTCAGCCACATGTTTCTGTCTACAGGTAACTGAGAGAAATGACCAGGGAGACTTTAGGAAGAAGCAAAGTGAGCTGAACACTGTAACTTTCACCGCTGATCCACGAAGCAGCCCAGTTTTACACCCCTCAGGACATGGTAACCTGTCTCTTCCCACCTGACCTACAGGCTATTCAGCAGCAGGCTTCTAACATGAAGAACGAAAGATCTGACACAGCTTCCTTTTCTGTGCTCACATTTCCCCCACGCCACACTGCAACCAGCACATCAGAACAGATACACTCATAATAAGACCAAAAAGCAAGGACAGTGCTGGCAATTTTATACCTGGGCCAAGTGCCAGAACTGGCTGTGGGGAGGAGGTGCAGGGAGGAGAAGGAATGCTCTACCCTCAACCCTTTTCAAAAACAAAGGTAGGGCTACTTTTAACTTAACCAGAGTCCTGCTGGGGGACTCTAGCTTGAGGTTCCCCCCGCCCAGATCCTTTGGAGGTGGGGTCTTCAGATGAGTTCAACAAGAGGTATTTAGATTGAGACATGTGTATGGAGCCAGCAGAAGTGAGGGGGTGGGACCCTCGCTACCAGCCCCATGTTAGTGGATGGAAACCCTATGGCTCTTTTGAATGTTACTAAATTAGTCATCTAATACTAATACATCTAATATAGCATCTCTACCCTTTTAATAAGCTTAATTTTTTTTTTAATTTAAAAAAAAAATTTTTTTTTCCAACGTTTATTTATTTTTGGGACAGAGAGAGACAGAGCATGAACGGGGGAGGGTCAGAGAGAGAGGGAGACACAGAATCGGAAACAGGCTCCAGGCTCTGAGCCATCAGCCCAGAGCCTGACACGGGGCTCGAACTCACGGACCGTGAGATCGTGACCTGGCTGAAGTTGGACGCTTAACCGACTGCGCCACCCAGGCGCCCCCCTAATTTTTTTTTTTTTTTTTTAAATCTCACATGGTTTTTCTGTGAGCCAGGAATTCAGGGATGGCCCAACTGTGTGGTTTTGGTTGAGGGTCTCCCATGCTGCCAAGATGTTGGCCAAAGCTGCAGTCATCTGAAGGCTTGCTTGGGGTTAGAGGATCTACTTCATCCAAGATGATGCTCTCACATGACTGGCAAGTTGAGTGCTGGCTGATGGCAGAAGGCCTGTTCCTTGATATGTGGACCACTTCTACAGCTGCTTGAGTATTCTCATGACATAGTGGCCAGCTTTCCCCACAGTGAGTGATATAAGAGAGAGCAAAGTAGAAGTTACAATGTGCTTTATATGCTAGCCTTGGAAGTCACACACTGTCATTTTGTAATATTCACTTGGGTTACACAAGTCAGCCCTGCTTAATATGGGAGGGGCCTACACCAGGACATAAATAGCAGGAGGCAAGGTTTGGGGGCCATCTTGGCAGCCGGCTGCCACAGCTGCCTATTGGCCCTACCACTGCCCGTGGGAATTGGCCCACCCATTGACTGAGCTTCTCCCAAGAGCAGTACAAATCTGATGCCATGGGAATGCCCAAGTGTTCTTTTAGAGAAGGCTTGGCAGCTCCTGACCTCCTGCCTGCCTCAGGTGGTGGCTCAGTGCCACACCCTTGCCACCACACTTCTGCTTGGGTAGCAGCACACATGTGGTGAGTGCTAAGGAGTCACCAAGGCACCAATCAGCCAGGCACACATGGTGGCTTAGAATGCAACTTTAAAGCAAAACCTGCCCCCAGAGAACCTTCCAGCTGGAGTATTGCTCCAAAATGGGCATCTGGTGGCCCCCAAAAGTTCACAAGCCTATTTAAGTGTCTGAATTATACCTGTGAGGCTGTGAGGAGAATGTGCCCTCACTGGATTTCTGCTCCTTTCCTGGAGGGGAAATAAGCCTTGCTGACTCCGCTGGGAGTAGAGAAGCTGATTGTTAGCAGTTGCTGGGTTCACGTTTGGTGGATGTCTGTGGAAACCCAGTGAACTTCCACTAGCTGCAAGACAATCTTACCTAACTTCAATGGCAAAATGGAAAATTTTAAATGTACTGAAGAGATAGTACATGATAGGCATTTTATATACGTTATCTCCTTTCATCTTCACAGAAACCCGGTGAGGTAAGAATCAGACCACCATTTTTATAGAGGAGCAAACAAGCTCAGGGACCTTGAATGACCTGCCCAATTTCCCGGCTAGCCAATGAGGGATCCAGGATTCCAACCTTCCAACCTGGGTGTGTCTGACTCCAAAACTCACATGATTTGTTCTCCCAGAACTCTCCCAAGGAAGAGGGGGCATAAACCAAGGGGAAACCATATCCAGGGAGAGGAAGAAGGACCTAACACAGCCACAGCCCAGCCTCAGGGGCGGGAGGAGGCACTGGTGCTGACCTGGGATGCTCTGTGAGGAGTGGCCAGTCTGAAGACGTTCCCTTGGCTCTCCTCTTGGAACCCTGCTCCAGTCTAGGCAACAATGATGCCCCGTCTGTCTCAGGGGCAGCAAACCCTGTATCTCCCTCCCCCTCCGAGGAGAGTCAGGTTGTTAATAATGATAGTTACTGTAGCCAGGCCTCCTGCTAAGTTAAGTACCACTTTTAAAAAATCCTCACAACATTCCTATGAGGTAAGTATTATTGCCGCATTTTATAGCTGGGGATGTGGAAGATTGGGGAGTTTAGGAACAGCCCCAAGGTCACAGAGCCCCAGGTGTTCATGCTCACGTTTCAACCCAGGCCTCTGACTTCGGGGCCATCAGGAATCTTAACACCGTGTTCTACCAGACAGAGGTTGGGGGTCGGACAACCGCTTGGCGCGTTCATCGCCACGTGAACTGGCAGCGCAGCCCCCAACACCGAAGGGGCAGGTTCCTTGACTCCTCTTGGAAGGAAGCTTGCTGATGGCGCCAGCCGGGCCCAGGCACCCACATGGGACCCTCCCGCTCCAGGGCTCTGACAGACCCTGTTGGTGAGGACCTGGCCCCGCGGGCAGGTCGTGCCTCCAGGCGCTTGCCTCTGCATTCCGCGGGTCGGATGGCAGCCCCACGCTCGGCTGGACAGCGTTTGGGGTGGGCTGGAGCTCCGAAGAAGCCCGGGATGGATGGCTGAGCTGGGAAGGGAAGTGTCCAGGCTTTGGAGAGCGGCGGCACCACGGCGCCTGGGGCTCCGCACCCAGATCACCATTTTCCTCCGAGCAGTCGGGTTGCTCCTTTGGCGGGAGCCGAGGCCCGGGGCGAGGCAGGGGCGGGGGGGGGGGGGGGGGGGGGGGGGAGGGGGGGCGCCCTGTTCCCGGGCAGCGAGACCCCGGAGCCTTTGTGTATTCGGAACCGGATTCCCCACCTCCCATCCCCGCCTCCCATTCCCGCTTTCTTTTCCCCTAACCCAAGTCCCAGTAGAGTATCCAGCAATTAGCACGCGAGGAGGGGGTGGAAGACGGCGGGCGGGCAGGGGTGGGGGCGGCGGGACCCCTGCTCTCCTCTCCCCCCCCCTCCCCCCAGCCGGGATCAGCCCCGCGTTCCAGCCTGCGCTGCCTTCGTCCGCCACCTACCGGCTGCTTGGGGCCACTGCGAGCCCGCCAGAGCTGTTCCTAGGCAGATCTTGATCTCCGTGGACAATAGACAATGGAATTTTTTTTTTTTTGAACAATGATTTATTTTGGGGGGTGGGGATAAGGAGGAAGGAGGGAGGGAGGAAGCAGCAGTGTGTTTGTCATCGCTTTAGAAAAAAATCTCTGTTCTATCATTGTTTCTGCATATCCATTATATTGAGGACAAAAGAATCCCGTTCTGGAACAACAAAGCCAAGGGAAATGTTTTCTGTGGCTGACATTTAATTGTGTGCACAAGGTGCTACATTATCATGGGGAGAGATTGTCGAAAGGAATAGGGCACAGCTTCAGTTCAAAAGGCTGACTTTTCTGCTTTAAGGTGTGGGCTTTCTTACATGAGTCCCATTTTATACTGCCTCATATATCTCCACTCATGTTATACACGACACACAATTCTATGTTTCTGTATGGTTTTCCAACCCATCACAAGGATTCCTCACGGGTTATTTTCACACCACCTCCCAGTTCTATTCTTTTACAGCTAACAGGGACAATTATACTTTGCTTCACAACCTCTCTACACGTTCCTTACCAAAAAGATCCTCATTTTTAGGAGCTATTAGGAACGTTGGGGAACACTTCATCCCATATCTGGTTTTACAGATGAAAGAGGCAGAATGCTTGACCAAAGTCAGACAATTAAATAGAGATGGAGGCAGGACCAGAACCCTTGTGTCCTGAACCCTGGTTTCTAGTATGATCTGCTGTTTGATGTCCTGATTCCCAACACCCCCTGATTTGCTTACCCTCATGGTCTCCTCTGGGGCTGGAGAAGCCCACACACAGTGATCTGTGTTGCACAAAGATGGGTGATAAATCGGGGTGGTAGTGGGGGGTCAGAAGTGTAAGCACCCATGGTGGGAGTCCCTTTCACTCTCCCCCTCTTCATCCCTGTCCCTCTGGACAATGAAGCAGGGGGGCAATGTGGATATCATTTTCATTTATTTATTTCGTTATTTTGCCATAAGTTAATATGTAAAACCTATCGCCACTATCCCAAACTCCCCAGAAAATGCTTTTCCTGGGTTGCAGGTCTCGAGCCCCTCTCTGACCCAGGGCTAACCTGGCTACTGGGAACACAAAAAGAAATGTTTTCCATCTTTGAAAACCGCTCAGTGGTCTCTTGGCAAAAGCGGTTTACCCTTGGGAACCTGAATAATACAGATTTCATTCTAAGGTTCATAAAAATCCTGGGGGAGATGCAGACCACTGATCATGCTGAAGAACAGAGACATTTTTCTCCTGCCACCTTCTAAAACATGCTACACCAGACGGCATACCCCTTTAAACTCTAAACTGTGTCACACTAACTGAGAGAAGAATCAAGTCTTAGATGAGAAGCTCAGTAAACATCTTTGCACATCCAAAATAAGTCAGCCCGTCAGAGAAGTCTGCTTATTTTAAAGGTTGTTCAGTCTGTTTAAAGCAAATAGACCAATCTCACAGTCTGCAGACAAGAAGACAACAAGCAGAGGAAGTTTCAAAACAAAAGGCCAGAACATTCCCTAAGTCTCTTTAAACTGTCTTCTAAAAGCATAGAGAAGAAAACACATTTGGGTTACAGGCAATTCTTAGCCCTTTCTCCCGGGTTTTATCACTTTAAGAACTTGGGTTTATACAGGGGCCACGTGAAATGTTAACAGGGAGCTTAGATTTCCAAATCCCCTAGTTTTCATTTGTTTGTTCCTTTTTTCCCTACCCTCAGTGATTCATCCTGTCTCTACAAAAAGACCCGCGGTTCCATGATATTTTAATATGACAACCACACGCTTACAAACACCCTGCCTTGAGGATTTTGTGAGAATCAAATGTGATCAAATGAGGTGATGTAGGTGAAAGTGCTTTTAAAAGCCTAAGGTACTCTTCAGATGTGAAGTCTTATCCCCATATAGCCGAGGTTTTGAAAGTATTGAATCATTCACGGGAGCAGTGGCGCAACTACCCTGTGAGGTTGTGATTCGGCCCATTTTTCGGAACTTGCGGTTACACGTCTAGGGTGAAGCTGAATGTGAATTTTAGAACATCCAAATCTCGTTTTTGAGAACACCCTCACATCATGTTGGAATCTGGTAAGTGCTAGAACACTGGTGAGTCATTGCTTCCCCAATGTCCTTATTTGGTAGCATGCAAATAAAAATGATCATTTTCAGATTTAGATTTTCTCAAAGCATGGTGTGAGAAGCTATTTTTGCTTTTGCTCCAGTCACCATTCTGTGTAGTAGAAAGTGCATTTAGAGTTGTAAAAACTGTTTTTCCATTTGCAGCCTAGAGTTAAATATGGAACACGGCAACGCAACCCAAGTACTCCCTCAGTTGGATACAGGAGTCACCATGATTCAATCCAGTGCTTCTGACATATGGCCCTCATTTCTATACATGTGAGGACTCCACATCACTAACTTCACAAGACTGTTTTCATATCATCTATTTATGTAGCATCTCTCGTTAGGACACCTCAAGTGATTTGCAGATGTTCTAGAACTCATTCTCTTAACGTCTGCATTGCAGAGAGATGGAACGATTGAAATGACACTCAATTTGTGGAAAGTGAAACCTGTACCAGTCATCTGGCTTCTAGATGACAGACCCATGAAGTGCATAGCCCTGTACTGAAGAAATGACTGATATTACCCAAAATGAGCAAATCTTGAAACCCCAATTTCCCCAATAGTTGTTGTCCTATCTTACTAAAACCAAGCCTGCTATCAGGTTTCTCCTGAGGTCAAAGTCAAAATTTACTTCAGCTCATGAGATCAGCTGTTGGACCCATTAGTTGCTTAACCCCAGGCCCTACACAACCTGCATCTTGGACCCAAGTCATGACTAACTTCCTGTGACTAGGCCTTCAAGTGTTACTGTTGATCATGTCCCTTCTAGGATAACCAGTCCAGACTGGCCAGCTGCAAGACTTATTTCAAGCCGGTTTCAGTTAAACCACATTCTGGTGTCTATTTCCTTTCTCTTTTAAAAGGAAACCTTCTGTGGCTCCTCGGGGCCAGGTTGGTGGCCCTAACTTCTTGGAAGCTTCTGTTTATGAGCTTTGTGGGGCAGGTAGATGAACATCAGCTGGTTCTCCTTGTGCCTCCTTCTCTGTCCTGGCTGCTCTCTCATGTTCCAGAGCTTGTGGTGCACCAGAATCTGACACCAAATTCTGATGAAACCTGGGACAGGGTATTGCTACCATAACTGCCCTACGAGCAGATGGCTGGAAGTAGGACATAAAGATGATGCTGGCAAGTGTTGCACCTTAGGGTACTTGGGTGTGCTCCCATGCCTAAAGCCACCTGCCTTACATCCATTCCCCACTGAGGCTTGGTCAGTGGGGCCTCCTCGGAGGAGGAGCTGGGCATGTGGCTGCTCACTCTTCCTCTGTTCCCCTCCAGCTCAACCATCTGTACTACGGACTTCTGTCCCTGTAAATTCTTGCAATGTAGGAAATGCCCAGTGGAAATGCAAAAATAATCATGTCATCTTTCACACATTTATGGTATTTTGGCAATGTTTCTAATAGCCGCTAAGGGACAAGAGTTTATCTTTCTATCTTACATCTCATAAATCTTTTTTTTTTTCCATCACTAGCGTAAATTGTGCTTAGTCCAATAACAAGGTTAAAATTATAGTGCTTTTCATCATTACAGAGATGCTCTTGCCTGTGATGGGGACAATGGCTACATCTAAAGCTTAGCAAATTTATTTTTTTCCTTTTGCCTGCATCAAGATGTCATCTGGAAGAGAAGATTTTCACTTAGCTGTGCACAGGCTTTGTTCAAGGCCTCTGTGCATGTAAACACTTATGGGAGAGGCTTGTAACCTGTGAGTCAGTTATTGTGTGCCTCTGTTCTTACCCTGAGTGTCTTTTTCAGATTAAAAAAAAAAATGGGAGAGTCATCTGAGGTACCTGGCAGTGTTGAGGAACCCAGGCTATCAATATAAATAAGGTATTTAACCTTTCTGAGCCTCAGTCTCCTCATTTGGGGATAATAATAGGGCCTCCTAAGAATTATGAGAATTTAAAGCAACAGAATGCATAAAGAGCTTAGTATGGTGCCTGGCACATAATAAGCACTCAGTAAGTACTTGCCAGCATCATCATCATGACCATTTCTATCCTACTGCTTCCACGTGACAGGCTTCTGCCCTGGCAAGACCCTGGAGTTGCCAGAAGAATCCATGTAACATTGCCATTTTGTACCTCTGGCTATGGTGTTACGACTCTCCATATCAGCCTCTGCTTCCCCAGGCAGGGAACATTCCCCGGGCAGAGCTGGCAACAAGCTGGTGGGAACTTGAATCCCAGGCAGGAACAAGGTCCTCAGATAGCCTCTCCTTTCTACTACTGACTGCTGTTCATCCCCATGTAGGTATCATGCCACTCACCCTGTCCACCTGCCACACCACATAGGGGTCTGTCACAGGGACAATCTGAGGGAGATGGTTTTTCTACCCTCTGCCAAGCATTGGCTCCATAGATTCTTTCCTTCTGCCCACACAGCTCCAGAAGGCCCAGACCCAGATGTGCAAGTCACCGCCATTTTCTGGCTGTGATTAACAAGCTTCTTTCCAGCTTTTCTGCATATCTGAACTGAGGTTTCATCTTGTCCCCTTTTCCGGAAGTACATCCTCTTCAGTCACTTTCTGCAGTTTTCCGTGGTTCACCTTGAGGCCAGCTTCTGTTGCCAAATGTGTAGGAGATATCTCCAGCCCATCTCCAGCTCAACTCCATTGAGTTTTTGTCTGAGGTTTAGGTTAAATGTTTTTTGCATCTCCCTGAATAAGACACAGTCCGTACCACCAGGCTATCCTTGACTGAGGCACTAGCATTTCTTTCCGGAATACAAGGCCAATGCCATACCAACCACTTTTTCATTTGATCTCATTTCTCCAAGTTCCTTATTTTCAAACTTCGCCAGACATGAATTCATTGTAGAAGCGGAAGAACCTTTTGGAGGATGTCTGAGTTGGAGCAAAGGTCTCTCACCAGAGCATCAGGGTCTGCTTTCTCTTCTCTTTCTGAGTAATTAAGCAAGCCCAAGGATAGCTTGCATTTTCCTCTCTTAGGAAGAAAACCCAGTGTGGAAACTGTAGTTCAGATTTGGTTTTTGGAAATGATGGATTATATATGGACCATTTGCTCCTAATCACAATCCTCCTATTATCTATCTACCTATCATCTATCTATCATCTATCTACCTATTACCTATCTATCTATCTACCTATTATCTATCTATCTATCTATCTATCTATCTATCATCTATTATCTATGTACCTATTTATCTATCTATCTATCTATCTATCTATCTATCTATCTATCTATTATCTATCAATCTATCTACCTATCATCTATTATCTATCTACCTATTATCTATCTATCTATCTATCTATCTATCTATCATCTATCTATATATCTACCTATCTATGTATCTATGTATTATCAATCTATCATCTATCTGTGTGTGTGTATATATATATATATATATATATATATATATATATATAATCTATCTACAGTTTTTTGCTAGTGACTTCCTTACATCTGACCCAGAGTTCTTACACTGAAGAGTAGATGTGCCAAGATATGACTGACCACTGATACAATGGCCTGGATTTTGTCAGACTCTCTGTTCTCCACAAGTGGGATTGGATACCTCTTTGAATTACATTACTACCTTAGAATTCAATGGAGAAATGACTGGAAATGCACTCAGACTGAAGCTGATCTAAGTCAATGGGAAAATGCATTGGCAAGGTTCAGACACAAAGGAAACACTTTTTCCTACAAAAGGTTGCATATAGCTAACCAGTGATGGATACTTACAAGATTAAAATGGATGCCCTATTTTGATTTCTTTCTCTCCTTTGAAACCCATTTCCCATTAGTTACTGAGTTCTTTAATCCTTTCTTTACTTCATAATATCTCCCACTTTCTTTCTTTTCATTCCTACTCGAACCCTGGTTAAAGTCTTCTTACCTCGTGTCCAGTCCATTGTAATAGTATTCTAACAGGTCTATCTACTTCACATCTTTTCTCTTTAAATGTCATCCTAAAACTGCTATCTGATTAATCTTGTTAAAACAGTACTTTCTCCAAACTGCACTGACTCCCAATCCTCCAGTTTCCCTATGGGCAATGTCTCAAATTCTCTTGGTAGGGCATTAGACCTCCCATCCCCACCCCCTGAAGCAGGTTTCCAACCTACTCATTACTCCCCACCTTTCTTGATTAACCTCCAATTCTCCTCATCTAAAATGCACTCGTGCCATTCCAATTCCTAGACACATCTTTCCCTTTCCTTTCTGCCTTTCCAAATCTTTCCTTAGAGATTGGGCTCAAATGGACTCCTAGATTGAAGTGATCATTCTCCTCAGAATATCTGGAGATGTTATTTGTTTGCATGATTAATGTCACGTACTCAGTTTCACGTACTCAAAAATCACCGTCTCTTGACTTTTTTTTCTCGTGGTTTGAATTGCTCCCTAACTTTCATGTGCTTACCTCTCATAGCATGTCCTGGGTAGTGAATTCTTTGCAGATGGTTGATTTGTATTCCAAGTTTCTTCTAAAGTATCTTGCCCAGGCCTTGCACTAAGTAGGTATTCGAGAAAACTGGATTTAGAGCGCCTGGCTGGCTTAGTCAGTTAAGTGTCCAACTTTGGCTGAGAACGTGATCTCAAGGTTCATGAGTTCAAGCCTCGCCTCTGGCTCCATGCTGACAATGCAGAGCCTGTCTGGGATTCTCTCTCTCTTTCTCTCCGCCCCTCCACTGCATGTGGACGCATGCTCTCTCTCTCTTAAAAATAAACATTACAAAAATTTTAAATGTTAAAAAAAAAAGAGAGAATACTGGATTTACTACACAGAAGAGCAACTGAAAAGGAAAACAAATCAGTCAAGCCATTTTCATCATGAGCACAGAAATGACAGGTCCAGAGTTTTGTTCCTATGCATGTCAGATTTGAGGGGATGATAGAGAATGTTTTTTTCCAAAGTGTCATGTACTATATCTAGAAAGAATCTTGTGAGACCATCTTGTACAATTTCCTGGTTCCATGCCATCTAAGATGAAAAGAGATCTGTTCTATGCTTAAAGACCCTGGAGATAGAACACCTTGGTTCTTTTTGATGGTTAAGTTTCAGAGCTCCTCTCCCTGTGACAGATAGTTGTCTCACATGTCATGCTAGGCCAGTGCCTTGAAGTTTCCATTTGCCTCAGCAACTCCTACAGTGCATGTTTAAGGTTTAGCTTCCCATGCTCGTCCCAAAGAATAGTGTCCAGTCATTTTGGAGTGGGGGCACAAGAATCTGGTAATTCTGATAAGTGTGGTCTGGAGAACACATTGTAAAAGAAGAAAACTACTCTAATCTAATCTGTTTTTTTAAAAAATAGCGTAGGCCTATTAATTCTAGGACCATTTTCTGCAAACCTTAAAAAACAGCTGATTAATAGTTTTCTTAATAATTGAGTGTCCTTCTAGGAGTATTTTTAACCTCATCTATATTAAGCTCTAAGAAACATTTGGCATTCCACACAGATTTGTTGGGCACCAATGTGCCAGGCATCATAGTTACAAAGATGAATGAATTAAGTAATAAGGAAGATAGATCCTCATTCTAAGGAAGCTCATGGTGTAGTGAGTGGAGAAAATGAAACTCTATAAGGATGGTGCTGACCTATCCCCTTTCATCTGAAGTTTGTACACATCATATGTGTCTGTGGCAATTCAGCAGGGCAGGGACTTGAGACCCATTGTGCATGACACCAGCCAGAAAGTAGATATGATATATGCCCTCACTGGCTCCTGACTCTGTACCCCTAGGGCAAATGAAAAGAAATGCCTTCCCCCCACCACTCCAACTACTTTCCAAAAGAGATGAGCATTAGTCAGTCGGACAACCATGCCTTATTAAACATTCAGAATGACTGGCACTCTCTAAGACATTTGGAAAGGACATTGCTCCTCCTTCCCCCTGCCCTAGATTTTGCCATGATAGTGTTACCATTCTTCTCCATTCATTTGGGGGCCCTTTGATTTCACTGCCACCAATACTAAAGGCTGAGGATTCACTCCATTTGTGAAATAAATATTTAGAGAGTACTCCAACATGTAAAGCACTTGCTAAATGATGTGATGAATATAAAGATAGATCAAGTACAGGTCCTACTCTGACAGAACTTACACCTAGTATAGGGATACACTGTTCCATGAATACCTTGTCACAAAGTCAAATATAAGCAAATATACCATGGGGTTACTTCTAGCACAATTGGCATGGAGAAGGCTGGGAGTATGGGAAGGATGGGGGGTGAGTGGGTTGTGCCTGGGAGAGTCAAGACTGTTCAGGTTTAGATGTGTCAAGCTGGAGGTGCTGAGGGGCATCCTGGGAAAGATAGCCTGTGACTAGTTACAAAATGTGTGCCCAGGGCATGGAAAGAGGCAAAGGCAAGAGGTGCTGGTGGCATATGAAACTACAGAACTAGGTTTTATTTTCAAGAGTCTGACAGGCAGGAAAAGGGGAATTGAAACATAAGAGATATGTCTCAGATATACCATATTTTCTTATTGACAGCACTTAATCACTGAGAGCTTGAGCTTGTAAAACCTGAAAAATGAGCTAAAATATTGTGTTTACTCATATAACTAATAAAATACATTTTATTTTTAACCCTTGTTTTTCGCAGGAGATGAACTTAAAATATTTTCATGTAGCTTGACCAGTTTCTCTACTAAATCTGTGAGAGGGAGACATTGTAGTGCCAGATTAAGGCTTCTGTGTCCATGTTACTCAGGAGAAAGTGGAAGGAAGGAGGCATGGAATACAGACAAAGAGAACAGGACGTCTTTTTCATGGCTCCTATGTTTGCTAATGACTGAGGAAAATATGTATTCTGATTGTGATGTGACCGGAAGTATATGCTTTCTAGAAGGCTGGGTTTATTCTAAGGGATGTTGAGTGCTGGATGTTGAAGACCGCTTATCTTTGGCCTGCAGGGTTAAAACTGTGACCTCCAAAAGTCTGCCTTACAGTCCTCATGAGCTTTGCTTCTTGCTTTATCTCCTCTCTCGTCTTTTTATACCTTCCTTTCTATTTCTTCTAAGGAGTGTTGGGTTCAATGACAGAGGTGGCCCGAATGGGAGCAGAGGAAAGTGGGGGAAACAGCCATCAGAGAACAACCCCAAAGTGTTGATTTGAAAATGCCCTTAGAGTCCCTGTTATAGGCACATGCAAACTAAAACCATGAGCAGCATCCTGTTGGAATGTTGCATCCTGTTGCATCCTGTGTGCATTCAAAAGATCACAAGCAGCTGCATGCTACCCTCACAGGAGGTCCTAGCCGGGATCCCTGCCTGAGGAATCAGGAGATTTTTCAGAGACCTTGAGACTTAAGTTTACTTTCTGGACATCAAGCTCCCCTGAGGAAAATGAGACCTTGTCTTCCACAACTTAATGTAGGAGCCTCAGTGTTGCAGAGCCCACAACAAAGCTGCGCAGAGAGCCAACTAGAATGTGCTAGTGCAGCGCGGAGGGAGGGCCTGGCGTGAGCAGGGCACCCCGCATTGTAGATCTGCTCTCCGAAATGCCCAGCGAGCCACATGCTGAGCAGCTGTGGGTGACAGGGGAGCTCATGGCTTCTCAAATAGCCCCCTTGGCCAAGCGGGCCTTTGTTTGAGACGACTCTGGGAGGAAAAGCAGGTTATCCTCGCTATCCCCGCAGGTCTGACGGAGCAAACGGAAGAGCTCTGTGAGGTGAGGAGAGGTGAAGAGAAAATTAGCGAGGCTCAAATGGGGTAATTGGAAAAGCAGAGGGAAGGCAGTAAATTATGCCTCTTTTGCTTGGCTTAGTTACCATATCGCAAGAATGGATGAAGTAGGTCGGCGACCCGCAGATGAAAAGCAGGATCAGAAAGGGCCCAGGCGGGACCTAAGGACAAAGCTCCGAGGGCCCTTCTGAGGGCCAGCCCAAACGCGCTGCTGGCTGCCACGCTCAGAAACAGAACCAGGACGGGGTAAACAAACAGCTTTCTGGGATGATTGGGAGGCCTTTATCATGTTGTGGGAGCCTAGTCCTGTAGTAGGAAGCAGGTTGGTAAAGCAAGTCTCCCAGATGAGGCAAATCAGGAAAGGGAGTGGTAATGGTTCACATGGGTTTTGGACGGCTTGCATTCCACTTGTACCCCCACGGACATCTTTGTTCTGTGACCTTGGGAAGTTATGTAGCCTCTTTGTGCCTCAGTTTCCTTGTGTGTGATAAGGAAATAGTTATGCCAATAACATCACACACACAAGGCTCTCAGATCGGTTCCTAGTCCTAAGAAACACAAGGCTAGCTGATTAATGCTTTAGAGCACGGTTTTCAATTCTCTCGAGGGCATTTTGGAAATTTGGGTGGACTTTTTGGGGTTGTTACAAAGTAGTGGGTGGAAACCACCACCACCACCATTATCTTGCATCACACATGACTTGTGAGTGTTCTACGGGATATTTCCATATGTGAAAAACCTAATGTTATCACTGACATTAGAACCTAACTCAGTTTTAAAAATTTACATAAGGCCTTTTTGCATTGTTTTAATATACACTGAATTTTATACAACCAAATAAATCAAGAAGATTATACGATCACCAGTGCCACAGCGTACAGGGCCCGAGTGTTCACACACTGAAATGCCCATTATTTTTTGCTTTTAGAGTTTATTTATTTATTTATTTTGAGAGAGTGAGCACAAATAGGGAAGGGGCAGAGAGAAGGGGAGAAAGAGAGGATCCCAAGCAGGCTCCTCACTGTCAGTGCAGAGCCTGACACGGGGCTCGAACTCACGAACCGTGAGATCATGACCAAGTTGGACACTTAACAGACTGAGCCACCCAGGCGCCCCATGAAATGCCCATTATTTCATTATAGCTTTGTGTTTTTCTCTTGTATCAGTTGAGGCATTGCACTGTTGTCTTTCTCAAATGTGTGAAGATGTTATGTTAGTAATTTTATTCTGGCATTTAAAAGGGGCATTACAAAACACTTGTTATAATAAAGAGGTGCTAGCTCTGATAGGTTTGAAAACCACAGGTTTTTAGAGCCAAGCTCAGCACAATTATAACTGTTGTTCTTCCCAGAATTGGCCCCAGAGACAAAGAAATCAGAACCCAAATAGAGGGCATTTCACTTGGTCTAAATTTTGCCCCGGTCCTCTCTTAGTTAAGTACTTAAATGTTTGTTTGGTGGTCAGTGCATTTTGGTGTATTGCCTACACCTGCCATCTTCTTGCCTTTTTGCCTTCATGATTAAGATGGCATGATCTGTCAGGTTTCTGTAGAATCCTTGCCTTCAAGAGAAAAGACCATCTTTTCTTCTCCACACGTGAATTTTCTCTACTTTCTCACTATGAAAGCTAGATCACTCCATAAGCCTTCTTCCTGGGCTTTCTGTCTCCCCCTTCCCTGTGGAAAGACCAAGTCAGGCCAGCAGGAAGGACTGGAGGACCCCCTTTTGCTATGGTGCCTCTTGCTTTGTCAAGAGCTACCTCCCTACCTGAACCACAATCCCAGGGTTTCCATGCCCGGCTGGGCAGGCCTAGAAAAATCAATTCAGAGGTGCTGTCTCTGACTTGATGACTGTTAAGGCTTGTCATAAGGGGAGGGAGTGGATCTGTGTACTCCCTGACATGGGCAAAGAGACAGACGAGTACTTGCGGACAAACGCGATGGTTGAGAATGTGTTACACATACCTAGATGACCCTGGCAACACAAGTGGAGTCAGTTTCTGAGGGTGGATCCTGACTGCAGTTTCTTTCTATTAACATATTAGAATATGTTAGTGGTGAAGGTGTTTGAGTCTAGTCTGTCAAAATCAAGAAAAAATAAAGAGCCATTAAATATGTCAAGGTTTATTCTGTGACTAAGCTGTATGCACAGATGTACTCTTTCCCAAAGATTAAGTTTTCCTGTCTCTAGATAAGAAAATAAAAAGGAAGGGAGGGAGGATGAGACAGAGGGAGGGAGGAAATCTTGGAGGAAAACTAATAATTAGGATTGAAGAGATCTATTAAGTCTCTGCCTGGAGTTGGTTGTATTTCCAAAGTAGGCCACAAAAATAACTCCCATCCCATAAGCTCTTCTGCAAAAAAGTGAAGTCTAACCCCCTTCTCCCTTGAATTGGGCCCATCATGAGAGCAAAACACCACCTTCTGCTGGAGGAGAGAAGAAGTAATAGTATTTCTATGGTGAACAAGAGGATTATTCGATACCAAACCCAGACCAGGCCCACTGGACCTGGGGATTAGCTTACAAAAATGGATCTTTGACAGCGTCAAACTGGTAAAAATGCTGAAGAGTCAGTGGGAACAAGAGTGAGCTAGGAGGCAGCAAAGAGAAGCAGCCCTGGGGTGAACAGTTGATGGAAACTAGAGATCTGACCAGGGTGGGGTCTTACTGAGAAAGGCTGTTAATTGGTCAAGGTTACATCAGTGCAGTCAGAATAGGTGTTGGTGGCTGAGACCTTGGAGCAGCTGACAATGACCTTGGGCTGGAGGATGGATGTGTGCAGGGTCCTGGAGACACCACATAGAACTGAGTGGAAATAGCTTCCCAGGGTTCCTGCGGTATGCATTTTCCTCAGGTCATTTTCTTGCCCTTTCCCTATCCTGTCCTGAATCAAAGGGTCTGACCCCCATTGGTTGCTTTTCCAAGCCTGGAGGATGGGAGGCATGAACAAGTGAATGGAGGGTAAAGAGGGGGAGCGAGTAACAGGAACTTCTTCCCCTTCCTCTCTGCAGCTGCTTGACCTCTCCTGTTCCAGTTGTTGCCAGACCGTCCAGTCCACTGTGGTTCTAGTCTCCAGCTGGTGACAATGTGCCTGAGCTCCTGAACGCCCTGCCTTCTTCCTTCTGCCCTGTGGCAATGTCAGCTTCCTGTCTTTGTGGTCTCTGGATTCCTCAACGCCCCCTGGCTGGCCTCTGGGCTCTCCCATCCTTGTATAATCAATCCCTATATCCAAGCCCTTCTGTTTCAAAATCTCTAGTGGTTTCTGTTTTCTGGTTGGATCCTGACTGATACACTGGTCTCAGGAGCTAGTCAACTCTGATTCAGGGCAAGAGCTGCTAAGGGCCAGCAAGGGAACACCTTGCTGGGAGAGATTTGTTAGAAAGCACTTGGTCTTCAGAAGAGCTGGGTATGTGGCTGCCTCTCCAGAACCACATCAGCTGTTGCCTTTAGAGAGAGACTTTAATAACAAGACTTGAGTATGGAAGAGAGGCTAGCTAAAAATTTCACCAAAACAGAATACCAAGGGTGCCCACAACAGGAGAATACTTACGTCAACTCAATTCAGAAATAACCAAAGTGCTCTCGTAGGGGCTCATGAATTACTGAATTACCGTGGCATTCTTGGGCCCCATATGTTTGTACCTTGAGTCTGGTTTCAAATAGAACAGAGAATAATGTTGAGTGCTTCTAATTTAATATTCTGATAATATTTCCACCATGTCAAATTCCCTCTAGGACAAATGTATACAAATGAATCATTATAATTTTCCCCCCTTACCCCAGCCAAGTCACTTGGGCCTCTGCTAGGAAAAGATGATAAAAGTGATGAAAACAAAACAAAGCATACATTATAATGTCATTTAAAAAATAAAAGATTTCCAGGAGATCCTTTGTTGTACTGGAAGAGCACAAGCTGCATTTTTAAGTGACTTTTTTTGTTTTCCCTTTTGGATAATCACAGAGAATAATGCAACCGAAATAATCCTTGGCTGCTGCTGAGGTCATCATTTAGCTCCTGCTGACATGTTGAGCTGGTTGGAGAGCCTAGGATCTCAGAGGGAGTAAGTACAGCCCCGGAGACATGAGAGAAGGCGTCATTCAGATAACAGAAGTATTACATTTGGATCGGGTTGTACAGGACCCGGTCGCCACGCCGGGGACCAGGACAGGCACATAACTGCAGCACAGGCACTGTAGACTGCAATGGGAGAGAGAAATGCCATCTGGGACTGTGTCCTTGGGGGATAGGATTTTTCATGCTGTGTAAGGAACCTGCAATAGGGAAGGGCATTTCATTGTGGGTTTTACTGCACTAGGCAATTCTGACAGGTATATGGATACTTATTCCAACTCACAGTCAGAAGACGAAGACAGTAGTGGTGGAAGCTGCCTGGCTTGCAGTGATATATTTGGAGAGAGGATATAACATCAAAAGTTCAGGACGGAGAATAACAGAGTAAAATTATAGAGTCCTAGGGTCATTTGCTTATGTCTTCTACTCTCTTCACTAGAAACATGGCTGCAACCAACCATCATGTGGTAGTTTAAAAATATGGCCAGCAAATTCTTTGGCTCTTCTCTCATTAAAACATGGGATCCATACGTCCTCCCTTGACACTGGGTTGGGGGCTTTAATAAGTGCTTTCACCAATGGAGTATAGTGGAAATGGCAAAATGGGACTTCTGGGGCTGGGTTATAAAAGGCCAAGATTGCCTTTCACCCTGATAGCTGCAAAACTCTTTCTTAGAGCCCTAAGCTGCCTTGTAAGGAGTCTGACTACCCTGAGGCCACTCCACGGAGAGGCCACAGGGGGGGAGCTCTAGTTGACAGTCCCAGTGGAGCCTAGCCTTCAAACCATTCCAGCAAGGTGTCAGACATATGAATCTATTGACCTACTAGCCAGATAAATATCTTTGAGTAGCTTCAGTCAATACCTCATGTAACAGATCAACCCGCTGAGCCTTGACCAAATTCCTAACTCACAAAATCGTGATACATAATAAAATGGTTGTTACTTTAAGCCACTAAATTTTGGGATAATTTGTTATGCAGCAGTAGCTAACTAGAACATATTCTTACCTAGACAAGTTTCTCATCTAGTCCCCAAAGAAATCTCAGTAAGTAGAGTTCACACTTAGGAGTACTTTGTGTCAAAAAGCCATCAGTGTCTTTTACTGAGTGCCTGTTGCAAACCCCAATGATGTGCATGATAGGAAGTATAGGAGGCAGTCTCTGCCCTAAAGGATCTGATAAAATGATAATTATGGGATTCCTTTTACTGAGTGATTGCTATGAATTAGGCTAATAATTCTCAAAATTGGTGCTGAAATATCAGTGTCAGCATCACCTTGGAATTTGTTAGAAATGCAAATTCTTGTTAGAAATGCAAGTCCTCATGTCTCACCCCAGACTTATAGAATCAGAAACTCTGGGAGTGGGCCAAGCAATAGGTATTTTAGTAAGTCCACCAGGTGATTCCAGTGCACAGTCCAGTCTGAGAATTTACCTCACTGAATCCTCACTGGACCCTGGGTTTCTCACCCTTGCCAGGACTTTCATTTTGGGCAGGAGAATTCTTTTGGGTGACCTGTGCACTGTAGGATGTTTGACAGCATCCAGGTCCCTCCCCAGTAAGTGCCAATAACACCTCTTGTGGTAACTAAAAGTGTCACCAGACATTGCCATATGTCCCCTGGGGGTCAAAAATCACCTCCAGTTGAGAACCATTACCATAACCCTATGAGGTAGTGTTTGAAAATATATCCAGGATTGATTTTAATCAGGTATGGTAAGACAGGCAGACAGGGAAATGACTGTCATAAAGAAAGAAGTTTTTACTCACAGTTCCCTAGACACAGGAAGTGATGTGACACACCATGGGGAGGTCACCCAGTGGAACAGCTGGGTCAGTAAGGAAGCAGAGGGAGCAGGGGAAATCGAGGGTAAGAGCCTTTATTATGGCCTCTGTGCAAGGAAATGGGTGAGGCATGGTAAATGAGCTCAGGATTGGCTGGTTTGAATCATTTTAGTGGGCTCTGGGGCCAAGGGGCTGTTCCCAGTTGCTCTGAGGTGATTAGGGCATGGGACTAGTGGTCAGAACATGAGACCCCAATAAAGGAGGTGGTTGGGGGTATGGGCTTTGGATTGTCTGGCTTGCATACAAAAGGGATGCTTGCAGGCCAGTCCCTTGCCAATTCTAGGGATTGACTAGCCCTGAAAGGGACAGTCTCTCCAAAGTCAGCGAGGCCCCAGATGTCAAAGCATCAGAATAAAAAGACATGCTTAATTCAGGTAGATACAGTTGCTCATTTTATTGACGGCAAAGCTGAAATCTAGAGACGTAACCTGTCCTCAGTTATCTCTCCCCTGAGGGGAGGACCTATATCGAAGCCTAGGTTTATGCACCCCTCAACCATGTTCTTAACCTGTGTGCTATACTGCTATTATTGCTATTATTCCAGCTAATTAAGCATGCATGTGTATATCTACAGCTACATAAAAAGATAATGGACACAGCAAAGGAGGGTGCTGAATAATTTCTACATGAAATAACTGCACTAAGCAATGAGAAGAAGAGATGGCTTGTATTGGTCTAAAAAGGCTTTGTGGAGAATACGTCATTCAGACTGCTGGTGCCCCGACTCAGAGACTACACAGCCATTAAGCTTGCTGCAGGCTCTTGAAAGTTGGATAAAACGAAGCCAGGCAAAGCAGGGGAGAAATAATATTCTGAAAAGATGGGAAATGATGAGATCACAGGCTCAAAGGCACGAATGTGCAAGGTCCGACGGAAACACCAAGTGTTAATAGGCTGCTTTGGTTACTTGAAAGTAGATTAGAGGGAAAGAGAAGAAAGGGGGTTGCAGCTGGATGCCATTCGCTTTAGTAAGCTAAATCCATCAGAAGCAGTGCATGGATGCGCAAAACATTCAGCATGATGAACTAAACAGAGACAAAAAAAAATCCCCCTCAAAAAGTGGTACTGCAATTCCGGTGCCTGGGCTCAATGAGATGTAGAGTAAGAGTCAAGGTGGAAATTTCCACTTTGACATCTTGCAAGATAATAAGTTAGGCTGGGAATCTGTGACCAACAGGGAACACGTGAAGAAAGTTCTTCCCACTTAGACTGAACAGAGTGTCAAAGGTTTGGGGAAGTGAAGTTGACAGCCATTCCTTTATTTGGAGGTTTCTAAGGGCTCGCACTGTGCCAGGCCCTGTGCTAGGTGATAGGGAGTTATAAATCATTAGTCACGTTCATAAAACAGGATTTCTGCTGGTGAGGGACTAGCAAAGTAGTGAGCTCACAGCCTCTGCAGCACTAGGCAGAGAAGAGGGGCTTTCTGTACAGCCCGGCATTGGAGAGGGACACAATGAATGGGCACCTGTCCATGGGGTTGAAATTCCAAGAGGCGCCTGCGAAGATCAGCCTTCCTCTACATCTGCACTATCCCTAGAGGCAGTTGTACCTCTGTCATCACTCTGACACTTTCAGAGTCTGAATCTCCAGGGGAGTTTAACAGTGCATGCTATCACTGGGCCCTCCCCCAAGAGGTGCAGATTCCCTGAGTGACAAAGGGAGCATTTCCTTCAACCTTTGATAACTCCATCAATACCTTTGCTATCAATGGACATTTCAGCAGCAGGCATTAGAAAGAAGTTAACAAGAATGCAAGCTCCAGCTGGGCTGAGATATTTGTCTGTTTTGTTCATGGCTATAGCCACCGCGTTTGGCCCATACTTAATAAGTCTTTGTTGAATGAAGGAATTGGACACATACACATGGTAGAGTAGGGGAAGGGAAGAAGTCAAGAAGAAACAACAAGAAGAAAGGGGTACTTTTTTAAAGTTTATTTATTTATTTTGAGAGACAGAGAGGGAGCACGAGCAGGGGAGGGGCAGAGAAAATGAAAGAGGTGCTTTTAATAAAGAAGATGGAATGGTATGAAGTCTGAACTTGATGTTTACCAACGTTGTGCTGTGTTGGGGAGAAGCCTCTGGTCTTCACTCCACTGAGCTAGAATTATGAGTTGAATGGCACCTCTTCAACAATCAACCTAAGAAACACTGTGCCCATGGAAAAATAACCATTCAGTACCTTTCAAACCTTGTAAAGGCTCCTGTCTGTGACTATTTCTAATGCTCAGCCCATGCCACATTCACAGGCCATAACGCCAAACATTTTTAAGTCACAAGAGTTCTCTGACAGGGCTCTGAGTGCTCACTGTTCACACACATCCACCAGCCCACTGTGGACACAGGCCCCAGTAATAGCCCGGGAGTGCCCTGCCATCACATCTCATTCCTGAGGTGAGCACACGAGCTCCAAACCACAGAAGTTGGAAACACTAGAGGAGAAAAATCAGAACATCCCACCAAGTTAAGCAAACACCTGAGCAAATGTCTGGATGAAAGGATTGTGTTATCAGATTTTTATAAAATTATTTTCAAAGGGAAGAGCAGTTCGACTCCACATGTACTGATCATTGGGTTTTCAATGCCTCCCCCCACCCCTACCCTCCAAGTCCTTAAGTCCTTTAAAGAAATTCTCAGTTCTGGTTTGGACTTTAATTCACCCTTCTGTTTATGTATTTTCTTGGGAAAGATTTTTTTTTTCTTATACACCTTTTCTCCTTTCTTTCTCACTCATCATTTCTGTATTTATAGGTTTAGTTCTCCTTTTGCTTAGGACCAACAATGGGTGGGCCTCTAGAGGAAGGTAGAAAGGGAGCAGGTCTCTTTAACAGAACCAAGCACATCACAAAATGTCTGTCAAATGAACATGTCTGCCTCGAGCTTCCCACTCTGATGGGCTCAGTGCCGAGCTCTGATTTGCTCTAGTTAAAAAAAAAAAATTCCCCTAATTTTACTGTCAAGATTTTGAGAAGCATTCTCATGGTTTTAAAGAGATTATTGCATAATTTGTTCATGTTTAAAGAATTATATTGTTAAATAAATTTAGCTCTCCAGATTCTAAATGACAAAAACAAGTGAAGTTACATCATTTGAATTATGAAGTGATAATGTCTTCCAATTCTGCCCCAATCAAAAGTGTAACAGTTTAAAGCTTATAATAATCATGTTCAAACATATTCAGATTATAATTACTTTTCTTCTGATAATGATAGCCCGTCTGATTGGATGATTACCTATTTGACTTTGATAAGTCTCAGAGGTCAAAAAAGGGATAATTGCAGACATCTGTTTTCTATGGAAAATATAATCTCAGAAAATAGTGTTTAAAGTGACATCTGCAAATATGTGTTTTAGAAAGAAACTCGTTGCACATTTAAAATCACAGGGAAAAGAAGCAATTCCTAAGCTACTATGTATCACACTGTCTATGTAAATAGATGAACAAGTTTAACTTACTAGTATTCATGTATGCATAAGTAATTATAAGCAGGCATGATTATATTTTGTACAGGTAGAATCAGAGGTGGAAATAGACTATGAGAAAGGAATGTGAAAGAGTCTATGATGTGGAATGACACAGAAGTTTTTCCTCTTTACTTTTGTTTGATTCAGTCTAGACATATAAAGGTATAACCATTTTCCTGGTTGTTTTTAATTTTGAAATTACAGCTGGAAGATCTTGTCCCCTTGGTATCCCTTTGCAAATGACCTTCTTCACTCAGGAGATGGCTCTTAGTGGGGAAAAGGTTCATTCATGGCCACCATGATTTTCCCCGTAGAGGAGATCCCAGTTCTTCCCTTGGCAGGTGCATCATCTTCCCAAACCTTAGGGAGATGCCAAGAACCTCTCCCTCCCTCCAGTCAACAGCTGCATTTTGCAGTAAAAAGGGGAAAACTTTCTTTAATATTCCTTTGCACACATGGCAAAACTCCCTTGGTTTTAATTCATGAACTCAGGATCTTTTCTAATTCATGCAAGACCTGGGTAATCACTTTTGCCAGACTAAGCTTCTTAAAATACAACTTTCACCATAGCACTTTCCTTCTGAAAAGCCTTCCATGGCTCCCCAGTGTCTATAGAAGGAATTCCAAACTTCTCAGCAATTCACAAACCTTCATTATCTGACCTTAGCCTATTTTTCTCAACTTTATCTTCCTGATGAGACCCTTTTGTTAAGTCCATCTACCACCAAGGGGTGTTAAGCTTTCTTGCCTTTAGTCTAAATTTCCACCTCTATATCATCTTTGCCTATCAACCTTTTGTTGGTGGTGGTTGTTTAGTTTCTGCATCTTAGGTGCACAGAACCAGATAAATCATAAACTTTGGTTCATAACATATTAGTATGATCGGTCCGTGCAAGAGCCTCTTTTGTATTTATTCATGCCGATTAAAATTTCCCCGAGTTTGCCTTAAATCCTATCTTCAGTAAGGTCTTCCTCTATACAAATAGGGATGATCACTTTGCTAAGAGAGCTCTTCTCTCCTCTGAACAATCACAGTATCTATTACCTAGAGTCTAGACCTCCATTTGCATTTTGCATGCAGCATAGTACCATTGCTGCATCTGGACAATGGCTGGAATTAGCCGTGTCCTGCTATGTGGTATGTGCTCAGTGGTCCGTTGGAGCTCTATAATAGCCCCTACTAAGTTGTATTGTATTTTATCTGTGGCTGTCTTCTCCACAAAAGAGTAATTTCCTTGAGGCCGGACTCAGTTTCTCATTCATCTGGGCATCCCAAGTACCAACCACAGTGCCTGTGCCTGACAAGTTCTCTTTAGCAAGCAGTCATTGAGGGGAAATTACATTATAAACTCCTGGGAAACAATGAAGGAGCCACAGAATTTTAGGCAAGGAATGGACTCATATTCCTTCTGATCCCTCACTGTGCCTAGCAGAGTACCACACAGATGTAAGTTTTCAGTGAACACTTAGTGATTGATGGATGCTCAAACTTCTTGAGAAAATTAATGACCCTATATATATTAGGGAGGGTGGCCAACTTATAACAGTTTCCCTCTAACTGTCCCAGTTTTAAAACAAAAAGCTGCATGTCCGGGAATTACTCTTGGGCCCAGGTAAACCAGGAGAGTTGGGCAGCCCAGTTAAGAGTCTCACACACATACAAATAACATAAAGGCTAATAATTATTCTCTCTCCTTGTTCAAGTCTTTTGAGGGCCACTTTTGTAAACTTAACTTGAATTTCTGTATATTGAAAAGTGACTTAAAAAGTTTCTTGAAGATTAAGTCTAAAAGTCAGGCTCTTCAGAATTGAAAGTTTTTAAATGTATTGTTATTCCCTTACTCTAAATTAGTAAGATTTTGAAAGGTAACCAGGACATTAATTTCTCAGAGTGGAGATTCTCTTTTGAGAGCTTAAAGAGACAGGCTCAACAGAGATTCAGGTCTTTGACATTTTGGCCAAGCAGGAATCAGGTCAACCTGTTACCTTCTGGTGGAGGCCACACCCCATTAGGCTGCAGACCCCTCCCGGTGGGGGGCACTGCTGTGAGTTACCAAATTCCTTTTGTGTAAGACCAGCCTCCTTGGATCCTCTCAGAAATCTTTTATTAAATCTCTACAAATTTTCATATTCTCCACACTGTTTTATTTTTATTTCATTCCACATCCATGGTTATTGAGGGAATATTTACTTGCTATTGAAGGAAGTCATGTGGGATGTATAGTCAATAATTTTATCAAGGAATAACTTATCTTTGTGCTTTTGGTAGAAAAGGGAGGGAAATAGTTTCGCACCAAGTAGCTTATGAGCTTTTGAAGAATATTTACAAAGGGATATTTTTAGACAAAGAGATTATTATTTTCCCATTTTAGTAGAAAAGCAGTATAAAAACAAACAAAGCCTGAAACAAAACAAAACAGTAGAGACATAACAGAGAATGTGACGGCTGCTGATTTCTGTGTTAGTCACTTAACAAATACAACCCACAGAGTATACATGCTTGTTTCTAGGGAAAGGCTCCAGTGAGAATTATCCTGGACATAACTTATATGATTAAAGATTTGCTGGCTTTCTAAGGAGAGGGGGAAGGTAAAATAAATACAAAAATTAAAAAAAAATACCTTTTAATTTTGTCAAAAGTGAGAAAACTTTTAGTAAAAGCAAATATTTGCAATACTGGATTTTGAACTTTGGCACACTTAAGTTGACATCATTTACATAATTCCATGGTTTTATTTTTGCTTCTTTTGAGATATCTATGGGAACTAAGTCTAGTTAGCTAAGGATATGAATCTCTTTTATGCCAGGAAAATTGACTTCCAGCTGACAAGAATCTTCAATCCCTGACATACCTCTGGTCCTAACGGTTATTATTTCTTGCCTAGGCTACTGCCATGATTTCTTTCCTGTACTCACTCTATACACACACACTATCTGTTCTTCACAATACAGATAGAATCAATGTTCATTTTGCATGTATGATGATGTCATCCTCCTTCTCCCCCCGCTTTCAGTCTCTGCTTAAATACTTATTTGAGTATGAATACTCTGAAGTCGAATTCAGACCAAGTTCTTTAGCATGGTCCTCAAGACCCTGTGTAGTTTGGCCCCATGTGCCTTTCCATCTCATCATGCACGAGTCTTTCCCTGTCTCTCTGCTCTTCAGCAAGGCCTTCATCCAGTTTCTCACATCTGCCATGTTTCCTCCCACCACAGGGCCTTTGCACATGCTGTTGCTTCTACCAGGAACATTCTGTCCTTCCCATTCTCCACTTAGTTAAATCCTTTTATTCCTTCAGAGTGCATGTCCTCAGGAAAGATTTCCCAGCAACCCTTATCCAGGTCAGATTCGGTTGAGAATACTGGACACTAAATTTAAACAAACCTACTCAACAGCCCTGTACCTAAGCAGACCATCTTTTCCCCTCACTACTAGGGTGTGCCTTCCCTACAGGAGGAAAGCAGAACAACATATTCTCAAGAAAGAGAGCAGGACAACATATTCTCAAGAAAGAGAGGAGGGAAAGGCTAGGTGGCACTCAGCGAGCTTCTTCTTCCCCATCATATTAAATCACTCTTTCTTCCTGGGGACAAAGTAAAAGGAGCTGGGAGGCGGGGAGCTTTATGCTAATGAGTCTCCCTCCATAAGTATGGGGAAGAAGGGTTTTCCCTTAACAATGAAGGATGCAAAATTATTTCTAGTAGTGAGTCCCTCATTTCTTCACTGATTAAATAAACAGGTTAGACTAAGTAAGCTCTAAAGTCTTTTGCAGCCCCCAAATTTGTGAAACAATTCCAACTACAATATTCATGGTTTCAAATGTTGGCTATTTTGAGTTACATGGGAAGCTTCCACAGGCAGTGTTCTATTTCCTGCTTTTCGGCCCCAGTCTTCGTCACCCTGGGTCCCAGAGAACTTGCCTCTGCCCTGTTAGTCCCTTATCCAGTTAGCTGGGGTGGGAGGTGGGGGTGTGGGGGGGTGCTTCTCCATGTCTCCAATTTAGGACCACTTGGAGCAGGGGGACTGTGGGAAGCTTCACTTAAACACTCCTCCTGCTCCTTAGTCAGCTTACTTAGGGAAAAGGAGGACAAATGGGAAATGGAAGGGTTGGAAATTAAGCCCCTTGAACAACTGGAGAGTCTCTGGGAAACTGGGGGTCTCATCTCTGACTTCAGTTATCC
Organism: Herpailurus yagouaroundi; assembly: GCF_014898765.1. Lineage (NCBI taxonomy): Eukaryota > Metazoa > Chordata > Mammalia > Carnivora > Felidae > Herpailurus > Herpailurus yagouaroundi. Next base: position 48,233,132 of record NW_024412376.1, on the reverse strand, counting down.
CTGTTCTGTGTTAAACAGTACATTTTCTTGTCTTGAGAGCTCTCTAAAATGTATCCCTTGCAAATGGTAAGGAAATTGAGTGCCCTATATACATATAAATAGCATCCTTAATCATCATCAACCAAATGCACTGTGCCTTCCTTATGATGTTGCAGGACAGCAACCAGGGCCTTCCCATGGCCTTTTGGGGGATTTTCCTTGATTCTGTAAAGCCTTGAGTAATACTGGAGCTGTATAATAACACTGAGCTACTTTTGCATTTATTCTAGTCTTAGGTTTGAACATTATAATATTAGTTGTTTAAATTTTCATAGATTCCAAGGTTCAGAGGAGTTCTGGGGGAGTCATTTAAATTCATCCTCCAGTGGGTCTCTGTGTAGAGCTGCAACTTGGCTAACAAAGACAAATGGTTTTCTATATGATGTGGAAAGGTCTCCAGGGGAAGATTCTGTAACCAACCACAGTAATCACAGATTACTAACATGAGTGTGCCCCCACTTTAAGAAAACCTGACCTGTGAAGCCTAAGTGGCAGGATAATTTATTGAGATGTTAATCTGTGCTTTGTTCTTTGTAATTTGCCCCTCCTGCCCTGTCTCCCCACCTGATGGAGGTAGCCAGTTCTATTTCCCTTCTCTGGGAGGTGACAGAATTTACTTGTGCTGTGTCTCTATTGCTTTGGCAGACAGAAGCATGGAGAAACAGGGTGCATTTGCCCATGTGCTAATCCTAAAGTCAGAGCCCATCTCCTTGAGGATTGGTGGACGGAGGCATGCTCCTTGGAGAGAGCAGAAATGCCCTAGGAGACAGAGGCAGGGAGCTATAAGTTCTTAGGGAGCTCCCTCCCTAGGAGACAGAGGCAGGGAGCTATAAGTTCTTAGAAAATGGTTTTTATCTCTTTGACCTCTGTTTGATCATCTGTAAAATGAGAGGTTGATTTAATGACATTTATATACTTCCCCATTCTTGATTCTGTGGGATGATCAGTCTGTTAAGCCGTGATGCCCCGGGACCACTGTGGTGCATTTGTTTAAAGGTTTTTGGGGTAGAATGGCCACCTTCAGCAAATGAAAGAGTATATGCAATATCTGAGACATGCTTAGACTAAAAAGTTATTTGCTGTTTATCTAAAATTCACATTTAATTGGGCATCCTATATTTTATCTGGTAACCCTATGTGGGGGCACCTGTGTTTTGGGAGATGGGAGGCGGAGGGTGGAAGAAGCTGACTTCTATTCATGCCCACCAGCTGCACCCAGTGTTCAGGAAGCAGGTGTGTGTGTTTCCTTTCCCTGTGAGTGTGCCTATTTTATTTTTAAGTTCAGAAATGGACATCTTGAATGAGAACTATCCTGGTACAGTTTTCTTCAAAATCTTCAAAATGAAAACTTAATAGGAAAAAATATAAATGGGATCTACCCATTTAGTGAAGGTCGAAATTCTAAACTTTATAGAAATTAGAAACCAGACCAAAAAATCCTAAAGCAAGAAGACACCAACTGCTCAATTGATCAAAATGATAGTTCTTCCACATCACCTTTCCCAGGGAGGACATGACAGGTGTTATCGGTAGGAGTTATATTCTTCTCCTGCCCTCAAAATCTCTATGAAATAGGGAAGCAAATGGAGTTAAGGTTCCCATTGCCTTTTCTACAACATTATAAGCTTTTTAAAAATGTGCCTTTGAACTTTCTCTATTTTGGAATTGCATTTAATATCATTCTATGATTTAAGGAAATCATCTGTGAATCAAGCCAACCTTGATGACACAGGTTGGGCTGCCTATGATTTCTTGACACAACATAGGTCAGGATCTAAAAGTGAATGTGGAAAGAAACACGATTTATATTTCACCCAATTAGTGCATATATGACCTTCGTGTGAAAGTTAAGGTGGCCTTGGGTAAAAGGACTCTCTCATTGATTTATCCCATTTTTTAAAAAATAGGGATAGTCCTGCATTTTTTTTTCTTTATGTTCATTTATTTTTGACACAGAGAGAGACAGAGCATGAGCAGGGGAGGGGCAGAGAGAGAGGGAGACACAGAATCCAAAGCAGGCTCCAGGCCCTAAGCTGTCAGCACAGAGCCCGATGTGGGGCTTGAACTCACAAACCATAATCTGAGCCGAAACCAAGAGTCAGACATGTAATGGGCTGAGCCACCCAGGTGCCCCATGATTTATCCCATTTTTAATCAAAGAAAGGTTTACCAACACACACAGGATACAGTAACTCAGTCTCAAGACTGAATACTGTGAAAATTCGGAGGAAATTTAGCATTGAATATATCCTCACCCATAACAAGGAGGTATTCGTGAGTAGGTGTGGGCACAAAATTGGAAGTCTGTGTCCAGTTTTAATAATTTAGTGGAATCTGAAGCTTTGTGAGTGAAAATGAGAGGCCCTAATGCCTTCAGTGCAGCTATGTTTGCATTGAGATTAACATAGTATGATCTGCAGGACATAGTTACCCTTTAAGGGGCTGTGTGTGTGAGAGAGAGACAGAGACAGACAGACAGACAGACAGAGAACCTGAGAGACTGAATGAAAGCAACTTCCTTTATCAATGTTCAATTTTCCTCGATATCAATCTCACCTCTCTTTTCCTGCTCTACAACTAGAATTAGGTTTGCTTTGAGTCATAAGAAGTGTCAAAAAAAAAAAAAATCCCACCTATTACTCCTAACTTGTTTTGTCAAGAAATTTTGATTTGCTTGCACTCATAGGAAGGGCACAAGCAAAACATCTCAGGGCCATTCACCTGGGAAATACATAGGCATGGTCTGGATCAGGACCCTTCTAAAATGCATTTCAGAATAATTTTTTATTTTTTTCAAAAAAATTTTCAATGTTTATTTATTTTGAGAGAGAAAGAGAGAGAGAGAGAGAGTGAGTGGGGAAGGGGCAGAGACAGAGGGAGACAGAATCCGAAGCAGGCTCCAGGCTCTGAGCTATCGGCACAGAGCCTGAGGTAGGGCTCAAACTCACGAACCATGAGATCGTGACCTGAGCTGAAGTCAGACGCTTACCTGACTGAGCTATCCAGGTACCCCCAGAATGATTTAATATGCTCATGCATTTTCTGAGGGGCAAGACTGTCCTGGAGAATAGATAAAATGGCCCAACTTCAAGTAGGTAGACAACTATTTAATTTCAAAAGAATATTTTAAGGATGCTTAGCCTTGGTAATGTTCTGATGCTGTAAGCAGGGCTGGGGAGTCTAGCGTAGGGCTGCTCCCCCAAGGGGAGCAGAGGCTGGGTTGAGGGTGGAGAGAACTTATATCAGATGTGATGTTGCTTAATCAAGGTTAAGCCTTGGGCTGTTACCAAGGAGAGGAAGAGCTAGTGAATCTGACTACATAATTGTTATTTACCTCTCTCTCTCTTTCTCTCTCTCTCTCTTAAAAAAAAAAAAGATTGGGAAAGAAGGGAGGAAGGAAGGGACAAGCTTAGACTCTGTAGGTTATTTCTGAATAATGGAAATACTTTAAATTCTTGTTGTAATTAATCAAATCTATGCTCTTCCAGAGCAGAAAACTAAATGGATGCATCATTAACGGCTTACTGTAAAAGTACAATCATGCAAATTTAACATAGCCTTCTATTCATTCCAACTGAAGACTAATGATAACAGTTAACGTCTTGAACCCTCACTGTGTGCTAGATAGACACCGTGTTGAAAGCTCTGCACACATTATTTTCCTCGAACCTCAGCTGAGGAAACTGAGGCTTACAGAATCAAAGCCAATCGTCACATCTCAAAGTTTGTACATGGGGCAAGCAGGATTGGCATCTTGTCTTGAAGGTCTTACTCTAAAGTTGTGTTCATAGCCACTGTGCTATATTTCATCTCCTGCCTGCCTGCAACAGACACATCCTTGCAATCAGGAACAGGTTTTTCTTAAGGAGCCAAAGGAGAGGAGAGCCAATTTAGATGATAGGAGGAAAATTGTGGCAGAGCACACCTCTGTCACAGACAGCTCTTTGAAAATCCCAGGTGACTGAACTGAAATAAATGGAAACAATGTACTTACTGGATGCAGGGCATGGTTTACTGTTATAGCGGACAGTAGAGGGTGAGACAGCCTAATGCTGGAGCCAGCAGAAAAAAAGCTCTTGGTCACTGCATTCTTGGTCAGGGTTGTAAGAAGCTGGGGCATATTGTGGGTGTCCCTAGATTTAAATTTTGGTTGTTTGGCTTATGGGGATAACAAGAAAAATGATATGGAAATAGGGCTTTTCCAAATTTCAGAACTTTAAATGGGAACGCAGCATTTCCCTTGTAATAAAGGTTGGGTAGGGAAGAACCTTCTTCCCTTAGCTGGACTAAGACCATGCAAAGTGCTAAGTACCATGTGAACAGCCCCGAGTTTAAGTGACACAGTGGTAAGAGCCAGACAGACCTGGCTTCCCACTCCTGCTCCTGCACTCAGGGAGGCCCCTTAACCTCCCAGAGTCAGTTCCCTTACCTGTACCATGGGATTAGAATGCTTTTCTAGGTTGTCTTGAGGATCGGAGATCATGTACAATTCTACCTGGCACAGAGTGCGTGCTTGATAAGTGGTAGTTATTACTGGTCTATAGGTTTTACTGAGTGGGTGAGAGAAGGCTAAACTAAGAAAGGAAAACATTGGAAGGGCTGAAAAAGAAAAAAAGGGGGAGGGAGGAGATGATGGCATCTGGCCTGAGAGCCCTGCTGTTGCCCCTCCCTAACTCTGTCCTTTTAATGAGCCATATGCAGCTTCCGATAGATGAGATCTGGTGCCTGCAAAGACAAAACAGAGCCAAAAGGCGATGTAACATGGAATTATAGACCACATTTCCCTCTAATGAGCCAGCCTGCTCGTTAAGAATGCAGTGCCGTTTGGAGCCCATATTGGGTGCTGCGTGCAGTTGTGCGCCGGCCCCCTCCCAGCACATGCACATGGGTGGTTTGAGCACGCGAGCGTGACTGCCAATATCACGGTTGGTTAGTTCCAGCCCAACACCGGGCGGTGTGATGTATGCGGGAGGCGGTGTACTGGAGCCGGGCTGTTAAGGACAACTACGGGAGTCATGCAGCCTTCAAGTTACTTGGGAAACGGCCTCTCGTCGGACAATGATGCTCTCAAGATCTGGCTGAGTGAAGAGGCATTCTGGAAGTGAGAAGAAGAGGCACTGGCTATTCCCACAAAGGGCTTACTGCTCAGTTAGGAAGACCACCCCCCCCACACCACACGTGCACTCTACACACACCACACACACATGCAGGCCACGTACAGACCACATACGTATACGTACCATGCATCACACATGTATGCACGTACCACATGCACTAAATACATGTATACACAGGCACACCGTGCACACGCACCCAGCACACATACCCTCTGCACATACTACACACGCATACACACATCACACACACACCTATCACATACAGACTGCACACACATACACACACCATTTATAACACACATTTCCATATACCACATGCCCCACACATCACACCTACATACACACACGTACACACACCACACAAGCATGCCACACACATGGCACGTGTACACATATCCATCCATATCACTCACGTATATACACACCAATCCCATACTATAATCATGCACTACACCACACACAACACACAGCTGGACACACACTATAGACTTCCACACCACACATGTACACAAATCACCCACACCCCCTGCTTATATCACATATACCCCCACAGGTACACATATGTGCTATTCTCCATAATTACATACATACTATATAGATATAAACATGTACAGCACATAAACACAATCATGTACCACGTATCACACATGCACACCACACTCACAGTACACACTGGTACACACATACACACACCACACAAACACCCTACACATAACATACCAATGTACCCACACCACACAGAAAAACACATTCCTACACAATATACACACATAATACATACATATGCCTTAAATGTACACCACGCAGGTATAGAAATCCTCCCACACCCCACATATATCACACACATCCATATAACAAACATGAACACACACATCATCCATACCACCCATATGGTAGCACTTATGCACACACACACAACACATTTATGTACCTATATACGTATGCACCTATACATAGCATGCACAATACACACATAGAAACGCCCCCCTCCACATACACACACAACACCTACAGATACATGCCATGTACCACACACATGATCATACACAACACACACATAACACATACACCCACTATCACACACACGCATTATCTTTCACACGTCCCATAGACACACATAACAAGCACATATAGAATGTGCCTTGCTGTGTCCCCTTGCAAGACTGTGGCCCTGTGGGGACCAGGACACTAAGCCCACAGAGCTCAGAGTGGTGGGAACAGGAAGCAAAATTGAGGCAGTAAGTCATTGGGACTGGCAGACTCTGTATGATGTGGTGTGTGATACAATGAGTGATCCCATGGGTCCACTCCCTTATTTTCTTCAAAGTGAAATGGTCCTCTGTTGGATGCTATGTTGTTAGGGATTCTGAGACTATGGATCAAACATACTACAAACCCCTGGATAGTGTGCTGGTTGAGGCTCTGTGGGCAGGAAAGCCAAACTCATTTTGAGAAAGGTCTCTATCCCAGTGAAGAAGAGATGCTAATCCTTCAAAGATCGGGAGGCCCAATGTAGGTGACTTGTCACCACATGGCCCAGTGGTCTCCGTGAGGAGTGCCACATCAGGGACTCAATATTGATCTTTGCTGCTGACAGGCTGGGCATTCCAAAGGCAGCCCCATTAAGTGGAAGCCAGTCCTGCTGGGTCCATCCATGGTCTCCACCTCTGTCCTTGTGGCCATTCCTTTAATGTGTCCATTATGCCAGTTCTGAGACTGCTCATGACAAAGAATGCCTAACTAATACCAACTGGCCAAGTCATTTTGTCTATGCAGTTACTCTGTACCTTTTCTGTGAGGATGCTTTTTTAGTGTGTATTAAAGTGTGATACAACAATCTTGACACTTCATGCTCAACCCCCTATGTCCATACACATGCCTCTACCCCAGGACTCCTCACCAATCTTCCAGTTATTTCACTCCCAGGCCCTGGCTAGCCCAGGAATCTCTGTACAGTTAATCCTTGAACAACATGAGTTTGGACTATTCAGGTCTACTTACATGCAGATATTTTTTAATACAGTATAGGACTATAAATGTATTTTCTCTTCCTTATGATCTACTTAATAACACCTTCTTTTCTTTAGTTTATTGTAAGGATACAGTATAAAATACATAGAACATATAAAATATGTATTAATCAACTGTTTGTTAATTGATAAAGTTTCTGATCAATAACAGGCTATTAGAAGTTAAGTTTGGGGGGAGTCAAAAGTTATATGCAGATTTTCAATTGCACTGGGGTTTGGTGCCCCTAACCCCTGCATTGTTCAAGGGTCAACCATACATTCTCACCTCATTCTCTCTCTCACAAAATGGATGATCAGGTACAATGCTCACTGCTCTGCCCATTGGGAAGCTTTTACTTTGCTCTTGTCTTTCAAGGTTACCCTGTGAATATGGCTGTAATACAGCTGTCATTCATTTTCAGCTTGTGTCCCATATTGAGCCATGCAAGAGACAATTCTCACGAATCTCTTATTTCTGTATGTTTGCAAGGAGAGGCACTGACTACCTCTTTTCTAGATCATCTTCTCCAGGATGTTTGTATAGTGATTGGCCTTAGAAAACAGAGATAGTGTCTACCTCCAGAGCAAAGAGCAGGCATACTTATTATCCATTATAGAAGATTTGGGTTTCATAAGTTCAAAGTTTCTCTCCTATAATGGAACCTACTATATGTGCAAGTGTCACTTAGCATTCTTTACACTACCTTATAGGAATTGGAACTCAGGTAACTGCTGTAAACAAAACAAGACAAACAAAATTAACAAAAACAAAACAGAACACTGATACCCTGGCTACTGCTATTGTGCTCAGTAAGAAAGTTCTTTGAATCCTGGGCACCTGGGTGGCTCAATAGGTTAAGCGTCCGACTCAGGTCATGATCCCAGGGTTGTGGGATCAAGCCCCATGTTGGGCTCTGAACTGAGCATGGAGTCTGCTTAAGGTTCTCTCTCTCTACCCTTCCCCTGCTTATGCTCACTCTCTCTCTCTCTCTCTCTCTCAAAAAAGAAAAAAAAAAAAAAAAGGAACGTTCTTTGACCACATCTTCTGCTAGCCTCAATACGACTACGGCAGGATAACTTGTTTTTGGCAAGCTGACATACCACTCATTAGTCAAGTTTGGACTTTGTCTCTCTTCCTTCAACTGGTCATATGAGGCACTCCTTTGGCAACATGTGCAGCACTGATGCAACCACAATAGGTGACAAAGGGGCCTGGGCTCCCTGCTCATGCAACCTCCTTATGCTTCTGGTTCCACTCATTTCCATCTTACAACAAATTACTTCTGAGCCTATCTGATTTCATGACTTGGCAGTTCCAACAGAACCTAGATCACAATAGATAGTCTAGCTACATAGTCACGCAATGCCTCATGGTTTAGCTTTCCATCAGAAACATGCCCAAAAATATGCCAGGAGCTTTCTCAAAAGACTTAATTTTGCTGTACATAGCATGGCCTTTCTCTAGAATCCCAGAGACCTGCATTATTGTTTCTCACTGGGATTTGCCATTAATTCCATGCTATATATTTTCCTATCGCTGACTCTTTCAACACCATAGAGTCTGTTGAATCGTATGGTGCAAATGGTCAGGCAGGCTAGAGCTGCTGAAGAACCCATTCCTACTCAAAGCCCCATTGGAAACTGGCAGTCATCTGTGTCATCTGGTATATGGGCTGGAACAGTATTCCCAAGTATGGAAAGTGCTATCTTCAGAAGGGGCCAAAGAGACCTCTTTAGCAGGGATATCCTGGACCCCTACATACTTCACTGAGTAGCAGCTCCCTGATTCTTCATATATCACACCCTCTGCAATGTACGTATCTTCCCAAGGCCTCCAGCGTATAGCAACCTCTTGCTCATCTTGCCCAATCAACATGATGTCATCAACATAATGGATCAATGTAACATTCTGCAGAATGTCCAGATGGTCCAGATCCCCAGAGGCTATGTTGTGGCAGAGAGTGACTGAGTTAAAAAAATCCCGAGAACAGAATCGTTTTTTAGTAACCAATCAGTGGCTATGTACCGTATACCTGAAGTATATTAATCTGTTCTAGCAATGAAATCACATGTGGCACAATAGCTTTTATCAGGACTACTACTTGGCAAAGTCTGCAGTAGAAAATAATCATTCTCAAGGACCCAACTTGAGAATGGGGCCAGACTAGCAAATTAAACACAGATATATTGGGGACCACCACCCTGTATCTTTGAAGTCTTTAATGGGCACAAATATCCACTGTTACAATATGGTATTGCTTTTGATTTACTATCTTAGTTGGAGATAGGGTGGAGAGTGAGGGCAATTTCAGAGGCTTCCACTTGGCCTTCAATAGCTCATACCCATATGCCAAGGATCTGATATTTGGGTTACACCAAATGCCACGTGTATCAGTTCTGATTATATACTCAAGGACTGGAGACGTGACTACTAGGTGGATCCAACGACTACCTAGAGGACACACTGGAAGCCAAGCTTTAGCCAGGACTTACTTTATTTCCTGGCTCTGTGATCTCCAACTCTAACAGAAGGCTGCGATAACACTTCAGGTCTCTTCTCTAGGCATCAATGTCAACTCAGACCCGTGTCTGATAGCATCAAAATATTTGGGTATACTCATTTCCCCAGTGTGCATAGGCCCCTTTTGGAGAGGAGTAGGGGAATCATCATGGTATATACTTGCCATGGCATTGCAGTCTCATTTTGCCTAGGGATCTGGCCACCTCTTTAGTGAATGGGATCAGATCTGACAATCTTCTTAGGTCCAGGAAATAAAGCAAATGGTGATGATGACTTTTTATTGGAGTGCTCTCTGCTACTGCTCCTCCATTCATGCCTTCTTCCGACTGTAGGTATTAATCAGTACCCTCATTGGCTAGCTGTCATTTTACCTCCAGTCTTATGTTCAACCATTTTGATCAAGCATATTCAAAATCTAATTCCAGGGGTACCTCTCTGGCTCCTGGTGGTTCATGCCAGCTGATTCTCTCAGCTCCTTTGAGATATAATCTCTATTTTTCCTTATCAAACCCTATATGTCCTCAGCTGAATTATGCTGAAATTTAATCTTCATTACTGGCCTGGCAGCCAGAATAAGAGATGCGATAGCTCCTGGGTTGGGGGACAGGGGTACTTGGTACCTTGCTGAGGAAAGAACCCTATGGTATCTTTCTGAATTACAAAAATGCTGTCTTTTACTCTGGGGTTGGGGGGCATCTACAAGAGCTCTGAGGGTTAGGAGGGACCTGAGGAATCAAATTCTTGAGAACATCCACCCAGATGTCTTTGACTCAGTGTTTAAGGTCTTATGTTTTCCCAACCAGGGCCTTGATCCCATAAGATCTGTCTTGGCTGAGTATGTAAACATCACTTTGGCTTTGCAATCCTATCAGATTCTGAATTTGCTCCTCAACTGTGTCTGCTCTTCCACTGCATGAGATAAAAGCCTCTTTATAAACTATCAGAAAGGCCCCCTGGCTCCCACACTTAGCTTTTGTCTGTATGTTAACTGTACTTGGTTTCTTCGTATTCCCCTGCAGCCCACCAGTACAACTTAGTAGCAACCAGTAAATTCTACTGTCCTTGTAAGCCATGTTCCCCCACATATCTTTCAGATGTCTTAATCATCACACAGGCAAAGGCATTCTCCCTCACCAGAATGTTTTCCCAGGGGCAACCACACATGAAATCTTCAACAGTTAAGTTGCCACCTTGTGCCAGGGAGTATCTGTCCCCTACACACCACTCAGGATGAGGTCTTTCTGGTCAGCCAGGTTGTGGGCAGCCCAGTTCCAAAACCCACCTTAATACCAGCTTACTCAGAACACTCCTGGTGTCTCCTCTGTCTTTCAAGCAGCAGACACCCACACAGCATTAGATATACAAGATATTTATTGGAGTAAACACTCATAAAAAATAAAAGGGAAACAAGAATATGCAGAAGAGTCCAAACTCGATGCAGGCCTGACATCCATGAAAGAAGACACGGAAGGAAGAGTTGAGTTGGAAGAGTTATTGACCCCAGTGGGGTTCTAAGTAAGTCTTGGCCAAGTCAATGGGAAGGCCCTGAGTCAGAGCTTCCCCTTAGATAATTCCACATTTAGGAGGAATGGGTTAGTAACCCGACAATTCTCTGTCATTGATTGGGAGCAATCCAGAAATCCAGTGGATCCAAAGGTGCAGGAGCTAGAAGCTGTCAGTCAGCTAGTCCCTCCACCCCCACAGCCCAGCAAGTTCTCTTCAAAGGAGAACTGAGTCATGTGCCTCCATGGCTGCCATGATGGATGAACAACCCCTCCTATGGGATTGATGGGGACAACTCCCAAGAGGAGAGCAAAGCACAGACAGCCTCTGGGCACTCTCTTCAGAAAGGAAGGAGAAACTATCCATGCAGCAGAAAAGTTAGGGTGAGGGTTCCTGGGAACTAGCTTCTAACTTAGCTTTCCCCTATTCAGTCATAATTTTCTAACCTTTTCATCAAGTTGGGAAGAAGTCAAAGAAGACCCTTTAGGATCACAAATACTTAAAAAAAAAAAAAAAAAAAAAAAAAAGGTGCTTGTAACCAGAGTCTAAAACCCACACTGGCAGGTGTGGCTTCCATGGCTTCCAAAGCACCAAGCAATGCTGAGGGTGGCAGTCTCAGACATATACTGCAGATGTATCAGGCAAGGTCAACCCACTTGGAATGCCCATCTCACTCCAACTTTCAGCGATTCTCTCCATCTATAAACAGGAGAATAAGGCAGTGTCAACATCAAGGAAAGGTACTGAGGAGGAGGAAGTAACCTGCCAAGCAGTTCTTACTTTACCTGCCATGGAAACACCTGAAGCCAACATGAAACCTAAGTGATTCCTAAGGTATTATTGCTTCGGTGTATACATAAGCAGAAAAGTTCCCTGCTCACGTGAATGCAGTTCTCCATCTAATTACCCAATTATCCAGCCCATTTCTAGGAAAGGACCTGGGCCCTGGGGAGTTCATCTGGGTACATATTAATTGGCTGACCAACTGGCTGGATTCTCCTGTTTAAAAACTTGGAGGAAATGAGTCCAAATTCTGACAGCAGGGAATTTTAGTGGCTGTGTTCTGTTTCCTGGGCTAATAGAGATTATATTAAGGGTCACCCTCATCTCTAGACCCACATCTGACCATTGGTTTGAAGTTCTAGTTTCAGGGAATTTCAAGGTTGGAAGGCACCATATGAAGCCATCGTACCCCAAACCCCATGACCGGAGATGTTGACAATGTACGGAAATGGCGATGCCATCCATATCAACCCTGGTATCACATTTGCTTCTTTTTCTGTTGATCTGGACACAGCTAGAGGCAGCTACTGACCTACGTTCTCGCTTTTACAATTATTTGTTGTCCAAGGTTTTCTGTGTCCAAATGTCTGGGCCCTGTGACTTGAGAGCTTGTACACTGCGCATCAATGTGGTTATGATAATAAATTTGAAATCAAATTTCACACTAACTTCCCCCGGCCATCCCACACACTCCCATCTCCCCATGCAATCAGCCAGCATATGGCTTAGGAAATATCAGCCATATACCAGTAAAAACAAGGCACAGTTAGGAAGCATATCGCTGTCAAGAAACCATGCAATTAATATCAGAGTAAAAAATAATTGGATTATCTGTGCCATGGCTTTCTTCATTAATGCAGATAATTGGGAGATTTTAGTATTCTATTTCCTTCCTTCTTGAAGCAAATGCTTATAATATAATGATGGGGATCCCTCCCCTTTAGGTTTCTCCTGGGTGGGAGTTTGTAGGAGCCTATGTCTGGTACCTTTGGCTGGCAGGTAAGGAATAAAGTACTAGAAAAAAGTAACCTTGGAGCCCTGGACCGTGGAAAAAAAAAATCGCTGAAGCCCTAACTATCACTGCACACCACCACCCCATGTGAACATGACATCTGCCACACACTCTCACACTGGGGTTGAAGCCACACAGACGCATGCTCTCCAGAAGGAGTCAGTGGTCAGAGTCGGGCTGGCCAAGTGGGATCTGGCAACAGAGTGACAGAATAAATCCAGGCAGGAAGGATCCTAAGGGCAAAGGCTGAGAGTCAGCAAGAACAGCAGGGAGAGAAAGTTATACCCAGGATGAGAAAAAGCACTGCTCTGGCCTCCATGTTGCACTGCTTGCTGGCTGGGCTTGGCACAAAGTGTGGTCACAAGAGCACGTGCAGGAAAATCACCTAAGGAGTTTGCAAAGATGCAGATTCCTGGGTCTCTGCCACAGACCTGTTTAATCAGCATCTTTGGGATCCGAGCCCAGGAATAGGAATATGTATTTTAACAGGTTCTTGGGTGAGTCTAATACAATGAAAATTCAGACTGCCTGCTCTGGGCACATTGTGTGAACTCTGGCAAGGGAGTTCCACCTGCCTAGGTGTGAATCAGTATCTGACTGTGGCACACTCATCTCAGGGGGTTCTTCACAGCCCCCACCGGCATGGATATTCACCAGGATCAAATCCAAAATGGGCTTAATGAGCACGTTCTTTTTAAGAAATGCTGTTTGGAAATCCCAAACCAGCAATGGGCAATCTCTTAGGGCAGAGAGGCTGAAAATAAGCAACAATTTATTTTCTCAGAACTGGTAAGTGTGGAGCGGCTGTCTTTTCTAGCTGGATGTGCTGTATTAGAACCATGCAAAACAAATACAGTTCCCCCAGGGCCCTGGGCATGATTTATTTCCAGATTTAATGAATGACCACGTGCCTGGGTTAGTGGAAAATAACCCGCAGACGGGCTCATCCTTGAAATGCAGTGGAAAAGCCTCTCTCACTGATGCCGCTGAAGGACGCTGACCCTTTTCCACATCCTAATCTCTCAGCAAAGCAGGTGACATGGCGGGCTGACAGGGTACGCAGGATGCCTGCTTTGCCTCTGAGAACACAGTTTCCCGACATCTTATGAAATGTCTATTGATCTGAGCATGTAGCTGATGTCGACACTGATTGTCTGAAGGGAGGCTACTCAATATCACAAGGTCATGATGAGGGGAAAAAAACAACTAATAATTCACTATCCTTGTACACAAAGGACTGGGCATTGTTTTCTCCCTTCTTAATAGTATCTTTCTGTGGTGCTGAGTGACTCTCCCTGTCACTGGCCTTGCTGTGGGATTTAGGTCTTACATTCACTTGTATTTACCTGTTTCTCCCCTGGCTTAACTTTTCAGATTCCTGTCACAGCGAACACCTGCTTTATATGCTCCGTCCCTGCTGCAGCCTCATCACACAAAAGGCTGATTTAACTCCTCAAGAGAAAGCCATTATTTCACAAGCCCTGGGACTTTTCTGAATCATATTTTCTACCTGTTAGGAACACCATGTCTATACTGAAATAGTATTTATCAATGCTTAATTGATTTAATAGGCCTTGTCTTGCAGATGTACGGTCGGGCTTAATGAATTCATTCATTTGTAAGGTTCTGTGAGATATGTAGAGGGAATGAGGTCTGGTGACTCTACATGAGCACGGATTGTGTCTGCTGCCCTGGCCCACACAGCACTAAGAGATGAATCACAGAAAGTGCCGCACCTTCCCGGGAAGGGCAGCTAGCGTGAGGAGAAGCAGGGCCGTTTGTAATAACACAGAGTTAGCTCTACCTTTATGGCTGTTCCTACCCAACATGATGAGGTAGGCAAAGCCCTCTTTCGTTTTTGCACATTATTTTGCCCCTTGGTTCATTCATTCTCTCCTGCCCTCCCACAGCCCTCCTTTCTCTCTGGGCATCCCTCACCGTGTTTCTCTCTCCTCCTCTTATCTGGGAAACATTCCTCACTGGTACTCTGCCTTCAGAAAAATACAGGATAAACTGATTCACATTAAGGAATACGTGACCAAGGAAAAAGGTTAATATCTCTCAACAGCATGTGTATTTTAAGAGGAAAATGTTAAATTGAAGGGGGAGAAATACTGGGGTGGTGGAAATTCACACACCAGCACAGAGGGGAGAGAATAAGACTTTCTTTTTTTCTGAAATCACAATACTAGTTACATCCTTTTGCCTCTCTAAGGTCTGTTTCTTGGATCACATGTTTAACAGGTATCAGTTTCCTTCCACAGAATCAGGTGTGTCAGAAACCTAATTCTTTGTATTTTTTTTTTTTTTTTTTCGTTTGAAGCCTCCATTCCTCTGGGGTGGCAGAAATTTAATTTCAATTAATTTGGCTTCTCCCTTCCCACCCTTCCCTGGATTGCATCTACATTTTGGAGGCTTACATAGTGCCATGTACTGTAGGGGACATCTGGTCCTCGGGATCATTCACCATCCATGCTGGCCTCCCCCGAGGTGTCCACCTTGCCATCTGGTCTTCCGTTATTGGTTCACCAGGTGGCTGCTGACTCATCCCTTATTCCTGACCCTGAGACTCCTCCATATCCAGCTCTCTCTCAGCTACCTCCAGGACCTCTTGGGTATAAGGTGTTCACTGCTTTTGCCACAAAATTCTCAGCCTCAGAAATCTCCAAAAGGCTGTCCAGAATCTTTCCCCATTTTTTTTTTTTTTACCACTAACATAATCCTACCAGTGCCCCACACCATGCTGGGGCATGAGAACAACATTAATTTATGGGATCATGTTGCTTCCTGAGCTCTAGCTGGGAACCTGGAATGCAGGTCCCTTCTTTCTCTAGGCTGAACAGACCAAGGTGGGAAAAGAGGGCTTCTGCCCTTCCTCCCCAGTCCCACCCCATGCTGAATTCTGGAAAAGGGACACAGAAATGTATCTCAGGGACCCACCAGCCTCTAAGTCCTTTGGGCTTTCTTCTAACTCCCTTCCTCCCCATAGCTAATCATGTATTCCTCTTTTCTCTAATTTCCATTATGTTATCCTTTTCTTGAGGCTAAAAATGCAAAATGACTGAAGACAGGGAAAGTCCAAGGAATGCAAGAAAAAGGTGGACAGACTAATTTTATTCTAAAATATTCATTAAACTATAAAATACTGTGCTAGCCATTGTGAGGTATATACATAGGCCTTGTCTGCAAGGAATTTATACAGATAAATGTAATGCTAAATACCAACTCAGAAGTCACATGAATTTATGAGGATAAAAGAAGCCAGTTCATAATTGCCCCCACACTTTTCCTTTTTTTTTTTTCTTTTCTCATTTTTCCCTTTCAAGGAATTAAAACTCTTCAGCTGTCAGTGGGAATTTCTTGGAGCTAGAAGCTAAATAGGATACAGGTTAGACTCCATATCAACAAATATTACTGTAGCTTCCATCTGTGATTAAACTAGAAATACCAAAGCTTTCTCATGAAATTTACTTACTGTGAGCGGTACTGGATACAAACGAATTCTAAGACCAAAGGATTTGAATACCGCTCTTAAAATTACAATGTCTTTTGCCTTTTTTGTTTTTTTTTTAATGAAAATGTTGTATTTTTTTTTTTTTTTAAGTAGGCTTCACACCCAGCACGGAGCCCAATGCAGGGCTTGAAATCATGCCCGTGAGATCAAGACCTGAGCTAAAATCAAGAGTTGGATGCTCAACCAACTGGGCCACCCAGGTGCCCCTGTTTGCCTTTTTAAAGATATATTAGTTTGGAGACTTTATTTCTGATATAAAAAATTAAGAGCAGCAGCCACAGAATTTTAAGATTGGTGAGGAAGGAGATGGTCATATCAGTCAGGGTAAGGAAGGCCAGCTGCTGTAACAACAACCTCAAGGTCTTCAGGCCTTAACACATTGAAGGTGATTTTTCACTCCACAGTCTATTGTTCCCCCCAGTCATGTGGGGACCTATTTTCTATCTTTAATGCATGGTTCCCAAGCTCTCCCTGGGTGACCCTGAGCCTACTAATGGGGATGAGAGGGCATGCAGGATTATGCAGGAGGTCTTATGGGCCTGCCTTGGAGGTACTACACATTACTTCCTCTCATTTTTCACTGGCCAGAACTCATCACATGAATTAGGCACCATTTAATCGAAGAGGGCAGGGAAATGTCATCTAGCTGTAGGTCTAGGAGAAAAAGGCAACAGGTTTGGTGAGCATAGCTTCTCTGCCATATTTGTGAGCAAAACTCTCTGACTGCATAATGCTCCCAGTGACTAAAGCTTCATTAGCAAAGAACCAGAATTGTTTCATAGAGAGAGAGAGCTGGAGGGTCAGAGAGGCCTGATAGTTCTACCTGACCTCCCTCCCTCCCTTCTTCCTGCTCCGGCTTCCTCATCCCTCCTTGGGAGAGTGGGGAGGCAAGCTAAAGCCTGCATCTGCACACTCGCTGGCACTGTACAGATTTCTTTAGAAAGCAGAGGCAATAGCAGTCAGAACCGGGCTTCTCTTCCAGGTGCTCGGCAGCACCCGGCCCCGCCTCGGAAAGCACAGCACGTGAATAAGCAGCACTAATCAATGTCAGCCTCATCATTCGATGTTGGCAGAGGCTCAGAATGGCACTGGAGAGAAGGCCTGGTAGTCATGCTGGGCATTTGGGGTGGGGAAGGAACTAAGGCCTACGGAGCCTGTGGGTGGAGGACTATCTGTGCCGGGAAGGTTCTGATGGAAGATATTTTGGTCTCTCTTGTGCTGTTCAAGCCAAGCCCAGGCCCTGTAAAGCACTCACTTTGTTGGCCGAAAGGGAATCCTTCTGAGGCAAAAAATGCCAACAGTGCGAGTAGGAATTCTGCTTTTGCCCTTTAGTGTCTAAGTGGTTTTAAGGAAATGGATTAACTTGGTGTTTTCAAATGAGATACTCGTCACTTCTGTCCTCAAACACACCATATCTAGGTGCAAGGCAGCCTTCTTCTGGAATAAGCCACCACCTGAAGACAGAGAGCTGGCACCTCTCTAACGGCAGTGACATTTTTATCAATGGATCAAGCTTGAGGAGCTGGTTGGTTTGGGCAGCCATCTTCTTACATTACACACACCTGAAAAAACTGGGGCCTGAGGAAAGGACATTTGTGTGATGAGCCAAGCTTACAAAAAAAAGTAAGGGTTCTTAGGTTTTGGTCCAGGGAGAAGGGCAGCCGTCACCCAACAGTGGAACTGGAGATGGAGAATGATGGAAAACTAACAGAGGCTTTCCAGATGGGAGCACAGGTGAAGTCGCAGGTGAGGAGGATTAATGCATCTGATGAGGAATGCACAGTGTACAGAACTCTGTTGTTCTTTCCTTTTTACTTCTAGTAAGTTCTAAAAGAGTAAGGTATTAAAATTTCCTTCTAGGGCCTTTCAGCCAAAAAGTAATCCATCTTCCATTCATCTCTGCAGAGTCAGCAGGGGTGGAGTATGTGAGATTTTAAAGTATCTTCTCTCTGACACTTCTATAGTGATAGGCTTCAAAAATATTCAATCCAACCAACTCTTCACTGCTACTTACGATCTCATAACCTTTTTATTTACTAGAGCAGGTCAAGCTTATAACCATAGCTTTCCTCAGAGATGGCAGTTGTGCTGGATGTTGGCTCCAGAGAGATTCATAGAGTGCCTCCTAGAACTCTGTCCCCAACACTGTTTCCTGCTGGAGTGAGGTCAGAGGCCTAAGAATTTTCTTCTGGTAAGATTTTTGCCCTATCCTGCCTAGCTTTGAAAATCAGATGAGAGCCCCGGCCTCAGTTGTTAAGTTACAAACAGTTACAGTTGATAATATAAGTACATATTTTCTCATACATGGTCAACCTGCCATGGAATTGCATGATCACTTTTTTTCCAGAGGATT
The DNA here is from genome assembly GCF_014898765.1 of Herpailurus yagouaroundi. NCBI lineage: Eukaryota > Metazoa > Chordata > Mammalia > Carnivora > Felidae > Herpailurus > Herpailurus yagouaroundi. Next base: position 48,214,281 of record NW_024412376.1, on the reverse strand, counting down.
TATGTTTCCAAAAAGCAGCATAATTGCAAAAAGAAGTACACAAAATATGCTTTTGATTTCTCAAGCAATGGTTTGGATTGGCTGGGTTTTTTCAGATTATAAAACCCTGAGACAAGGTCATTGCACATCCTGACCATAGGAGGTCAAGGAAGACTTTGTCATTTCTTTCTTTCCTTTTTTTTTTCTTCATTTTTTTTCATGCCCTCATCAATGATTTATTGTTGAACACTACCATGGACCAGGAAATAAATTATACAGGAAAGAAGAATATTGTTGCTGAAAGGTATTGAGGAAATACAGTGCTTTGAAATTCTTTTCTTTAAATAATTAGAGGAATTGAAGGAAAAATCAGGAATTATAAAATTGATTTTTGGCATGGGCACTGAACCAAAATAAGACTGTGTACAGTTAGTTGACTTTCCAAATGTTTTCATTTTCCCATTCATATGTAAAATCCTTAGGTAAAAATGCACTAAAAATAAGCCAGATACTATTTCTAGTCCTGAAGTCATCCTGAACAGTATCTCCAGAATGGATATCATCCTCAATGAAAATCAGGTGATTTGCTAAGATTAGAAGGGGAAATAAATCAGCTAAGTAATGCTTATGTCATTCACAAGAAACCGAAATGAACATCAAGAGACATTATGAAGGTAGGTGTTCCTATCCACGTAGTGTTGGAAGCCAATAATGAAAGTAGATTGTAGATGCAGTTACCCAGTTGAATATTTAAATATGTCCTTATTTGACTGTGCAATCACAGCCAAATATATTCAAGGGTGGTTTCCTTTATAAGAAAAAAAAAAAGACTAAATGAAATGCTCAAAGATGACATTAGCTCAATTTTATGTTTGAAAACTTAATTGCACCCAAGTGAGAAAATACAAAATTAAAGTTCTCACTGCAACAATTGAGCCTTACGGTGCCTAGTAACAAGGAGAGATTTTTTCCACACATGTTGGGACTCCATGTGATGTGTGTACTGAAACGCAGACTGGGAAAACGCCCGCAAACCCATTACTGCCCCTTTCTAGAGCCTGAAGGAAAGCCTTCCTTTGAGATTATATAGTGATTTTATCTCGAGAGTGACACCTAGGATTTGTACCAGGGACTGTACCAATTGAAGCAGGTGAAGAAAGAAATTACCATTTATTAAAAGTCCTCCTACTGGATAGGAACTTGTATGAATTTTACGTAAAAAAAATTTTGTCTTTCTACATCCTCTATGCAGTGCCTACCAAGACAATCCTATCCATTCAAAAAGATGAGATAGCCTATGTGAGTGTGTGGAGGTGAAACCTCAGGCCCTGTGCTCTTGCCATCAACCTTCCTTCATTATTGCAGCACATGAAGCCACGGACTGTAGTGACCCCTGACCCTTTCCAGTGCTTCTAGTTTAAAGGATCTGTTTCTTTCCTTTGGAGACTTCTAGCACCTTAGAAATGCCTAGTGTGGTTTCTTCACACCCATGCCAGCCCAGAAGAGCCCAGGTTCCTCTCTCTTTTCTACGGGATTATCTCCTGAATTCCTCGGTTCAGCTGGAGCTGTGGGAACAATACTGGGAACTCTGACTGTCTTTATGAAATACCTACTAGAATTCAGGAAAGGGGAAGGGATTGCTGCCTAGTGAAATAGGGTCTGGAGATCTTTTGCCTAGAATTCCCCTGATGTGACTTAATTCCTTCCCACTGTTGTACACTTTAGGGGTAGAGGCAATACAGAAAGCAAACATTGCCTGTGTCAGAACCACCACCTGCTTGTAAGATCTGTTCTTCAATCATTTATTAAACAAACTGGAATTGTAAGTCTACCGTGGTGCTAGTCTTCTTAGGACATTTAAAAGATGATTAAGACATTGCTTGTACCCTAAAGGGACTCACACTGTAGGTTGAGAGATGATGCATGTACAAACAAATACCCATAATACCAGCTAGAATGTGATGAGTGATGTGGGAGTGCCAGGAGGGTTCAGATTTGAGAGGAGGCTTCAAGGATGGAGTGACAGTTGAGCCGGGCCTTGCAAGGGAAGAGTATGGTGCCCTGGCATGGTGAGCCACAAGATGCTGGTGCCATAGATAGGACATCAGTAGATAAAGAGGAAAGGCAGGGATTTTTGGGGTGGTGGTGGCAGATACGTGCTACAGGCTGAGGCAGGAGGTAGGAGGTAGGGGAGAGATAAAGAGATAATACCACTTTCTGGACATGTTGAGTTTGAAATTGCAGTCGGAGATGCCAGGGGAGCTTTCCAACAGGCAAAAAAAGAACAGTCCTGGGAAAGTTTAAACTTGGGATCATGTCTGCACAAAGAGGCCTGTTGAGATATTGGATGTTGCTTAGGAACTAGGGCTAAAAAAGCCCTATAGTGAAGCAATTAACACTAAGCAACAGATACTAATGTGTTGGTTACTTGCAGGCAGGCCATAAACCACAACACTGGGAGAAATTTAGCTTTTGAGAAATATGGGAGACTCTTCCCTAGATTAGAGCAATAAGGCTTGTCTCTGTTAAGTGGATACTGGTGGGGGCATTTTGGTACAGTGATCCCCATGATGAAAAGCTGATCTGTCCCTTTAAATTAAAAAAAAAAAAAAGAATGCTACCCTTTTCTCCTCATCTAGAACTGTTTTGAAGTGGATGTCATGAGCACCCTTTTCTCTTCTTGCTATCTGGTAGACCCCGTCTTCTCAGAATGATGTAGATGCGTGTTTGAGCCCTTCTGTGATTTGTCTGCTGCTGTACTATTATAAGCATTATTGATCACACAATCCATTAGGGCACCATTCACCATAAATAATTTATCCTTCAGGCATGAGCTCGTCTCTGCCACAGATGCCATCAGCAAGAATCCCCTTCAGGAGGTTCAGGGTGGGGGGAAAACAACTGCATTGCAAATGTAGTTTAAACACGCAAGGCCCAGGGAGAAATACAAATAATGACTGAGCAAACCTCATGCCTGAAGACTGGATTCTACTGGGGATGGTCTGTCAAAGACAGAACAGATCTGAAGTTTTTCAGACCAGTGCTGTTCCCACAAAAAAGCATGCTGTCCTGACAAATAGATATAAGCCTATCTTCCTAGCTGAGGGAATTTGTTTAGGCGGCATATCAATATTTGTTGAACACACTAGAGCAATTCTAAATGCTATAATTGCCAGGGACTGGTGGGGCTGAGGGAGGGGTAGGAACAGGCAGCAGATGAAACAGTAGACAAGGTCCACATGGTAGCTATCTGGACCTTAAAATTCTACTGGTCAAGGCGTGCCTGAGTGGCTCAGTCAGTTAAGTGTTCGACTATTGATCTCAGCTCAGGTCATGATCTTAAGATTTGTGAGATCGAGCCCTGCATTGCGCTCTGTGCTGGTAGCACGGGCCTGTCTTGTCTACCTCTCTCTCTCTCTCTTTCCCCCTCTCTCTCTCTCCCTCTGCCCCTCCCCCGCTTGTGCGCGCGCGCGCGCGCGCGCACACACACACACTCACTCACTCTCTCTCTCTCTCTCTCTCTTTCAAAAATAAATAAACATTTAAAAAAGTTTTTTAAATTCTACTGGTCAAATAGGAAAGCATGTACAATTAAAACTACAAGATTTCTGACAAAAAGAAACAAAAGAGTACAAGAGCATTCAAGTTCAGAGTGCATCTATAACTTGTTGAAGGACACATAACAGAACAGGGTGATCAAACCTCAGGCTTTAAGCAGGGTTGCAAAGGAGGAAGAGCCATATAGACAGAGAGGCAAGGAAGGGATGAATGTACAAATGTGTGCACTTGGGAGCTCACGAATCATGGGTGCCAGTGAACACATTTCAGCTGGGGCAGAGATTCCATACATGGTGTCAAACCTGAGAGCACTTGACAGTACTAAGTGAAGGTGGTGGAAGGGGGTTGCTAGGTTGTGGCTTTCCCACACAGCACTAGAGTCAGAAGGGTCTTTGGCAGGGTAGACAAGACCTATGGAGATTTCTTCACCTTTACTCCCCTTTGAGCCCTTCTTTTTTGAGCTCCCCAGGATTTCCCTGCTACTGTAGGTCTTGTAGACAAAAATAACCATTAAGCTTACTTATAATATTTATATACTGACCCTCTGAATAACTCAGGGTTGAGACAAGAAAACAGAGCCTATGTCAGGTAGTTCACTAAAGGGAATTAATAGGGGAACTAGCTACAAATAGGTTGGAAGATGTGAAAAGCCAACAGGAGATGGTGAGGCAGTGATTAGTAACAGCTAGAGCTGGAGGTGCCAAGGGAGGAGAGCCTGGACTACCTGGAGGATATGGAGCCATGTTCAAGCTGCCTTGTAGGAGCTGGGACCACGGAAGAAACACGGACACCATGAGAGACACCACCCGAGGCTGAGAGCAGGGTGGAAATAGCAGAACTTCTCCCCTTCCTCTGCCCTCTGCCTTCCTGCCAAGGCCTCCCTCTGGCCTAACCTAACTGGAAGCCAGTTGGTAAGAAAATCTAAGAAATACAGTGTGTATATTTGTAGATATCAGTAGTGGAAGGATAGGGAATGATAGGTATTCTCTTGATGATCAGTACAGTATTTGCTTTCTCCAAGGAAAGCAACGCCTGTCGCTTGCAAATGGATTTAAACTGGCAGAATTAAGCATCAAGTGAGGCAATATTTAAGGACACGATCTTCTTAGTGACTCTGCAATTAACACTACCAAGTCTACTGCCTGTCCTATAGTAGAATAGCTGAAATCAGAATCATAGCTTAGTTGGGGAGGGGCTGAGGTCTCTCTCGAGAAGTCTGAGATTCTGTCCACCATGACTGCCCTACGGTTGGCTCTGGAGAAGAATCAGCCAACACCTGTTTGGCCCAATGCAGGGTCAGTGAACAGTGAGCAGAACTGATGATCAAAGTGTGTGGTTTCTGCTACTCTTACTCACTTCCAGAGGCAAAGTCTTACTGCCTAGAACCCTCCAGTCTCTCGTTCCTTACAAAAGTACTCTGTTGCTATTTATGGGCCTCTATTGTTCCTCAGAGACTTCACACACCTCAGAGGAGCATTCTTGACTTGTCTGAGTCTCTTAGGTCTGATTTGAGTAACAGATTAAACCATATACAAGTTTTACCAAGGGAGCTCACACCAATTCGTTCCAAGGCCCAATGGACACTCTTAGACACACTGGGTTTCCCACAGAAGTCCTGTCCCCAAGGCGATGCAATTCAGTAACCTTTAGGGGTCATATGCCTTTACATTAAGTAGTTTGAAATTTCAAATGATGGTCAAGACTATGGGTGATAGTAAGAAGACATGGAGACCCTGTCTTGTTTTATCCCAAGAAGTTAACGTTGATGTATACCACATTGATTTAATATTGTTCACTTAATATGGATTGATCAACCACAGGGCAGATGGCCTCATAGAGACATGATCCCTGCCCTTATGCCGATTTAGTCAGGGCCAGGAAGAGGCAGTCAGATACTTGCTGGTGACAGCTCAGGACTGTATAGGCAGAACACTGATTTTCAAGAGTGGAATGTGATCACTGCATTGTTCATCTGCTTGGTACTACCGCTGCGATTCGCTGATTCTTAAACAGAGCTCAACAAAATAGGCTTATTGTTAAGCCAGGCTGCTAATTGTGCTGGTAATTAAAAATTGGCTGTACTGAGTCTGGCCCATGTTCCCCACCTCAAAACCTTCCAAATCGGTGTTTGCCTTTCACGATGAGCAAAACACCTGGTCTGTTTCCCCCACTCATTTTCGAAAACTTGCAAATGCCACTTAGCTGATGCTTTCCCAGAGCCTGGAAGGACTTCTGGTATTTCATTCAGAAAGATGGCATGTGCACCGCAGTCAGCAGGGCTATATATAGCCAGGGCCGACCAAGGGGCAACTGCTGAGAGTGCTCCAAGGAGCCGAGAGCACGACTGCACTCGCGGCCTCATCTCATCCTCCTGCCAGGCCTCTTTGGTGACGCCACACTCCATTCAGTTTCTGGCTCCGGGGGCCTGAGTGTCAATTCCTGGAGGCTGAGGGCCACGTGGCAGTCCACAGCTTGCAGGCTTGCTTGTGCGTGCATGTTCATGCATGCACTTCCCCTCAGAGTTGATGCGTCATCCTCCTATATTTATCCAGTTGCTGTCTCAGTGGCTCTGAGCAGCATCTGTAAAAAAAACAAAGCTGCCTCTCCTGCTATGCAAGCTGTCTGAGCTCCAGAGATAGGCTCTACTGTCTCAATCTGTGTGTGTGTGCAAGCAGGGGTTGTGATTCCCAGAGTGCCTGGGTCACTGAGTAGACACCGTCTGCCTCCTCCAGCCAGCTGAGAACTTACAATACAGGAGCATGCAGCTTTTGTGCTCTAGCCATGGTCCTGCTGTCCTTGCTCACTCCCAGCTAGGTCTGATTAGGAGAGGTACGATGTGAGCAGAATGAACATCTGGGTGGGAAATTGGCACCGATAGCTGCAGTAAGGAATGAGGACCTGGAAAGTTATCATGAAATGTTTGAGCTGAAAGGGATCAGCTACCTAAGGGATATCATCTACCTAAGACTGTTGTCTCATAGGTAGGGAAACTGAGGCCAAGCAGGTGAACAGTCATCCAGGATCAGCGCTGACTCCAAAGCCCAGCACTTCTGAATCCCAGGGCAGTGACTTTCTATGACCCTGTACCCAGCAGCTGGAACCCCACCTCACCTGTAGGCCATTCTCCAGCAAACATCCTTCAAAACAGAAAGTCTAAAGACGATGTGCTAAAGACCATTCACAAGTCTTGGCCAGGGAAGCCTACTGATAGGTGACAGGGAGTATGTTGGTGAAGAGTGACTAGAAAGGTTGTTGTACACCAGATCTCTGGCTTCTGCCAAGGGCCATTTGCTAAAATATCCCTGTCACCACTCTGTGTTTTAGCCATTGTCACATCCTGCTGTGCAGTCGGACCCCTCCTCAGCACATTCTTTCACAATTACCACTTTATGCTTTGTGGACAATCTCAGCACTAGCACCCACAGGATGACTCAGTCTAGAAATATCCAAATAGGAAGATCCAAATAAATCTGGGCTTCTTTGCCATTCCTTAAATCCTCTTCCCTTATAATAACTTATCCAGGAGAAAAATAAATCCTATTCCCAAATCTTGCAGAGTGACAAAGATCTTTATGATGGCTTTCCGTGATGTAGGTTAAGAGAGAGTTACTCAGAAGTGCCTATTGAAAACTTGCTGCAAATCCTCTCCTCCATTCTGTTCTCCCCCAAATACCACAGCTCATAGAAGCTACTCAAATTTCACTCTTCCTCTCTTGCAAAATCTCCAGCCCAGGCTGCCTCTCCCATCGGCTCCCTCCTTCCCTCTCTCTTGCTATCCTTCTTGGGTCCTGGATATTTTCTTTGCTCCCTGAGGTAGTTCTATACCTTTTCCTATGCAGATCAAGTTACTTCCTTTCACGTTCTCCCAAAGATCCTTTCTACCCATTTACCTGACCAGTACACCAAAGGCACATGAACTGAGCTACTAAGACAACAATTGTCCTTACAATGTGAGGAGAGGAATGGTTGTAAATATTTATATGTACATCTTTGTCACATGAAAAATCAAGTCAAACTGATGTGCAACTAGTTGTACTTGGTTAGGTTCCTCCACTTACTCAATTCCTAAAGTACTGGAGGTAATACAGTAGAAGGCTCCCTCAGTCTCACACATTCTTATTGAAAATAGTCTGCTGCCTGACAGAAATGATTTTAGGATGCCATGGTGGGTGCATTCTCAGGCACCTACCTGCTGCCAGCTGGATTCATATCTCCTATTTCATGAGGTTATGGTCAAACCTTAAATCAATCTCAAAGAACAATAAACCCTTCAGGAACCTTCACTCTATGTGCAATAGATTAGTGTCCCTGTTTTATCAGAGTAGGAACTCACTGTCAAAGCAGCATCCAGCATGGTCAGAGTATTCAACACAATTTCTGGCATTTGAGGGAATCTTCCTTTCCCTCCTATGGGTCTGGCCTTGGACCACTTTTGAAAAGTGTTGGGAAATGGCTGCAGCCCCTCTCTCACCCTGTTTACCCTCCCCTGAGGGCTAAGTAGTCTTATCTGCCTGGGAGGTCAGAAGGACTGAGCAAGAAACTCAGCCCTTTCTTCCTTTTTCTTTTTGATCTCCTCTGTTCAGAGGATGGGTGTGTTCTGCTTACTTCCTGCCTCATGGGTGGTCATCAGGAAGGGGTCAGAATTCACCCACTGCCAGGGTCAGCTCTAAAGACCTAGATCTCACTTTGTTCCAGTGCAGGGACATGATAGATGCACCCGTTTTGCTGCATGTATGTACTGCAGAGCCAGCCCTCTCCCGGCTGAGATGTACCAAGTTTCAGACTTGAGAAAAAGCACTGGAGAGTCTGTGACCCCAGGGAAGCTCTACTCTTCAATCCAGCTTTATCATCAATAAAACATATTCTTAAAATCTTCATTTGTCTGATTTCTGCAATTGTTTCTCAGCAGCACTTGTGAAACCATACTATCTGCTTTCAATTAAACTAATATTCAACTACCTATTTGGTACATACCCCTAGAGATGGAGAACATTAACTCATTCCTTTGTAATGAGATCATCTAGATCATGCAATTAACATTTTCCAACCATTCACCATGAGTGAGTCTAAAGCCAAGTAAAATGGTAGGGCCATCCTAGGTAAATTCCTAGGATTAAATCAAGGGTAAGGATGAAGACCTTAAACTCCATGATGCAACTTACAGTGGATTTTTATATCAATGTCAGAAGCCTGTGGAACTCCCCCCTCTTCCCTGTGAGCCTGGGCATGTGTTAGTAGCAGCACAGTGCTGTGGTTGGGCAGGTGGCTCAGGGCCAGCGCTTGAGTTCATCCTTTCTCCACCTCAACCATAAGACTGTGGGCTGGTAACATAAACTCTTTTTTTTTCCTAAAAAAGATTCTTTATCTGGGAAAGTGGGACAATATCTCTTATAATTTGCGAGTGAGAGAATTGTGTGATGATCTTAGAACGATTTCTGGCAGGTAGTAAGCCTTCAATAAATGTTAGTGATTATTATTAGTGGTAGCAAAATATTTTTCTGTCACAAAAAATATCCCATCAGGATGCATCTTTAGAATGTGTCAATGAAAAAAAAAGGGCTTTGATTTTAAAATAATTGTTTTGTAAATATTTTGGGATGAATATTTAAGTGAGAATCAGCTATATTGCTTTCTAACAAATATGAATTGGAATTTACTTGTTAAAAAACAGAAATACCACTTTTATCACTTTCCCCATCCACACCATCTCAAGGAACATTTCTTAGCTGCTTTTACCCAGAGATGTGTCAGACCTCAAATGCAGTGACAACTGCCTCCTGAAAGTCTTGACATGGACTCCTGAGTGGGGGCATTTCTAATCTTGAAATGAGCTATGTGGTTCAAAGCTCCATGCTTTCCAACAAGTAGATGATTGATAAGACTTTCTCGTTCACTGATCAAGCTTGGTAAAAAGGAAAAACAGAAACTAAAAATACCATTTACGTGTGAACCAGGGGCACTGAAAGGAAAAGTAGACCCAGATTTACATATGTGATTGCATAAGTAGATATTTAACTGGTAGTTTGGAGCAGTTATCCTTAAATCTAAGGATTTTTGTTATCTCATCCCATAAATTTGTAGTTATTACCACCACAGAGCTGAATGCTTTTTTGCTGATTTTTTTTTAATTCAAGATACTTGTCATTGTACCATCTAGAAATTTTGCCACCTATAGAGCTAACAAGAAAGAAATTCATTTGCATGTTATATCAGCCTATCTGAATTCTCTGTAAAACTGAGATGACATCGAACATTAACTAAATAAAGGTGACATAATAAATGCTGGTCATTTAGAGTCTATCCTTCCCCTCTAGCAGGGATGCCCAGAGGAGAGGCTCCTCAGGAAACCTCTTGCTGAGTGAGTTCTCCATCTTTTCCTGGCAGGAGATACTCATGTCTTTCAACTCATTTTGGTTGTTGTTTATTTATTTATTTTGACAGAAAGGGAGAGAGAGAGAGGGAGCTTGGTAGGGTAGGGGAGTGTGAGGGAGGGGCAGAGAGAGAGAGAGAGAGAGAGTCTCCAGCAGGCTCCACGCTGACAGCATGCAGGGCTTGAACTCACGAACCTGAGCCAAAACGAAGAGTTGGACACTTAACTGACTGAGCCACCCAGGCTTGCATTTCTACTTGAACAAATAAACTGACACTAACCTGAAGTTTATCCTGCAAGCAAAAAGCTATCAAACTGGAAATGTGGATTTTAAACTTAGCATATGAGCTAATGTGGAGAGTAATAAGAACAGGAAATTTATCTCTTTTATTGCAAATCTTTCATCTGTACCTAAGAGATGGAAGTCTCAGATTCAAGTGCCTAAGCTAATATCCTGAGGGAGGTGACCATTAAATTTAAGACTGTCTTACTAATTTATAAAGTAAAGCCAAGGAAAAAGTAGTAAGTCATCATTTCATGAAAGTCTTGGGTCCCACTCTTTGTTTTTTTGGGATTCTAGTGCTTCCTCTGAGTGAGAACTCAACCTCATAATAGGAGCCCTGTACATCACAGGATAACTAAACATCCCAGACCGATTCTCTCCTGTGTATGAACCTCAAGGAGATGGGGAAGAAAGAATGGCAAATGTGGAAGCTGACAGGGAAGCTGGCAAGCCATTCCATGGAGATGCTAGTGTCAGGAGCAATCAGAGGTTGGTCTCAGAGGGCAATGGGATGACCAGGGCCAGAGGGGCCACTGGGACCTGAGATTCTGTATAGCCATGAATGTCCCTCCAGTTTTCCAGGAGGCATGGCTGTGTGGCTGCTAAGATGGTTCCTTGCCATTTTTTACTCTCCTATCTATTCTTACAATAACCCACTACTACCAAATAAGTCTGAGTCCCTTGAATCCAAGAGAATCAAACACTGGATCATTCTTTCTTATCAAGAATCTGAGGGTTAGTTGGCAATTCAGTGCCTTCATAGTAGGTTGGGGCTCCTCTGTAAAGAACCTCGTTCTTTGTCCCAAAAAGTCCCCTGAAGAATCTGATAGTCTCTCTTCTCAGTGAGTGAAATAATAAAAATGCAAATCTCTAATCTTCCCCTGGATGTCAACAGACATTCCTTTTCTAGGGGGAAGCGACCTTTCAGTAATGGTACAAAGTAGTAGACTGTAGCTTAAATATTTTAGAAGGGGAGAGTGTGGCTAGCAACATCTAACATTTATTGTGTACGTCCACAGGTTCAGTACTACGTTACCTAATCTGATCCTCACACTAGCCCTTTGAGATGTGTGTTATCTTATCCACTTTATGTATCTTCATAATTAACTGGAGGTCATACAATGAGGAAGTGGTAGAACTGGTATTCAAACTCAGGTTTTTTTTTTAAGCTTTTAAATTTATTTTGAAAGAAAGAGAAATCAGGGAGGGGCAGAGAGAAAGGGAGTCAAAGAATCCCAAGCAGGCTCCTCGCCTTAATCGACTGAGCCACCCAGGCACCCCTCAAACTCAGTTTTAATTCCAGAGCTTGAGCTCCTAACCAGGATGCTGTAAGAGGAGCAAACTCTCAAAAATATTTCACCCTGTCTCTGGACACGACATCTTCTGTTCCCAGTAATGTCTCTCACTGGCAGGTCCAAGTAGTAGCCTATACCCAGGCTCTTTGGGCAGCAAAGAGGCCCTCTCAGTGTGTCTACACTGATATCTACACTGTCTGGTGAAATCTCAGTGATTTTCTGTGCTCCACTGATAAATCACAAGGGATAACCTCCCTTCATGCTCTTTGAACACTTTAACCTAGATTTTTAGAACTTTCTACTTTACCTGCTTCTTCCTTTTTGCTCCAATTTCCAAGAGACTCCTGGTTTCAGGCCTTTTTCCCCACCAGGGGAGAGAAGTGCTATAATATGATTGTATTAGATATCAGAAATAGGCACAAAGTGCACAGAAGCTTTAATATACCAGGTTCTGTGGGCCTTTTGTGGTGGTGACACATTTCCTAAACCAAGAAAATTAGTCCCATAACCAGGTCTCTTAACGTGTTTCTCCACAATGGCATCTGACAGCAGCCCTGGAAAACATCATACAAAAATGCACTATCCCCTCAATGCTTACTCCCAGTCAGTCATGGCCTCACTGGCAGAAACACCCCCTGAAAGCACACATCTCTGGTGTGGTAATGTCAAGGACTTCTCATCAATGCACCAGCACCAGGGCCTCAGTCAACAGAGAACTGCAGCAATTCTCTCCATTGTTCACTTTGGGGGCATTTGCATGCAGATGCTTCTGTGTGTTTCACCGGATCCTTCTTACAACCTCGGTAGGAGGCCGGGTCAGGAGAAGGACAGTTTTCCAAATCAATAAGGAGGAAAAACACAGATTTTTGTCTCTCCTACCTGCAGATTCACAAATATACTTATTCTTTAGTTGTTTGTAATGCAAATAACAGCAATCATTTCAACTTCTGTATATAACACTGTGTGTTTTCACAGAAACAAGTTTACTTTTATATGAACTTTTCTAAGAACACACCTCCCCCTTAAAAGAGTCAAACTGTGCCTTTGTTTCAGTGTCTTAATTTCCAAGAGAGGAAAGGGATTCTCAGGGAAGGGATGGGCAAAGGGAGCTAGTATGGGGTTGGGGTGGTTTCCAGAGTCACCTGGTGGGACTTATTCAAAGTGCCTTTCTCTTGTAGGCTCTACCACCCACCCCCACCCCCAACCTCCACTCTGGAAGGAAGCATTAGAATTAAAGACCCACTGAAGCCCTCAGATGCATCAGAGTGGAAAAAAATCTTGAGTTACTAGAACCCAAAACATTTTCAATGAAACAGAATGGTAACTAGGTCGTTGAGAATTGAACCTTTTAGCATCAGGTATGATTCTCAGTCTACAAATTAAGATGTGCAAGCAATATAAATATCTATTTTCCAGAAGTCTACTATATTGACTGTGAACTTCAATCTCTCCAAACGTGTGTGAAAATATAATCTGTGCCATTACTGAGTCCTCCCCTCCCTCCCTCCCTCAAAGTCACGTAGGGTGTGTAGCAAACTCTGCAGTGTGAACATATCTGTGGAGGTGGAGAACACTGCTGTTTGTCTTCTGTCTCTCGGGTTTCCACTAAGACTTCATTGTCTTTGGCCCTAAGGGCTCTTCAGGACTGGTGGCACTCTATGCTTCCAAGTCACACCTAAGACAGAGGGATCTTTTGTAAGGTGGCATAGTGGTCCTGTCTGCCTAGATAGCACGTGCAGCTCTTCCTCTATGGCCTCTTGTGGTCCCCCTTTTGTGCTCTATTCCAGGACATCACTTTCTCCAGTCCTGGTAAGGAACTTTTTTCTAGTCTGGGAAAAAGCCTTTGTCTTTCTGTTATCCTCTTTGCTTCTTATAAAGCCATGTGCTTTTCTTTCTCTACAAACCTTTTAACTTCTACTATAGGCTCAGGGTTCTAGGAACAAAACCCAGAAGTTTTTGGAAGTTATTTCTTTCTGTCCTACCACATAACTCTCCTCCCAACCCCCCAGTCCTGAGGCAATGGAAGCACAGAATCAGCTCCAAGTTTAAGTAATAGAAACATACAGGGGAAAAAAAAAACAAGAAAAAAATATATATTCCAAAATATTCCATCACATTTTTATACACTCTTCATTGGCAATTCCCCGTTCTAGTTTCCAAATATCCCTAGAAAGATGTCTTTTGGCTGTTATAAAAATCCTCCAAAACCTTTAAAATCAAGTTAATGCTAATGATATTTAAATTTATTTTATTTTCATCATAATAAGTGTATTTTTTAATCCACATCACCCATTTCACCCATCCCCCCTCCTCTGGTAACCATCAGTTTGTTCTCTATAGTTAAGAGTTCATTTCCTGGTTTGTCTCTTTCTTTTTTCCCCTTTGTTCATTTGTTTTTTTTCTTAAATTCCACATATGAATGAAATCATATGGTATTTACCTTTCTCTGACTGACTTATTTCACTTAGCATTATACTTTCACTTGCAATCCATGGCATTGCAATTGACAAGATCTCATTCTTTATGGCTGTATAACATTCTATGTATATACTGCATCTTCTTTATCCATTCATCCATTGATGGATCCTTGGGCTTCTTCCATAGTTTGGCTATTGTAAATAATGCTGTAATAAACATAGGGGTGCATATATCCCTTGAATTAGTGTTTTTGTATTTGGGGGGTAAATACCCAGTAGTGTGATTATTGGGTTGTAGTGTAGTTCTATTTTTCATTTTTTGAGGAACTTCTGTATTGTTTTCCACAATGGCTATACCAGTTTGCATTCCCATCAACAGTGCAAGAGGGTGACTTTTTCTCCACATCCTCACTAACACTTGTTTCTTGTGTTTTTGATTTTAGCCATTCCTTCAGGTGTGATATCTCATTGTAGTTTTGATTTGCATTTCCCTGATGATGAATGATGGTAAGTATCTTTTCATGTGTTGGCCATCTGTGTGTCTTCTTTGGAGAAATGTCTGTTCACGTCCTCTGCCCATTTTTAACTGGATTATTTGTTTTTTTGGGGTGTTGAGTTGTATCAGTTCTTTATATATTTTGGATACTAACCCTTTATTGGGTATGTCATTTGCAAATATCTTCTCCCATTCAGTAGTTGCCTTTTAGTTTTGTTGTCTGTTTTCTTCACTGTGCTGAAACTTTTTATTTTGATGTAGTCCCAACAGTTTATTTTTGCTTTTATTTACCTTGCCTCAGGAGACATATTTAGAAAAATGTTGCTACCGCCGATGTCAGAGAGATTACTGCCTGTGCTCTCTTCAAGGATTTTCATGGTTTCAGGTCTCTCACTTAGATGTTTAATCCATTTTGAGTTTATTTTTGTGTATGGTGAAAGTGGTCCAATTTCATTCTTCTACATGTAGCTGTCCAGTTTTCCCAGCACCATTTGTTGAAGGGACTATCTTTTCCCCAGTGTATATTCATTCCTCCTTTGTTGAAGATTAATTGACCATATAATTGTGGGTTAATTTCCAGGTTTTGTATTCTATTCCATTGATCTATGTGTCTATTTTTATGCCAGTACCATACTGTTTTAATTACTACCACTTTGCAATGAAGTCTGGAATTATGATACCTCCAGTTTTGTTTTTCTTTTTCAAGATTGCTTTGGCTATATTGAGGTCTTTTGTGGTTCCATACAAATTTTAAGATTTTTTTTCTAGTTCTGTAACAAATGCTATTGGTATTTGATATAGATTGCATTAACTCTGTAGATTGCTTTGGGTACTGTAGACATTTTAACAATATTTGTTCTTTCAACCCATGAGCATGGAATGTCTTTCCATTTCTTTGCATCATCTTGAATATCTTTCAACAGTGTTTTATAGTTTTCAGAGTACAGATCTTTCACCTCTTTGGTTAAGTTTATTCCTAGATATTTTATTGTTTTTGGTGCAATTTTAAATGGGATGGTTTTCTTAATTTCACTTTCTGCTGCTTCATTTTTAGTGTACAGAAATACAACAGATTTCTGCACACTGATTTTGTGTCCTGAAACTTTACTGAATTCATTTATCAGTTCTAATAGTTTTTTGGTGGAGTCTTTAGGCTTTCTATATACGGTATCATGTCATCTGCAAATAAAGTTTTACTTCTTCCTTACCAATTTAGATGCGTTTTATTTCTTTATATTACCTAATTGCTGTGGCTAGGACTTTCAGTACTATGTTGGATAAAAGTGGTGAAAGTGGACATCTTGTCTTGTTCCTGACCTTAAGGGGGAAAGCTCTTAGTTTTACACCATTGAGTACTGTGTTGGCTGTGGGTTTTTCATATAAGGCCTTTATTATGTTGAGATATGTTCCCTCTAGATCCACTTTGCAGAGCGTTTTTTTTTTAAATCATGAATGGATGTTGTACTTTGTCAAATGCTTTTTCCGCATCTATTGAAATGATCATATGGTTTTCAACCTTTCTCTTATTGATGTGACATATCATGTTGATTGTTTTGTGAATATTTAACCACGCTTGCATCCTGGGAATAAATCCCATTTGATTGTGGTGTGTTTTTTTTTTTTAACATATTGTTGGATTCAGTTTGATAATATTTTGTTGAGGATTTTCTGCATCTATATTCATGAGAGATATTGGCCTGTAATTCTCACTCTCTTTCTCTCTCCCACTTTTGCAGTGTCTTTATCTGGTTTTGGTATCTATAAGGGATACTGGCCTCATAGAATAAATTTGGAAGTTTTCCTTCCTCTTCTATTCTTTGGAATTTAAAAATTTTAAATATGACTAATGGTTGTTGGTAAAGTCAGAGATTTAAAACCTGGAAAAAGCATTGTTCCTATCCTTACAATAAGAAAAAAACTGAATAAGCTTCAAATTAACAACTTTTCTTGTACCTATCAGAGAACTAATATTGCAGGCAAATAACTAACTTGAAGCAAGAAAAAGACAAAGGCTTGCAGGAAGAAACAGGCTTCAAGCATTTGTTTACCTGAGACAGATGCTGCCAAATCCCATAAAAGCTGGTAAGAAGATTCAACCAGAAATGTTTAAAGAATTGCTAAAGCCAAGTGTGGGCTAGCATGAGAGTGTGAAGTCCCAGGGGGCTGCAGACATAGGATGGTTCATACCCTCCTGTAGGTTTTACCTCTGGGAACACCAGGTGCTCATAGGGAAGATCAGAGAGAATCTTAAGAAAATGTCCTGTAAGGTGCTAGCTGGGGAAGGAGAATAGCAGCCATTGTCCACTGCCCAAATGTGACCTTGAACATCTCCTTTATCACCTCTACCCAACACAGCCTTAATCTGCAGCAGGAAGAGGATCAAAATTGTACCCTGAGAGTATTGGTAGAAATTGACTGTAGCTAGAAAAGAAGAATAGGGAGGAAAAGAAGCTTCCCCATTGGGGGAGGGGCAAGAATATTTGGTAGCGACAGCACTACAGCTGGAGAAGAGGCAGAAACACTTGAGACCCAGGTTTCCAGTGTCTGTCTAAGACTGAGGCTTTATGAGAACATGAGAGGTCAACCCTCTCCCATCTACTATCACCACACTAACAAGAGTTGCAGTGTAATACAGTTGAGAGAGCTACAATGTACAGAATTTCTGGGGATCAGAAATGAAGACCCTAACTCTCACATCAAAGGCCTAGGAAAAGGAAAGTCTTGTTCATCTTTGAGCATAAAAAATATTTTTTTAGTATCTATTGTCATATACAATATGTTCACCTTTCAACAAAAAAAATTATACAGCATACAAAAAGGCAAGAAAAAGCATAGCCTGGAAAGATAAAGCAATCATCAGAACCAGAATAAAACATATCAGACAGGGAGTTTTAAGTTACTGTGATTAAGTAACTTATTTAAGACTCCAATGGGAAAAGCAAACAAAATGCACAGATAGAAAATTTTAGTAAAGAGAAAGAAATGGTAAGAAAATCAAATGAAATGCTAGAAATCAAAAACTTAGCAATATATATGAAGACTATCTTTGCAGGCTTATCAGTAGACTTGACATAGTCGAGGAAAGAATCAGTGAGGTTGAATATACATCAATAAAATTTACCCAAACTGAAACAGAAGGAGAAAAAAGATTGGGAAAAAAAAAAATAGAACACAATACCAAAGAGCTGTGGGACAATACCAGAAAGTCCAACGTATACATAATTTAGAATCTCAGAGAGAATGGTTAGAAAAAATATTCAAGAGATAATGGCTGAGAATTTTCTAAATTAGTGGCAAATACCAGACCTAAGATTCAAGAAGCATAGAGAACTCCAAGAAAAATTTAAAACTAAAACAAAACAAATAAAATAACCAAACAAAACCACTAAGACATACCAAAGATAAAATCGTTAAGGAAGCCAAAGGAAAAAAATATATGACCTATAGAGGAATAAGTATAACAATTATAGCAGACTTCTTACAAGAAACTGTAAAATAGAATGATATCTTCAATGTGTTGAGAGGGGAAAAAATGTCAATCCAGAATTCTATATCCAGAAAAAAATGTCCTTAAGTATAGAAACAATAAACACTTTCTCAGACAAACAAAAAAAATGTAAGGACCTACCTTCAAGCAGCACACCCACCTTATAAGAAATGTTAAAAGACCTTCTTCAGGGTAGGAAAAAAATGACATATGTTAGAATATTAGATCTGTACCAAGAGATGAAGAGTATTAGAAATGGAATAAATGAAGGGCTTGTAAGATCATTTTTGTCTCATTTCAATTGCTCTAAAAAATAACTGGCCATTTAAAGCAACAACATAACAATGAATTGTGTGTTTATAGCATGTGTAAAATACATGAGAACAATGGCACCTGAGAGGGAGAGAAAAATTGAGAATATATTGGTACAAAAGTTTTCAAACTACATGTGTAATAGGATATTATTACTTCAAGGTACATTCAGATTTTTAAAAATTTTATTGTAAACACTAGGGCAACCATTAAAAAGGTGTTTAAATGTTGAATTAAACCCAGAGAAGGCAGAGAAGGTAAAAAGAAAGAAATAACAAGTGAAACAAACAAAAAGCAGCTAGTAAAATGGCAGATTTTAATCCAATCATATCAATAATCTTTAATGTGAACAGTCTAAACACACAAGTTAAAAAGACATAAATTGGGGTACCTGGGTGACTCAGTTGGTTAAGTGTTCAACTTTTGATTTTGGCTAGGTCATGAACTCACAGTTCATGGGATCAAGGCTGCATCAGATTCCACGCTGCTTGGAAATCTCTCTCTTGTCACTCTCTGCCCCTCCCCCTGCTCACACATACTCTCTCACTCTCAAAGTAAATAAATATTTTTTTAAAAAAACAAAAATGATCAAAATTGACTAAAAAAACCCCCAAGATTCAAATTTATTCAGTCTATGAGAGACCCACTTTATTTTTTTTTTTTAATTTTTTTTTCAACGTTTATTTATTTTTGGGACAGAGAGAGACAGAGCATGAACGGGGGAGGGGCAGAGAGAGAGGGAGATACAGAATCGGAAACAGGCTCCAGGTTCCGAGCCATCAGCCCAGAGCCTGACGCGGGGCTCGAACTCACAGACGGCGAGATCGTGACCTGGCTGAAGTCGGACGCTTAACCGACTGCGCCACCCAGGCGCCCCAAGAGACCCACTTTAAATAAAAAGTCATATGTAGATTAAAAATAAAAGGATGGAGACAGATATATCAGGCAAACATTAACAAAGTATTTATATTAATTTTGAACAAAGTAGATGTCACAACAGGGGCTATTATCAGAGATAAAGAGGATGTTACATTATGAAGAAGAAGTCAATTTTCCAAGAAAATATAATAATTGTAAAATGTGTATGTACCCAACAACAAGCTTCAAAACACATGTGGCAAAATGTGTAGACCTTAAAGGAGAAATAGACAAATCTACAATTTTAGATGGAGACTTTCAACCCATTCTCTCAAAAACTGATAGAAGTAGGTAGAAAATCAGCAGGGATATAGATGACCAGAATACCACCATCAACCAACTTGTCCCATTTGACATTTGTAGATAAGCAAAATACACATTCTTCTCAAGTGCAGAGAATATTCTCAGCCATAAAAAACCTTAGCAATTAAAAAGAATAGAAAATATATGAAGTATATTCTCAAATTATATGAAATTAATAATAATAGATAATAATATCAATAATAGCAAGATATCTAGTAAATGCCCAAATATTTGGAAATTAAGCAACACTTGTCTAAATAATGCACAGGTCAAAAAGTAAAAGAAAAGAAAAATACAACATACCAAAAATTTGTAGGATGCAGTTAAAGCATCTTTAGAAGGAAATTTATAGCATTTAAATGCTCATATTAGAAAAGAACAATAGAAAGATCAGAATTCAGTAACCTATTCTTCCACCCTAAGACATTAAAGGGGATCAAATTAAGTTGAAAGCAAGCAGATGAAAAAAAGTAATAAGGAAATAATACAGAGCAGAAATCAATGACATTGAAAACAGAAAACCAAAAGCTGATTGTTTGATAAAGTCATAAAATTAATAAGTCTCTGTTCTAGCTGCCTCCCCCAAAGAGAAAGACACAATTTACCAATATCAGGAATGAACTGATCCTATAGGCCTTAAAGTATAATAAGGAAATACTACAAACAAGTCCATATTCATAAATTCATCAGCTTAGATAACATGGACCAATTCCTTATAAAGCCCAAACCATTAAGACTCACTCAAGAATAAGTGCTTAACCTGAATAGTTTTATATCTATTAAAGAAATTGAATTTCTAGTTTAAAAACTTCCAAAAAGAAGGGCACCTGGGTAGCTCAATCAGTTGAGAGACCAACTCTTGATTTAGCTCAGCTCATGATCCCAGGGTCATGAGATCGAGCCCTGCAGGCATCAGGCTCCATGTTGGGCATGGAGTCTTCTTGGGATTCTCTCTCTCCCTCTGCCCCCTCCTCCACTTGTGCTCACTCACTCTCACTCTCTCTCCCTCAAATTAAAAAAATTTTAAAACTTAAAAAAAAAAAAAACAACTTCCAAAAAGAAAACCCAAGTGATTTCACGAGTGAATTCCACAAAACATGTAAGGAAGAAACGATGTCAATTATACACAACAGCTACCAGAATACAGAAAGGAGGGGAATATTTCCCAGCTCATTCTATGAAATCAGCATTACCCTAAGACTCAAACTAAATTGTATATTGCAAGAAAAGAAAACTATAAACCAAGATATGTCATAAACATAAAGTCAAAAATTCTCAGGAAAATATTAGCAAACTGAATCTAGCAATATATAAAAAGGATAATACATGAATTGGGACTTATCCCAGATCCTAGGAATACAAGAATTACAAGAATACAAGAAGGATGGTTCAAATTTAAAAATCAATCAATATAATTCACCATGGCAACAGCCATATCTACCTACCTACCTATGTACCTACGTACCTACCTACCTACCTATCTATCTCAATAGGAGCAAAACCAAAATTTAACATCCTTTCTTGATAAAACTCTCAGAAAATTAAGAATAGAAAGGAACTTCCTTAAACTTTATATAGGGAATCTATGAAAAACCTTCCACTAACACCATATGTAAAGGTAAGATACTGAATGCTTCTTCCCATAGTTTAAGAATAAGGCAAGGATGTTCATTCTCACTATACCTATTCAACATCATACTGGAAGTCACAGCCAGTGAAATAAGCTAAGAAAAATATCTTAAAAGCATACAGATTTGAAAGGAAAAAGATGATTGCCTTTATTTGAAGACAACAAGGCTGTCAATGTAGATAATTACAAAGATATACAAAAACATTCCTGAAACTAGTATGTAAGTTTTAAAAGACCAATATAGAAACCATATTCTTATCTTTTGACACGATAATTGGAATGTGATATTAAAAAACAATACCATTTACATTACTTACACCAAAAAAAGGTGAAGTACTTAGGTATAAGCTTCATGAAAGATGTGGAAATGATGCTGAAAACTATACTGATAAAATACATTAAAGAAAATATTCATATATTGAGAAATAAAATGTGTTCAGGGTTTGGAAGCATCAATATTATTAAGATGTCATTTCTCCCCAGGTTGATCTTATAGATTTAACGCAATCTCAATCAAAATCACAGTAAGCTTTTTAAAGATAATGACAAGCCAATTCTGCAATTTATATGGAGAGGCAAAGGACTCAGAATAGCCAAAAGAATACTGAAAACAAAAAAAAGTTGGATGACTCACACTATAGGATTTTAAGACTTACTATAAAGCTATAATAATCAAGACAGTGTTGTATTAGCTAACAGATAATGTGCATAAAGCAATGGAACAGAATAGAGAATTCATATATGGACCCACAGAAACACAGCCAACTGATTTTGCACAAAGGTGCCAGGACAGAGCAATGGGCATAGTAGTATTTTCAAAAATGGATACTGAAACAATTGGACATGCATATGCAAAAATAAAACAAAGCAAAAAACCTTTGTATATATTCCACACCTTGGAGAAAATTTAACTAAAGATAGATTGTAAACTTGACTATAAAATGTAAAACCGTAAAATGTCCAAAAGAAAACACAGCAGAAAGTTTTAATGACATGGGGTTTGGCAATGAGTTTTATTTATTTATTTATTTATTTATTTATTTATTTATTTTCAACGTTTATTTATTTTGGGGACAGAGAGAGACAGAGCATGAACGGGGGAGGGGCAGAGAGAGAGGGAGACACAGAATCGGAAACAGGCTCCAGGCTCTGAGCCATCAGCCCAGAGCCCGACGCGGGGCTCGAACTCACGGACCGCGAGATCGTGACCTGGCTGAAGTCAGACGCTTAACCGACTGCGCCACCCAGGCGCCCCTGGCAATGAGTTTTTAGATACAATGCTAAAAGAAAACAAAATTGATGAATTGGACTTTATTAAAACTCAAATCTTTGCTCTGCCAAAGATATACTTAAGAAAATGAAAAGACAAGGCACAGTCTGGGAAAAAATATTTACGAATCACATATCTGAGAAAAACTTGTATCCAGAATTGATAACATCTTAAAACTCAACAATAACAAAAGAAACAACCCATTTTTTTAAATGGGCAAAAGATGTGAACAGTTATTTCACTAAGAAGATATTAATGGCAAATAAGTATTGAAAGACGCTCAACATCATTTGTTACCAAGGAAATGTAAATGAAAACCATGATGTGATAGCACTATATACTTATTATAACTGCTAAGTTAAAAAAAAAAAAAAGAAAACAAAAAACCTGCCAGTACCAAATTCTGGTAAGAAGGCAGAATAATCGGAATTCTCCTTCACTGTAGTTGAGGGTAGACAATAGTACAACCATATTGGAAGACAATTTGGTCATCTTATAAAGTATATGCTCACATGACCCAGACATCCCACTTGTGGGCATTTCAACCCCAAATGAATTGAAACACACATGAATGTTTATCACAAATTTTACTGGAAGTCATCCCAAACTGGAAACAACCAAGATAAACTTCAGTAGGGTAATGGGTAAATTAACTTGAGATCCATACAATGGACTACTACTCAGCAAAAGAAAGAAAAAAGGAAAAGAAAAAAAAAAAAAAAAAGAATGGGCCATTGATCCACACACAATAACCTAGATAAGTCTTAAATGCATTCTGTAAGTGAAAGAAATCAGACCCCAAAGGCCACATGTGGTATGATTACACCTTTATAAAATTTTGGAAAAGGCACATCTGTGGGGATAGACAATGGGTCACTGGTTGCCAGGGGTTGGGGGAATGGGGAAAGGTTTTCTACAATGTGGCCACATCAGGGAGCTTTTAGGGCAGTGGAATGCTCTATGTGGCACCAGGGTGGTAGAGATACATGAATCTATGCATTTGTCAAGTCCCATAAAACTGCACTACAAAGAATGAATTTTACTGTATGCACATTGAAAAAAAATTGACCAAGATGTCAAGGAGATCCCAATAGGAAATACGGAAAATAAATATTTGCTGAGTAGCAACTTTTAAAGAGTGTCAAAGAGTAGAAAAAACAAATAGCAATAAATGTAGTGTAGAGACTTCAAAACAGTTGGTGTATAAACTTTTCACTCTTCTCTGCTATGATGAATGCTGTGTTAATGTAAGCTCCTGAAGAGCAAGGCCTGGGTTTGTCTCCCTCTGTAGGCCTAAGGGTTGCAGTACACTGTTTCTCAAAGGAAGAATATTCAGACCACCCTTTTTGAAAGAAAAATTTCTCATAGGTTGTCAGCTTATAATGTTGACATCTTTTATCCTCTTGTTTTAAGAATATGTATAAATATAAAATATATAATTTTTATGCTTACAATTCTTATGCAGCTATGAAATGGTAACAGCAAACTATAACCCCAGTTAAGCTCAATCTAATAACAACATTAAGGGGCGCCTGGGTGGCTCAGTTGGTTGGGCGTCCTACTTCGGCTCAGGTCATGATCTCGCCATCCGTGAGTTTGAGCCCCGCGTCCGGCTCTGTGCTGACAGATCAGAGCCTGGAGCCTATTTCAGATTCCGTGTCTCCCTCTCTCTCTGACCCTCCCCCATTCATGCTCTGTCTCTCTCTGTCTCAAAAATAAATAAACGTTAATAACAACATTAAATTGGTGAAACCAAATCACTGCTCACAATGTGGTTGGGTCTTTTGAGGTGCGCAGGCTGCACTGTTGTTGAGACTATTCAATGTTCCACCTACTATTTTCTCCTCAATTACACAAACCTCCTTTTTTATAACATAGCTTAATGTCATGTAAGATGGCTTGAAGAGATTGGGAATCACTTCCCATGGTAACAACCATTATTTTTTTTTTTTTTATTTTTTTTTTCAACGTTTATTTATTTTTGGGACAGAGAGAGACAGAGCATGAACGGGGGAGGGGCAGAGAGAGAGGGAGACACAGAATTGGAAACAGGCTCCAGGCTCTGAGCCATCAGCCCAGAGCCCGACGCGGGGCTCGAACTCACAGACTGCGAGATCGTGACCTGGCTGAAGTCGGACGCTTAACCGACTGCGCCACCCAGGCACCCCTCAACCATTATAATTACTACTAGACCCTGTTACAATCATTCTATTCCCACCTGTACCTAGTCTGTGCTAAATAAAATTTCATGTAAGTTGAACTTGATCCTTGTCCTCTGAGGAGACTGAGTGTGAAAATAACACAGTGATGCAGATGGACATAATCTGTCTATGTTTGAGGAGAAAAGAATCTATTGGCAATTATGAGGGAAGACTCAGCTATCTTTGTCCCGACGCTTTGTCTGCTTTAGAAGATTCTGACAGGAGGAAGATGCCAACACCACCTTCAGGTGGGATTTCAAAATTTTGCACCATTATACTGATCTATTTTGAACTATTTGGAATTGCCTAAGGTTACAATAAGGCTTTTTACTGTGCTTTCAAGACTGAAAAAAAAAACCCTTATAGATGGTGATAATAACATAACTTGTCAATTTAAATAGAAATCTATAAAAAGCGGCGCCCTGGTGGCTCAGTTGGTTAAACATCCAACTCTTGATTTAGGCTCAGGTCATGGCCTCACGGTTCCTGAGTTTGAGCCCCACATTGGGCTCCACACTGACAGTGCAGAGCCTGCTTGGGATTCTCTCTCTCTCTCTCTCTCTCTCTCTCTCTCTTTCTCTCTCTCTCTCTCTTTCTCTCTCCCTTTCTGTCCCTCACCCACTTGCATGTGGGTGTGTGTGCTTTTTTCTCTCTCTCAAAACAAATAAACTTAAAAAAAAGAAGCCTAAAAAAATATTGTTTGACACCTGGTTCTGGTGATAATCTGTGATTTGGAGAAATTCATGTCATAACAATGGATAGTCAAGTGTGCACTGGAGTAATTTTTGATATATTTCATATGAAAGTAAAACATACTTTCGAATTTTTACAATGCTGCTGCCAGCTTTTGCTCAAGTCTGTAAGATAGCAAGTTGGGGGCTGCACTATGGCCGTGTGAGAGAAAGACGATGACTGCGTATTTTTCTGTAGTGCTCAGTGTGACTCCTGGTTCGACAACTCAACAGACAAGACAGTCAAAGACTTCCCTGCTCCCTTCATTCGCTGCATGTGCCTCCAATACCACACTTGAGAAACAGCCACAAGGAAATGGATACACGTGTGGATGATGGAACCAAGTCCTGGCAGCCACACTTACCAGCTATATTGTCCTTGGGAAAAACACCAGCCTCTCTGTGCTTTCATCACCTCATCAGTAAAGTAATGTAAGAGTGACGAGGTTCAGATGAGGAGATGTAGGTAATGTCCTGAGAGAAAAGCTCGACGCCAGGACATACTCTATAAATGTAGCTATTATCATTGTCATACTTAACACATTGGGTTGGAATCACCCATTTCCTCTTTTTGCTTTAAACTCAATGGTTCCATGAGGTCTTGGAGGGCAGGGACCACAATATCTTCCTCTCTGTATCAACAGCTTTGGTCACACAATACTCCATCCAGGTATCTGAACTGAAGAGGGGGAATAGAATTGGAAACAAGGAGATTGCGACCAAGCAAAGAGACAAAATGAGTAACTTTCGCTTTGGAGTGGAAGATAGTAATACCTGTGTGACACTTCAGGGTCAGCCTCTGTCCCCAACATATTTTCATCTCAATGCATTTAACAAATGATTCCCCGCAGTGCCTTCGGGTGGCCTATTGACAGTGATTCCACACCTACAGTTTGTTTTCTCTGCTGTAAAATAGACCTGAATGCTAATAAGTGAATCAATTTTTAAAAAGCCATATCCTAAGATGTTGGAAATATTTTGGTCTGGGTGTTGGATATGTATTATATATCTATAATCTTACAATTTGCACCTTATATATATGTACACATACAGATATATGTTTATGTGTGTTACATATATATAATACGTTAAAACAAAATTTTAAAAAGGCCTTTGCCCATCAATTGCAATTCCACCTGACACATGTCTATAGATCACCACTGCTACCCTGAATATCCTTTCCTTGGTACTTCCCGACCTACTGATCTCAAAGGCATCCTGTGTATACACAGCATATAAAAATGGGAAATCTCCTGTTACTCACTCTGAATGGGCAAGCCCTCTAGGCTTCAAAACACTGAGGCTTTTTGTTAAAGAGCACCCAAAATTAATGTTCATGTAATCTATCCACCAGAGGGAGCCAACACAGCCAGAAAAATAATATACTGACCTTAGCAAAACCACCAATCAAGTGTTTCAGACAAGGACTGCAGAGTTCCAACACCTGCAAGTCTCAATTTCTTAGTTCCTAGGAAGGCATGTGAAATTTTACTGAAGTCATATTTCATTGATGGTTTTATTTTTCTCCTCAAAAGTAGACATTTAATAATAAGAGGCAACTGACTTTGGAGACATTAACACTAATAAATGCCTACTAAGAATAAGGATGTGAGTATCAAGATAGCTCATCTTTGAAAAACACTTTACAATTTATGAAGGATTTTCAGGTGAAGAAGTGAGTTTTAGCAATTTTTCTTCTTAATACAGGAATTTAATTTCTAAATGCAGTTGTGCCTGTTGGAGATGAAAAAGCAGTTTCCATTGCCTTGATGTAGGGTTACCATTAGCATATATGCAAATTAGAAAAAGGCATGCCTGTGAGGTCTAGGGCCTGGTTCTACCAACAGAGCATGGGATGGATTTCAGGCCCCACATACCCTACCAAACAGCTCTGTACTGAAACAAGTACACAAGCATATTTGCAGTCCCAAAATCTGGGCAGTGGTCCCCCAGGGGATGCTTTGATAAGGACCATTCATTGATAAGGACTATAATATTTTCTTAATATCATGTAAAATGCAGTTCTAAGGCAACTGGGCACCTGCCTCCTTTCAATCAGAATGCTGACCTTGAGTTCTTCCTGTAGAGAAGTTCTGGATCCGCTACTGAAGCACAGAAATGAACATTTCCATCCTGTTCTTCTCTGCCTTCAATCCACCCTGCTGGGAAGATCTTGCTCGTATTTTCCAAATTGCCTTTTTCTTTATAATTTCCATTTCTTGATCATTCCTCATCTCCTTATTTTTGTAGCCACGACTTTTTCTCATTGGTTGAAAATTTTTGTAGGAGGAAACTGAAACCAGGCATTCACTTGAACATCTAACATATGATCATTTCTCAGTCCTTACCTTATTTGACCTGACAACACCTCTTAACTCTGTTGATCACTCTGTTCTTAGAAAACAGTTTCTTCAGGGGCACCTGGGTGGCTCAGTCAGTTGAGCATCTGACTTTGGCTCAGGTCATGATCTCACAGTTTGTGGGTTTGAGTCCTGCATCGGGCTCTATGCTGACAGCTTGCTCAGAGCCTGGAGCCTGCTTTGGATTCTGTGTCTCCTTATCTCTTTGCCCCTCTCCCACTCGTGCTCTGTCTCTGTCTCTCAAAAATAAATAAATGTAAAAAAAATTAAAAAAACAAAACAAAACACTTTCTTCATTTGGCTTCCAGGACACAGCTTTTTGGATTCTCCTTCTTACATGCTCACTGCTCTTTCTCAGCCCTGGCACTGATTCTTCTCATATTCCTGATTTCTAAGGGTTGACATGCATGAACCATTCTCTCCTCTGCTCTGTCTACACCATTGCCTGAGAGATCTCAGATCACCTATGGCTTTATATACCATCTATCATGAAAAATTCGCAAGTGTAATTCTCCCCCAGCCTTTACCGTGAACTCCAGACACATATTCCTACTCAACATCTCTATTTAGATGTTTAAAGGCATCTCAAATTGACTGCCCCAAAGAAAACGCTTAAATTCCCCGCCCCCCATGTGTTCCTCTCACAGTCTTTCTCCCTTTCTCCCCAAAATGGTATCTTCTTTTTTGGTTGCTTATGCCAAAAACCTTGGAGTGATCCTTGGCTCATGCCTTTCTCTCACTCCCCACATCAGCAAATGCTATTGGTTTCAAGTTTGAAATTTGCCGAGTTGGACTATTTCATTACAACCTCCACAGCTACTGCTGAAGTCTAAATCAGCACCACCTCTTGGACTGGATTATTGGAATAGTCTTCTAATTCACTTCCCTGATTCTGCCTTTCCTCCCCTCTCCACTCTCCAACCAGAGCCAACATTCTTTACTACAGTCAGAGTGATTCTAAGTGAACTTAAGTGAGATCACGTCTCTCCTCTGCATAATGTGTCCCACCTCACAGAGTGAAACTCAAGAAACTTGGAGACTCTACATGGCCAATGAACCTTGGGTCAGTGATCCCAAGGTTCTACATGGACAGCCCCCTGCTGTATTTCTGGATATTGCTCAAGCCTCACTGTCCTTTGTGCACCTTCTTTGAACATGTCAAACCTGCTCCCACCTCTAGATCTTTGTACTTGCTGCTCTGTCTGTCTGTCAGGATTGCTCTTCCTTCAGAGTCCTTATCCTTGCTCCCTCAACTCCATTAGTGTCTGCTCAAATGTCATCATAACAGATAGGTCTTCCCTGACACATTATATTAAATAACACCACCTTCCCATCACTCTCTATCTCCCTTACCCTGCATTATTTTCTTTCCTAGCACATTCTAACACTTCTCTCCATTGTATGGATGTGTATTTGTGTATTTGCATATACATGTAGTATATATATTTGTATATGTGTATGTATATGTATGTGTGTGTGTGTTTGATCATTGTCTTTCTCCCTATCAAGAATGTAAGCTCTATGATAGAAAGTATTTTGTTTCATTCATTGTTCTATTTCCCAGTGCCTAGGAAAATGGCTAGCACATAGCAGATGTTCAATAAATATTTTTTGAATGAATGTAGAATAAATCCAGACATTTTATATACTAAAAGTTATATACAATATATGAAATAAAATGTGTTAAAATTTGCCTTAAATTTTCCTGTGTTGCCCAAGCAGGATTGGGCATCTTGAAAGGCATTTAAAGAGACACAGTATTTACCCTTGAAGCCAATGAAGCCACATAATGTTTGCTGGTGGAGTGAAATGTTCCATCTTTATGCTCCATGACTCTCTAAAGGTAATTGGGCAAAACAAGAGCTACTCACTAACATTACTTAACCCTTTTTGGCCTTGTGTTGAATCACAAAGCATTACATATATTACATGTTTATTTCTTTTTACCAATTGCTATCAAATTCTATTACTAAACAGGATTTGCATACATGTTATATGCTCACCTAAATGAATGTATTATGAATGTCATGATATGTTATTGCAGATGCTGAAGAATACAGGCTGATGTCTTATGAGGGAATATCCATCAGTGAAGTCACAAATTGTTTCTATTTATCACTCAATTACCAAAGCTAATTGTTTATGTAAAAACTCCTCGATGTGAGTTGTTAGCATATTAAAGTATATTTAATGAAGTTGAGTATATGACCTAAATGACATATAGTTTAAATATACTTGTGATAAACAAAACATAAATTCATTTATAACAGGGTATAATTAATGAAAATTTTTTACTTAAAAAAATCCCCACACTATACTTTAAAAAAATGGGGCACCTAGGTGGCTTAGTCGAGTAAGCATCTGACTCGATCTCAGCTCAGGTCTTGATCCCAGGGTCATGATTTCAAGCCCCATAATGGGCCCCATGCTAGGTGTGGAACCTACTTAAAAAAAACAAACACCCACACTCAAAGCTAACCTGGTTTATAGTAACCTAAAGAAGAACACAAATCTAAAATTTCCTAATATTTCCTTTCTTACATATTTTAGTATTTGATCTTTATCTTTGAAATGAACATGTAGAGATAAAAATACAATATGAATCAGATAGAATGAATCAGATGTTTAAAGGCTTATGTAAAATAGAGGCCACATAACAGAGTGGTTGGAGTGTGGGCTTTGGACCTGGACTGCCTGGGTATGAATCCTGGCTCTGCTACTTCCTGGCTGTGGGTCTTGGGCAAACTATCTTGTCCATGTGATTCTGCTTCCTTATAGGGTTGTTGTGAGGAATAGTGAGATGGTTACTGGTAAAACAGACTATCACTGAGTATAATCACTCAATAAACACTAGCTATTGTCAGCTCTATATAATGAAAGTAAAGTTCTGCCATCATATCCCCCTTTGTAGCTAATAGGTTGAATTAATCCAATTTGCACTAATTTGTCAAAAATATCCAAATAGTCTCATCTGAAATTACTCCTAAAGAAAGAGAACCTTTTATACAGCAGAGGAATGCTTAGCACCTTCTTTAAAGATGCCAGTTTCTCTCCAGGAATCTACTGATTACATGCACTTCAGATGGCATAATTGGTACTCAGAGCCCTTAGAGATGTTTCCTGGGTTATTGCTTTTAAAAAGCTCTGTGAAAGCCAATAGTAAATACTAGCTTCCAATGTGTTTCACTCTTGATATTGATATTTTGAGATCATGACAAAGGCAGTGAGAATCCTGATTAGTTTATGAATTCTCTTCATTTTACACTTTCTTCAGCTCTGCTATCCCCAGCCAGCACCAGTACCCACTAATGTGCGTACACACACACACACACACACACACACACACACACACACACACCTCACAGTCCCCACTTAAAAGTTGAGACGATGATTTGTTATGTATCCTTATTCACTTTAGTGCTTGTGCTTTTGAATCCTCTTTTATGGTGGACTGTATTATAATAAAGATTGGTGTCCTTATCTTAACCTTTCTCACCGTATTAATTCTGTGAGATGTGGTAGATATGACACAAGGTCTATTCTAGCCCTATTAATTCTATGACAAATTGTAGACTACTCTTACATTGAATTTGAAACTGTAAATAAAGTATGTTATGATTTAGGGTACTTAACTCAATTCTTTCATTCACATTATGGAGGGACAGGCAAACCCTGCATAATTTTTTTTCCTAATCTTTCTTAATCTTTATTTTTTAAGTTGAGGTGAAATTCACATAATAAGCAATTAACCGTTATAAAGTATACAATTCAGTAGCATTTAGTATATTCCCAATGTGGTTCAATCACCACCCGTCTCTAGTTTCAAACTTTTCATTATCCCAGAAAAATACCCCATACTCATTAAATAATCTCTCCACATTCTCTCCTTCCCCCCATCCCCTGTTTTCTGCCTCTATGGACTTTCCCATTCTGGATATATCATATAAAAGTGATCATACAATATATGTGACTCTTTGTGTCTAGTTTCTTT
This sequence comes from Herpailurus yagouaroundi, assembly GCF_014898765.1. Classification (NCBI taxonomy): domain Eukaryota; kingdom Metazoa; phylum Chordata; class Mammalia; order Carnivora; family Felidae; genus Herpailurus; species Herpailurus yagouaroundi. The sequence goes on along the minus strand of NW_024412376.1, from coordinate 48,182,680 downwards.
CACTTAACATGTTTTCAAAATTCATTTAAGTTGTAGCCTACATCAGCACTTTGGTATTGCTTATTGATTTACAATATCTCATCATATTTGTATATCACAATATGTTTATCATTCATCCACTGATGGGCATTTGGATTGCTTCCACCTTTTGCTTCTGTGAATAATGAATGCTGCTACAAACATTCATCTACAAGTTTCTATGTGAACATATGCTTTCATTACTTTTGGATATATACTCTAGGAGTGGAATTTCTGAGTTTCATATGATAACTCTATGTTTAATTTTTTGAGGAACTACCAAAATATTTTCTGCAATGGCTGCATCATTGTACATTCCCATCAGCCATGGATGGGATTATTTCTCCATGTCCTTGCCATTATGTTCCACTTTTGTTATTTTTTTTATTAATGCCATCCTAGTAGGTATGAGACTGTATCTCATTGTGGTTTTGATTTGCATTTTCATAATGACCATAATATTTAACATCTTTTCATGTATTTATTTGCCACTTACATATCTTCTTTGGAGAAATATCTGTTCATGTTCTTTGGCCATTTTTTAAATTGGGTTGTATTTTTGTTGTTGAACTGTAAGAGTTATTTATATATTCTGGAAATTAAAGTTTTATCAAATATGTGATTTGCAAGTATTTTATCCCATCTGTAGATAGCCTTTTCACATTCTTGATAATGTCCTTTGATGTACACACTTTCGACATTTTCATGAAGTCCAAGTTATTTTTTCTTTTGTTGCTCATGTTTTTGGTGTCAAATTTAGGAGTCCATTGGGGCAACTGGGTGGCTCAGTTGATTAAGTGTCTGACTTTGGGTTAAGGCATGATCTCATGGTTCACGAGTTCGAGCCCCACATCGAGCTCTGTGCTGACAGCTCAGAGCTTGGAGCCTGCTTCAGGTTCTGTGTCTCCCCCTCTCTCTGCTCCTCCCCTGCTCACACTCTATCTCTCAAAAAATAATAAATTTTTTAAATGTTAAAAAATTAATTAAAAATTTAGGAGTCCATTGCCAAATTCATGTCAATCCTCAAATTCATATGGAACTTCAAAGGACCCCAAATAATCAAAGTATTATTTAAAAGGAAAAACAAAGTTGGAGTACTCATACTTCCTGATTTCAAAGCTTGCCACAAAACTATAGTAATCAAAGCAGTGTGGTGCTGACATAAGGACAGACATATAGTCCATGTAATAGAACTGAGATTCCAAAACTAAACCCCAACATCTAGACCAATTGATTTTTTTTTAAATTTTTTTTTTCAACGTTTATTTATTTTTGGGACAGAGAGAGACAGAGCATGAACGGGGGAGGGGCAGAGAGAGAGGGAGACACAGAATCGGAAACAGGCTCCAGGCTCTGAGCCATCAGCCCAGAGCCCGACGCAGGGCTCGAACTCACGGACCGCGAGATCGTGACCTGGCTGAAGTCGGACGCTTAACCGACTGCGCCACCCAGGCGCCCCTAGACCAATTGATTTTTGACAAGGATGCCAAGACCATTTAATGAGGGAAAAAATATTCTCTTCAACAAATGGTGTTAGAACAGCTAAATATCCAAATGCAAAGAAATGAAGCTGCACCCCTACCCTACTCCACATGCAAAAATTAACTCAAAATGAATCAGTGACTTAAATATGGAAGCTAAAACAATAAAACTATTAGGAGAAAAAAAGGGGAAAATATTCACCATGGATTATTTCAATCCACGGATAATTCTCTACTCCAGGTAAAAGTGAACATCTCCATTATAACTTTTGCCCAAAGACTATGGAGACAGTAGTAATGCTGACTGACTTGAGTTTTCTCTCTTTTCATTCCCCCATCCATTAGGATTGATACTTCATCATAAATGTCCTTTTTTAAGATAATCGGAAAGGCAAAGAATCGTGCACTTAGGCTAATTCTGGCAAAAAGTACCACTGGCCATGAGTAATAAAAATAAAACCCCCATACACAATTAAACCAAACATACCCTTTGGTTTCTAAATTCTTTTGCCACATTGATTACTTCTCTTTCATCCCCTCCCTTATCCAATAATTTTATCAGGAGTAGTTAACACAGTGGTTAAGAGCACAGACCCTACACCCACAGGGTTTCCATTCCCAGCTTTACCACACATTTCACTGCTTGTCTTTTATTTAATATCTTCCCATGCCTCAGCTCCCTCATCTTTTAAATGGGAATCGTATTAGCATCTACCTCATGGTTGTTGCCTAGCACAGGGTATTACTTAAGTGTGTGCTATTATTTCTAGGACTGACAGAGGAAGGATCAGGCAAGAGAGGTATTTCTATGCTTCCTAAAGTACTGGTCCATGATTATATACAGAGTTGCTAGAAAAAGCAGCTCATATGGTGGTCATGAACGTGTGCCTTGTAGACCTTCAAGTACAGGGAGTGTAACTGACTAAGGCCCCAGCTGCTGTGCTCTGAAATCCATCACCACGTTTGCACAGAGGCCTCACTTCCCACCAGCTGCTCCCACCCAGTAGCCAAGAGTTGCAGGAATGCCAAAGGAGGCCATTCCTGGGAGGCACAGGACTGCTCTTATGGTCAGCTTTGGCCAGAGTACTCTTTGACAACCCTGTTGAAACTTCCTTAGAGTCAAAGATAAACTAGACCTTCCCTCCTGCTTTGTCCTCACTGGGTTGGTCTTGCATCACAGTCTGATGGATCTCCTGGTCTTTTCTTTGCTCCCTCCCTATTTTTTCTCACCTTTTTAATCTCATCTAAGAGTCCAATTCTTAAAGGACTTGGACTAACACAGTCTGACATTCAAAACACTCTTAGATATGACCTTAACCTATATTCTACCTTATCTCCTACTTCTTAGCTATGAATGTCTTCCACTCTGGGTCCCTCTATGTGCCTACTGCTTTCCCATCTCTGGGCCTTTGTACATGCTCCTTCACTGAGAAAGCATTTTTGCCTACTAGACCCCAGTTGTCATTGATCATGCATCTCAAATGTCACTTTCTCTAAGCCTTTCTAAGATCTGCCAACCAGACACACTCTTCCCTTTCTCTAAACCTCCAGAACTCTTGCCTTTGAGCTGTTTTATAAGCTTATTGACAGCAATAACCATCTGTTACTTTGAACCCTCCAAAGTCCCCAGCGTGTACAAAATAGGCACTCAATATTTGTAGACTGTAATTAGAAAATTGGGGAGGAATTCTATTCTAGTGAATTTAATTTTTAACATTCAGGATTTCTAGCAGTTTATATCCATTTTGCTTGATATAGCAACAATGAACTCAGGTGGATAAAAAAAAATCCTATGTATCAAAGCACTTAAGGCAGAACATATTATGTAGCAACTCAATTTTGATATCTGCTTAAAATTCTTCATTAAATTTGGTTGATTTTTTTTTCCTCTGAAAGTGATAATGAGAAACTCTAAAATAGTTTTGGGCTTGTCTATGTATCTGACAATATAGGTGACCAAGAAAAATAGTTGTAAAAACATGCTTCCTCCTCAGGGGCACTGGGGTGGCTCAGTTGGTTAAGCATCTGACTTCAGCTCAGGTCATGATCTCACAGTTCATGGGTTCGAACCCCATGTCAGGCCCTGTGCTGACAGCTCAGAGCCTGAAGCCTGCTTCAGATTCTATGTCTCCCTCTCTCTGTCCCTCCCCTGCTCATGCTCTGTCTCTCTCTCAAAAATAAATAAACATTAAGAGGAAAAAAAAAAAAAAGAATGCTTCCTCCTCTAACAAAGGGCCCTTGGCTTAAGGGCTGGCAAGGCCATCATGCTCTCCCTTGGGCTCCTCCAGAAATAGAGAAGGGAGATCTGTCATTTTAATAAACTTTCCTAGGGTGAGGTATAGACATAGTAATATGAGAGGGCACTGATGAGCTCACTATGTAGCAAATACTACTTCCTCACATATGTCTGATCATTTGTGGTCATTATTGTGGTTGACATTTACCAAGTGCATGGCATCCACTTTTAATCCTTAACAAAAGATTTATCATCATGTAGGACAGGAAATTGAGGCTCTGTGACCAAGTCATGCTGCTAGGTCACTAACCAAAATCCTTGACAAGTTTATTGTAGGTGTCCCAAAAATATGCCAATCACATAAAATTCAATTTCTTCTCCCAATTTCATTCCAGTGCTTTTTGGACAACGTTCGTAGACAATGCAGCTCAAGCAAACTGTCAATGGACTAAAGGCAAGGTTTGGCATTTAGCCAGGGTACAGCAGTAATGCCAGCTCAACAGCTTCAGGTAAAGGGTTATAGCTCTTTAACTTGGGTCTCTAACTATTTCCGGTTAGGAACACAACACCCAGGTAAGAACCTCTCAGGTGGAAAGCAGGAAGAAGGTGGCTAGTGCAAGGATCAGATAGTACCTGCTTGGACACTCATTTATTAATGATTTAACAAGGGTGATCACATGGGAGAACAGCCGTTTTTCCCTGCCCTCATTTATCTCACTAACAGGCCTGAGCAGTGAGCAGGATGGAGGGGTCCAGCAAAGAGGAAGAGGAGGATGGCACATTCACCAACATTTCCCTTACAGATGATATAGGTAAGGAAGAAAGCACTTGATGAATTCTGAAATATAAAATTCAGCAACTGTTCAGTGTTTAAAAAATATAACTTACTTTTATTTTAATGGTGAAACATGCTCATTATAGAAAACTTGGAAAATATAGTTACAAAATAAAATAAAAAACTTTTGTGTAAGAGCTATTTTTCTTTTCCTTTTAAATTAAGTGATTATTTAGAAAGTTTCTGTGGTTGTATTACATTTTCTTTTAAAATAAATCAACAAATAAAAATAAAAAATGTTTATTTCCTAAAAGCCCAGGAAATATAACCTCAATGTTGTTCATAGAACAACTTATGATATTATTACCATATTTTGTTCAATTATAGTCAGTTTCTTCCCTATTTTGTAAGACAATTTTATCATCTCTGAAAATTGAACTAGAATATACTGCAATTCACTTTAAGAATTATTTTGGAAAATGCCTTGTTTTTAAGCAAGGACAAAGTTTGGTGAATTCAACATGAGAGAAGGAAAAAGGGGAGGGTAGTGGTTCTAAAATGCTGACGGAAGGGATAACTATGGCTCATTCAACATTCCAGAGAAAACAGACAATGCTGAGTTGCACAATGTCAACTGGAAACACTTCAAACCCATAAGCACCCACGTCTTGTGGTGTGTGTGTGTGTGTGTGTGTGTGTGTGTGTGTTGTTGGCATTGTTTGTATCCAAGTTCCTTTAGCACAATCATAGTAAGAAGCCAGCAAGAGGGCAGTGAAGCAATGGGGGTTACTGATTTTGATTAACAGAGAGCAGACCATGAATATTTAACATCAATTGCTCTTTCATACAGCCACGCTTCTCCACTTTCTCCCTAAATGCTCAGATTCAAAAAGCCTCTTTTTAAAGTGCAGCCAGACAATTAGCACAAACCGCCAGCAAGCCAGCCAGAGCTAAGCTTCCCCTCCTGGCACTGCGTAAACATGCTGGGGGCTTTGGAAATCAAAGAGGAGCATTTTCAGCCTTTATGAGGAGAGGAAAGGTACAAGGTACAGGGTCTGTTGAAGAAATGGGACACCGCTGGCCTTAACATGCTCACACCAGGGTGTTTAGCAAATGACAGAGGTATAGAAGGCAGCCAAGGAAACAAAGACCAAGGGAAACCTGTTTCTTGGCTTCTAGAAGGCACTGTGAGTGAGGTGCTTATGCGTGGGGAGCTGTATATGCTGTGGGCGGGTACAGTTCATACAGAACTCTTGCTTGCTCTAAATTCACCCCCAACCCAGGATTCTTTTCTAGATTGTAGCGTGGGCTGGGCCTGAAAGGGCAACCATGGCTGTGGCTGGGAAATGAGACTTTATGAAACCGCTCTCTCTCATCCAGCCCTTGGCACCGCCTCGGCCCTGCCCTCCAGGTCTCATCTTCGGCCGCCCCCACACTGGAGTGCAGACAGAAGCAGAAGAGGGCGGAGGCAGGGGGGTTGACTTCAGATGTCCTGTCTGCTGTTGGCAATGGTTTTGAGAACGACTCCTTCGGAGTTGCTTTTGTTAACCGCATCTGAGCCCGTGGGCGTGAACCTTGAATAAACTGGGACTGGGTAAGCGGTACTCCTGGGTTGGTCCTGAGAGTGGTGGCAGCCGAGTGGGGGCGCCAGCGTCTCCTTGCTCCCACTCCTGACCTCCTCCTCCTTGGTTAGAGGAGGTGCAGAATCCTTGCACACAAAGGGCCTTAAGGGATGGGATGGTCCAGCATGATAACAGTGGGCTGAGGGACTGGTGCTAATGTGTGCTGTTTCACTATTTCAAGATGGCAAATGGAAATTGTTCATATATTTGCGACAAAAATGAACTGAAACACCATGGTTTTGGGTTTTTTTTTTTTTTTTTTTTACATAATTTTATCAATTTGATGTGGTAGCACTGGCTCGCTAAATGAGGTTCTAGGTCTTTGATTAAAAATAGGAAAACAAATTATTACGAAATAAATGCATCTTGTTTAGTAGACATCATTCAAATCGTGGAGTCTGTGCAAAAGTAGAGCATTAAAAGGGCATTGCTTATATCATACAAAGTTTAGTCCAGGGACACCTGACTGGCTAAGTCGTTGAGCACCCGACTTTAGCTCAGCTCATGATCTCACAGTATGTGAGTTAATGCCTGGCATTGGGTTTGCTGCTGTCGGCACAGGCCCCTCAGCAGATTCTCTGCCCCTCTCCCGCTCACACACACTCTCTCTTTCTCTCTCTCTGTCAAAAATAAATCTTTAACAAAAAGTTTCTCTCTCTCTGTCCCTTGTGAGATTCTCTCTCTCTCTCTTCCTCTCTCCTCTAACTCACTTGCACCCCCCCAAAAGAAAGTTTAGTCCAATTTCTCACTTTTCTTTTAATATATATTATAAAATTGTGTATTACTCAATGTAATATAGATTGCATATAATATATATACACAAGTACAAATACACATATAAATACAGAGGAAGTCCAGAAAGGTTAGGTGACTTGCCCGAGGTACACACTGGCTAGCCACATGTGGTATCTGAAGCTGCTAGATAATGGAGGTTCTCATACAAGGACTTTGAACACACAGTCAGGCCCCTTGTACTCTATGCTGATTCCCAGTGTGGCTGCTTTAGATCCAGTCACTGTCTCTTTTCACCACCTCAACCCCTCTACATTGTTTCTTTTCTTAATTTTTTTTTTAGTATTTATTTATTTCTGAGAGAGTGACAGAGCGTGAATTGGGAAGGAGCAGAGAGAGAGGGAGACACAGAATGTGAAGCAGGCTCCAGCCTCCAAGCTGTCAGCACAAGAGCCCAACACGGGGCTTGAACTCATGAAGTGCGAGATCATGACCTGAACCGACGTGAGACGCTTAGCCAACTGAGCCGCCCAGGCGCCCCAACACTGTTTCTTTTCTAACCGAAGGAAGGCAAGAGAAAGGAGAATATATTTGCTAACTCCTTGGGGAGAGGACTGAAGGCATTAAACTTTGGATTTATTTAGGTAATCCTACTTCCTAAGCTAGTTGGTAAAAAGCTATGAAAACTAGCAGTGACAGCAGTTATTCAAAGCAGAAATTAGTCATACTCCATAAATTCATTTGTAGGTTATTGGTATGGATTTCAGACCAACTGTCTCTATAGAAACAAACTTATACATTATAGGATTATAGATCAGCTCATATAGTCTAACCCCATAGTTCCCAAACTGTGTGCCAAGGTGCCTCAGGGCACTGCAGCAAACCTATAGGGGCTCTATGGGGCACATCAAACTCTATCAGACATTGTGAGAACAGCTAGCTAGAGATTGTTCACAATTTCACATGAGATAGAGCTACATCTCTTTCCATGCTGGATTTACTATGGTTTCTGAGATAAAAAGCAAGTTCTGCGTAAAAATCAATGTAGGTCAGTTAAAAATCAATGTAGGGTGTCAGTTTGAGAAGGTTAGAGAAAGTGTACAATGCCCAACAGGTGCACACATTCCATAAGTAAGTGATTGTTTATTTAAGAATGAAATAAAAAAGAAATTAAGATTTCCCTCAATTTGGTGTCTTTTTTTTTTTTTTTTCAAATGATTACTAAGTTTTAAGGACATAAGCTACTTAAGATGCTTGTACCTAAATACTTAATACCTGGAACTTTTTGGTATTTCTCTTGACTTTGGAGCACTGTGAAAAAATTCCTTAGACTCAAGGGCATTGTGAACCAAGGTAGTTTGGGAATCTCTGGTCTAAGTTATGCTGTAGCTGGACTGGCCTCCCTTCTGGGTTGGACACATACAACAGCAGAACAAAGACATTTGAAAGTGTTGATCTCTCCCTCCCTTCCTTCCTCCCTTCTTCTTCCCTTCCTTCCTTCCTTCCTTCCTTCCTTCCTTCCTTCCTTCCTTCCTTCCTTCCTTCCTTCCCATGTTTTTGCTCCCCTGGAATTGATGCTCTCACACTTCTCAGTGTGATGCTTCTCACCCTTCAACCTCTCTCTCATCGTTCTCAGGGTCCTTTTCCTCAAGTGTTTCCCCAAGATTCTGCCCTTGGCCTACTTTTCTTCTCTCTCTAGACACACTCTCTGGATGATCTCAACCACACCTCTGAGCTCCATTCTCACATCTTGACTATATACCAGTGACACTACAATAAAGGTTGCAAATTCAACACCTTTAGGGCCAGGCAATGATTCATGGTATTTCGTCATTTATTTCATTCAATTTCCAAAAATGCTATTGAAATTTAAATTCTTTTTCAGTTTATTAGGTTTTTCACTATGCATATTTTTTTAGTTTTTTTATTTTAATGTGGTAAGAACACTTAATATGAAATATACCCTCTTAACAGATTTTTAAGTGCACAGTACAGTGTTGTTAACTATAGGAACAACATTGTGCACCAGATATTTAGAACTTACTCACTTTAACATACCTGTTGATTAGCAACAGCCCCCTGTCCCTTCTACCCAGAGCCCCCCTGCAGAGCTCCCATTCTATTCTTTGCTTCTACCAGTCTATCTTAGATACCTCATATAAATAGAATCATACAGTATTTGTCCTCATGTGACTGGCTTCTTGCACATGGTATAATGTCCACAAGGTTCATTCATACCATGGCATATTGTAGGATTTCTTTCCTTTTTTTTTTTAAGGCTGAATAATATTCCTTTGTGTTTATATACACATTTTTGTTTATCCATTCATCTGTTGATGCACATTTAAGTTGTTTTCACATCTTAACTATTGTGAATAATGCAGCAATGAACATGAGAGTGCTAATATCCCTTCAAGATCCTTATTTCAGTTCTTTCAGATAAATATCCAGAAGTGGGATTCTTGGATCATAGAGTATTTTTGTTTTCAACTTTTTTTTGAGTAATATCTATGCCCAACATGGGGCTTGAATTCATGACCACAAGATCAAGAGTTGTGTACTCTACTGACTGAGGCAGGCAGGCACCTTTATTGCTAACTTTTTGAGGAAACTTCATACTGTTTTCCATGGCAGCTGTACAAATTTACATTCCCACCAATAGTGTGAAAGTGTTCCAGTTTCTTCATATCCTCACCAACACCTGTCTTTTTTTTTTTTTTTTTTTAATGATAGCTGTCCTAACAATGTTAGGTGATATATCATTATGGTTTTGATTTGCATTTTCCTGATAATTAAGTGACATTGAGCATCTTTTCACATACCTGTTAGCCATTTATATGTCTTCTTTGATGAAATGTCTATTCAAGTCCCTTGCCCAATTTTAATTGGGTTATTAGTGCATTTTGTTATTGAGTTGTGGGAGCTCCTTATATATTTTGGAAGTTAATTCTTTATCAGATACATAATTTGTAAATATTTTCTCCTGTTCTATAGGTTGCCTTTTACTCTATTGGTTGTTTACTGTGTAGAAGCTTTTTAGTTTGTTGTAGTCTCATTTGTCTATTTTTGTTTTTGTTCTCTGTGCTTTTGGTGCGATATCCACAAAATGACTGCCATGACTGATACCATGAAGCTTTCCCCTCTATCTTCTTCTAGAGGTTTTATAGCTTCTGGTCTTACATTTAAGTTTTTAATCCATTTTGAGTTGATTTTTGTGTACGGTGTAAGGTAAGGGTCTAATTTTATTCTTTTGCATGTGAGAATTGAGTTTTCCCAACACAGTTATTGAAGAGACTATCCTTTCTCCATTGTATATTCTTGGCACTCTTGTCAAAGATCAGGGGCCTGTATGTGCATGGCTTTATTTTGGACTCTGTATTCTGCTCCACTGGTTTATATGTCTCTCTGTATACCAGTATCCTATGTTTTAATTATTACAGTTTTGCAATGTATTTTTATTATACTGAAATCAGGAAGTATGACGCCTCTAGCTTTGTTCATTTATTTTCCCCAGATTGTTTTGGCGATTTGGGGACTTTAGTGTTTTAAGATGAATTTTAGAATTATTTTTTCTGTTTTTGTAAAAAATGCCATTGGGATTTTGATAGGGATTGCATTGAATCTGTAGATTGCTTTGGGTAGTTTTAACTACTGACACCCATAAAACACTGATGAAAGAAATTAAAGAAGATACAAACAAATGGAAAGTCATCATGCATCATTTATTTATTTATTTATTTATTTATTTATTTATTTATTTATTTTTATTTTTTCCCCCTTCTCTTTATTTATTTATTTATTTTAATTTACATCCAAGTTAGTTAGCATATAGTGCAATAATGATTTCAGGAGTAGCTTCCTTAATGCCCCTTACCCATTTAGCCTATACCCCCTCCCACAAACCCTCCAGTAACCCTCCGTTTGTTCTCCATATTTAAGAGTCTCTTATGTTTTGTCCCCCTCCTTGTTTTTATATTCTTTTTGCTTCCCTTCCCTTATATGCATCTGTTTTGTATCTTAAAGTCCTCATATGAGTGAAGTCATATGATATTTGTTTTTCTCTGACTGACTAATTTCACTCATAATACCCTCTAGTCCCATCCATGTAGTTGCAAATGGCAAGATTTCATTCTTTTTGATTTCCAAGTAATACTCCAAGATTTCATTCTTTTTGATTGCCAAGTAATACGCCAAGATTTCATTCTTTTTGATTGCCAAGTAATACTCCATTGTATGTATGTATGTGTGTGTGTGTGTGTGTGTGTGTGTGTGTATATATATATATATATATATATATATATATCTCGCATCTTCTTTATCCATTCATCCATTGATGGACATCTGGGCTCTTTCCATACTTTGGCTATTGTTGATAGTGCTGCTATAAACACTAGGGTGCATGTGCCCTTTCAAGACAGTACACCTGTATCCCTTGGATAAATACCTAGTAGTGTGATTACTGGGTCACAGGGTAGTTCTATGTTTAATCTTTTGAGGAACCTCCATACTGTCTTCCAGAGTGGCTGCACCAGTTTGCATTCCCACCAGCAGTGCAAAAGAGATCCTCTTTCTCCGCATCCTCGCCAACATCTGTTGTTGCCTGAGTTGTTAATGTTAGTCATTCTGACAGGTGTGAGGTGGTATCTCACTGTGGTTTTGATTTGTGTTTCCCGGATGATAAGTGATGTTAAGCATTTTTTCATGTGTCAGTTGGCCATCTGGATGTCTTCTTTGGAAAAGTGTCTATACATGTGTTTTGCCCATTTCTTCTCTGGATTATTTGTTTTTGGGTGTTGAGTTTGATAAGTTTGTTATCGACTTTGAATACTTAGCCTTTATCTGATATGTCATTTGCAAATATCTTCTCCCATTCCGTCGGTTGCCTTTTAGTTTTGCTGATTGTTTCCTTTGCTGTGTAGGATCTTTTAATTTTGATGAGGTCCCAATAATTCATTTTTGCTTTTGTTTCCCTTACCTCCAGAGACATGTTGAGTAAGAAGTTGCTGCGGCCAAGGTCAAAGAGGTTTTTGCCTGCTTTCTCCTCTAGGATTTTGATGGCTTTCTGTCTTACGTTTAGGTCTTTCATACATTTTGAGTTTATTTTTGTGTATGGTGTAAGAAAGTGGTCCAGGGTCATTTTTCTGCATGTCACTGCCCAGTTTTCCCAGCACCACTTGCTGAAGAGACTGTCTTTATTCCATTGGATATTCTTTCCTGCTTTGTCAAAGATTAGTTAGCTATATGTTTGTGGGTCCATTTCTGGGTTCTCTATTCTGTTCCATTGATCTGAGTGTCTGTTTTTTGTGTGGTTTTTTTTTTTGTTTTTTTGGTTTTTTGGTTTTTTGCCAGTACCATACTGTCTTGATGATGACAGCTTTGTAATATAGCTTCAAGTCTGGGATTGTGATGCTTCCAGCTTTGGTTTTCTTTTTCAAGATTGCTTTGGCTATTCAGGGTCTTTTCTGGTTCCATATAAATTTTAGGATTGTTTGTTCTAGCTATGTGAATAATGCTGGTGTTATTTTGATAGGTATTGCATTGAATATGTAGATTGCTTTGGGTAGTATTGACATTTTAAAAATATTTGTTCTTCCCATCCAAGACATGGAATATTTTTCCATTTTTTTGTGTGTCTTCTTCAATTTCTTTTATAAGCTTTCTATAGTTTTCAGTGTATAGATTTTTCACCTCTTTGGTTAGATTTATTCCTGGGTATTTTATGGCTTTTGGTGCAATTGTACATGGGATAGATTCCTTTATTTCTTTTTCTGTTGCTTCATTATTGGTGTATAGGAATGCATATATCCCGTGACTTTGTTGAATTCATGGATCAGTTCTAGCAGTTTTTGGTGGAATCTTTTGGGTTTTCCATACAGATTATCATGTCTTCTGAGAAGAGCAAGTGTTCGACCTGCTCCTGGCCTATTTGGATGCCTTTTATTTCTTTGTGTTGTTTGATTGCTGAGGCTAAGACTTTCAAAACTATGTTGAATAACAGTGGCGAGAGTGGACATCCCTGTCTTGTTCCTGACCTTAGGGGAAAAACTCTCAGCTTTTCCCCACTGAGGATGATATTAGCGTTGAGTCTTTCATATATGGCTTTTATGATCTTGAGGTATGATTCTTCTATCCCTACTTTCTTGAGGGTTTTTATCAAGAAAGGATGCTGTATTTTGTCAAATGCTTTCTCTGCATCTATTGAGAGGATCATGTGGTTCTTGTCCTTTCTTTTATTAATGTGACGTATCCCATTGATTGTTTTGTGGATATTGAACCAGTCCTGCATCCCAGGTATAAATCCCACTTGGTCGTGGTGAATAAGTTTTTAATGTATTGTTGGATCTGGTTGGCTAATATCTTGTTGAGGATTTTTGCATCCATGTTCATCAGGGAAATTGGTCTACAGTTTCCGTTTTTAGTGGGGTCTTTGTCTGGTTTTGGAATCAAGGTAATGCTGGCTTCATAGAAAGAGTTTGGAAGTTTTCCTTCCATTTCTATTTTTTGGAACAGCTTCAAGAGAATAGGTGTTAACTCTTCTTTAAATGTTTGATAGAATTCTCCTGTAAAGCCATCTGGCCCTGGACTTTTGATTTTGGGGAGATTTTTGATTACTAATTCAATTTCTTTACTGGTTATGGGTCTGTTCAAATTTTCTATTTCTTCCTCTTTCAGTTTTGGTAGTTTATACATTTCTAGGAATTTGTCTATTTCTTTCAGATTGCTGACTTTATTGGCATATAATCACTAGTAATATTCTCTTATTATTGTTTGTATTTCTGCTATGTTGGTTGTGATCTCTCCTTTTTCATTCCTGATTTTATTTATTTGGGTCCTTTCCTTTTTCTTTTTGATAAAACTATCTAGGGGTTTATCAATTTTGTTAATTCTTTCAAAGAACCAGCTTCTGGTTTCATGGATCTGTTCTACCGTTTTTTTAGTTTTGATAGCATTGATTTCTGCTCTAATCTTTATTACTTCCTGTCTTCTGCTGGTTTGGGGTTTTATTTGCTTTTCTTTTTCTAACTCTTTAAGGTGTAAGGTTAGGTAGGTTGTGTATCTGAGACCTTTCTTCCTTCTTGAGGAAGGTCTGGATTGCTATATACTTTCCTCTTATGACCACCTTTGCTGCGTCCCAGAGGTTTTGGGCTGTGGTGTTATTATTTTCTTTGGCTTCCATGTACTTTTTAATTTCCTCTTTAACTTCTTGATTAGCTCTTTTATTTATTTATGAAAAGATATGATTTTTAAGTAATTTCTACACCCAACATGGAGCTCAAACTCACGACCCTGAGATCAAATCACAAGCTCTACAGACTGAGCCCGGCACCCCATGCATCTTTTAAATACAGCAGATATTGTTCTTAATAAAATTTATTTCCAATAGTGTCTTAAGTTTAATTCTTTCAAGAAGGACATGCTTTGTTTGCATATCAAATAATAGGCACATTCTTCATTTCTTATCACCATTTTCCTTGAAACACATAGTCCTCTTGGACTCAATTTCATTTACTACTTTTGATTGAGGTAAAGGAAGAATAAAAGTTTACTTTTATCTGAACTCTACTGTATGAAAGGCAACAGAGCAAACTGTGCTGATAAAATGGTAACCAATGCTGAGCCTAAGGGCCAGGAGTCCAGTCAGGTGAGGACTCTGGCTCCCTGGAGAGCACGTGCCCTGACCAGAATGCAGAGCTGTTTTCCACTTCTAGCTGACCTTTACCATGAAGAAACAGAAATGCAAATAAGCAGAATTTTCAAGGGACACCAGAGATGAAGATTTTTTGTATGTGCAACTTCCTGATTTTCCCATGGTTTTCACCTAATTCTAATTGTAGAAACGATATCACAGAGGTCCCAACAAACCATTTCTGCAGGATGGATGGGATTGCAGAAAAAAACTATTTTCACACTTCTGGTCTTGAATCTTTATTCTTTATCATTTGTCTTTATCTCTCTTCTGAGTTTCTGATTCATAATCCATCTGCTTCCTAGGCAACTAGATAATGTCCCAGGTGTTAAAGGAACTTATCTCCCCCCACCCTCACCCCTCAATCTGTTCCCACTCCTGATTCACAATCTTAATGAATGGTCCCATCATCCACCCTGTTCCTTAAGCTAGAAATTCGTATGTCATTATTTCATTCTCATCTCTCACAATCCAAACAGTCACTGATTCCTGTTCACTTGACCTTGAAACTGTTTCTCAAATATATCTGGCCTCTCTATCCCTACCACCACTTCCCTGAACAAGGCCCTCATTATCTCCCACATAAACCACAGCATCAACCTCCCAACTGTTCTTCCTATTTCAATTCCTATCCCTTCAAATCAATCCTCCACACTGACCATACCATACCTTCTCCCTGCAGAGAATAATCAATGTGTTGCATTTCCTGCTGGATGAAGTCCAGGACTCCTAGCATGGTATTTAAAGGTTCCCTCTGCTTGGTGCTAGAGTTCTCTTCAGCGTCATTTCCCACAAACATGGTTTGGGCGCAGTAAGAAACCATTTTCCATGCATGTACTATGTCATACCTCTGGACTTTGTCCATGCTGTTCTCTTTGCCTGGAATAATACCACTCACCCTTCTCTTGCCTAGCTAATTCCTACTCATCCTTTAAGAATCCACTGAGCGGAGCGCCTGGGTGGTTCAATCAGGTAAGCTTCTGACTTCAGCTCTAGCCGTGATCTCACGGTTTGTGAATTCGAGTCCCACATCAGGCTCTGTGCTGACAGCTCAGAGCCTGGAGCTGTTTCGGATTCTCTGTCTCCCTCTCTCTTTACCCCTTTCCCCACTCCTGCTCTGTTTCTCTCTCTCCCTCTTTCAAAACTAAATAAATAAACATGAAAAAAAAAGAAGAACCTAATGAGGTATCTTCTCCTTCTGGAAGCCTTCTTTGACCTTCTGAGGCTGAGTTAGGTTTCTTTTCTCCTTCCTGAGAACCCCAAGCTTACCTTTACCTATGTTTTTTTCACAGCATATTGTATTGATGTATATGTCCTACCCAATAGACTGTGAGCTGCTAGAGGACACAGCCTGGGTTTTTAAATGTCTGTACTTCTAGAACCTAGCACAGTGTCCAGCACAAAACAGCCAGTATATTTTTGCTAAAGAATTCTGACTGAGTTTGTGTGTATATTGGGGTGAGGGCCAGTTAGGCAGGCCAGTCCCTAGCTGAAAATCATCTCCTATGAAAATTATACTTGTTAACATTTGTTTTGTATCTTCATTTGTGAATCAGTTTAATGCTGCTTTCAGAAAACATTTATTGAGGCTGTATTATCATGTTCCCGGTAGTAGGCAGGGCCTGGCTATTTGAAAAATTGGCTCAGGGTAGTGTAGCAGGAAGGGCTTAAACTCTGGGGCCAGAAATGCCTGGATGTGAATCCATTAGAGCAAATTATTTAACATCCCTGAGCCTCAGTTTCCTCAGTTCAAAGTGATCATAAAAATATGTCTCAGAATTGTTTTGAAGATTAAACGAGACAATAAAGGAAAGTTCTTGAACTAGCCTGGCATACAGAAAGTGTTCAGTACATTTTAGTTCATCCTCTGCCCATTTCAAGGAGCTCACACAAAAGTTTCTTTAAAGGCTCCAAGATTTGGCCACATCAGTCGTCATAGTAACGGCAGCGTCCTGTGGACTCTGTAAGCCAGGACTGCCTGTTGACATCCTCCTGATAAGGAGGCTTATGGAAGAAGGAGGAGGTGGATGTGAACAAACTCTAAACAAGAGCATGAGTCTTTTCTGATAAAAATAATACAGCTCCTCTGTTTCCTCTTCATCCTGGCCCTCACGTCTTCCCTGCCGCTGTTGTTCCCATCGCTGTTCTCCTTTATGCCTCAGCCTCCTTCCTGACTCTGCTCTCCAAAACCTCTCCTGAATAATATTCAAAGCTGCTTCTGCGTCTGCTTTTGGCATCAGCCAATTAGCCCTCATTGTAAGGTTGTAATAAGCTTCCCAGAGAAGTGGCACAATTGTTGTGCGCTTTTATTCAGTGCTGCTTCCTACCACTATATGGAAAATGCAACAATACCCTCCTCATGCCCTGCTGAAAGCAGCCTGGGTTTGAAAAGCTTTCAGAAGGCCATCTGCCATCCCCTCAGCCAAGCAGAAGATCAGACACGAGGCCCTGCATTAGTTAGCACTCCAAGTAAAAGGTATCAAGGGCTTGTATTGCTTTTCATCTCACCCTCCATTATAATACAGCTAAGGAAGGAAATAGACTTGTGGCTATCCAGCTGGGAAACACACTGAGCCATGGCAGGAGTTTTGTCCATGAAAAGGGAGCCGGCCTTTCTTTTCTGATGGTGAATGGAGCCAGTGTTTGCAGCTAGCACGACGCTCCGACGCTCCCGAGGGTTTGCTGCACTGCTGGTAATGGCTTTGCCAGTCACTCTGGACCTTTTGGGAGGATAGTGTACAGATGAGAGTCCCAGAGTGGAGGCATCATTAAATAAGTACACAAAGATGAGGCAAGCATCTGCATGTGTGCTGGTCAGGAACAGTGAAGCTTTCCCTAGTCATCTCTATTTACCCTCTACCATAAATTTGGCCATGAATATTAATTTAAAAGATTATTCAGGGGGGCTCCTGGGTGGCTCAGACGCGTAAGCATCTGACTTCAGCTCAGGTCATGATCTCATGGTTCATGGGTTCGAGCCCTGAGTTGGGCTCTATGCTGACAGCTCAGAGCCTGGAGTCTGCTTTGGATTCAGTGTCTCCCCCTCCCCTCTCTCTGCTCCTCCCCTGCTTGTGCTCTGTCTCTCTCAAAAATAAATAAACATTTAAAAAGTTAAAAAAAAAGATTATTCAGACATCCTTAGGGATGTCAAAAAAAAAGATCATCTCTAGCATGATAGAAATGGTTTTGTAGAAGAACTGAACAAATGTACTCACTGCACCAGCAATGGCAGAAAGTTTCAGCAAATCTTAATTGACATGTGGGATCCATATAAGTATAGATAATGACATTGGTTGAGTGGAATATCTGTTCCTGTAGGCTGAAGATAATATGGACAGTGGCATTAGGAATACCTCCGCTGGCCCAGCAAAATGCCTTAGAGACTTAGCATAAGAGATTCAATGAGAAAAAGGAGATTAACTCTGCTTCTCAGTAGCTTTTGAGAGTTGCATGGCTCTAGGGTCACTAATGTATTGCTAGAAATTGTAAGGGCTCTGTCTGTGAAAAATCTTCAATCGGAGGAAATCCACTTAACTGAAATAAATTATCTAGCATAATGCAAAAACTAGTTTTAATAAACAAGCTTAGGAAATAGAGTGTTAGGACAGTATCTGCATGTTTTCAGTAATCTAGAGTGTTCTCTCATTTTCTCATCAAAGGATAAGTATCAATATTTTGACTCTTCCTTTAAAAGACAAAACCATCCATCAGTTGTCTTGTATCAGAAATGTGTTTCTTCTTCATTAGATTAACAAAAAAAAAAATGGGAGCAAGAATCTTTTATGTGAAAATATACAAAATCCTTCATAATTGTGCTAATTTTTTCTAATGAAAAATCCATAGATGATATAAAAAACAAAAACAAAACAAAAAAAACCTCAGGAGTGAATTTTATTTACCTGAGCTCATGACCTAATGAAATGCTGATTTTTCCCTGGCCCTTTTACTGTTGAGAAGGGGGTGAGGCAGCTATTTTCCAACATCAGGACCTTCCTTTCACAAAGGCTCCAGTTGGGTTAGATCAGCTTTGGACACACTTCTTCTCCCATGTCTCCTGCCAGTCTGACTCATTCAGAATTTGAGGGTCAGATCCCAGTTCCTTAGACCCTTATAGTTCCCTCAAGCAACACTTTGAAGATTCTCTTTAAGCTTTCAAAGAGAATCTGAAGATATAGAAAGGGAGGACAACTCTAAAAGAATAGGACAAACTGGATGAACCAGCTTCCTTGAACTCCTCAACCCTAGGAATAAAAATTTTAAATGATCCAAAAGTTATAAGTGGCCCTTCTGGAAATAATATGTGCATCAATCACAGAACCAGAGTTATTATAAAAACTGTCCCAGAAAGACATGTTTTGCTTGCACAGATAGACATTAGCATTCATTTTCAATCCTTGACATTGGACATGGAAAGGACTCAGTGGCAGCCCAATGAATGGTTCGGGAGAACAGTGAGTCTCCCCTGCTCTCTTTCTGTTTCAGTGACCTGGGTCTTCCCTCCACCAGCCTTCCCAGGTTGCACGCAGCCAACAACCGCTTCTTTTCAGCCCTCACTGGCTTTCTTCCCCATTTAATCATTGTTCCCTTGTTTCTCCACACACACATTTCATTGTCAGCTTAATGACTTTGGCTCAGAGTCCTTGGCTGTGCACATGTGTGGTTCTCCGGTGTCTGGTAGCATGATGTTACGAAAAGCTGTTTGAAAAAGCTTGCATTTTAAAACACATTCTCCCTTTTTTATCCCTCCTGAGAATCTTTACTACCTTTTCCCAGTGGACAAAAGACTACTATTATTTGGTCATCCGTGTGAAATTCTGCTTTCATTTTCATTCGTAACGGCAAGGTTAGTGGGTTTTTCTAAGGTCATGATAACTCTTCAGAAAGCTTCATTTATAAAAATATTTAGAAGATTTTTTTTATCCCTTTTTATTTTAGAATTTTAAACGGCTTCAGCTTTGTGCTATTATAGTGTTTCTCAACTTACACAGTGGAGTCCTGTCCCTTCTGCTTTGAAAAAAGTGTAAAAAAAAAAACACCCCAGAATTTCTGTAAATAAAATGCAATTGATGTATAATTTGAGAGACTCAGTCACAGTTGGCAGTGACTGTTGGCCCCTAAACCCTAAATTTCTCAGCCAATGCCTCTCTGTTACATAGTGTGATTCCCAAGCACACAATTGCCCAGAGAAGCCTGTATTTCAAGGAATTTCTCGAAGAATAGTTTTTTTGCAGTATGTTTTCTATTAACACAAACAGTAACTCCTTTATTGGCCCATTTTGTAAGTTGAGACATTATCCTTTTTCCATAGTATGTAATCATTTGACTGTGAAAGGAATTAGGCAAATTGATAGCTCACTGATCACTTTTTAAAAGAAAACTGTATATGAAATATTTTTGTCATGTTCCAATGATTAAATCTGTAAAGGTTTTATTTTGTTTTTTAACTTTTTTGTTTCTGTTTTTGGTTTTGGTTGGGGAGTCAGAAAAACGAAAGCAGGCATTAGAGAAAGAGGATTAATCAGCTGTCACTCTAGTTTTTCACAGGTTCTCAATTCTGATGATGCTTTAAAAATCAGTTGGGTTCTTTAGAAATCCTAGTTAACTCTCTGGATACTTGATATCATCTAAAAAGTAACCCAGCACTCCTCACAACTAAGAGAGTCACAAAATTAAATACTTGGAGTAAGCCCACATTTTACTAACTGGTCATGTATCTCCTAGATAAATAATAATAAGAAACATTTACAGAGAGCTTAATACATACCAGGCACTATGCCAAGAACTCCACACTCATTATTTCATTTAATCCTCAAAAATACCATGTGATCAGTATTATCCCTACTCTTCACATTGAAAAGTGGGGCTCAGAAAGGGTTAGTAACTTGTACAAAGCACAGGTGGGATTCCAGCCTAGGTCTGAGTGACTTCAAAGCCTTTTGTCAGATGACAATGCATCTGGGTAGAAATTACTAGTTAGATAGCATGACCACATTATACTGACTAGGTAGAAGCAATAAGGTACCCACACTGCAGGTATTGAATAATGAAATGTGGTCCCTTAGTTATATTATGAGGTCAGTGTTTCAAAAATGTAATCATAGAATCAGAGGGCACAAAGAGCCCCAGGGGCTCTCTGGCAATGTTGGAATATGTTTAGACAAGAACGGTAGAATATAAAATTGTACCTATGTTGTGATTACAGCCATGCGAAGGTAATTTATACATATGGACCAGGATGGAAAGAGAATTCAAAACAACGTATTTATTAGTGTGAAGGGATTATAGGTTATTACATTTTCATGTTATATTTATGCAATAATTTCTTCTTTAAAGATAAGATTAACAGGAAGAGTTTTTCTAGCATATGGAAGTAAGATATAAATCCTAGCAGGAGTGCTGATCTTGAGAGGCATGTGAAATTACCAGTGCTAGGATTAGGGACATCTATCAAGACATCACTAACAGCCTTTTGCATTTTTTAGTGATGCACACGGGAATCTGTCTTAAAAAATAATACGTAGAAAGTGGCAAACTTAAGTATAGGACACACACAGGCAAGAAGAGCAGGGGAGATAAGACGTGAATTATAAATGCCACCCTTCAGGACAGTCATGTCTTGCTTTGGTGTTTTATTTTGAAACAATCTCAACTACAGAAAATTTGCAAGTATCCTAAAAAGGATTCTTTTTTTCCCCCTGAATTATTTGAAAGTAAGCTGCCAAACCAATGCTCTACCACCACCGGAAGCATTCGTGTGTATTCCATACAAACAAGAACTTTCTCTTCATCGTCACAATACAGACAACAAAGCCAGGAGAATGACATTCATACATTACTATCACCCAATCTTCAAAGAGAATTTGTCTTACTAGTTGCCTTGATAACATCCGTTACAGCAAAAGCATCCAGTACAGGATCATGAATTGCGTTTAGTCATCATGTTGCTGTAGCCTTCTTTAGTCTGAACAATTCCTCAACCTTCACTTGACTCTCATGACCTTAATACTTTTAAAGATTATAGGGCAGTTATTTTGTAAAATAGTCCTCAAGATCAATAAGTTTGGCAAGAATATCACAGAAGTGACACTGTGTCCTTCTCACTGCATCCTATCAGGTGGTACATAATTTCTATTTGCCCCTTTACTATTGAGGTGACCTTTTATCCTTTGATTATGGTAGTATCTTACTCCTTTTTCTTTTAGTAATAAACTAGTATTTTGGGGTGAGATATTTTGATACTATGGAAATATTCCATTTCATATCTACCTGTCTGTTTATCTATCTTCATCTATCTATCTGTATCAAAGTAAACTCATGGTTTCCTAATTTACTGTAGGAGTTATAATCCTCAGTATATCCTTAGAGAAGGAGAAAAGGAAGAGCTACATAGTTGTTTGAAATCTTTATAGGTAGCATCTTAATCAAGTATATATAGATTCTATTCCTACCTCCATGAACTATTAAAATTCTCACTTATACTTGCTTTATTTCTTCTCTATATTTTGAGACTACGTAAATATTTCATTTCACATCAAACTAGTTATGTATTTATTTATATCAGAATAGAGACATGATTTCCTAAATTATTGAATGGCTTCTAATTCTTAGTATATGAAAAGAGAGATAGGGAGAGACGACCAACAAGGAAATACTGAATACTCCTTTATTCATTCATCCACTTAACAGATATTCAGTGGAGCCTAGGATGTACCAGGCACTCAATTCAGGCTGTAACTTCAGTGCATCTGGTTTGAGCCTTAAGCAGCGTTCCTCCTGAAGTGAACAGCCACTGGGTACAAGACAGCACTTGTTCCTATTACCATGTGGCTGGGACCCCCAAAGTTGTTAGCCTTAATTTCTTTAAAGTTGTGAACGTTTATTTCTCTTGGGAGATGGGATATTTATAAACCGAACACTAGTATTTCATACAGATCTCAAAATCAGGACTCAGTAAGTTAGGATTATGGTCTTAACTTTCACATATCAGATATAACACCCTTACAAAATGTTACAAAGTGATGTATAGCAGAGCTGGCTGTCTTTATCGTGTCATTATACTATTTTTCGTAACTCTTCCTCCTACAATGTTTGAAGGAAAACACTTCATCACATTTTGTCTCATACTCAACACTAATAAAAATCAGTTCATAGTAGCATCTTTAATCCATTGTACTTCACGCCTTCTCTTTTTCTCCCTTTTTCCTCATTCCTCCTACAAGTTTTTATCCACTCTGTTTTCTTTACCTTGCCTTTTATCCTCTCTTGATGGCCCTTTGTGACTTTGTTTCTCCCTTCCATGCCTTGCTTTATCCTTCCTCTCTCTCTCTCTCTCTCTCTGTCTCTCTCTCTCTGTCTCTCTCACATCTAAGAGGTCTCAGGTCCTCCTTCTTTTATTCTCCATCTTGATCTCATGGCCTGACCTTTGCATTTTTTGTTCCTCTCATTCTGACATTGACTACATTCCCTATTGGTTGTTGGCTTAAGGGTTTGGAGATCAAGCAATACCTCACCAGAGTTGAATAATTATTTTTGAAAAGTTTTAGTTTTATTATTTTAAGCACATGGAAAGAGACTCTGTGGCTCAGGTAAATTTAGGCTTAAGCACTGATAATCTGCAATAGTTACAATCATTGCTGCTAAATCTATTAACTGTTCACATACAAACACTGCTGCTAAGGTTTGTTTGTTTTCTCCTATTTGTTATTCATTTATAGAGTATGCCTTTTCTTAAGACAGTACTGAGTAATGATTGGTTTTCTAAGCTCTTCAGTTGAAGTCTCTGAAATCAAATCCTGGCTCAACTAGCTGTGGTAACATGGGACATGTTGTTGAAGCTCTCTAACTTTGGTTTCCTCATCCAGACCATGGGGACAGCAAGTGCCTACCTCATAAAAATTGTGTTAATAACTAAATAAGATAGGGGCGCCTGGGTGGCTCAGTTGGTTAAGCATCCGACTTTGGCTCAGGTCATGACCTCATGGATCGTGAGTTCGAGTACCACGTCAGGCTCTGTGTGCTGACAGTTCAGAGCCTGGAGCCTGCTTTGGATTCTGTGTCTCCCTCTCTCTTTGCCCTTACCCCGCTCGTGCACATGCTCGCTCTCTCTCTCTCTCTCTCTCTCTCTCTCTCTCTCTCAAAAATAAATAAATAAATAAACTTTTAAGAAAGAACTAAATAAGATAGTTCTTGGGGCGCCTGGGTGGCGCAGTCGGTTAAGCGTCCGACTTCAGCCAGGTCACGATCTCGCACTCCGTGAGTTCGAGCCCCGCGTCAGGCTCTGGGCTGATGGCTCAGAGCCTGGAGCCTGTTTCCGATTCTGTGTCTCCCTCTCTCTCTGCCCCTCCCCCGTTCATGCTCTGTCTCTCTCTGTCCCAAAAATAAATAAAACGTTGAAAAAAAAAAAAAGATAGTTCTTGTGAAAGCATGTGTCACCTAGGGAAAGCTGAATGAATGTGATCTATTATTATAGGTGGTGCACCAGATGGTACAATGATCTTATATGGTTTTGTACAAAAAAAATCTATTTGAAAATATAGTAAACATATTTGTGATAAACAATGGAAAATTCTCTATAATTAATATTCCTGGCTAAACAAATTATTTTTGAAGGCTTTTTTTTTTAATTCTCACTGCTAATAGGCAAAAAAAAAGCTCAAAATATGAACTTTGTATTGCAGTTAGCTAAAATTCTAAAATTCACCCATGATTCTTTATAGTTCTATTTGAAAGAGCAGTTATTTTCCTTTTTCTATCACCCCCTCTGTCCTAATAATCCCCTCCAGGAAATTCCATTAAGTTTAAATATTTAAGGATATAGGGGCACCTGGTTGGCTCAGTCAGTAGAGCATGCAACTCTCGAGCTCAGGGTTGTGAGTTTGAAACCCACATTGGGTGTAGAGATTACTTAAAAGTAAAATCTTAAAAAAAAATAAAGATATAACAACTGAATGCCTTAAGATCGGGAGGCTGTAGAAACCTTACTTCATCAGCGTGGTAAATGACAGATGTTCTGGTCAATGCCCAGGACTCCCCAGTGAAATGTCATCATGAGGTAAGCCCTTCCCAATCTCAGTGGATTGTAAGGCAAGGAAAGGGCACCAACCCCAAGCTTGGAGAAGGGAGCACTCAGTGCTTCAGGCAAGACCTGTAGAGCCCTGGGAACTCTGGGCTGTCTGCACAATGGTACAGTGTGACCAACTGACAAGGTCCAGATGCTGGAGTCATCATTTTACAAAGCCAAAGTTACTAATAGAAGAGAAAAATCTTTCCAAGAAGATTCCTTATAGAGAAAACAGAAAAGTAAAACAAAGCAAAACAATTAAACTCAATCGACTGGGACATCAAATGGTCTAGGAGCTCAGAGCTAGGAAGTTACTTAGTAAAATTAGAACTTTGATAAGTTTTACAGTTTTCCAAAGGAAATCTTCTGCTAAATAATTATACCTTTTTTCAACCATGATCCATCCTTCCTTCCTTCCTTCCTTCCTTCCTTCCTTCCTTCCTTCCTTCCTTCTTTAGAGAACAAGTGGGGGAAGGGCAGAGAGAAAGGGAGAGAGAAAATCTTAAGCAGACTCCATACCCAGCATGGAGCCCAGGGTGGGGCTCCATCTCAAGATCATGAGATCATGACCTGAGCTGAAATTAAGAGTCAGAAGCTTAGCCGACTGAGCCACCGGGTTTCTTTAAATGAAACATGAAACACATAAAATGATTTATGACTACTTTCTCAATGTTCCCAGGGATGGCATATAACTAGTACTTTTCTAGATACAAGAAGATCATGTATTTCATACAATGGATACTTTCGGAGGGTTTAGTTCTCTCTCAGAATCTTGGGTTTAAAAGGGCTGGAGGCACAGTATAGGCTAACCCATCCACATGGTAGAGTTGCAACATGGTACTATCATTTTTCTAGAAACTGACGCTTAAAAAACATAGTCATCTCTGAACTTTCCCTCACCTTTATCTTCCAGAGTTGATTTAATCTTTCAACACATCCAGCTTTTACTTTCTTTAACATGTTTATGTTAATATCCCCTCTTCTCCATATCCACTGCCTCTACCTCTCACAACTGAATTATTGGAACAGTCTTATACAGCCATATAACTTAGCATGTCAGAATCTTAGTTTCTTCATGTGCAAACTAAAGATAATCATAGTATCTACCTTACAGGATTATGGTGAGGATTGAATGAGGTATTTTAAGTGCTCAATTCAGCACCCTACAAATAGGTAGAACTCAAGAAATGTTCGATATTATTGTTGTTATTATGTATTCTTCCTGCTATAGTCTCTTCCTACCAAATTCATCCTGCACACTATGTCTAAACAAATCTTTCTGGAAAACATGTCATTCCACCTTAGGAATCTGTCTTATCAAATCTCTGCTTCACTTTCCATGCCCTCTTCGGCCGAATCATTCATTCACTCTTTCATCCATTAATCTTTCGTTCAAACTCTTGATATATAACTTATTTCCTATTACTTCCAAACATGTATCATTCAACCATTAATTTTATATGCTATCGCGGATCCGTGGTACAGGGCAGGTATTGGGTATAGAGTAAAAATTATGGCAAAAGCACTGCCAACTCTCAGGGAATTTACAGTTGGGAGAATAAAGAGTATACTAGTCAGAAAAGTGTCTTCACATGCCCCCCCCCATATGTTCTATGTGTTCCTAACCCAGCCCAACTGCTCGCTCTTCTCTTTAAAGTTCTGTCACACTTAGTACCACCCTATTTTACACTTTTCTGTCTAATGAGGGTTCTATGGGTCTTAACAAATAGATAATAAACTCCCTGAGAGACTTCTATATTCTCTTAAGTGACTAACACGCTAGGAGCTCAAAATGTACTTTTCAACTGACATTGACTCATTTTTATAGGGTTTTATAAGTTTTTATAGGATACAGAACACATATATTCTCTTTTGGTCCATATTTTCAAAATTTACATATTTAAAATCTGAAGACTAATAAAGGGAGGAGAATTTATATTTTTGTCAATTAGAATATGTATTCATTTGGACCTAGAGCTCTTTGATTTATTATAGCTGATTATGGCCTGTTATTGGATTAACTGAGAGTCCATGAGTATTTGAGAACTGCACATTAGTTTGTATTTTTCATTCACTATTTTTTATAGAATTGGAAAATGTTCCTAAATAAACTCGTCGTTATGGCTATCATTACTGTGTAACGAACCCAGAAACTTAGTGTTGTAAAGCAACACTCAATTTATTTTGCTCACGATTTTTGTGGCTCAGTGATTCAGGACGGGCCTAGCTGGGTAGTTCTCCCTTAGGGGTCTCTCATGCTGGTGAGGTCAGACATCAGCTGGGGGTGCTGTCTGACGTTTGGAAAGAACCTTAGACTTGTTAGACTTTTATTCCCATCCCCGAAGTGAGACTGCAGGCAAGTCACTTTATTTTTCCTGGGGCATTTTGCTGGGGCTCTTTTTTGGCACATGATGAAATAAAACCAATAAATTGAGAATTCTTTCAGCTCAAAAGTTCTATGATTCTATGAAATGCAAAAATAATATTTGTATGTTAACAGATACAAATCAATGTGTATAATTAAAGTTATTCTACAAGCAGAAAATGTTACTAAAGGGAAAGGAAAACATAAGGATAGAGGTAATGAAATAAAAAAGTTTTGTCGTGAAATAGAAACTTATCAATTTTGCCACTAGAGGTCACTAGTGTACCATCTCAAAAGAGAATACATGCACTCAAGTCACTAGCAGTTCCCTGTCTATGGCCCCCAAATGACATTCATGGTATCTTTCAGTTTATTCTGAATATCTCCTTTAGTTGTCAGAGGTATATGTTATGATGAGGTCACCATGCTTGTCACTATAGGTGATGTTTCATGTGTGCTTAATATTGTGTAAGTGTGAAGATCCCCGACTGGAACCATAAGGAAAATGACTTCTTTGGCTATTCTGCCCTCTCAATGGGATGTGGTAAGGAGCAGTGAGATAATTTGACAGAAAGTTATATGAGCTCTGAGGTGGAAAGACACTGTGGAAATACACTATCATCCTCTCATGCAGCACAGACATGCCTGCTTTTTATAAGACAGAAAAAGTGGCAGAACACTCAGTCACTCACTCATACAACCTATATTTGTGGACACATTATGTAGGCACCAACCTTGGCAATGGGGCTACTACATTAATGAAGAAGATCAACTGGTCCCTTCAAGGAATTTAAGGAATCAGGTTTAGGAGGTTTTAGATACAATTAGTTCTTCTAGACCACCATGTCAAGCAACTTGCCCTCAGATATTTTTATTTCATCTTCCCAACAGACCTTTAGGATAAGCTCTGTAATTCCCATTCCCGTAGATGGCCACTTGCAGCACAAGAGCCAGTGGCTCTTGTGAGGTGATGTTAAGAGCAGACTATACACCTTTTACATCAACTCCAAAACTGAACCACAGAGATGCTTGCAAGAAATGTTAAAATACAGAGTTGGGTTGTTGCCAGTGACGCTTGTTAGACAAAAATATTAAAATGTATTTCAACAAAAACCTCTTCTGATTAGAGAAACAATGTTCTAAATGAAATTAATACCCTGAAACATAACAATACAGAGAGATCACCTCTAAAGAAACTTCTTTATTTATTTTAAAAAAAAATTTCTTTGTATGAAGAAACTTCTGTAAGAAGGATGAACTCCAAAATACCTCTGAAGGCCATATCAATTTTCTCCCAAAATGAAAACTACATTGTATTTTCTTCTAATTTGCTGCCTGTTGTACATAAAGAAACTCAAAGCTCACAAGTCTATCATCAAGGATGAGTAACAAGGAATTCTGGGCTTTCGATAACTTGAGGACCTGTTTCTTCTACAGCTTTAAGGGGACTTGAACTGATTTAAATTAGTTGTCATCAGACTCTAGACCAGACACAGGCTGTTTCTGAGCAGGGACACAAGCAAAGCCCTCATCCCTTAGTAGCGAGCCTTTCTCTTGCTATCTGCCTTCACGAGAAAAGGAGAAAAACAGCCTGGACAAATCCCTGCTTCAAACTGAGGACACTTTGATCTGCTTTTGCTGTGATGAGTGTTACTAACGATCCTGAAAATTTCTAATTTTAACCACTTATTTTAAAACAAACTACAGGGGCGCCTGGGTGGCGCAGTCGGTTAAGCGTCCGACTTCAGCCAGGTCAGGATCTCGCGGTCCGGGTTCGAGCCCCGCGTCAGGCTCTGGGCTGATGGCTCAGAGCCTGGAGCCTGTTTCCGATTCTGTGTCTCCTCTCTCTGCCCCTCCCCCGTTCATGCTCTGTCTCTCTCTGTCCCAAAAATAAATAAACATTGAAAAAAAATTTAAAACAAACTACAGACAGGTTTTTCCTTCCTTCTGATTGTTGCAAAGTTCAGTGAAACAGTGAAAAAGAAAAGGTAGGACTCCAAAAGAGCTACAAAAAAATACCTGGTTGATTTTAAAAAACACGATTGTTATTGTGCCATTGACTTCTACTGATGCTTCTTCCATGACGGCTAGTGTGGTTCTCTTCCATTTTGACTTATAGGCACCCTATCATTTTATGAGACAGACATTTTGTAGTATTTCCCTGAAATAATTGTGTAAGGAAGGAGGAAGAAAAATGAGAATTTGTCACAGAACTAAAGATTATTCAAGTTAGAGATTTGGGGGAGAGGCAGTCCGTAATGAGCCCTGCATGTCACTATATGCTCTTGCTGGCATGCTAAGAAGTCTTTATCCAGACCGTTTCTTGGGGTGCATTTGCAGAGTGCAACTTGAAGGGTTGAGGTAATGCCTCTCCCTGGTTAAAAAGCAAGCTTGCTTCCACTAGCCGTGAAGGCAATGGACTCCCTGAGTTCAGTATTCCTCCCTGTACTGTAACCCTCTGTGTGTGCAGGCACCTACCTGGGTCCCACAGCCTCCCCACTGTGGGACTTGGGGAATGTGGAGGACAGAAGCAAGCCAGCGTGAAGCTCACATTGCTGGCGAGCTATCCCTAATAGAGTTCTCGGACTCTGACCAGGCATCTCCTGTCTCCTTCCAGCATTCATGAATTCATAGCAGGCTAACTTGTTAGCCTTTAAGTAACGTAAAATCTCAGAGCCTGACAGAGAAACTCTCCCAAGTTGGTTATTTTTAGCACAAACAGTTACTAGGGAAACAGAAGTATGAGAATCATGCTTGTATATTGGAAGTAGGAAAATACATTAGCACTCTTAGCCTTGCTAGTAAGGCATTCTGGTACAAAATATCAGTTTCACTATTACCCTGACACCTATGCATGTCAAAGAATCACTTTGTCATATTAAAACAGAATCCCCTTTATGCTCGCAGAGCCCAATGATTACTGTTGATTTTAAAGCAAAGTGTTTTATGAAGATGTAGTGGAGCACGCACCCAGCCAAAATGATTAATAATCGTAGATTTGCATATAGAGAACCACAGAAACCCAAAATCTTAAAAGCGGGAATGGAGTGGCGCAAAGATCAATCACTGGGGAAAGCTTTCAGGACCTATGGCAGGCCTGTTACTAAGGGCTAGATGGTCAGACACAACCAAACCATCAAAGGTTGACTCTTAAATATGGTAATCTCTGGTATCACTCACTGGTAGTGTTCTTTGATAAATGCAGTGGTATTTTATATAATATTAGAGAAGCAGAATGAACTTTATTACAGTCCTTCACTTGAGGAAACAGGAGTCTATAGAAAAGTGACTCATCCCCTACAGATTTATGGTCAATTTCAAATATTTGGATATTCTACAGTATTTAGCTTATAATAAACCCTGAACTAAAATTTTCAACTAGTAAATATATGAAGAATTGAATGGACAAATATGGATTGAGCCAGAGCTGGAACCCAGGCT
Organism: Herpailurus yagouaroundi; assembly: GCF_014898765.1. Classification (NCBI taxonomy): domain Eukaryota; kingdom Metazoa; phylum Chordata; class Mammalia; order Carnivora; family Felidae; genus Herpailurus; species Herpailurus yagouaroundi. Next base: position 48,152,263 of record NW_024412376.1, on the reverse strand, counting down.
TCCTCTTGTTCAAACCAATGCTTGTTGCAGTGCTGATAGATCAGGCTTTCCAAACCAGTCATTTGCATACCATCATCACACTTTTTGCCACATTAAATTAACCCTTTAATTAACGTTATTTCTGAACATACCTTTGTTTTAGGCAACAACATCTGCAAGTTGAGGGTCGGTTGTATTATTTGTACTTTCAATTACAATAAAATATGCAACGATTTTTAAAGGCTAATCTTGCACAGCCAGAGGTATAAGCACCAATCTTTGGGAAACTGATTAAACATTACTTTGTGTAGAGAAAAATGAGCATCAATTTTTGCTCAGAATGCAGAATCATTCCCAATTACTTTCAGTTTTGCCATAAAGTCCAAACATAAAGTCCAAAGCTTGATTCCATGAAGACCCTGAGTCCTTCTGAATTCTCATTTGAGAAATTCTAAAAATACACTGGCAATTTCTTTTTCTCTATTAAACCAATGAATGAACATAACTCTAATCAAATTAGCCAACTATTGGTTATTATCAAGAAATTATAATGTTGAAAAAAGTATACATGAACAGTTTAATTTACCAAATAGCAGCATGGTATACTCTTAAGTCTAGTTTTGAAATCAAGTTTCAACAAGTAGAGTATATTCTTGACTCACCAAATTTAGGACATCACTCATTCTCCAATGAATTCAGTAACCTTTCAAGGGAAAAAAATAAGTAAAAAGGAAAATGTGAGTTCTTATTTAGGAATGAGATGAAACACATTTTGCAAATTAATGAGCTTAAAGTATCAGGGAACACACCTGGTTACACTTGAAAGTTATCAAAATGCCTCCATTTAGCATATTTCACTTTAAAATATCCCCAGAATGTTTAGAACTCTCTAATTGCTTAAGTTAGAAGTTTCATGTTCATGATGAGATTATGTCAGGCTGAAACATCAAAATTATCTTGGAAGTTCTCTACTATTTATCATTTCTTCCTTACATAATACATTGTTCTGTAACAATAGTTTTCAATTTAGAGTTCCCCATTCTTTACGAAGAGTATTTTACTTTTACGCTTTTATTTAGATGGTTATAAATTAATATATGCATATCCCAGACAACAAATGTTCATCTTATAATCAAATATTTCTGTGCAATTTCAGTGGTTTCTATTTGTACATGTATGTTTGCCTTATTCAGAAGAAGAGAATTTTTGTGGCTATTTTTAAACCATTTTTTTAATTGAAAAATATAATGCAAATATGGAGCATTTATTTTTATATAAAAATAAATGTATAGCTTAATAAATGGTTTACTCAGGACTAGTTTGGTAAAATTTCAACTTCCTTTTTCTATCCACTTGGGTGTACTGTTCTTTTTCCTTATATTTTTGTTATTTCAAGGGTTTTTCTTCTTTTTCTTTTTTCTTTTTTTATACAGTATTTTTTTAAGTTTATTTATTTATTTTGAGAGAGAGAGACAGAGCACACAAGCGGGGGAGGGGCAGAGAGAGAGGAAGAGAAAGGAAATCCTAATGTGCGGCTCAAACCCACAAATGAGACATCATGACCTAAGCCGAAGTCAAGAGCTGGACACTTAACCGACTGAGCCACCCAGGCCCTATCAAGGGTTTTTTTCTACATTCAAGGGCAGAACTTAATTATCAGTAACACTGTTTTATCAAATTTGCAATATTTTCTGATTGATATATTGCTAACTTTAGGATTATCATTTGGTACGTTCTCTTTTTTGAGATAGTTTTTCTAAAGACTTCCTTTAAACTCTAAAATATCTTACAAGATATATGTTTGGTTCCAGAATTTTTTAAAAGGCAAATGCTCTAAAATAATCATATTCTACTTGATGACAATCATTTTCTTGCATCTTTTCAGTGATTTTAGCATCCAAAATAAACCATAGATTTTTTTGTCTGTTTTTGAAAATATGTATTTAAAATTTTTTTTCTTAATGTTCATTCATTTTTAAGAGACAGAGACAGAGCATGAGTTGAGGAGTGGCAGAGAGAGAGGGAGACGCAGAATCCAAAGCAGGCTCCAGGATCCAAACTGTCAGCACAGAGCCCCGCGTGGGATATGAACCCACAAACTGTGAGATCATGACCCGAGCTGAAGTTGGATGCTTAACCAACTGAGTCACCCAGGTGCCCCTAAAAGTATGTATTTTAAGTGTCCTTTTATCTACAGGTTTTCTTTGCATTCTTTTCCCACCCAGTGCATTTTATTTTCTTTTTGTTGAAGAAAAGGGCTTTTTGTTTGTTGTTTTTGTCATTGTCTTGATAGCCAAATTTTGCTAATTTTGTCCAGGTGGTAGATTTACCATATTTCTCTCTGACCTCTGTTTTCCTTTTAAATTGCTACTTTATGGGCTTGAGCAGGTCAGGATGCAATTTCTTTTCCTTTTTTGGTGGGGGCAGGCAGGCAAGACTATTTCATAGGTGGTGGTACATTCTTCTTCCATCAGGAAATAAATGTCGTTTGGTGCGTTCTCTTTGCAATTTAGTGGTATTGGTGCTCTAGATTAGTGTTTCTCAGAGGTTGTTCTCATTGTATCCCAACCCCCAGGGCCTTTGAGACATTATTTTCCTAACCACACCCTCCCCTTATGAAATTGTCTTTGCGAAGCTTGGAAAACCATTATTTCTTCAAGTATTTTTTAGAACCAGACTCTCCTTCCTTTCCTTCTGGGACTCTGATGACACAAAATGGTATCTCTTTTGTTGTCTTTCATTCCTAAGGCTGATTGGTTTGTTTTTCCCTTCATTTTTTCCCCTTTAGTTCAAATTGCACCATTTCTACTGAGGTTTCCTCAAGTTCACTCTTTCCTCTTTCACCTCCATCATACCACTGACTCTTCAGTTTCACATTTTAGTTATTTTATGTTTCAGTTATAAAGTTTCCATTTGGTTCGTATTCATAGCTTTTATTATGTTACTTATACTCTCAATTGTAACCTCTCTTTCAGGATTTTTCATGATTGCTTGTTCACATACTTTTTAATAGCTGCCTAAAATCTTTTCTGGATATTTTCAACATTTGTGTCATCTTAGTGTTGGTATCTGTTGACTGTTATACCCATGTGAATTGAGATTTCATAGTTCTTCATAAGCTGAATAATTGTGGATTGGATCCTGGACATTTTGACTATTAGATCATGAGACCCTGGGTCTGGTTTAAATCCTATGGAAAACGTTAATAGTTTTGTTTTAGTGGGAATTTGAGTTGGTTAGGTTGAGGCAGCAAGTTCCAACCCACACCTTCTTTGGGCTGTGGTTTCAAAGTCATTTCAAATTGGAAAGTCTATGCAGTGCTTTATTTTTACTTAATTCTAATGATCCTGATAATAGTCCAATAAAGTTGGTTTTATGATACTTACTTTACAGATAAAAAGAGAAGTTTGAATTCACCTATTACTAGCTGTATGGTATTGGACAATTTAAGCCTTAATTTCATCTCCAAAATGGGATGGATAATACCTACATCATTGGATTGTTTGAGAACTGAGTAAAATAACACATGTAGCATATCTAGCATACTTCAAACCCTAAAGAAATCCTGGATAGTCTTCTCATTTAAAAAAAAAATCACTCTCAGGGCTCCTGGGTGGCTCAGTTGGTTGAGCGTCCGACTCTTGATCTTGGCTCAGGTCCTGATCTCACGGTTCATGGGATTGAGGCCCATGCTGTGCTCTGCGCTGGTGGCGAGGAGCCTGCTTGGGATTCTCTGGCTCTCGCTCTCTGCCCTGCCCCCACTCTCTCTCTTTCTCTTGCAAAAGAAATAAACATTTAAAAAAATCAGTTGCAGGGGCATCTGGGTGGCTTAGTCAGTTAAGCATCCGACTTTGACCTCTCCCCCGACTCATGCTCTGTCTCTGTCTCTCTCTCTCTCAAAAATAAATAAATAAATAAATAAATTTTTAAAATCAATTTCAGTGGGAAAAAATAATATATAATCAAATACAAACAATTTAAGTTACAGAAGATGACTTTTGACAGTCATATACACATGTAACCACCACTCCAATAAAAATATATAGAACATTTCCACTACAACAGAAAGTTCTCTCAGGCCCGTCTGTGGTCAACTCTTATCTGTCCTCAACCCCAGGCAACCACTAATCCAACTATTATAATAAATAAGTTTTGTCTGCTCTAGAGCTTTATATTAATAAAATCATACAGTTTGCACATTTTCTATCTGGCTGTTTTCACTCAGCATAATACACTTCAGATTCATCCATATTGGTAGTTTGTTACTTTCTATTGCTGACAAGCTTTATTCCATTATTTTACTGGGATGTTTTTCCATTATTGATTGAAAGAGTTCTTAGAAATTCTGAGTTCAAGTCCTTTGTTAGATCACGTATTATGATTTTTTCCCAGTCTATACATTGTCTTCATTTTCAAAATGGTGTCTTTCAAAGAGCAGGGTCACCTGGGTGGATAGGTTGGTTAAGCATCCAAATTGGGCTCAGGTCATTATCTCACAGTTGGTGAGTTCGAGCCCCACATGGGGCTCTGTACTGACAGCTCAGAGCCTGGAGCCTGCATTGCAGATTCTGTGTCTCCCTCTCTCTCTCTGCCCCTCCCCCACTCATGCTGTCTCTCTCTTCTTCAAAAATAAACATTAAAAAGAAGAGCAAAAATTATTAATATTTATAACGTTCAATTAATCATTTTGTTCTTTTATGGGTGTGTGTGTGTCCTTTCACAAAAAATTCTGCCAACACCAAAGGGATGAAGACTTTTTTCTTTGACCTCTTCTAGAAGATTTACAGTTTAAGCTTTTATGTTGTAATTTATGATCCATTCAGAATTAACAGTTCTCTGTATGCTATAAGGTAGGGATCGAGGTTCATTTTTTTCCCTTCAACCAATATTCAGTTGTTCCAGCACCATTTATGGAAAAAAATCTATCCTTTTTCATGAAAGGTACCATTGTGAAAATCAATTGACCATATTATGTGTGGGTTTATTCCTAGATTCTATTCTATTTCATTTACCTATGTGTCTATAACAATACTCCATTTATTTTATTGCTTTAACTTTATAATAAGACTTGAAATAAGGTAGTATAAGTCCTCTAACTTTATGGTTCTATTACAACATTGTTATTCTGTATCTTTTGTTTTTCCATATGAATTTTAGGATCAGCTTTAGACCATAATCTGTGAGAAAAGTGAAAGTTCTGGGGTCAGGAATCACAACTGGTCAGACCCTCTGTCTAGGAGCAATTGTTGGATTCGATCTCCTAAAAACTTGCAAAGGACTTTTGTGTCTATGTTCAGTTTTATGTCTTTTAGTGTTTTTGTCTAGTTTTGGAATCAGGGTAACACTGTTCTTATACAATGAATTGGAAAGTGTTCTTTCTTATTTTATTGTCTGGAAGAGTTTGTGTAGAATTTATATACTTACTTAATTTCTAAATTTTTCACAAATATCTTTGTTATTGATTTCTAGTTTAATTCTTTTGTCAGAAGAGAAAATATTTTATATGATTTCAATGATCTTATTTATTTTTTTTAATTTCAATCATTTTAAATGTGTTGAGGTTTGTTTCATGATAGAGAATATGATCCATTTTCTTGAATACTCCATGTACATTTGAAAAGAAGTTATGTTCTAGTTATTAGGTGGAATTTTTTATAAGTGCCAACTAGGTGAAATTGGTTGATAGGCTTTTTAAGGTCTTCTATGACAATAGTTCCCAAATTTTCCCGCACTCTGCTGAAATCACCTTTGTATCTTCCCAAAATATCAATGCCTGTATCTGAACCCTTGAGATTGTGACTTAAGAAGTAGGGGGTGTAGCCTGTTCTTTAGAATTCTTAAGAGATTCCCAGGTGATTCTAATGTGCAAGCCAAGCTTGGGACTTGAGTTCCTTACTAGTTTTCTTTTTTTATATAATTAAAAAATTTTTAATGTTTTATTTTTGAGAGAGAGAGGGAGTGTGTGAGCAGGGGAGGGGCAGAGAGAGAGGAAGACACAGAATCTGAAGCAGGCTCCAGGCTCTGAGCTGTCAGCACAGAGCCCTACACGGGGCTCGAACTCACAAACCGTGAGATCATGACCTGAGCCCAAGTTGGATGCTTAACCAACTGAACCACCGAGGCGCCCCTAGTTTTCTGTATATGTGTATTTATTTTACAAATTACAGAGAGGGGAGTGATGAACTCTTCAGCTGCACTGTGGGTTGGTTTCTTATTTCAGTCCTACCAGTTTTTGCTTCAGTGCTAGTTTATAGCACTATTAGGATTTTTCATATTCTTTTTTAATTTTTTTTAACATTTACTCATTTTTGAGAGACAGAGCATGAGCAGGGGAGGGTCAGAGAGAGAGAGGGAGACACAGAATCCAAAGCAGGCTCCAGGCTCTGAACTGTCAGCACAGAGCCTGACATGGTGCTCAAACTCAAGAGCCGTGAGATCATGACCTGAGCCAAAGTCGGATGCCTAACTAACTGAGCCACCAAGGTGCCCCTCATTACCACATTTAAAAATGTTGCTTATAAAATAGAATTAGCATATGATCCAGTAATTCTACTTCTGGATATACACCCAAAAGAATTGAAGGCAGGGTCTCAAAGAGATATTTGCACACATCATTGTCACAGTAGCATTCACAATAGCTCAAAGTTGGAAGCAACCCAAGTATCCACTGACAGATGTATAGAAAAACAAAATGTGCTCTATACATAAATGTAATGTTATTCTGTTTTCAAAAGGAAGGAAATTCTGACACATGCCACAGTATGGATGACCCTTGAGGATGTTATGATTAGTGAAAAGTCAGTCACAAAAAAATAAATACTGAAAGAGATTCCACATACATGAAGTATCTACAGTAGTCATATTCATAGAGACAGAAAGAATGGCAGTTGCCAGGTGCTGGAGGGAGAGATAAATGAGGAGTTGCTTTTTAATGGGTATAAAGTTTCAGCTTTGCAAGATGAAAAGTGTTCTGGAGACTGGTTGCATGGCAATGTGAATATAATTAACACTATTGAAGTGTACAATTTCAAATAGTTAAGATGAGGGGCGCCTGGGTAGCTCAGCCAGTTGAGCATCTGACTCTTGATTTCAGGTCAGGCCATGAACTCTAGGATTGGGGGCTGGAGTCTGACGGGGCTCCGTGCTGAGTGTAGAGGCTGCTTGGGATTCTCTCTCTCTCCCTCTGCCCCCTCCCCCTGCTCGTGCACCATGCTCTCTTTCTCTAAAACAAATCAAAAATAAAATAAGAAGATGGTACTTTTTTTGTTATTTGTATTTTATACTATAAACAACATGTATATTTTATGTTCTAACAACAACAAAGTTTCTTTTAATACTTCTTAGTCTTTGGTGTTCTGCAGTTTCATCAGGATGTGTCCAGGTATGAAATTCTTTATTTTAAACCTGTTCAAGAATTAAGTGCTTCTTGAATCTGAGCATTCAAACATTCCACAGTCCTGAAAAATTCTTAGTTATTATTCTTTGAATACTGCTCACACGCATTGTCTGTAATTTCTCTTTTTGACACTCCTACTGGATATACACTGGATCTTTCTTATTTTCCATTTATTTAGCTCCTGTGTTGCATTCTAGTATATTTTCTCAAATTACGTCACATAGTTCCAGCCAAATATACAGTTCTCAAATACTGAATGGAAGATTTTTAGATATATATACATATATATATGTATATACGTATATATACATATATACATATATATACACATATATATGTATATACATATATACATATATACACATGTATGTGTGTGTATATATATACACATGTATACATATATATATACACATATATGTGTGAATATATATATATTCTTAAAAGGATTAAGGCGGTATGTCAGCAAACTGAACCCTAAGTGAAAAATCAAGAAACAGGCAGACATAGGCTCACCTCTACAACTCAGGAGAATGTGCCAGAGCCAAAACAATATGGTATTACTACCCTGTACTCAACAAATATTAAACACAAGCAGGATGCTGCTTTGTGTCAAGTGCTGGATATCAATGAATGCTATCAAGCCAGATTACATTACATCCCAAAGCCTGGCCACAGCATTTCACACTGAATGTATGACCGTGAACAAGACATTTATTTATTCTTAAGCTTCAGTTTCTTTCTGTGGGTTGCTGTGAGAATCAAAATGAGAGAAGGTGAGCGAAAGTTCTATATATCAAAGTACTGTTAAAGTATTTTCTCAATTCTAAAATATTATTAAATGGTCAGGTGCACTATGGATTTAATAATCGTTTGGAAAGGAGGTGGAGAGGAACAATCCACTAGGGGTATTTGGGAAATTAAAAATATGGAAAAGTTTGCTTTTTGAATTGAGGTACTACAGTATTATACTGGCTTTATCTATCTTTCACGCCCACAAATACCCTTTTCTTAACTCTGAATGATTTCTCTCTCCCCCGGCATTTGGTTTTACCAACCTCCTTCCTGACAGCTGTCAGAATTTTCCACACTGGATTTCTGACCCCAATTTTCAGGCTCCTGCTGAGACTGAAGGGCTGCTTTCCTGGGACTGGCTTTCTCACGCCTAACTTCGCCTCTGTACTGCCATTGGCTGTTGTTTTTCCTGGACCCGCCCACATCAGCCTCAATCCTGATTGGATGCCAACGTCCTTTTGTTATGGCAAAAGGTGGATCCCTGGGCTTCGACAAAGGACGATTGGGGCGTCGTACAGCTAATGCGCAGGCGTGCCTTCTTGAGTGGGGATTGGTGGGAGACGGGGCAGGACGGGGCGGGACAGGGCGGGACTCCCGTTTCCGCGCACGCTCTGTGGGCGCAGAGGGCGGAGCTGCCGGTACCGGTTGGCGAAAGTGTTGGGGCCTGAGGCGTCCTCCCTATCCCTCCCACTCCCAGCGCCTCCAACGGCAGGTGAGGACAGTCTTGGGCGGCGGAGGGCCTGGCCCCGAGCTATTGGAGTTTGCGGCCACGGTACAGCCAAAGGCCTGGAGGGCGGGGTAGACTGGACGCGATCCGGCGCACCAGGGGCCCTGGAAGAGCGGCCTCGGGCCTGGGCGTTTGGTGGGCGGAGGAGGCCTGGCTGTCTGCAGAACCCCTGCGCAACCTCCGTCTCATCTTCTCATTATTGAGCCTAGAGGTTCCTTTGGGGAGGGGCTGCTTTCATCTCTGAGGCTGACGTTCTGCCGCCTTCTCACCGTCTCTTCTGAGTCGAAGGCCGTTGTCTAGCCTCCCGCCCTGATTGGGACGGCGGAGGGGCGTTTGGGTGGAATGGGACCTGGCACGCCTGGACTACTCCGTGGGTGCTCTGCCGAGAGCCCGCAGGTTGTGGGGAGAGGATGCCAAGGCGGGGAGGGTGGCGAGTGAGCGATAAATAAGGGCTTGGCGGCGGCTTTCCAGGGGCTGAAAGCAGCTCCCGGGTTAGTTTCTACTTGGGCTTTAGGGTCCTGCTGAGCAAGTTTTGGGGAGTTAGGATTGAAAAGGAGAGAGAAGATACATTTCTGAAAGGCAGGACTTTTGTTATACAATATAGCGAGACCACTACTATGACGTAACAATGTTAAAATGCTGTGCTGCCGACACCGTAAGTCTGTACCTGAAGATCCAAAGCTGTGCCTATATATTGTTGCCGTACTCAATTGATTAAATTCACGGTAGCTAGTCATTCTCTGGGACTCTAGCTTCCGTTCCTGTTCTCATTGGACCAATCAAATCAATTCCTTAATCTTGTAGAATCTCAAACTGCATTTATCTAACCAGAACAATTCAGAACTTGAAGGAGCCTGAACTGATAAACTCATGTTGAAAGTTGATACAGCTTGAAGGGAATGAAATTTATCTTCAGTTGCTTAGTAAAATATCAAAGGGATTTAACATCAAAGATTGCAAAATATTTGGAAAACTGAGATTAGGGCTGTTATTAAAGTTTTTTGCCATTATATAGTGGAAAAGCAGGAACTTTATAGTTAGACCTGCCTTCAAATTCTTGGTACAAACATTGGCTGTGAAGTCTAAGGCAGATACATAGCCTTTCTGAGATATAGCATCCACAAACATAAATTACGATGCCCTGTTGATTTGATGAACATGAACTAATAATATATGTAAAGCATTTAGTTGATTAACGCACAGTCAGTTTTAGATGCAGAAAAGTTGGTTGCATGTCAGTCTTAACTCTCAAAATCTTAGGTCTCAGATGTGAGCATACCTGGAATGGTATGGTGGAAAAAACTAGCCTGGGTACTCCTGGCTCTGGCAGTAACTACGTCTGTGATTTTGTGATGTTGGGTAAGCCATTATTACTTTTGGCCTTGGTTTGTTTATTGGTGAAATGAGGCAGCTAGACCAGATGATTTTTCCAAAATTTCTTTTTGTGGCCTGAATCAGAGTCAAAAGGGAGAGAAGATAACAGCTAATATTATTCAAGACCTTCTTTGTACAAGGTACCATTGCAAGCACGTTATATATATGAACTCATTAAATTCTTGACAACAAAACTATGAGGTATATACTCTTATCCTCATTTTACAGATGAGGAGACTGAGGCTGAGGTATAACCTTGCTCGAGGTTCCAGAGCTTATAAATAGCAGAGCTAGGATTTAAATACAGGTAATAAAAATTTATGTTCTTAATCACTGTGCTACACTGCCTCTTAACAGTGGTACTATTCAGGGTACTATAAAAGAAGGTAGAGGTCTACGTTCGTAAAACAGTAGTCTTTGGTCACAAGTGTGTGGGCATGGAAGATGGGTCCGTCCTAATGTTTGTCACGCTTCCTGACCCTTGTTCTCTCCATACCTTTTACATCCAGGACTTAAATTATCAAAATAGTTCTAGGTTCTCTTCCACTGACCAAAGCTAGATGAAGATAGGCATCAAAATTTACTGCAATTTGTTTTGTTTTGGTTTTAATATGAAATTTATTGTCAGATTGGTTTCCATACAACACCCAGTACACATCCCGTAAGGTGCCCTCCTCAATGCCCATCACCCACCCTCTCCTCCCTCCCACCCCCCATCAACCCTCAGTTTATTCTCAGTTTTTAAGAGTCTCTTATGTTTGGGCTCTCTCCCTCTCTAACTTTTTTTTTTCCTTCCTATCCCACATGGTCTTCTGTTAAGTTTCTCAGGATCCACGTAAGAGTGAAAACATATGGTATCTGTCTTTCTCTGTATGACTTATTTCACTTAGCATAACAGTCTCCAGTTCCATCCACGTTGCTACAAAAGGCCATATTTCATTCTTTCTTATTGCCAGGTAGTATTCCATTGTGTATATAAACCACAATTTCTTTATCCATTCATCAGTTGATGGACATTTAGGCTCTTTCCATAATTTGGCTATTGTTGAGAGTGCTGCTATGAACATTGGGGTACAAGTGCCCCTATGCATCAGCACTTGCATCCCTTGGAAACTTTACTGCAATTTTTGAGAAACACTTCTGAGATCCAATCTAGGCTTGAGTCAGAGTTGACAAATCTCAGAACCGTAATCATTTTGGAACTAAGGCAGCCTTAGGAAAAACAGATCAGCCTTAGCACCCCACATTCATTTCAGTGTCCTCACACTTGAGATACTTTGGTCTGGATTTTCTTTTCACATCAGATTTGCATTTATGTATAGGAACAGAAGAATTGACAGTGAACTCTAAAAAGTGCATTTCACATGAAATTGGATTGATATGATAACAACTATAGATTAAAAAACATTTTATAGTTGAAAAACTCAGTCTAATGTGCTAATGTAGACATCATGAAGTTTGAAGATTGATCTTATTTTGAAAGAAAAAATCTGTGGCTAAATTGCTTTGATACAAAGAGCTCAATGAACCTTCTGATCTTATATATAAAATAAATCAGTTTGTTACTCATTTTGAGGCCAGGCTATTTAATCATATCATAATAAGAGAAAATTGTTATTTGTCTTTTTTGTTGTTGTACAGAGGCAGCTGGCAATACTCCTGTCTCTTTTATTAAAGAATCATGAATACCCTTTTGTACAAGGCTGCCGATACAGTAGGGCAGATTTTGCACTGTGCTAGACTCAAGTGCAGTCTTACATGGACTATGATAAGAATGGTGTTCTCTCAGGTTGTGTTGTCGATCCCATAGCACTGTCCTTGTGCCTGCCTGGCTTCTGTGGCATTGACTCCACCCCAGTCTTCAGTGTGTGTTTCTAAGCTTCATTTTTCCTCTAATCCCCCTCCACCCCATTTTTCTGCCTTTTTTTCCTTCATTTTTTCAGATGAAGTCAAACTGTTGATAAACTATACAAAGATTTTCTATTGTTTGGTTTACATGTGGCCAAAATTTCAGAAACTGGCTTCATGATTACATTGATCAGTTTGGAACAGTTTGCTTTTGTAGACTTTTTACTTTTCGTGTTAGATTGAAACATAAGCAAGAAAAATATACCATATCCCTATACGAAATCTGATATCAAAGTCATTTGTATTGGTTGCATGATTATCTGTTGCTTGGCTTATGTATCTTACAATGCTTCTCATTTGTCATGAAAATTTTGTTTTAGCTGTATTTTTAAAAGCAAATATTAGAAATTTGAAGTACTTTTTGTATATTACTTAGCAGGGGAAATAGCCAAGCTGCAGGCTATTGTTGGCTGAGTACTCTCAAGATCACTTTTGCTTTTGGCTGTGGCCTATGTCATCCCTCCCAGACCTGTGTTAGCCAGGTCAGTGGTTGAAATAGTAGGAAAATTGCAAGTGTCAAATAGAGTTTTCACTGTTAACACTCTTCCTCTTCAGTTGTAAAGAGATACGTTGGTGATTGAATGGAGAGGGATAATTTTTGAAGTGTGGGCTTCGCATATTATAGTAAGTTGAATAAAGAATTTTTGGGGGCGCCTGGGTGGCTCAGTCAGCTGAGTGTGGAACTCTTGATTTCCGCTCAGGTCATGATCTCCTGGTTTCTGAGTTTGAGCCCTGCATCTGGCTCCATGCTGATGGGGCAGGGCTGAGATATTCTCTCTCTCTCTCTGCCCCTCCCCCACTCACACATGCATGCACACTGTCTGTCAAAATAAATGAAACTTTAAAATAAATAAATAAATAATTTTTAAAAAGATTTTTAGTAATTAGTCTACTTGGATTTATGTAGATGTACCGATACATATTACATATTAACATATTATGTGTATATATTATTGATATAAATTACACATATATTCTCAGGTTCCTTGCACTTCAGAGATATTTTATATGTATATTACATATGTACATATACTACGTATGTATGTATATATAATGCACATGTAATATGTATATAACATGTACATATATCACAAATATATGTGTCAACTTTCTCTGAAGTACACAGAACCTGAGAATTAAAACCATGTGAATAAGATACGAAGGGGAGAGTAACTAATTCTAGAGAAGTAGAAAGATCTCAGAAGACTTGGGAGTAGATTTATTAAGCATGAAATCAATTTTACATCATTTGTAGCTAGTTAATTCTTTAATAATGCTATGTGTAGGAGGTTTAATGTCTTTCTTTTTTAGAATAATACGTGATGTCTTGTTTCAGAGATAGTTCATATGTACGTACACTGAGCATTTTATCTTCACATTCATGCCAGTATCTGAAAACTCTTTAATGTGATTCTAGTTCTAGAATGTCGACATCCTTGTTCAGTAGGTCTGGGTTCCACTGTTTAGTATATGGAAGCATAACAATGCTTTGGGTATAAGAGGTGCTCCATAAATAATTTGTTGAAAGAGTAACAATATTGACAGGTCTAAATTGCTTCAGTGAGTAGGTTAGATTGGTGACCAGTAATAATCTGGTTTATTTAATAACTCTTGAACACACCAAATATGAAATGAATGTTAGCTATAGAGCACAACGTATTTCATAAGAATTTTATGCTTTAATATTTTGAAACCTTTTATAGGAACAATAAAATGTTAATGTTTTACTTATTCACATCCTAATTTTGTTTTAACTATAACTAGGATGTAACAGGTTGATATTTTCATTTATCCCACATTAATGTTTCAGATAACTAGTATTTTTCTCTTGAATGTTATCAATAAAAAGTTTTAAACAGTATATATAAAATAATACTTTAATGATGAAAAATATTTTTAAACACATTTGTTTTCATCCCTACTATCATCCTTAATAGAAGAGCTTTTTTCATTTTGCTGTTCTCTTTATTTGTATTTATGTATATTTTACATGATTTACATCAATGAATACACCATTTTATAAACATTCTTCTATGTTATTATAGTCATCCTAATTATTTTTAGTACCCACTCAATTAGAAACTACAGTAATTACAGACTGAATGGACAGTTTATGTTGTTTCCAATTTGGTGGGTTGTAAATAAGGTTGAAGTGAAGATTTTATATAATTTTTCCTTCTTTGTAATTTTCCTTAGGCTATATTTCCAAGAGCAAAATTGCTTAGTAGAAAATATTTAAATGTTTTTATGAGTGTAATTTATTACCATACTGCTTTCTAAGAAGATACATATTTAAGGGGCACCTGGGTGGCGCAGTCGGTTAAGCGTCCGACTTCAGCCAGGTCACGATCTCGCGGTCCGTGAGTTCGAGCCCCGCGTCGGGCTCTGGGCTGGTGGCTCGGAGCCTGGAGCCTGTTTCCGATTCTGTGTCTCCCTCTCTCTCTGCCCCTCCCCCGTTCATGCTCTGTCTCTCTCTGTCCCAAAAATAAATAAAAAAAAAAAAAAAAGAAGATACATATTTAAAATTTGTGTCTAATATTTTGTATTTGTTCTTCCATAACTTTGCTACTATTGATCATTATCTCCTTTAAAAAAATTTGATAAATGTACAATGGTATGTTACTGCTATATGTGTCTGTTTCTTTTTCTTATTGCAGACGATTCATCAAGGATTTTGTATCCAAGGCCCAAAAGTTTGTTACCCGAGATGATGAATGCTGACATGGATGGTATGTTCTTTATTTTCCTTTTTGTATGTTCCTGGTTTTGTGGATGCTTTTGGCTTAATACAGCAACAGAAAGAACAGAGAAGCAATATTTAGAGGGGTTGGATTTGGCTAATTTACTGACTTATATACTGTCTAGTTCTAGAAAGAATTGATGTTGGCAAAACATATCTGCCATGTGGGCATATAACTTTTTCCTTTACAGGGTTCTTGTGTAAGGCAAGTAAGATAACAAAGATGAAACATTTTGTATGACTTTAAGTGCTGCACTACACAAATGGTACCTAACGTTAATTAATAGTAAATGCAAACCTTTGTATTACAGCAGTTGATGCTGAAAATCAGGTGGAACTGGAGGAAAAAACGCGACTTATTAATCAAGTGTTGGAACTTCAACACACACTTGAAGGTGAGCCTCCATTTTGTAGTTTTCTTGAATAACATCCACTTAGTTGAAATTGTAAGCATTTATGTTGCTAAATTTTGTTACCGTGCCCCCAGTTTTTGAAAGTATAAACTTCAAAGTCCATTTCGATAATGTTTTCCCCCTCCTGCCTGCATCTTTGGCTGGTGATTTTAAAGAAGAGGTGTGCTTCAATGAGAAAGTCAAATAGTGTTCTTATGCATCCCTCTGGGTTTAAGGTAATGCTGTTTATTACATGAGAGCCCCCTTTTAAGCATTGTGTTATTACTAAGTCCACTTTAATAAAGCTTATATTAAAATAAAAAGTGTTTTAGCTTCAGAGATTAAAAGTAAATTGATCTGAGGTTTGTTTTCATTTTCTAAATGTCTTGCATAAAATTAATACTACCAGTGAAACATCTTGTTTTTTTTAATGTTTATTTATTTTTGAGAGGGAGTGTGAGAGTGAGCAGGGGAGAACCAGAGAGGGGGACAGGGGATCTGAAGCAGGCTCTGCACTGACAGCAGCATGCCCAATGTGGGGCTCAAACTCACAAACCCTGAGATTGTGACTTGAGCCAAAGTTGGATGTTCAACCAACCAAGCCACCCGGGTGTCCTGAAACATCTCGGTTTTTAGTGAAATTAAGAGGTTGTGGGGTTTTTTTTTCTTTTGTAACAGCAGGGTGAGCAGATCATGTCATTTCACTGGCTTCCTATTTCACAGTTAATAAAGGCCAGGTTATTCTCTGGCTCTGTTCCTTTTTACCTTTCAGAGTCAGTCATGTCACACTGTCTGCCTCATACATTCTGCCTCAGACACTCGCCTCCTTGCTGTTCTTTCAGCATGCTTCTACTTAGGGGCTTGAATCTTTCCCTTAGGTGTTTGCATTCTGTATGGCTCATTTCCTTCCTTTAGGTCTCTGGTCAAATTCCCTTTATCAAAATAGCTATCTATACTATATAAAGGGCAACCTCAGGGGCTCCTGGGTGGCTCAGTCATTTGAGCATCCAATTTCAGCTCAGGTCATGATCTCACGGTCTGTGAGTTCGGGCCCTGAGTCGGGCTCTGGGCTGACAGCTCAGAACCTGGAGCCTGCTTCGGATTCTGTGTCTCCCTCTCTGCCCCTCCCCTGCTCACGCTCTGTCTCTCTCAAAAATAAATAAACATTAAAAAAAATTTCAAAGGGCAACTTCCCTTTTGCTTCCTCCCACTCTTAACCCTTCTTTTTTTTTCCTTTTACTTGGGACCCCATAAATGCACATGTGTTCCCATGCATATTAGAATGTAAGCTCTGGGAAGGCAAGGGCTTTTGTTACTGTTGCCTCTAGAACAGTGCCCGACTCTTAGAGGGCACCCAATACTTAGTTGTTAAGTGAATGAATGGAGGTGATGTTTTATTTGATCATTAGGAACTGTGTCTTTTGAATTTCTTACTAAGGTAAAAATGCAAAATATTTCATTGCTTGGAAACTGACTTTCTATAGTCCGTGTATAAAGCAAGTTGTATTTGCCTACCACATTTTCTGAAGCGTTTCTAGCAAACATCTTAGTTTTTATGTTAAGGCATGAACCAAAATTCACATTTTGGTGAAAAAACTGAGTCTGTATTTTTTAGAAATAACCATTTTTTTTTTTAATTTTTTTTTTTCAACGTTTATTTAGTTTTTGGGACAGAGAGAGACAGAGCATGAACGGGGGAGGGGCAGAGACAGAGGGAGACACAGAATCGGAAACAGGCTCCAGGCTCTGAGCCATCTGCCCAGAGCCCGACGCGGGGCTCGAACTCACGGGCCGCGAGATCGTGACCTGGCTGAAGTCGGACGCTTAACCGACTGCGCCACCCAGGCGCCCCTAGAAATAACCATTTAAAGAAATAACCACTCAACATAAATGCTGTTTACCAAGAATAACATTCAGTCTAATGTGAAATCACTTTTTAAGAATTTTAGCTATTGACCGGCACTCAGTTTCCTTTGTTCACCTGAATTCTGAAGTTACTTGAATTTAAAAACAGAAAATTTAAAGATCATGTTATCTATTTTAAGAATGAATCTTAAGTCTTTTATGATATGGAGTCATTGCCATTATTTTATTGATAATGGGCTTTTTTATTTTTAATATAGACCTCTCCGCAAGAGTAGATGCAGTTAAGGAAGAAAATCTGAAGCTAAAATCAGAAAACCAAGTTCTTGGACAATATATAGAAAACCTCATGTCAGCTTCTAGTGTTTTTCAAACAACTGACACAAAAAGCAAAAGAAAGTAAGGGATTGACATCCCTTCTGTTTTATGGAATTGCTGCTGATCTTTTTTTCTTTAAAACTTGGATAGGTTCAAAAAGTTATAGTACTTTTGTTTGTGGCTTAATTGAATATTTATGAAGATAATATCAGATCTAGGCAAAATTAAGAGCATAACAGAAGACTTCCATGAGCTTGTGTATAATATGTTAGTCTATGAAAATGTGCTAATGTATTGTAGAGACTTTATAATTAGAAATGCATATATTTATGAAACTTGAAAATGAATGTTTTATCAAATTTGCTTTGATTTATAGGTTTAGCACTGTCTTTTATTATAGGCATATTAAGAGATACAAGAAAATAACCACCGTGTTGTGAAAAGTGACCAAAATCATGTACTGAACGCACAGCTTTATGTACCCTGTCTACCATGTTGTGCCTCTTCTCCATTTGCTTCTTCCTTCCCATTTCCCTTCCCCTAAGGAAGAAATTCGTTTCACATTTGTAAAAGTAATTTTACTAGTTAATCATCTGTGAGAGTAACCTGAGCTTGAATTATTGAAACTTAACCAAAATAAGACACTTTCTCAGTTAGGGCTTGTCATAGTTAGTAATAAGATAGGATTGTTGGTTTGTCTTTAATTGATTGAAAACAGAGGCCATAAATATGAAGACTTTTCTTTGCAACTGAGTTATCAAATTGGGAAGGTCTGTTGTTAAAAACTTCCTTTTGCACAGCTAATGCACTTGGTATCTGAAAAGATGAGCTCCGGTTATATGTTTGAAATAGAACAGAAATGGGATGGGAAAGGTACTGGGCAAACAGTAGTAACCAGCTCCAAATGTTTTCACTCCAGATTCGTGTGATCTGTGGCACAGACGATATCTTTTGGGGAATATATGAATATGAAAGTAGATTAAATGTGACTAACCTTAGGTCAACCACACCTAGAAGAGAACAGTTACAAAGTAGTTTAGTCTCAAGGTTTCTTTGTGGTACCCAGCAGATCAACTTTTGCAAAACCCCTTGAAGAGTGTATTAGTGTCAGAATCATGAACAAAATGGAGGAGTTTTACATGTATACTAAGTGATATTTTCTCAGTATTTTAATCTACTTCCCCAGAATTTTCTGTAAACCTAACTACTTGGTTTGCAGAGTTTTAGTCACTCTTTGACAGTTTCAAGAAATTGTTTGTAGATTCCATTTGGTAAGAAAATTAATATCAGAAGTAATGTTAAAATGTTAAATAGGAAGAGAGATCCGCTAATATAGATTTGGTTATTAGATTTGGGCTACTTTTAATCATGGAATAATCTTAACGTTTGTATTGGTGTAAGATTCGATGAATGACTTTAGCTGTATGAATATAATAGTTATACTGCAAACATTTTGCATCCCTTTTGTGACCTAATTTACAAACATTTAAACTTGTGTTCCAGTTTTGCTTTACTGTTTAATAAAAACCTGTTTCAGAGATTGTGTGTGTGTGAATATAGTAACTGTGGTGTGTATAATGATGTAGTGGTGTATCCAGGGTTGTTCAAAGCTACAGGATAAGTAGCATATCTTATTTAAGTACCAGTTACTTTATGTTTAGGGGAATATTTTTATTAAAACAAATGTTAGAGGATATTATACATTGATTTTTATTTTTAAAAACATTTTTTTAATGTTTATTTATATTTGAGAGAGAGAGAGACACAGAGCGTGAGCAGCGGAGGGGCAGAGAGAGAGGGAGACAACAGAATCTGAAGCAGGCTCCAGGCTCTGAGCTCTCAGCACAGAGCCAGACGCGGGCCCAGACTCACAAACCACAAGATCATGACCTGAGCCGAAGTTGGATGCTTAACCAAATGAGCCCACCTAGGTGTCCCTGTACATTAATTTTTAAAATAAAAGCAAAGAATTCAGAGGAAGATCCAAGATTGTCAGGGAAAAGGTGGTTGTAATGTTTAGGTTAGGCTAAGCTCCTGTAACAAGAATGCATTGATAATATAGAAGTTTTTCTCCCAACTAACGGTTGTGAGGTAAGCACTGCAAGCTAGTGGACTTTGTTCCACATAATGACTTGGGGGCTTGAATGGAGGATAGCTCTGCCATTTTCAAACATGGCTTCATGGGACACATTTGCAAGGTTTTAAGTGTTGGGCCTGTTGGCACATAGGTTTTCTCACATTCCAATGGCATGGAGACTTCATTACATCTAGATGGAGAAGCTGAGAGATGTAGTCTTTGGCTGGAAGCCATATTCCAGCTACAACTTTCTTACCATAGAAGCACATAGAGGATTTTGGTAGCAACTTGCAGCCACAGCCATAGCCCTTTTCTCCTGCTATTAAGTCTCTGTGCACAACCTTCTTCCTGCACAAAGAACATACTCAACCCGTCCTCACCAGTTACTGATTCAGCTCAAAATCCAGGATCTCTATTAAGGTCCATCAGTTTTAGATGTGGCTTCTAAATAGTATGATGACTTCTAAACTGATGGGCAAATTATTTGCTCTCACCCTCACTTCTTCCCATTTATAATGGTGTGGTGAGGTCAGGAAACGCAAATAAAAACTCTCAACTTGGAAAGAGGAATAAAGGGAAATGTATTGATTCAAACCAACTGTGGGATATTCCTGGGAGACCCTGAGAAGAGTCTGTCTCTGATGGTGGAGAAGGAAGTTCCTTGATCAGATCCTGATTCTGCTCTCTGGCAAGGGAGTCCCTTGTTTATTACCCTCAATGACTTCCAGTCTGAAAAATTATTCCTTGTCCATTTCCCTCCAGGGCTCTAAGTAGGGGCTAGGAGTGTGCCCTTTATGGGAGACATGAAAACAGTCCACTTCCTGCTGGCATGAGCTTGGTGCCCATTGTTTTAGGGCCACGCTTACATTTTTTGGCAGTAAAATTCCCACAAAAATGTAGCTTTTTGGTCTATACAGTTCTAGTTCCACCTGTTAGGAACCACAATCAAGCACTTTCCTAGACCAAATTCTCAAAGTATTTTTCATCACAGGACCCTGCCTCTCTTTAATGGAGGCTACCTTGTGACCAACTGAAAATAAGACTGCTCTGGGAATGCTACACCCAGATTATCACTGCAGACCTGGGTCTCTTTGTGTGGCTTAACCAAGTGGCGGGGAGGTCTTGCTGGGCTTGCCACCCCCACCTCCCACACCTCAAAAATAAAACAATCCTTTTTTGTTATTCAGGGTACAGAGGCACTTGGCTCTTCTAATCCTTTGAGGTTCCTAATACTGGTGTTTATTCCATCTCTGCTTAGAGACTAGTAAATTCTTTCTTGTGATGCCTTGCTAAAAGCATCAAGGACCAGGCAGTTCATTGCACATTCTGACTTTTCCAACTGCTACCCATAGAGCTATCATCTCAGTAGGTGACAAAATGTTACCTGAGGGGAGCCTGGGTAGCTTGGTCGGTTAAGCGTCCGACTCTTGATTTCAGCTTAGCTCATGGTCTCCCAGTTTGTGGGTTTGTGGATTCAAGTCCCGTGTCAGGCTCTGTGCTGACAGCATGGAGCCTGCTTGGGATTCTCTGTCTCCCTATCTCTGCCTCCCCCCACTTGCATGCACTCTCTTTCTGAAATAAACATAAAAATATGTTTTAAAAATGTTACCTGAAATACAAGTCCTACCTGCTTGTCATGTGAATGGTAAATCAATGCTATACATTGTTTTTCTTGTAACAGAATCCTACTTCAGGCTATCAATTTCTGTATTAGAAATATAGATGTGCACAGGAACTGTGTCTAGCTTCTGACATAGACTCTCTTTGACCAAATTTTAAGCAGACCTTTTCAACCGGGCCTCTCATAGGCCCTGTCTTTGGCCTATTGCCAGTTTTCAAAAGAATCCTGCTAAGTCAACTTAGAGAGGATTCCCTCCCCCGCCCCACCTTCTGTATGTATCTGATCACCTTGGTCTGCCTCCAGCAAGAATCGCATTAAGTCAGTTTAGCAAGCATTCCCCTACCCTTGGTGTCTCCTCTTAGCAGTTTTCCATCTATGAACCCTCCCCGCATTCTGCTCAATGACTTTAAATTGCCAGCCATCTTTACTGTATTTGGAGTTGAGCAAAGTGTCTCTCCCCTACTCTGACAGTCTTGGGCACCTATTGTAGCTAGAACAGTCTTCCTCACTGTCTTAACAAGTGTCAGGATACTTTTTTCTGTAGTACTTCTAGTGTAAATGCCGGTGGAGTGATGACTGGCAGAGAAAATGAGCATATCCCTTTTCCTCAGTGGCCCCCAAGTGGGACTTCCCTCAATACTGATAATATTCTATCTAGAGTTTGTCCTCTCTGTATTCCCTTTGGACTTTATTTGTAGCAAGTTAACTATAGATCACAATCCCTTATCTGGAATTCTTGGGACTAGATGTTTCAGAAATTGGACTTTTTCAGATTTCATAAAGTATTATATTGTTTTAGGCAGCACTTGTAATCCAACACATTTTACATTTTTGTATCAAATATATGAATTTAATAAGCATGATAAATGCTATAAAAAGCCTGTCAGGGAGGTCAGGTTTGGTTGCCAAATGGATTTTGGTGTCAAACATGAAAACACTTTTGCTTTTCACAGATTTTTTTTGACTTTTTTGAATTGTATGTGTAGCAACAAAAATTTTTGCAGAAAAGTAACCAAAATCATCTAAACATGTAACCCCCACCAGTTTATAGTGTCATATTTCTGTTCCTGTCCATTACTCTTCCGTTTGATCTAGTCGTTTTTCCAAAGATAAATGAGAGTTGAATTATAGAATCCAAAATTAACTTTGCAGTCCAAAGCAAAGCAAAATTGATCTTAATTCTTTAGAAAGTAAAACCTTTCTTCACTTTTCCCAGTAACTGTTTTTCTCTCTTTTGAGGTAACACCCTCTAGTGGTTGTCTGCAGGTATTTCTTCAATCTGAAATTACCAAAATTACTAGCAAAGACAAAGAGGTTACTTAAGATCACTTACAAATTATGAAAGAACGGAAAATATCATTACATTCAAGTTTGTTTAAGAATCCTAAGAGAGACGGGGCACCTGGGTGGCTCGGTTGGTTAAGCACCCGACTTTGGCTCAGGTCATGATCTCACAGTTTGTGATTTGAGCCCCATGTAGGGCTCTGTGCTGACAGCTCAGAGTCTGGAGCCTGCTTCAGATTCTGTGTCTCCCGCTCTCTCTCCCCCTCCTGCACTCACACTCTGTCTCTCCCTCAAAAATGAATAAACATTAAAAAAAAATCAGAAGAATGACTTAACTGACTCTTAGCTACTCTATCTGAAAAACAATACTATAGTTTATTTCTCTTTAAATCATAGAGATTCATGGCATTTAAACCCAAATTTACCGGGGCGCCTGGGTGGCGCAGTCGGTTAAGCGTCCGACTTCAGCCAGGTCACGATCTCGCGGTCCGTGAGTTCGAGCCCCGCGTCGGGCTCTGGGCTGATGGCTCAGAGCCTGGAGCCTGTTTCCGATTCTGTATCTCCCTCTGTCTCTGCCCCTCCCCCGTTCATGCTCTGTCTCTCTCTGTCCCAAAAAATAAATAAACGTTGAAAAAAAAATTAAAAAAAAAAAAAAAACAAATTTACCATAACAGGAACTTTATACTGGCCTTAGGATCTAATTTACCTTATAATGGAGGTGGATGCTGATGGGTGATGACAAATAAAGAACATTACAATTAATGTATAATGTATTTAGCTTGTTTTAGATTCTATATGCGATTCATTGATGGCTTACTAAATGTTTAGTCTAAGTTATTAAAACTTGAGAATATTCCCAAATTTCACAGAGAATGTAAAATGTATTCAGTTAACAAGCACCACCTATGTGGGAAGATACTACGGTAGGTTAAAAGACCCAATCATCCTACTGCCCATCTTTCTCCAAAACTATACCATGACTCTTCCATGCATATATATTTCCAGAGACAAACTCCAAATGCATTCTCAAATACATTTCCTCTCCCATCGGCCTACCACATCTGACATGTTGAATTAAGAATTTTATCTCCTAAACTCTTTCCACACAATGGAAATCCATGGGAGGTAAAATTTGGGATGATAATATTAAAGTTAATGTAGAAATGCTATTATTCATTTACATAAGAGATACAAGTAGTTTTCTGATATTAGCCATGTGACAGTTCATCCCTAAATCCTACTATAGGCACGAATGAAGAGAATGAAAAAACTTTAGATGCCTAAAGTATAATATACTTATTTTTAACTTTCTAAATAGTTTTCGTTGAATACAAAACTATCTTTGGATTCATGTTCTAAATTTCTAAGATATGTTAAATTCACTGCTAGGGGTTAAATTGTAACACGTAAACAGTTCCATCCTGTGTCTCTTGCAAATGTGTCCTGACTCTTCAAAAGGCTACTAATTCAAGTAATATGTGTCTTCCTAGAGAAATGATCAATGGAGTCAAAGTTATCTGACAAAGATATTCAAGTGGGTTGCCTGGGTGGCTTAGTCTGTTAAGGGTCCAACTTTGGCTCAGGTCATGATCTCGCAGTTCATGAGTTCGAGCCCCACATTGGGCTCTGTGCTGACAGCTCAGGGCCTGGAGCCTGCTTCAGATTCTGTGTCTCCCTCTCTCTGCCCCTACCCCGTTCCCACTGTGTCCCTCTCTCCCTCAAAATAAATAAACGTTAAAAAAACTTTTAAAAAAAGGTATTCAGGGGCGCCTGGGTGGCGCAGTCGGTTAAGCGTCCGACTTCAGCCAGGTCATGATCTCGCGGTCTGTGAGTTCGAGCCCTGCGTCGGGCTCTGGGCGGATGGCTCAGAGCCTGGAGCCTGCTTCCGATTCTGTGTCTCCCTCTCTCTCTGCCCCTCCCCCGTTCATGCTCTGTCTCTCTCTGTCCCAAAAATAAATAAACGTTGAAAAAAAAAATTAAAAAAAAAAAAAAGGTATTCAAGGAAAAGGAATCTATTTTAGCCTGGTCAAGTTAAAAAGCCTCTAAAAAGGCCAACTAAAATAAAGAAAAGCAAAATACACTTATTTTTCTTTATTAGAGAAAAGGATAAAATTTAAGTCATTTTTAAACAAAGTCAGATTAGGATGGTAAAAGGAAAAAAGCCATCTTGTTATTAAGGAAGACTCAATGCTTTGTCTACTGCATGGATCTGGTACACGTTTGTATGGGTTTAAGTTTTGGTTAAACCTGTCAGCCATGATACATCCACGGAGGGTACAGCCACAGGAAGTAGCAGTGAGCTGGCAAAACTGGTTGCTCAGATGTTAGCACTTCAAGCTCATGGGGTTTAACCAAACACTGAAGTTAAAATGAATCTGCAACCAAGAAAGTAAAAAAAAAAAAAAAAAAAGCTTTAATCAATATTTAGAAATAAATGTTCACATACAAGACACTTGTTAGGCTAGAAGGTTTCCATAAACTTACGGAAGGATTTATGTCCTGAAGTAGCGGTTTACTTTTGGAAACATTCTCTAGAATCACTCAGTGTGTCTAGTTCATTTGGACATTCCAAATACAAAGTAAGAAAGGGAGTCCTTGCCAGGTTTTTTTTGTATAAAGTTCAGGTTAGTATTAAATAAATACAAAATATGGTTAACTATGTATTAAGATTTTCTACCATCAAATTATGAAAGTCAGTACACAGCAAAGAGAATAAAGCACCTATTTTCACGCTCTAAAATAAGGAGTGAATAGTATTACTGGCTGTTTGGCTTAATTTTAGTAAAAAAGAGAAGTAAGACACTCACTTTACTTATACATACACTCTAACTATACTACTGGGGAGCAGGCTGTATGGGAACTTAGCTGGGGCTTGCCCAAGAATGGGGGTGTATATGTCCATGAAGAAATCCAAAATACTACCCAACTAGTGTGATATTACCTAACTAGTTCCCTAGATAGCTAGCATTAAAGTGGTTCTGTGGTCTCAAAGATTCAGATCCTCTTCCAAAGGGCCTACCTAACCTGTTCCCCAAACATAAAAAGTTCTTAAAATATTTTAAATGGAATGGCACAGCTCCACTATGATGCCCTTCTGTGATTTCTGATAACTACTTTAAAAAGAGGAGCAATATCTACTATCTACCTTAGAGACGGCTTTGAAGCCAGATGATAGAACAGACTTAAAATGGATTTGAATTTTAGGAAAAAAGCAAGATAAAAATACAAAGCATGGGGGCGCCTGGGTGGCGCAGTCAGTTAAGCGTCCGACTTCAGCCGGGTCACGATCTCGCGGTCTGTGAGGTCGAGCCCCGCGTCAGGCTCTGGGCTGATGGCTCGGAGCCTGGAGCCTGTTTCCGATTCTGTGTCTCCCTCTCTCTCTGCCCCTCCCCCGTTCATGCTCTGTCTCTCTCTGTCGCAAAAATAAATAAACGTTGAAAAAAAAAATTAAAAAAAAATACAAAGCATGATAATTGATATTAGAATTTCTTAATGACAAGAAAAAAGAAAATAATTTCAAGCCCCCCCCTCAATAATTTTCCTATTCAAGAGGGTATAATTTAAAGAAGAAAAAATGTCTACATTTTCTTTTCAAGAGCGACGTATGCATAAGCAATCTTCTGAGCAGGGTAAAAACCATTCTGGCATAAAACAATTATAAAAGCTGAAAAAACATCTGTACACCATTTTATTTTGATGAAGATATTATCTTTGTATTCAGATGTAAAATACGATGCACTATTAACCAGTGATTCTACGAATGACACTTAGACATTTGTTTTGTCGGCTCGTCAACAAAACACCTCTTTAACGGAATCTATAATTTAAGCGGACAATGGACCATAACTATAATTTGACACAACTAGGCAAGTGGGGGCCACATACGACACTTTCAGTTGTTGATAGAATCAAACAAGCATACAGAAACTTTATTGCGTTTAGCTCTGTACAACAGAACACACTCTCGTTTTCGTTGTACAACTGCCGGTTATATTGTCGTCGAGCTGTTTTAAGAGGAAATTCCAATAACTGATTTTCCAATAGCCGTGAAGCTGCTGCATATTATTTTGCTCTGTACAAACCAAAACTTCTTTCTCCAAACTATTAAAACTCTGTAACGCCTAATGACATTATTCTCTTAAATCTGATATACAACGTGCCACTCTTTTTTATTCTAAATTCAAAGACCAGGTAACTTCAAAGTTTTTTTTTTTTTTTTCTCCTGGAAAGAAAGACTAAAATAAATGTCTGAAAGAATAACATTGCTAGGTATTAGAAAAATGTGCAGGTGACTCAAGTTCAGATATGGCACACTGATTTTAGAATGCCAAATATCTCACTCACGAATTAAAAATACTCGAATTTAGTTTATTCCTTTCGCACTCTTCTTTTGCGTACTGACTTCACTGGCCCATCTCCAGATCCTGTGCTCTCATCCGCTTCCTTCATCTGGAGAAAGAATTATGCAAATGTTTATTTTCATACAATGGGTAACTAGTAGATAGTACTAAATATTTCTTATTCTTTAAAATGTAACAATCAAACGCTACCTTATATGTGTTCTTTAATTCATGAAGCTGATCAAAAATGTGTACATAAATTAATGTGTTTTGTTCATCTTTTGGCATGATTACATTTTAGAATAACTCTGCTTACCAAATATGCATCTGACAAGAAATACTGCTAACAACTCTACTCATGATTTTATTTTATCATTTAGAATTTAATCTCAGTGTCATGGTTAACTAAAGGTTGTATGACATTTTCATTGTGGGACAGTCAACACTAACTTCATCACAATAGTTCCATAAGTAATGAATTGCTGAGCTGGATTTATAGAGACTTTTTCAGAACTTCTGGCATATGGTACTTTGAGAAAAATTAGGAGGCGGAAAAGGAAACATCAGATTTATAATTTGGGGTTTTTCTTTCCTTACCCTCCCAGAACAAGCATTCATACATGAATTAAACTTGTGTAACAAAATAAAATAATGAAGGGGGCACCTGGGTGGCTCAGTTGGTTAAGCATCTGACTTCAGCTCAGGTCATGATCTCATAGTCTGTGAGTTTCAGCCCTGCATTGGATTATCTCGAGCCCTGCTTCACATGAGCCCTGCTTCTCTCTCTCTCTCTCTCTGCCCCTTGTGGGATTCTCTTTCTCTCTCCCTCTCTCTCTCTGCCTCTCACTCATTTGCCCCCCCTTCTCAAAAAAAAAAAAAATGAAGGTATTATATGGTGTTATACAAAACACTTACTACTTTTCAAGGTCATACTATATAAAAAGTTGGCTAATTTTAGCTCACTGACATAAAAGAAGAGTAAAAGACAAAGACAGAATTCAGTTTTGTTTTGTTTTGTTTTGTTTTTCTAAAAGCGAGAGAGCAAGCAGGGGAGGGGCAGAGAGAGCAAGCAGGGGAGGGGCAGAGAGAGAAGGAGAGAGAGAATCCTAACCAAGCTCCACACCCAGCATGGAGCCCAACGTGGGACTCGATCCCACAACCGTAAGATTGTGACCTGAGCCAAAATCAAAAGCCAGATGCTTAACCGACTGAGCCGCCCAGGTGCCCCAAGATGTTTTTAAAGGTGCACAAAATATTTTGTGAAGCAAAATATAACTAGACACATATTCAAATGAATGAGTGCAAGTATTATTATTAAGAGAGTGACAGGGGAAACAATGACTATTTAAAATCCTATCCTGCAGGAAATTATCTTTACCCAGCTTCCTCTAGATACAGATATTCAGACTAAGGTTCCCCTAAAACTTCACGAGGCAATGAAGACCAGTCACCAAGTATATATACTGAATAAGCTTTAGAAAACAGGTAACAATGAAACAAGTTTGAGAGTTCTTCAAACTCAGAAAATAGAAACTTTATGTCATCCCATGTAGTAGACCAGGCAAAACTGTGCTTTTACCCTACCAGCACTGAGTAATGAGGGTGGTGAGGACGGTGACTGGGGTAAGATCACGTAGCTCCTAAGGGCTAGCAAAGAGAGAAAATAGGCCTTTGGTACATGCTGGGCAAAAAGAGAAAGCTCTGGTTCTGACTCATATCCTGGATGGTTTCGGATTCCATAACTGCCTAAAAAGAGGCACTGTGGAAAGTTCTGTTATATATCAGGATACAAAAAGGGGTAGACGGATCAAATTAATGGGAAAACTAGTTTATTAAAGCTTTGAAAAAAAAACAAACCACCGTATCAGGCAGATAGTACTCAACTACCCAATGAATGAAATATTACAAAATGTGACAATAAATTATTCAGACAAAAAGAATGTTTTTACAGTAGGTGTAAAGAAAACTGCCTTTTAATAAACAGAATTACCTTTTAAATATTCAAGTGGTCTGTTTATAATCATTTTCAACAGAATACTTTAATGATAAAGTCATAATATTTTACAGATGCAGCTCTCTGGATTTTGTAAACCCCACACTTTATGCTGTTTCTTATCAGGGGTTAAGATGATTAAATTATTTTCTTGCCTTCTTTATGTATGCATTTTAAAAACAATATGGAGGCTCCTATGAAACCTGGGAGAAACACGGAAAAAATTCTCCACAAACCAGACTGCTTTTACTAAAATAGTTTATGGATAACAATCATACATAAAAAAATGGTTTATCTTCTGTTAAAGAGCTGCTTACCTCATCCTCTGATCCAGATTTATTTGATTTATTACCTTCTTCTTGTCCTTCAATGATTTCGATTTCTTCTTCACTCTTTTCCTCAGGTTCACCTTCCTCTTCTAGAATATAGATTTTTATTACAGGCAAAGACTTGAATTAGAATTTTGCTACTGAGAAGTATTGAATGTAGTAAGGGGGATTTATTTAGATTCCAATATTTAAAAGCAATTTCTACTATTAGAAATTTCTAAAAATTAATGCAAATACTTATTATTTTACCATACTTTATAAATAAATCATCATATTTGAGGGAAGGGACAGGCTTAAGAAATTCTTAAGCATTTAGTTTACATGTAATATGAAAAGCAAATATATCTGTGTGTATGTGTATATATATGGACACACATTGTCATATATATAATATATGTAAATATACATGTGTGTGTATTTTTTTGAGAGTACGATTTTTAAGTCAACTCTTTCATCAACTCTTAAGTTAAAAACAGTGCTCAAGGCATAATTTAAGTTGTAGGGGGCTCAATCTGGAACCTGACTTGGGACACCTGGCAAATATCAATAGTTTTATTTCTACCTAGATGAGTGAAAGAAAGTCTCAATGGAGACCCACCAAAAAGCCTCAGTTCTTCAGTTCTAACATCTTTAGGAGTTTAGTGTAGGGTGGGAAGGAGACATAAAATTCAGCAATCCTTCTGGGACATTAAATTACTCATTCTGTATGATAGACTATCTGATAGACGACAGCCACTGAAAGACTTGCTATTGAATTTGTTTCCGCAATCACATGCCTTAAACCTAGTCCTCTCCTTCAGAGGCTGTGCTCTCTGTACCTCCCATCTCATCTGTGTTCTTGGAGGTAAGAAAAGTCCCTGCAAAAAGCTAGGACACGCTGGATCCAGGCTCCCAAGCAACTGAAAGATAGCTAAATCTCTTTCTTCTTAGAGAACAAAAACTGTAAGCAGATGGCTATCAGGGCGCAAACCCAGGCCAGGGGCCATCACTCCTCTCTGCCCCAGGCATGCACCTTCTGGGGATTCAGAAAGTACATATTTGACAATAAGCAAGTGCAACAGCTATTATTTACTAAATAATCTGCTCTTTTTACAAGCTTTGGCGTGGGGTGGGGGTGGGGGGGTGGGAGGGAAGGACTCCTGTTATAACTCTATATCATTATCCTACCTTTTTCAAGACTTTCACCATCACTTTGCTTTTTTTCTTCTCCCAAGTCGACTGGTTTCTCCAGGATGGCTTTCTTTTCCTTCACTTCTTGCTCTAGTGCTCCCTTTGTTTGCGGTTTACGTATGTCAGTTTTTTTATACTCTGACTCTTCATATTTTTTCTGTAGTAGTTTAACAGAAGCTATTTTTAGTGAAAGCAAAGCCCTATTTTTTAAAAAGTTTTTTTTTTTTTTTTGCAATAACTGATATTAAACATAGTGAACATAGTAAAAACTTACAGGAAATTTATTTAGCTTATTACTCTTAAGAAATCACTTGCTCAATTCATAGAACTCCTACATACTAAGAGATTTATTTTAAGTTGAAGGAAATTCAATTTCTTTACCTTGACTTTTCTTGGCCAACAAAATAAAGCAATTAATGCTACTGGAAGCCCTGCCGTCACAAGATAAATGAGCCAAAGCCATGGGCGCTCTTCGGCAGCTACCATTAACTGTTTAAATACACCAGGCTATAGAAGAAATAGGCATAAACATGAAATTCAGATTTTATGAACATTCATTAGGAAATACAGTCTATTGAAAACAACTTATTTTATGTAGGTGTTTCATATTAAGGAGTGATGAACTTCTAAGCAAAAAATACTTTATTTTCCCATCTTATGCACTGTACAATTTAAACTCTATTAGCACGTATCACTGTTTGAAACTTTGTAGTAGAAGATATGTTACTACATAGGTAGAAATTACTAACTTACCAGCAAGAATTATGACAATTTTATTTTTTAGTAAACTTCAGGATAGAACTACTCTCTATGGATGTATTCTCTTTCATTTAGAAGTATATAATGCTCTGATAACTCTTTATTTATTTATGAGAGAGAGAGAGAGCGCGCGCGCAAGGGAGAGAGACAGAGAGGGAGACACAGAATCCGAAGCAGTTTCTGCGTTGCCAATGCAGAGCCCAACGCAGGGCTCAAACCCACACTGCGAGATCATGTCCTGAGCCAAAATCAAGAGTTGGATGCTTAACCAACTGAGCCACCAGGTGCCCCTCATTCTTTACTTTTAAAAGAACTTATTAATAAGATCAACCTGGGAATTACTGTGTTTTCTTTTTTATTAACAAATTTCATACACAAGGAAATTGTTTCTCTTATTAAAATATAAATTCATTAAAAGCTTTAGTTAAGAAAGTTTCAAAGTGCAAATCTCTTTACCTACTCTTTTGATGGCTTTTGCTAATGTCCAAAGAAACCAAACGTGAGGTACTTTTCTTTACAGTAACTGATTTTAAAGATAAATTCTCCAAGATGCATTGTGTTGAAATACTTAGATTAATGTTTCTAAATAGTGTTAAGATTTGGGTAAAAAATACTGGAACACAATTTAATAATAATAAATTTTAAAGTTCCCTGTACTCCTCTAAGTGAAAAGTAGTTACAATGAATAAAGAATAATATTTATTTATTTATTTATTTATTTATTTATTTAAAAAAAATTTTTTTTCAACGTTTATTTATTTTTGGGACAGAGAGAGACAGAGCATGAACGGGGGAGGGGCAGAGAGAGAGGGAGACACAGAATCGGAAACAGGCTCCAGGCTCTGGGCCATCAGCCCAGAGCCCGACGCGGGGCTCGAACTCACGGACCGCGAGATCGTGACCTGGCTGAAGTCGGACGCTCAACCGACTGTGCCACCCAGGCGCCCCAATAAAGAATAATATTTAGATTGCTGTTACTACTTAGGCCTTGAATTGATAAGGTGACAAAGATATTAAGTAGTCTCCTTATAAATAGCAAGTGAGCAATTAAATCACATTATGCTATCATAATTTAATGAATGAAAAATGTACACACATACAGTTCATTATATAGTTCATGATTAAGTTATAATATAGTAAAGCTAAGTATTTTATCTACATAAAATTATTTAAGTATATTTCTTTGGCATTTACTAATGACTACATATTTATTTACCTTTTAGGGCCATTTGTATAACCTATAACCAGGACGAAGTCGTATTATTATTCTATGGTAAATACTGTACCTCATTAGCATTTGCTATCATTATTTTCACTCCCCAACCATCTGCAGCCCAGCGATCTGCTATTTCCTTTTCTGAACAGATAATAAAATTATCAAAGTAGATATTAGAAGTCATAGACCAAAGCTCTAAACCAAGAGCACGGAAAGAAGTCAGAAGAAATGGATGATCATCCTCAAAATAATCTGGGTTAGGAATTTTTCGAGGACTCCAGATTCCCTGGAAGAAAAAATAATTAAAGACATTTTCAAATAAAATAATGTCATTATAAATGCTATTCAAGAAGTTGTTGATGTTGAATGAAATCAGCAGTACTATTTGGAGAAAAAAGAAAATCTTATCTGATGTTAATTCATCAGCAAGTCATTGGAAAGAAAAACTTTTCTTCTCATTCTGTACACAATATTCCCTATGAATAAAACTGACTTTAAACTCCAAAAACGGCAAAGTGAAAATCCAACACACAAAGAAACTTGAGTAATTAAATTTCACAAGTGTTACCATCATAGACAATATTTTTTACCTTTAGCAAAGTTATTAAAAGCAAGAAGTCATTAAAATTGCCCAAATCAGAGAGATTACTGTATGCTAAATATGAAGCCATTCCTTTAACATATACCAATGATGGGTATGGATATGTTTTTCTGCACCTCAAAAAAATTCAACATAAAAGTTCCATTAAATCTTAATAGATTAAACTCAGCCAAATCAAAAAAATTCAACAATATGATTACTGACTCACTCACTCTTCCATCATGTATGTCTATTCTGCACCAGGCACTATGCCAGATACTAGGGATAGAGTGATGATCAAGAGAGACATGGTTCCTCTATTACTAAATTTAAAGTAGTGAAAGAGACAGACATTTAAAAAGTTACCAAAATAAGCATTCTGTGATAAATGCTATAAAAAAAACCTCACAGGAAACAATTAGAATATGCAATTGCCTATGTATAATAATGTTAGAAAATGTCAATGAATAATTAGATAAAACTACAGGTTTAAATGCATAACATAGAGATTCGACGACCCCAAAATCCAGGTACACTCAAAAGACATCTGATATTATTGAAAAAAAGCCAAAGTTTAATAACACCAGAAAATAAGGAGCACATCAATTAAGCACAGGCATCAATTACTAAAATGTACAATGTGAGGTCTCCTGATCAGAACTCATTTCTTATATTTAATTCTAAACTGGAACTTGGTTCCAGAGTGATCATCGATTAACAGAGAAAAATATAGTATGAAGTGACTGATGTTTAGTTCTTAATATTATTCCTCCAGAAAATTACATAAAGAATATTTTACTTTTTTTTTTAAAGTAGACTATGCCCAATGTGGGGCTTGTACTTATGTGACCCCAACAGTCACATGCTCTATGCACTGAGCTGGCCACTGCCCCAAGAATACTTTACTTTTTTTTTTTTTTTTTAATGCAGACTTAGACTCAGTAGGTTTGAGACCTGAGATTCTGCATTTCTTTTTGTTTGTTTATTTATTTAAAAGTTTATTTATTGTGTGTGTGAGAGAGAGAGAACGAGTAGGGGAGGGGCAGAGAGAGAGGGAGCGAAAAAGAATCCCAAGTAGGCTCTGCACTGTCCGTGCACAGCCTGATGCGGGGCTCAAACTCATGAACCCATGAGATCATGACCTGAGCTGAAATCAAGAGTTAGACGCTTGACCCACTGAGCCACCCAGGCACCCCAAAGTTTATTTGTTTTGAGAGAGAGAGAGAGTATGAGCAGGAGAGGGGCAGAGCAGTTCTAAGCAGTCTCCATGCCCTCAGCACAGAGCCCCACACGGGGCTCGATCCCACAAACCATGGGAGATGGACCCCAGCTGAAATCAAGAGTCAGATTCCCAAATGACTGAGCCACCTAGGTGCCCCAAGAGTACTCTACTTTTTAAAATAAATTAGGGGCACCTGGGTGACTCAGTTAAGCGTCTGACTTCAGCTCAGGTCATGGTCTCACCGTTCATGAGTTCGAGCCCCGTGTCCGTCTCAGTGCTGACAGCTCAGAGCCTAGAGCCTGCTTCAGAGTCTGTGTCTCCCTCTCTGTCTGCCCCTCCCCTGCTCACACTCTGTCTCTTTCTCAAAACATAAATAAACATTAAAAAATGTTTTAAATAAATTAGTTGGAGTCTATTTTCTTTTACTTTTTTTTTTTTAAGTTTCTTTATTCTGTGGGAGAGTGAGAGAGAGAGAGAGTGACTGTGCAGGTACTGGGGAGGGACAGAGAGCGAGGGAGAGAGAGAATCCCAAGCAGGTTCTGTGCTGTCAGTGCAGAGCCCCATGTGGGGCTTGAACTCACGAACCTTGAGATAATGACCTGAACTGAAACAAAAGCCAGACACTTAACCAACTGAGTGCCACCCAGGCACCCCTCCTTTGGCTTAAGATAGCTAAAGTATACTATTACAAATCAAATTTCTGAAAGTTAACACAGCATTATCAATAACTAAATATATAATAGAAATATCACAGCATTTTAAACTTTACTATGGAATTGGAAGAAGTGGATTATTACCTGGTAGTTAGGATTATCTATCATTGGAGGTCTCCACACTCCTTTGTATTTGGGGTTATCTATCATGGGAGGTGTCCACTCACCACACCCAATTTGACATGCTGGATTAGAAATACGAGGTGCCTCCCATTCTCCATCCATGTCTTCATTCCTTAGGAAATTAGAACAAAGCAAATATAGTAACCTCACGTCTCTCCTGTCAGTCAGTCAGTAACAAAAAGCAAGTAAGAAATGGATGAAATTGACAGCTGAGGATGAAGAGTGTTTGTTTACCAGTCATCAGGTTTCTCAGCATTAGGATCTGGAATAAATTTTGGTTCATCATCAAGCCAGCCATCAGGCTTCACAGCACTTAAATCTTCTATTTGGGCAGGTTCACTTTCATCCCTGAAAATACAGTATTTTGTGTCAAGTATTAGTTATTCAAAAAGTTTAAAAATGCATATGTTACAGAAGTCAGAAGATACCAAAAGGTGTTTCCTACCCTTCTGTCTTTGTGTCTACTATCTCCCCCATGTCTCATCCACCAAAATCTTCTGCTAACTTGTTACTTTCTTGTGTATATATTCCCTGTTGTGCCCCATGCATACATGCACATAGGTATATACTGGGTTTTTTTACACAAATGATAGCATTCTATACAGAGTATGTTTTTGTTTACTTAAAAATTCATCAATTCATCAACACATATTAGAAGCCTACTATGTGCCAAGACTGCTCTGTGAGCCCTGTTTTATATAATACATATCTGCTTCATTCTTAACTGTTGTACAGTTTTCTAATTTGTGGCTATACCATAATTTATTTAGACTAACTACTCTTGAGGGACATTTAGTATTTCTAAAAATTTACTATTACAAATAATTCTATAATGAATATCATGGAATGTATTAGAAATTAACGTGAAATAGCTGTCTGAATTGAAAATATTTTTTCCTGTTTCTCATGTATTTTTTGATATAGTTTATGATAGGTGTTTTTTTGGTTATACTCAATTCATTTTCTGTAGTTGAAATTTATTAATATTTTCTTTTATGATTCTTAAATTTTATGTCATATTAGGAAAGGTCTTCCTTACTCTAATATTATTCTTTTTTAAACTCTCCATATTTAATTCTATTACTTTTATATTTTCATTAAAAATTATACTTAGAAAATAAATTCTCAAGTATATAAACATAATCATAGTAAGTACTGAATAAAACTACTAGTATAATTTTCATCTTTATAGAAAAGTACAAATTTTATTTATGTTTTTTTTTTATTTTTTTTTAACGTTTATTTATTTTTTTGGGACAGAGAGAGACAGAGCATGAACGGGGGAGGGGCAGAGAGAGAGGGAGACACAGAATCAGAAACAGGCTCCAGGCTCTGAGCCATCAGCCCAGAGCCCGACGCGGGGCTCGAACTCACGAATAGTGAGATCGTGACCTGGCTGAAGTCGGACGCTTAACCGACTGCGCCACCCAGGCGCCCCGAAAAGTACAAATTTTAAACAAGAGGTTACATGTAATTTTTCCAACAGATCTACTAACAAAATAAACTCAAATAATCAACTCTCTATATGTAAAGACTTATACTTGCCTGCTATCACTTTTGAGTCTCTCAGGGCTCAGAGTAACTAGAATTTAAAATTTAAGGGAGCATTTCCTTTATCAGTTTATAAAACAAATTCTAACATGCATCACCAATCAGAAAGAGCTTATTAGTAGCAGTTTCTTTCATTTCAGGGCAAACTGACTTCCCAGGCTTACTCTTTATAGGTAAAGAAATATGAAACAACGGAAGAAAATCCACATGGAGGGAGGTACTCCTACCATTTCTGAAAGTATGAATTCATGAAAATTATGCAATAGTGACTTTTTATTTATTAAAAACAACCATACTGTTATTTCTTCCTTGTAGAAGTTACTTCCCTATGATACTATTTGCTTGAATGCAAAGACATTTTTATGATAAATCAGGATCTCTATCTACAAGAGAATTAACAAGGAAACATTTTTGGTTATCCAGGAGCAACACTCAATTTCTGAGTCGGTAGTAACCCCAATGTTTACACACAAGAGCTTGAAGAAATGGAGTCGACACTTTCTAAAATGAAGCAGAGAGAGAGAAATTGGCTTAAAAAAGTGAACAGACACTCAGTGACCTGTGAGACAACATAAAGCAGTCTTACATTTACTTGGTGTCCCAAAAAGAGAGATGGAGAGGCACATATAAATATTTACAGAAATAAAGGCTAGGAGGTGCCTGGATGGCTCAGTCAGTTGGTGAGTGGCCCACTCCTGATTTTGGCTCAGGTCATGATCCCAGGGTCATGGGACTGAGCCCTGCATTGGGCCCCCTGCACTGTGTGTGGAGCCTGCTTAGGATTCTCTCTCCCTCAGCCCCATTCCCCCACTTGGCCGCACTCTCTCGCTCTAAAAGTGAAATGGAAAAAATACTGAAAAAAAAAATGAGGACAAGTATTATCCAAAGTTGATACAAACTATACAGTCACATTCCAAAAAGCTGGAAAGCAAGGCAAGCATACACACACACACACACACACACACACACACACACACAACCACACCACAACACTATCTAATTGTTGAAAACTAGTAACAATAAATCTTAACACCAAGCAGAAAAAAAAAAAAAAATTACATATTAGGTAAAGGAGAAAAAGGATGAGAATAACAACTGACTTCTCATTGGAAACAACGCAAGCCTCAAGACAACTCAAGAAATGACTTTAAAAATAATTATCAACCTATAATGGTGAAAACACCTTTCAAAAATTAAGGAAAATAGGGGTACCTGGGTGGCTCAGTTGGCTAAGAGTCCCACTTTGGCTCAGGTCATAATCTCACAGTTCGTGAGCTTAAGCCCTACTTCGGGCTCTGTGCTGACAGCTCAGAGCCTGGAGCCTGCTTTGGATTCTGTGTCTCCCTCTCTCTCTGTCCCTCCCCTGCTCGTGCTCTCTCTCTCTCTCTCTCTCTTTCTCTCAAAAATAAACATTTTAAAAAATTAAGGAAAATAAAGAACTTTTCAGATACTTAAAAGTTGAGAGGATTCAATGACAGCAGACATGTACCAATACATTGAGAGAATTTTTATCAGGCAGAAGAAAAATAGTAACAGATGAAAATGTGTATCTACACAAAAAGAGTATCCTAAGTGGTAACTATGTGGGTAAATAAAACAACTTTTCCCCTAATAACTGTCTGACTAAAATATACTGAGTGAAGAATAAATGTGTGTGGCCTTCATAGAATAGATAGACATAAATGTATGATAATAGCACAAAGAATGGAGGAGAAAATGACAAGACCCTGATAAGATTAACTTAGACATAAAGTGATATAATATTAGTTGAGAGTAGACTGAAGTCAGTTAGAAATGCAAAATTCTGTAAACCCTAGAGCAACCACTAAAACAATAAACCCAGAGGAAAAGGCAATATGCCAACAGGAAAGAAAGAATACAAGACTAAAAATAAAATAAAACAAAATAACTCAATCTAAAAGAAGTCAGGAAAAATATTTTATAAAGTACCACAGAATATATGGGACAAACAACACAAGTGGCAAGAAAACAAGTATGTTTCCATCCAATCATATTAATAATTACATTAAATGTAGACAATTTAAAACACTCCAATTAAAACACACGAACCACATATAGGTTGCCTACAAGAAAATGACTTTAAAAATAAAGGCATATATAGGTTAAACAAAGGAAAATAATATTCAATGGAAATATGATTTAAAAGAAACCAGAAGTGTTTGTTGACTTAGTATGAGACTAAGTAGACATCAAGACAAGAGTATTACAAGAGTTTATAAAGAAGGATATTATTCTATAATAAAAAAATGGTTAGTTCCTCAAGAGGTCATGAAGTACTACGAATAGAAATAGTGACAGATCTTCAAATACATGAAGCAAAACTAACAGAACTCAAAGGGGATACCAATCCATCAAAAGATTTTAAAACTCTTCTCTCAGTAAGAGAATAGACTGAAAACCAATAAATATGTAGACGCTTTCAACAACCCTGATGCAATTGACATTTGTAAATTTTCTGACCACAGAATTAAAAATTTGGAGTCAAAATGAAAATCATATCTGGAAAATCCATAAATAATTGCCAACAAAGCATCACATTTAAAAACACATGGATTAAAGAAAAAAATCACTAATGAAATTAGAAAACGGTATGAACTGAATGTTCTTGTAAGTGACATATATTTGTAAAACACACTTAAAGCAGTGTTTAGAGAAAATTTACAGCTGCTTCTGTCAGAAAAGATTTTCTAAATAAGGCCAAAAAAAAAAAAAAAGAAGCAAATTAAGTCCAAAGTAAGAAGAAGGAAACAAATAACAAAATTTAACAAAGGTCAATAGAGGGGAAAAAAATAAAACAAAAGCCAGTTCTTCAAAAAGGTCAATAAAATTGATAAACCTGTAGCTAGATTCATCAAGAAAAAACACAAATTACCATATTATTAGTAAAATAAAAGTTATCATCATAGATCATTATAGACATTAATGATGATAAGAGGTGCTGGCACAATTAGACATCCTTATTTTTAAAAACTGATCTTGATTTAGATCTCACACTACATACAATTAACTTAGAACAGAGTTTTAGTCAAAATTATTTGTCTAGGAAAAAAAAAAGCAAATCTTTGTGGCATTCATTTGGGCAAAGATTTCTTAGGTAAGACAATCAAATCATGAATCATCAAAGACAAATATCTCACTGTTCCCGAGTTCAAGCCCTGTGTTGGGCTCTGTGCTGACAGCTCAGAGCCTGGAGCCAATTTCAAGTTCTGTGTCTCCCTCTCTCTCTCTGCCCCTCCCCTGCTTGCACTCTTTCTCTCAAAAATAAACATTAAAAAAAAAATTTAAGAATCCAGCAAATATAAAAAGGGCAACACTTGCTGACCACGTGGACTGTAAGTTTAGTCTAGTAGTGAAAATCAATATAATTCACCATACTAAGCGAATAAAAGAGGGGCACCTGGGTGGCTCAGTTAGTTCAGTGTCTGACTCTTGATTTGGGTTCAGGTCATGATCTCACCGTCACGGGATCGAGCCCTACGTTGGGCTCCACACGGAGCATGGAGCCTGCTTAAGATTCTTACCCTGTTCCCCTCTTACTTTCTTTCTCTAAAATTTTTTAAAAAAGAAGAGAAAACCCACATGGTCATCTCAATGCATGCACAAAAGTACTTTACAAAATCCAACACCCAATCATGGAAAAAAACAAAACTCTTAGTAAACTAAGAAAAGAACTTTTAAAAATCATACTTAGTGGGGCACCTGGGTTGCTTAATCAGTTAAGCATCTGACTTCAGCTTAGGTCATGATCTTGAGGTTTCTGAGTTCAAGCCCTGTATCGGGCTCTGTGCTGACAGCTCAGAACCTGGAGCCTGCTTTATATTCTGTGTCTCCCTCTCTCTCTGCCCCTCTCCCACTCACACTCTGTTTCTCTCTCTCTCTCTCTCTCTCAAAAATAAATAGCAAAACCATACTTAATATTTACACCTTTGTGTAGTTCCCTCCTAAATGTACCAGGCAGAGTTAGTCTTGTGACAAACAGAATACAGCTGAAGTGATGACACGTCACTTCTGAGATTAGGTTATAAAAAGATGTTACAAGTCCTGTGGCTGTGCTCTCTCCCCCTCTGGGGTCACTCCCTCTGGGGAGGGGGGGCATCAGCTACATCATGAGCACACTAAGGAGAGGCCCAAGTGGCAAGGCACTGAAACTTCTTGACAACAGCCACGTTAGCCAGTTAAAAAGCAAAGCAGATCCTCCAGTAGCCAGTCAGACCTTCAGATGAATGCTGAACTCTGACCTCAGGAGAGAGCCTGAGCCAGGCTAGCCACACCCAGATTCCTGACCCTTAGGAACTCAGTGAGTTAGAGTGAGTTAGCAGGCATCTCTCACCATCTGAACTCAAAGCTATGGGAACTCAGAAACTGAATACATTTCTTTTAAGGCAAATACTCATAATCCTATAGAATGAAAACAACACAAATACTCAGCTAAGGAATTTAGTACGAGTGAATCCTATATGGCTTTAGAAGATGCTGAACATATGTCTATTTTAAAACCAGTAATCATTAACTGAAAAAACTAACTATATAAGATGTGCACACACATACATGATAAAGATCAAACTAGGAATTAAAATTAAAGTGTCGGTGTCTTAGATTCATGGAATGCCCCCCACCCACAGCATTGGAAACATAAAAAAAAAAAATTGAAAAAATGTTGAAAAAGTATTAATTAAAATGAAAATTAAGATAATTAAAAGGCAAGGAAATACAAAGTCTATTTTAGAAAACTATTTCACCCCAAATAGTCAAAATAAGTAATTTTGATGTTTAAAGGAATATGTTTCACTGGTTGTAAACTTCACTTATATGTAACATCTCATTACTGAATTATACCAACTAATGCTTTGCTACTGAATTCTTTGCTTACCAGTCTTCTGGTTTGACAGCAGAAAGATCAGGGATTTTTGCTCTTTCATCCCATTCATCAGGCTTTTTGTCACTGGGATCTTCAATTTCTTTGGGAGGATTGATAGGAGGAACCACATCTTCTAGTAGGCTTCCTTGGTTTACAACTATTTGATCAATTAATACTTCAAATGTGTCATCTGGATTCATCACTAAAGACCAATTTAAATAAATAACACCTATAATGACTGACATTTTAAAAATAATCTTCTAAATAAAAAACTACCCTAAATTTCATGAGTAGAATTTTTTATTAACCAGAAATAGAGGAATTACAATCAAATATTAAATCAAAATATGCTGAGATCACTAGGTACAGTGCTTCCTAAAACCAAAGGGAAAAATTTGTCTTAAGTAATAATTTAATAAAATGCTCCATTACTTCTCAAATAAAGAATATCCAATAGCTAATTCAGTTTGGGACTCACACAACCAGTGAGCTTCATTTATTTATTATCACAGAAGGCAACCCAATCTTCTTCAGTATTTTAAAATAACTTTTTTGAAACTATTTCAAACTTCAAAACTTGTAAGTACACTATGAAGAACTTTATTTTTTCATGAACCACTTGAAATTAATTTACTAACCTCATACACATCATCCCTGAATGTTTTAATGTATATTTCCTACAAACAAGGACATTCTCCTATATAACTTCAATCTAGTCACCCAAAGCAGGAAATTAACATTGATGCATGACTACCATTTCCTAGAAAATTTTCAAGTTAATGATATTTCAAATTCAATGATGCATACACTGTAGTGTAAAATATCTTAAGGTTGATGGAAAATATTCAAGTTTACACATATGTTTGTTTGGAGGTGAATGTTAGCTCTCTAAAAGTACCCAAGCCAGGGGCACCTGGATAGCTCAGTTGGTTAAGCATCTGACTCTTGATTTCAGATCAGGTCATAATCTCACAGTTGTGAGATCAAGCCCAGCATGGAGCCTGCTTAAGATTCTCTCTTTCCAGGGGCACCTGGGTGGCTGATTTGGTTAAGCATCTGACTTCGGCTCAGATCATGATCTCACAGCTCTTGAGTTTGAGCCCCATGTCGGGCTCTGTGCTGAAAGCTCAGAGCCTGGAGCCTGCTTCAGATTCTGTGTCTCCCTCTCTCTCTCTGCCCCTTCCCCATCCCCACTCATGCTCTGTCTCTCTCTCAAAAATAAACATTAAAAAAAGTTAAAAAAAAAAAAAAAAAAGAGATTCACTCTCCTCCTTCTGCTCCTTCCCCATCTCTAAAACTAATTAACTAACTATCCAAGCCAAGTTTCATAAAGGACCCCTTATCCATTGTAATGACAAAATAAAAGCTCTCTCCACTGTAAACTTGGGTGGTATGGTCACTGGGTAAATTTTAGATCTTTGGAAGGAATGTTAGATGAAAATAGATGTCTAACATGTGCTTTTCAATAAGCTAAAGAAGTAGGAGCTATCAATGAATGTCAGGATTGTCCTGACTTAATTAGTAAGCGGGCTACCACGTTCTGAAGAAATAGTTCTAAAGCAAGAACAATCTCTAGAGGTTTCAGTAAAAACAATACCAAATTACTTATACCAAAATCAAATACTGTAATTTATATACAAATTCATATAATGCAACACTCTGTGTTTTCTCCCTTTTTTCTCCAATATTTCCTCTTCTACTGCAGCTGAGATTATAAAACTATATTACTACATAGGGAAAAAGTCAAGATTTAAGCAGAGCTAAGAGTAAGATCTTAAATGTAAAAAAGTACTAGATTCTTCCTAACTCAAAAAAGGCATTTCTCAAGAAAAATCTTGAAAAGAATGTTCTGAATAAATTCTGCAACTGAAATGTTTAAAAATTACCGTGAAAAAACAAAAAAGCACATGACAAATCCTAATATGTGAAAAGACACCTTTGTGTAAAACTGTAGTAAAATATTTTAAATGAATTTACAATAAAAGACATTGGATTTTATGCCTTTAAAGGTGTACTCTGTAAAGTTCTTAGAACAACTATAAAATGTTACAAAAATATATTAGTAGTACAGGAAAAAATTAAAAAAAAATTTTTTAACATTATTTATTATTGAGAGACAGAGGGACACAGAGCATGATCAGGGGAGGGGTAGAGGGAGGGGGAGACACAGAATCTGAAGTAGGCTCCAGGCTCTGAGCTGTCAGCACAGAGCTGACGTGGGGCTCAAACTCACAAC
This sequence comes from Herpailurus yagouaroundi, assembly GCF_014898765.1. Lineage (NCBI taxonomy): Eukaryota > Metazoa > Chordata > Mammalia > Carnivora > Felidae > Herpailurus > Herpailurus yagouaroundi. The sequence goes on along the minus strand of NW_024412376.1, from coordinate 48,108,681 downwards.
TGCGAGATCATGACCTGAGCCAAAGGCAGTCACCCAACCAACTGAGCCACCCAGGCACCCCTACAGGAAAAATTTTTAAAGTCATTCAATAATCCTAGTACTACAAAGTCTTTGTGTATAGTAGTAAGAAAGCAAGTGTTTAAGAGTCAGACTTGAATTTCAATTCTAGATCTACCAATTACTTTTATTTCCTAGAGCGAGTTACTTAACCTAAGTTAAGGTACAATAGAAAGAAACTGTTCCTCACATGATGGTTCTAAACCAAGTACCTAGCATAGAGCATGGTATGTATCAGGTGACTAATGACAATTAGTTCTTTTTTTTTCCTGGTCTTTCTATTTGCTTGCATAATTTGCCTAGTGGCCCCTACAATAATCTACTTCCACTTTATATCTCATTTCCTTTTAACATTTAAATATTGTAAACATTTTCCCTTGTTACTAAATATTTTCATAGTTATCATTTTTGTACTGCATATAAAATTCCTACTATAACATTTGGGTTGCTTTAAATTTACAGTATTATTTCCACACATAGCTCATTTTCTTTCTTTTGGATTATTTTCTTTGGATAAATTCCTTAAAATGGAATCGTGGTTTCAAAACACATAATCCTCTTACAGTCTTTGATATATTATACCAAGTTGATTTTCCCCAAATCTGTACAAAGTCTAATGAAATTTATTTGTTCTATTCTAGTTATAACTTCTCATTACTTTTACTTTACGTTCCCCAAAACATCCAGTTCTATTTTCCAACTTTAGCAAAAGCTCTTTGATATAAATGCGGACATTAAAAATAAAATTGGTCATTGCCTTGGCAGACAACTTCAATGTTTCTGCAACTGAAGTCTTTGGAAAGAGAACTGAAATATCTTAGTCTTGGATAGAGCTGTCCTTCAGATTCTGACACGCTGTGATCTTAAATAATCATTGACACATCAAAGCTCCATAACTGCATATACTTGGGAAGAGGAGAATCAATTCCTTACAATGTTCCTCCCACTCAATGTCTATGCAAACTCCTATTTACAAAGTAAAGCTAAGTACGTTAATATAATGGTTGCTCAATACGTTCCCTTTCCAAGTTTAAATATGTGCCACAACTACCATGAGGTAGGAAGTAACAATAATTCAACTACTTGTAAAGTCCAAGTTTCTTAGCTTGGCATCAAGGACTTTTTCCTTTTTAATCTTTTCTATTCTTATAGTACCACTAATGTCATATTACCTCAAATTTCCCTTTCTTCTCCTATCTTCCAGGTTCCATCTACATTTCAAGACTAGTTAATATATAATCTCTAAGTTTTCTCTGGGGGCGCCTGGGTGGCTCAGTTGGTTGAGCATCCAACTTCGGCTCAGGTCATGATCTCGCAGCCTGTGAGTTCAAGCCCCATGTCAGGCTCTGTGCTGACAGCTCAGAGCCTGGAGCCTACTTCAGATTCTGTGTCTCCTTCTCTCTCTGCCCTTCCCCCACTCATGCTCGCACTCTCTCTCTCTCTCTCTTTCTCAAATAAATAAACATTAAAAAAAAATTAAAGATAAAAAAAGAAAACGTTTTCTCTGTGTCTCCAAACTGGAAGTAATGTTGATTTTGAACTCTTAACTGTACCTCATCTGCACCTCTCATATGGCATTTTACTTTCTACCTGCACTATATGCATTATAATTATCCTAAAAAGATAAGCGCCTCAAGGGTAGGATCAATGTTTATTTCTCCCAAATCCCTTGCCATGAAATAAAGGTAGTCAGCAAATATTTTTGAATTAATGAATGAATTAAAAGGATATACCAAGGGTATAAAGATGAGTCTTCCTGTCTGTAAAGAACTTTTTAAGGTCTACATCTGGAGGTTTGGCATGTTTCTCCTCAAAAACTCCAGTTTTGGGATGTTTATGTCTGAAGATAAAATGAAGTTTATAATCTTCTCCACATTTATCTGGTCCAAACATAATGGTATAGGATGTTTTATCATAAAAGTTTTCCTTCAAAGAGAGATGAGTGTAGGGATTAGTCCAGAATTAGAGTATTTAATGAATTTTTCTATTCTATCCAACCGGGTAGAGGTTATGAAGATCTATTGAATGCTAATTCACCAAAGAATCATTTGACACAAGTGACAATAAAGGATGTGGAAAAAAGTTTTACTTCAAAAATAGATTTTTTTAAAAATGCACATGCTACTTCTTGAAGATGTAGGAGATGCTGAAACCACCCTAGCAACATCATAATAAACTTGAATTACTTTATTAAATTAAATCTGAACTATTAATATTTTGTTCAGAAAATTTAAGCATAGAGAAAAGCACACTAATGACCTTAATGATTACCCATTACTATTTTTCAAGAAGATACCAGAAAATGACCTTCCTGAGCACATGGTGAAGAGAGACTCAGACATAAAAACAGACACAGAGACATGCTCCCTATCTTACTACCGGTAATTTATCTGGCATGGCCTATTGGTTCAAAGCATGGGATCCGTTGTCAGATAATGGGATGCAAATGCTACCACTGCCACTTAACCAGCTGTATATGGCCCTGAACAAATTTCTTGGTTTTGCTATAGTCCTGTTTCATCACCTCTCAGGTATGGAGATAATAATAGCACCTACCTTAAAGGTTTCTCTGAGGACTTACTGAGTTAATCAGGTAAAGTGCTTAGAAAAATACCTGGCACTTAATTTCATTATGTCACTATAGCTTTGAGTGACAGTCACCTTTCAATACCCAAAACCTTCAACATATACTACAAATGGCCTCCCCTTTACCTAACTCTAATATGTTTCATGGCCTCGGCATAGCCATGCATTCTGACAAATATCTCATTGATGCCTCATTTATCTTATGTCCATTATACGCAGAAGCCCTGATACAGCCCCCTATAGGAGAATGCTACACGAAATGCCTCCAACCTTCAAAACAGTTCTAATACACTTGCTTCATTATGAAAATATTTTTAACCTGTTATTTTTGGGGACTGCCAACTCCTGAACTGGCCCACCTTTTATATTTGGTTGTTTGACCATTTCGTTTTACTGCTTTGCTCCGTTATTTTACTTCTCTGAACAAACTTATGATTCTTAATTTGTAAAGAAAATAACTCTAAGCTGATCTTCCCATGACATTTATAAGCACCATGTTATTTTTTTACTTATAGACACAGCAAACTATTATTTTGCTAAAGATTACAAAACTGATGCCATCAAGTAACATAGCTGCATGTGAAACTGGAAGGCGCACTCTGAAAGCTATACAGACTCATTTGGACAAAGATTTTTAAGGTTCTTTTCAATTTCAGTTAAAATAAAAATTTCAGCTTTATCAATTGCTTCTTAAAAATATTATAAACTTTAACACGGTTTTCTTAAACATTAAAATATCATACCAGATTCAAACCATCAGTGTCTGCTAGGAGTTTAATGTATGCACCTCCACAATCAATACCATCTTGAAAATTTACTTCATATCTAAATGAAGGGAAAAAGAATCATACTGCTGATAAATAAAAAATTACTAATCGCTCTTCAAACCGAATGTATTATTCTCAATTCATTTAAACATAAATGTTTTACATTACCAGAAGCTCATATAAAGCATATCCACAATGTGTAGGGAATAAGCAGACATGCTTTTTCTATGCACATTCTTAAAATATTAATAGAATGATTATAATCAACTATAGAAAAGTCAGCCAACTTGTTGCCATAATTTTTTCCATCAAAACTGCTGAATTAAGAATAAGATACTTTAAAACTAGAACAGGAAACTTCAAATTCAGATAAGGTGTACACTATACATATTTCTTTATAAACTAAAAAACAAAAACTATGAGGACAATAGCTACAGCAATAGATTTCTAAGAAATTGCTGATAGATCTTAGATACCCAGTTCACTAATTTGTATTGTAGTTCAACTACCCTACATGTTAAATAGCTCATCCATTTAATTAAATACATCCAGCAAAGAGATTTCATAATCTCAGTCAATAACCTGGAGTACTTCACACCTCAATGGCCAGGAAATGCAGAAAAACAACTGGAAGAATGAACCGACATGAGAGCCTTTTCATGGATTTGCAACACCGTGTCATTTCCAGCAAGAGTTTTTTGTTATTTTGTTTTTTTAAAGAAAATAATCTTGGGGCGCCTGGGTGGCGCAGTCGGTTAAGTGTCCGACTTCAGCCAGGTCACGATCTCGCGGTCCGTGAGTTCGAGCCCCGCGTCAGGCTCTGGGCTGATGGCTCAGAGCCTGGAGCCTGTTTCCGATTCTGTGTCTCCCTCTCTCTCTGGCCCTCCCCCGTTCATGCTCTGTCTCTCTCTGTCCCAAAAATAAATAAACGTTGAAAAAAAAAATAATAAAAAAAAAAAAAAGAAAAGAAAATAATCTTTCTTAGGCAAAGACGTAGGCATATCGAGCAGTATTTAGGAGAGATTTTTGGTAAAGTAATGAATTACATGTGAAATGATCAATGAAATGGCCCTCACAGTGAAAAACAGTAAAAACCAAAATGGTTGTGATATGGCTTGATGAATTAAAAGAAAAAGAAATGAGAACTAGAGAAGTAACAGAAACCAGTGATAATTTTAAGAAAGGACTGTAGTTTCATATGTTTCTAAAAAAACTTTAGTGACACAAAAGTTAAAAAAAAAAAAAAAGCATACGAAACTTTGACAGTTTGAACCCAATTAGTATATATATTTTGCACCAAAAAGAACAAAGGAAATATAGTAAAACTTTAAGTGACTCTGAGTTGCCAGATTATGGTGATCTTTCCCCGCTAATTTCCACTCTGCTTTGTTTCTCAAGAAGTCTACAACAGTGGTTACAAGCATGTAATTTGGAGCCAGAAAGACCTGAGATTTATTCCCGATTCTGCCACTTACTCTAGTGACACCTAGGAAAGGCAAGTTATTCAAGCTCACAGACCTCAAAGGACAGTGATGATTAAATAATATCATGTACAGCAAAGGCCAGATGTCCAAAATGTTAGCTTCTGTTATGACCAGAAGAAAGGGTCTGTTTTGTTCTTTTCCATTTTTTAAATAAAGGACAATCTGTTGTCCTCAAACCTTGCCCTTATATTTATTTTAAGCAGTAGCTGAAAAAGAGATTTTTTTTTCTCATGGAACATGTTTTTAAAGATTATAAAGTAAAAGAAATGGTCCATGGTGTGAATGAAAGGTAAATATTAACTATTTTAGGTAAAATAAAAAGATACTTTTATTATAGGTGATCTAAGGACAAAGGGTTCTGTGAGAAGGTAAGAACTGAAAAAAAAAACCAATTCTGTAAAGTGTCTCTATAAATATAATATAGTTTTGTTGTTGTATTATGTCTAGACCCAATTGTTACATCTATGTCTTACACTGCAAACTTTCAGAGTTTTCAAATCATTAACTTGTGCAGATTATAAATAATTCACAATGGATTAGAGATGAGTGAAATGTGTATCATACAGCTTGACAGCTGTTATTCTTTAATCACAGGAAAAATGAGGATATATTAGAGTATATGGCAACCTGATTCTCTTTTAGAGTATCATTTCCCATACCGTCTTATGAAACAGTAATTATCATTAGGGGGAAAGAATTCTGTAGTCAAGTATGTCTGGAAAACAAAGTATTAAAGTTAGAAAAAGGTTTTTACATGTAGAAGTTCTCAAAACCTTTAACGGGCAAGCAAATATGCTTCCTTATGTCGAAAGTTAGGATATTGTTAGTTTCTAAAACTTATATGACCACATAACGCATATTACACAAATTGTACACAATTTGGGAAAAGCAGGTTTTGAGCAGTTATGTTATAAATCCACAGTATTTATAGTAGTTAATATAAAATTTCTTTATTTGTCCCATTTCATCAGTATTAAGAGAAGACATTCACTCTCCTTCTCCAAATTGTTTGTAAGCATATCAAAGACTGCTATTCAATTCTTGGCCCCCTTCTTCCTTTTTGAGGATATAATTTCACAATTACTTTAATATTTCTTCTAGACTTATTACCTAATATTTGCTTCTACTTTTGCTTACTTGCCTAGTGGTGATTTATACTTTCTGAAAATGCTATATTTGATTCATTTTACTCTGAAAATATTACATTCTATATTATTTCCCTTGATCTTTTCATTCAAGCTACAAAGGGTCAAAATGGAAAGTGATATTATATTCACCTAAGTTCCAACAGAATAGGATTACTTTCAAACTTTAAGAAAAAAGAAAAACCAAACCCTGAATAATGATAAATAATATCAAGCTCAAGTATTAGTTCCAATAAGTAACTGTAAAAATATTTTTAATTTGCTAAAATAATAATCATATGCTCTTTGACATTATTCAAAAATTTAAATTTATTGACATGACAATGCAGCTAAGTCAAGACAACACAAGTGAAAAATTAAGCCAATGACACCAAATGCCATGTTTTAAAAATTTTCTAAAACACAGAATGGCATTTTATACTATGTGGAGAACATGTTAAACATGTTAACAAAAATACTGAAGGGGTTCTAGAGTGATAAACTTCATAGTTAATGATACTTCTTTGTGTTGTAATTAACTTTGGGTAGCCAAATCTTCTAACATAAGGTAGAAAATAACATTTATACATTTCCTTTTCTTTGCTTTTAATTTGAATTTTTTGACTTTGTAATTGTATTCGTATAAGTGGATTTTGTTTTGTATCAGTTTTATATAGGTGAAACTTGAGGAATTTATACCTGACAGTGTACATGTAAGCAACATCATAATAAAATTAGTTTATGTCACACTATGGGGGAGTGAAGGATTGTGAAAACATGTGCCCTTTAAAAGGGGTCTATGCTGGGGCGCCTGGGTGGCTCAGTCGGTTGAGTGTCTGACTTCAGCTCAGGTCACGACCTCAGTTTGTGAGTTTGAGCCCCGCATCAGGCTCTGTGTTGACAGCTCAGAGCCTGGAGCCTGCTTTGGATTCTGTGTCCCCCTCTCTCTCTGTCCTTCCCCCATTCATAGCTCTGTTCTCTCTCAAAAATAAAAATAACCATTAAAAAATGCTTAAAAGGGGTCGATACTTAGAAGACACTGATCCATATATGTGTATCTTTTTTTTTTTTTTTTTCAACATTTATTTATTTTTGGACAGAGAGAGACAGAGCATGAACGGGGGAGGGGCAGAGAGAGAGGGAGACACAGAATCAGAAACAGGCTCCAGGCTCTGAGCCATCAGCCCAGAGCCCAACGCGGGGCTCGAACTCACGGACCGCGAGATCGTGACCTGGCTGAAGTCGGACGCTTAACCGACTGCGCCACCCAGGCGCCCCTATGTGTATCTTTTTTAAAATAAATTTGTTTTCTTTGAATCTTATCACTGGTTTAGCAGCAATATTTATGGTTCTATTCTGAATATACTGAGATTAATATCTTAACAGTAAGTAATTTTAAGAAAAGAGCTAAAATAAAAATGGTGATTTTAGTATGTATTTTACAGTCTACGGTGGCAGAATTTTTTATATTACAGTACATATTATAAAACTTTTAAATTAACCTTCCTTTTACTCAAAACCTCAGAGTGCCTATGCGTATTTATGCCTTCTGTATTTAAGTAAGTGAAACTGAAAAGGAAATCTGGACTTTTATACCCATTTTATACCCTTCATAGCTATATTCAGAAGCCAAATTATACAAAACTAACATACATTTCAGAGAAAGTACTGTAAAACATAATAAAACTTACTGAACAATCAAAGGTTTATCAGCAAAAATGAAGGGTTTTGCTAATGTTGCAGATATCGCATGATGCTTTGCTCGAGATTTCAACACCAGCCCTCTGTCACCAGGTATTCGGTTTTCTTTCAATTCTTCTATTTCCCATCTTCCTAAAATATAAAGCAAAGCAAATTAAACAAAAACCAAAAACAATGACTTATGAATTATTTATCAGCAGTGGTGACTAGTAAGATTTTTTTTATGAAGGCTGATTTGCGAAAAATAGAACAAAATTTGAAAAACAGTAAATAATATCTGCAATTGTATGCATGCCCACTCTTTTTTTTATCTTAGTAGAGAATAGTTTCATTTTCTTAGCTAAAATTAGATTGTATTTCTCTGACTTTTTAATCAATGAAATTACAAAATGTGGTTTGTAGCATGATCTAGCAATGCTGTATTTTTTTTTAATGTTTATTTATTCTTGAGACAGAGATAGAGCGTGAACAGGGGACAGGCAGAGAGAGAGAGGGAGACACAGGATCTGAAGCAGGCTCCAGGCTCTGAGCTGTCAGAGGGCTAGAATCACAGATTGTGAGATCATGACCTGAGCCGAAGTCAGACGCTTAACCGACGGAGCTACCTAGGCACCCCATCAATGCTGTATTTTTAAAATGATAAATTTTATTTTTATTTTTTTAAGTTTATTTATTTATTTTGAGAGAGACAGAGACAGCACGAGAGGGGCAGGAGCAGTGACAGAGCGAGAGAAAGAATCCTAAGCAGGCTCTGCACTGTCAGCACAGAGCCTGACACAGGGCTAGAACCCATGAACTATGAGATCATGATCTGAGCCAAAACCAAGAGCTGGACAGACATTTAACTGATTTGAGCCACCCAGGCACCCCTAAAATGATATATTTTAAAATTACATAGGAGATAAAGAGTATCCTTAACACAAAATAAGCAGTTTGCGTCGGTCTGTTTTGCAATATATGATACTCATCAGCTGCTTTCTTTACTTTGCAAAAGGTACTGTGGGGATTTAAATTTTATCTTGAAAACTGTACGCCCAATAAACACAAATTAAGGTCACTGTTCTCAGGCTAGGCCAATTAGCTCTCAGAACTTTTGGCCAAGAAAGTAGCAAGCACTGGATAAGCACTAAGCTATAATAATGGCAAAGTTGCATTCGCTCCTCTCTGGGCTGGGATTTTCCATGTTTAAGATCAGACAGCTCCTGGAATTACATTTGGGGCTACAAACGTTGTAAAGTTCCATGGGTTGCCGGTAGCCCAAAAGTTGCATGTTGGATTTTTCTCCTTTTTTCTCTTTAGAATAGAAAATAACCAACTTCTATTAATTTGTATAAAATGTTCTAGCTTTGAAAATTATAGGTACTGTCAATTCCCACTGAAACTCCATTTAGCAAAAACTAGCTATTTTTCAGCATTATACCAACTTGGAATATTTATTAACAGGCACTTATGAATCATAAATGCTCTTTATATCACTTGTTTTCCTTTCTAAAACAAAAAACAAAACAAAACAATAGTGCAGGAACCTGAACAATCATGAATCAGAGAGAAATAATTTTTGGTCTATCACTGTGCAGAATTTATTGAGTTTTATAAAATCCACTTTTAAAAGTTCATAGGTTTCTTTTCCTTTTCTCTCCCTCATTTGGTTATACTATACCTTTCTAAAAAAGATGAATTCATTTGAAATTTATTCTCTCACATTGATGATAAATTGTATTATCACTACTAACCTGTGGTTTGACCAAAATCAAAGGTCTTCTTTTAAGGAATAACAACTTCATCTTTTGGATTTTCAGGATATTTATAGCAAAGAATTTTTTAAACTATCTTGTCTTCTTTTTTTTGCAATTATGCACATATATTTATCAGCTATGAAAAAGGTACCATCTAGTGCTTTAATTTTAGAAAACTTGTGACAGGGTAATTATTGCCCAATGACAAGAGGTTTTTCCAATTCCAAATAAATAATAACTTTCTATTAATTTATCACTTAGCCAAATTCTAGACAATACCAGTGAATATACATTCTGATATAAATAAAATTTTAAAAAGAATTCACACAGTTTAAGGGGCGTCTGGGTGGCTCAGTTGGTTAAGTGTCAGATTCTTGATTTTGGCTCAGGTCATGATACCGTAGTTTGGTTCCTGCTTGGGATTCTCTTTGTCCCTCCCAGTTCATGTAGGGACGTGCACCTTCTCTGTCTCTCTCAAAATAAATAAACAAACATTTTTCTTTAAAAAGGAATTCACAGCTTTTATATCCTGAAAGTTGGTCACTTAAAGAACTGGTATTTATTAAACATTTGTACTTTTATTAATAACTTCATCTAAAAATGTAAATAGGTCTACTCCAAATGCAAACTCTATATCCCAGCACATGTTTCACAGATCTGCTTACTCCTGAAAAGCTCAGAATGAGCTTTATTCAAGTGGCACTTGACAGAAGCTGTCATTAACTATTGTGAATAATAAATTCTCTTGCAAAAGAATATAATATCAATCTCAACTACCACTTTTTTTTTTAATGTTTATTTATTTTTGAGAGAGAGAGACAGAGCATGAGCAGGGAAGGGGCAGAGAGAGAAAGGGAGACACAGAATCTGAAACAGGTCCCAGGCTCCGAGTGTCAGCACAGAGTCCAATGCAGGGCTTGAGTCCATGGACTGTGAGATCATGACCTGAGCTGAAGTCAGATGCTTAACTGACTGAGCCACCCAGGTGCCCCTCCACTAACCAATTTATAAACAACACTGCTACTATCAATATCCAAAACACCATTTTTAGCATCTAGAACTTTGATTCCATATTTTTCAAAGTTGCTTTCAAGACACTGGTAAAAATCATTCAAAAACTATACTAAATCTAATATGTGAGAAAATTATTTTCATGGATATTTATGTTTAAGAGACTACAGACCAAACTTCAGTGCTAAGAAGCTTGGTTTTTTTGTTTGTTTGTTTTTTTGCTTCCTTGTTTGATTTTAATTTTAAGCTAAAGAAAAGACTCATTTAAATGTTAAAAGACACTTTTGTCCATCAAGAAACAGAGATTTAAACTCACTTGTAAGATAGAGTATATCTTAATTTTAGGAAACTAAAATACAAATGTGAAACAATTATCTACCCAAAGTTCTTGAAAAAACTGTAAAGTAGTCTAAACATAGTTTTTTTTTAAGATTTTTTTTTTTTTTTAAGTAATCTCTACACTCAACATGGGGCTCAAACATATAGCTTTGAGATCAAGAGTTGCATGCTCTACTGACTGAGCCAGCCAGGTGCCCCTAAACCTAGGTGTTTTAAGCCAAACATTCTGTTTGATAATGTGTATCTCTGCGGGCATATTTTAGGTCATGTTACACATCTGCAGACTTCCTGCTTCTTTGGGTGAAATTATTCTTTTCTCTAAATGGATTTGGACTGAATGCAATATTGCTTGATCTGTGCATATGGCAGAGTTCTTTTTGGAGAATATAAACACAAAAAAAACCCAGAGGAGTTCTGAGGATGGAGAACACTGCAAAGAAAGACATGCAGGCATGATTTTCATCTCACATTAAAACAAACTATGAAAAGGAATTAGACAGCTGACATCCAACACAAGCTATTATCTGTTTTGTTACTGTTCTCATGTATCTGCCTGTTGGAGTCAAAGGTATGTGGGTCATACCTTTATGGGTATGAGGTCCTCTGAGAGAAAGAGAACTCCCACTACCAGTCACTATGAGAAGAGGCTGATCTTGCTTTAGCATACAACCAAGGAAGAGGCTGATTTTAGACTAAAAGGAAAAAGAAGTTCTTTTGTCGTCCTATTAGGGAAGAAAAGATGACCCCTGCATATAGGACATTTTTTTTTCTATGGCTAAGCTTGAAGATAATCCTATCAGAGAACCAATGAAAGTAGACATTAAGGCCTGGAGATATGGGCTCCAGGAGTAGCCACGTAACTAGTAGCTCTCATTAATTACCCTGTTTCACACTTGCTAAGAGGATCTTGCCCTGACTTACAACCTGATCTAGGTGCGCCCATGCTGGAGTTGAACCACCACAGAACAGCAGTAGCCTGGGAAATACTGCTGCAGGAAATGCAGTGACTAACTGCACTGAAGTAAAAATTCAACTCTTTCGAGTCAGGAAACCAGATGGTGGCTTAAGTATGGGTCACCCAGAGACCTCCAGAAATATCAGAAAGGAGATATAAGGCTGAACATTCTATTGTGGAAGCATGACGGAGCCCCAGACCTCATATATTTTATATATATATATTATATATATAATAGAAATATAATTTTTTTTTAATTTTTTTTTAAATGTTTATTTATTTTTGGGACAGAGAGAGACAGAGCATGAACGGGGGAGGGGCAGAGAGAGAGGGAGACACAGAATCGGAAACAGGCTCCAGGCTCTGAGCCATCAGCCCAGAGCCCGATGCGGGGCTCGAACTCCCGGACCGCGAGATCGTGACCTGGCTGAAGTCGGACGCTTAACCGACTGCGCCACCCAGGCGCCCCTATAATAGAAATATAATTTTAAAAGGTAGTGAACTCTGGATCATACTGGTTATATTGAATATTTAAATAAATATTTTACCATCATATATGGAAATCTCCTCATCTGCATTATCTTTCTTAGCTTTTGATAAGACCCACCTATAAATAAAGATGAAAGCAAATACGTATCATTAAAAGTAAAGCCAGCAATTTATAGACACAACATATACTAGAAATACAACAAAAGATTACCCAATAGTCACTTCTCATTAAAAACTAAATGCTTAGAGGCTAAATAAGGATGCCCATACATAATCTCACAAGGCTAGAGTCCAAACACATTTGGAATCCACAATTTACTAGCTGTATGATCACACATCAGATAAACTAAGCCTCAGTTTCCTCACCTGTAAGGCGATAAAGCTATGGAGATAAATATAGTACTGACCTACCTACTTGGGACAGTGTCTGGCATATAAAAATCAATAAATAGTGGCATTTACTTTTTTAGCAATATTTAGGATGGGACAGTAATTTGAATTTGTCATCTGAAGTTAGATCATTAATATCAGTCCTTAGGAATGAAGAAATGGTATAATTTTTTTCCTTTATATTTGTAATTATTTTGCATATTTTCTTTGTATAAATGAATAACTCTCCAAGTTAAACATTTCTATCAATAACAAAAATGGTACTGGTTTACAGTGCCAAATAGAATACTTAAAAATTTTTTATAGTTCTGTAGTAGAGGCAATATTCATAGGCCAATAACTTTAAAAAGCTAATTAAATCAAAGAAAACATTCTCTTGAATGAATACTCACCCAGCCAACCTTCCACTATCAAAAGTTTCTGTAAAATATACTTCTCCTATAGGTTGAGGTGTTTTATATTTAATCTAGAAAATAGATTTTTTAAAATCTAAAGTTATTCATCTTCACAAATACTTTAAATAATCTCACTAGTTAAGAACCTAATATGCAATGCACATATAGGTAAAACAGATAAAAGGTGACATGACCTCAAAACTTTGTATCCTAGTGTGATAAGGTACAAGAGAATATAAAAGATACAATGATGAGAAAAATACTGTAAATGCAAATAAAAAATACACTGAGTCCTTCCAACACAGGAAGGATGGGAAAAAGTTCTAGAGAAAGCCTCATGACACAGCTGGCATGGCCTTGAAAGGCTTCTAACAGGTGACAACATTTGGGAATATAAATCATCAAAGACAGAGGACAGAGCATGGTCTAACGCATGTAAGATGAAAAACTTAGTAAGCATGTAGACAAGTTTAATATCAACTCTTAAATTTCACTGTTACATGATAGAGGATGAAGATACCATTTTGAGAGATTAGGAACCCAGAGAAGAGAAAGATTCAATACAGAAAGCACTGTAAAGCAATTATCTGCAAAGAATGGTTTCAAGTGTTCTGTAGTGTTAGCTGGTATGATGATGACAGTGATACTGGTGGTGGTTATATGGTGGCTCTTTTAATCCTCATAATACCTCTGTGAGCAAAATACTATTATTGCACCCATTTTACATATGATGAAACTGCGTGAGAGAGGCCAAGTAACTTGCCCACTGTGGCACAGTTAGATAGTTTTGGGACATGATATGAACTAAGGCTGTTTGGCTCCAAAGCTTATACACTTAACCATTATGCTGTATAGAACATATCAGCAAAACAATTTAAAAGATTAGAAATAATTTATTGACAAATTATCAAAACGTAATTTGAATTGATGAACAAATAAAATTTTGCCTAAAGTAATAGATCAATCTGGGTCGTTTCTGAATCAAGCTCTGTAATTTTATGTATATGATTACGAGATTTCTTTTTTCAGCCTTTAGGTAAAAGAATTCAGAAGTACTTTCTCTATTCACTGTCTCTACCCTAACCTGAGAGTACTTTTCCTGTCTATTTAAGGGGGGTGGATAGTAATAATCAAACACAATTCCACATAATTACTGACAGGGTCAAAATTCTGCTATCAAAATTGCCAATTTTTCTTTATTTTTTTTAATGTTTATTTATTTTTGAGAGAGAGAAAGAGCGCGAGCGGGGTAGGGGCAGAGAGAGAGGGAGACACAGAATCCGAAGCAGGCTCCAGGCTCCAAGATGTCAGCATAGCGCCCGACACAGGGCTTGAACTCACAGACGTGAGATCATGACCTGAGCTGAAGTTGGACGCCCAATGGACTGAGCCACCCAGGTGCCCCTGAAATTGCCAATTTTTCATGAAGTTTACTGAATTACAACTTTACTGTTCTCTATATTTTTATGGACTGGCAAAATGGACAATGGTACCACGAGGCTTCTTTCTATTAGATCACTCTTTAAATCACCAGAAGTTTATATTGCCCTTTATTTACATTTTACTGTGTCTAGATTACTTTTACTACATGCTTATAATACTATAAAATTAGAAGCATCAGAAATTGTTCTTTCCCTTTCCAACCACTTTTTTCAACTATCACCTAATACAGTTAAAATGGCAGGTATCTCTCAATTCATTTCAAGTTTTAACTTCCAAAGACTGTTGTAGTAGCTGTATCTCAATTAATCATCAGCACTTTGATTACTTAACTTTCTGTAGATCGCAGAACTAGGTTTTAAAAGAAATGTACTCATGGAGTTTAAAATTTAAAAGAGAAAGAATAATTACCTTAAACAGCTAAACAACACTTTCATTTGCAAATAAACAACTCTAAAATAAGTGAAGTCTATAACAATAATATATTTAAGCAGTTGCTGACACAATACAATTGATGCATTCTTACCATCAAAAATATTTCTGAAAAATTTCCTGATCGTCCCAATATTATCTATGAATATTCCTCAGTGTAAAAGTTCTTCTGGATTGACAAGATGTACAAAAATCTCCGCAAGGTTTTTCAGACTTGTTAGTCACCACCTCAAAACATATCTTAACAATGATGCGCCAGAAACGCAGGTGAGCCTTATTAAATGTCTACCTCATTACCACCTCCCTTTCTAATTCATCCTCCTATTTAGCATCTCCTTTCCTCAGACAAATAAGAAAAATGACTTATTTTATCTCTAGAACTGCAAATTACACTACCTTATCTTTTATCTGAAGAGGGCCAGCAGTGTCCAAAATAAGACTGAAAACCTTTCTCTTAGATAGAAGTGCTTAGCACTCTTTAGTCAGTGACAAATTCCTATTTTGATAATAAAAATCTTCTGCATATTTACTTAGTAATAAAACTGTGCTAGGTGCAATGCACAAATTTCTGTAATACATGAGCATTCTAAAACATGGCAAGAAATAGTTAGAAAAAAAGCAGTGTTTTTCTATTTATTTAGAAAATGACTACTATTAAAACTGAAATGAATCTTAGAGGTCACTCTCCTCTATATTCTGTGAAGGAATAATTTACAACTCATTTTGCAGTAACCTTACCTCTGAGGAGAGTTCACCTTCATTAACATCAATTTCTTCTGAATTTTCATCAAAATCTTCCATCTCACCACCATCATCCATAAATTCTGCATTAATTGAGATGAACAGAAGACCCAAATATAGCCAAAATCTTTGGAAATACATACTGATTACCTGTGAAATTAAGAGTTATCAGTGAAAAGAAAAGTTGTGAAAAATATGGAAGTACACTTACAAAGAAATAGTTTCTCTTTAATACCTCTTTTGTTCTAGGATAGCTTCATTAATGGCGGTATTTAAATACTTTGAATAAATAAAATACAAACTTCAACTCCTACAGGACACAGATCCTACAGCTACACACCTGCCTGTAAAAACAAAGAACCAAGAGCACAAAACCTAAAGAGATAAGCAACAGTGATTGCCAAACTCAAATATTATGTGGACTCCTTTAAAAGAAAGAAAAGGTTGGGGTTGGCACATGGTTGGCTCAGCAGATTAAGCATCTGATTCTTGATTTTGGCTCCCATCATGATCTCAAGGTTTGTGAGATCCATTCGGCTCTGTGCCGACAGCATGGAGCCTGCTTGGAATTCTCTCTCTGCCCCTCCCCTGCTCCCTCACACTCTGTCTCCCTCTCTCTCTCTCTCTCTCTCTCTCTCTCTCTCTCAAAATAAACAAGTAAACATTAAAAAAAATCATGGTTCTCAAATTTATTACAATCTTGCTTAAGTGTATATAAACATACAACTGAAGTTTCATAATTATAAAACCAAAGTATGTTTACATATAAACACCAAAAACCTAAAGAAAAAATTTTTTATCATAATTTCACGTAAGTCTTTTACTGAATCAAATCACAGCTAAAGACAAATAAATATGGACTTACTGCAATCAGGTTGACTGTACTGGATAAACTTCTTTTACATTTATCATAATACTTTGATGACTCAATAATCTAACCTTTTCTCTAAGTACTGCAAAATGTCTGTTCATTATTATAGCATTACTTGAGTAGAAATCAAATATAATTTGGCTGCCTTTTGGCAGAAATACATGATTTGTATGTCTTGCTCTATTCTCATTAACATGTTAAAATTCAAGTTTTATTTTTTGGTGCCAATGGCCTTTTAAACACAAAGTAAATGTGGATACTGAACTCGTGTGGCAGTCCTTGGTTATAAGGTGGTCAGAGATCCAGATGATCCATAGTACAGTTCTATTACTTTTTTCCCCCAGTTACCATCATTATGAAAGCTTTTTTTTTTTAAATTTTTTTAATCTTTATTTATTTTTGAGAGAGAGACAGCATGTGAGCAGGGGAGGAGCAGAGAGAGAGGGAGACACAGAATAGGAAGAAGGCTCCAGGCTCCAAGTTGTCATCACAGAGCCCGACGCGGGGCTTGAACTCATGAACCGTGAGACCATGACCTGAGCCGAAGTCAGACGCTTAACTGACTGGGCCACCCAGGGGCCCCATGAAAACTTTTTTTAAAAGTAAATTCTTATCACTCTTACATCTTTCAGAACGTTTCTATAGACCTACATTGGTCCGCTTTAGAAACACTGGTATGAGATTAGCAATTTACATCCACCAGAATGGCTATAATCAAAAAGAGAAAGTAACAACTCCTGAGAGGATATAAAGAAATTGGCACCTTTATACATTGCTGGTAGGAATGTATAATGATGTAAGTTTTGGAAGTAGTATGTCAGTCCTTTAAAATGTTAAAAATAGAATTACCCTATAACCTAGCAATTCCACTACTAGGTATCTGCCAGAGAGAAATGAAAACATATATCTACACAAAAACTTAAATATGGATGCTTAAAGAAACATTTTCATAATTAGCCAAAAGGTACAAACAACACAAATATCCATCTACTAATGGTTAGACAAAATATGGGCTATCTATACGATAAAATATTACTTAGCAATAAAACTGAATGGTATACTGATATGTTCAAGATAGATGAATCTCAAAAAACATGCTGAGTGAAAGAAGCCCGTAATAAAAGACCACATATTGTATGATCCCATTGAAAAGAAATAGGTAAATTTATAGAAACAGAAAATAGATTCAGTGAGTGCCTAGGGAAAGGAATTGGAAGAAAGGGTTAAGGGAGGTAAGGTTTTTGGGGAGGTAATGAAAATGTTCTAAAATTGGATATGGTAATGGTTACATAACTCTGTTAAGTATATTAAAACCCATTGACTTTTACACATTAAACAAGTGAACTTGAAAGTGCAAATACTGTATTAATAAAGTTGTTCTTAGAAAATAAACATTATAGGGGCGCCTGGGTGGCGCAGTCGGTTAAGCGTCTGACTTCAGCCAGGTCACGATCTCGCGGTCCGTGAGTTCGAGCCCCGCGTCGGGCTCTGGGCTGATGGCTCAGAGCCTGGAGCCTGTTTCCGATTCTGTGTCTCCCTCTCTCTCTGCCCCTCCCCCGTTCATGCTCTGTCTCTCTCTGTCCCAAAAAAATAAATAAACGTTAAAAAAATTTTTTTTTTTAAAAAGAAAAGAAACATTATAAAAAGTTTTTTTTCCCATATAGTTAGCCCAGCTAATTAGAACCTTTCTTTTTTTTTTTTTTTAAATCCCCATCCCCTATATCTCCCATCCACCCACCCACCTTCCCTCTGGTAACAATCTGTTCTGTATAGTTAGAAGCCTGTTTCTTGGTTTGTCTCTCTTTTTTCCCTACATTCTTTTGTTTTGTTTCTTAAATTCCACACAAGTGAGATCACATGGTATTTGTCTTTCTCTGACTGCCTTATTTCATTCAGCATAATACTCTCTTGTTCTATCAGTGTTGTTGCAAATGGCAAGATTTCATTCCTTTTTATGGCTGAGTAATATTCCATTGTATATATATATACCACAACTTCTTTATCACTCATCCATCAATGGACACTTGGGCTGTTTCCATGGTTTGGCTACATCCCATGAAGTAGTGTTTTTGTGTTTTGGGGGTAAATACCCAGTAGTGTGATTACTGGATCATAGGGTAGTTCTACTTTTAATTTTTTGAGGAAACTCCATACTGTTTTCCACAATGACTGCACCAATTTTTATTCCCACAAACAGTGCAAAAGGGTTCCTTTTTCTCCACATCCTTGCCAATGCTTGTTTCTTGTATTTTTGATTTTAGCCATTCTGACAGGTATGAGATGATATCTCATTGTAATTTGATTTGCAATTCCCTGATGATGAGTGATACAGAGTATCTTCTCATGTGTCTGTTGGCCATCTGTATGTCTTTTTTTGAGGAAATGTCTGTTCATGTTTTGTGTCCATTTTTAAGTAGATTGTTTTCTGAGTGTTGAGTTGTATCAGTTCTTTGTATATTTTGGATCCTAACCCTTTATCACATGTCATTTGCAAAGATCTTCTCCCATTCCATAGGTTGCCTTTTAGTTTTAGTTTCCTTCACTGTGCAGAAACTTCTAATTGTGATGTAGTCCCAATGGTTTTTGCTTTTATTTCCCTTGCCTCAAGAGACATATCTAGAAAAAATGTTGCTATAGCTGATGTCAGAGAGATTACTGCCTATACTCCCTTCAAAAATTTTTATGGTTTCAGGTCTTTAATCCATTTTGAGTTTGTTATTGTGTATGGTGAAAGAAAATGGTCCAGTTTCATTCTTTTGCATGTGGCTGTACAGTTTTCCCAACACCATTTGTTGAAAAGACTTTTCCTATTATATATTCATTCCTTCTTTATTAAAGATTACTTGACCATATAACTGTGGATTTCTGGGTTTTCTGTTCTATTCCATTGATCAATGTGTCTATTTTTATGCCAGCACCAAACTGTTTTAATTACTACCACTTTGTAATATAACTTGAAGTCTGGAATTGTGATACTTCCAGTTTTGTTTGTCAAGGTTGTTTTGGCTATTTGAGGTCCTTTCTGATTCCGTACAAATTTTAAGATTGTTTTTCTAGTTCTATGAAAATCGCTCTTGGCATTTTTATAGGGATTGCATTAAATCTGTAGATTGTTTTGGGTAGTATAGGGACTTTTTAACAATATTTGTTCTTCTAACCCATGAGCATGGAATGTCTTTCCATTTCTTTGAGTCATACTGAATTTCTTTCAACAATGTTTTCTAGTTTTCAGAGTATAGGTCTTTCACTTCTTTGGTTATGTTTATTCCTAGATATTTTATTGTTTTTGGTGTAATTGTAAATGGGATGGTCTTCTTAATTTCACTTTCTGCTGCTTCATTATTAGCATATAGGAATGCAACATATTTCTCTATTTTTGTATCCCGCAAATTTAATGAATTCATTTATCAGTTCTAGTAGATTTTGGTGGAGTCTTTCAGGTTTTCTCTATATAGTTATCATGTCACCTGCAAATACTGAAAGTTTTGCTTCTTCCTTACCATTTTGGATGCCCTTTATTTTTTTATGTTGTCTAATTGCTGTGGCTAGAACTTTCAGTATTACGTTGAATAAAAGTGGTGAGAGTGAACATCCTTGTCTTGCTCCTGACCTTAGGGGGAAAGCTCTGTTTTTCATCATTGAGCACTGTGTTGGCTATGGGTTTTTAATATAAAATCTCTATTATTTTGAGATATGTTCCCTCTAGAACTACTTTGCAGAGGTTTTTTTTTTTTTTATCATGAATTGATGTTGTACTCTGTCAAATTATTTTTCTGCATATGTTGAAATGATACGGTTTTCATCCTTTCTCTTATTGATGTGACGTTATCATGTTGATTGTTCTGCAAGTATTGAACCACCCTTGCATCCTAAGAATAAATCCCACTTGATCATGGTGTATTATTTTTTAAAATATATTCTTGAATTCAGTTTGCTAATATTTTGTTGAGGATTTTTGCATCTATATTTATGAAAGATGTTGGCCTGTAGTTCTGTCTTTTCTTGTGGTGTCTTTATCTGGTTTTGGTAGCAGGGTGGTACTGGCCTCATAGAATGAATTTGGAAGTTTTCCTTCCTGTTATATTTTTTGAAATAGTTTGAGAAGGGCTATTACTCTTCTTTAAATGTTTGGTAGAATTTGGGGCACCTGGGTGGCTCAGTCAGTTAAGAGTCCAACTCTTGGTTTTGGCTCAGGTCAAGATCTCACAGCTTGTGGGTTCAAGCCCTGCATCCAGCCCCACGTCCAGCTTGCATTGAGTCCCATGTCGGGCTCCAGGATCCATGCTGCCACTGCTAGTGCAGAGCCTGCTTGGGGTTCTCTAACTCCTCTCCCTCTTTGCCCCTCCCCTGCTCACACACTCTCTTTCTCTCTCTCAAAATAAATAAACTTAAAAAAAAAAAAAGACTTTTCAATGTTTGGTAGAATTTGCCTGTGAGGCCATCTGGTACTATATTTTGTTTGTTGGGAGTTTTTTGATTACTGATTCAATTTCACTGCTGGTAATTAGTCTGTTCAAATTTTCTATTTCTTCCCATTTTAGTCTTGGTAGGCTACATATTTGTTTCTAGGAATTTATCCATTTCTTCTAAGTTGTCCAATTTGTTGGCATATGGGTTTTTATAATATTGTTACAACTGTTTGTATTTCTGTGGTGTCAGTTGTTATTTCTCCTCTTTCATTAGTAATTTTGTTTATCTTCTTTATTTTTTTACTGAGTCTTGCTAGAGGCTTATCAATTTTGTTGATCATTTCAAAGAACCAGCTTCTGGTTTCACTGACTTGTGATTAGAACTTTCTCTAATGAGATCAAAACTTTATGTGAATATGTGGGCCAGTTGGCCTTGATTTCTTCTAAGGGACACTGAATATAACACTAAAGCTTACTTTGAAAAATGTGTGTTTTTTTTTTTCAATGACACCAATTTACAATAGGAATATTCTATATTAAAAAGTGTGTCAATATCACCATCTTTATGGACAAAGACAACACAAAAAGTGATGCATGCTGTTATTTGTTGGAAGAGTTTGAGAACTCTCTGAATCATAAAAAAGAGGTGTAACTGAGAAAGTAAATTTAAAGAGATCAGTTGGACTCAATAACCATAGGTAGGTTTATTTAAAATTTTTTGTACTTATTGACAGAGAAATGAGTGCACTGCAAATTGCTTATTAATTGTTAAAATTCTAAAGCTTCAGGTGTGCCTGGGTGGCTTAGTTGGTTAAGTTGCCAACTCTTGATTTTGGCTCAGGTCATGATCTCATGGTTCATGAGATCAAGCCCCACATTGGGATCTGTGCTGACAGCAAAGAGCCTGCTTAGGATTCTCTCTCTCTTTCTCTCTCTCTCTCTCTCTCTCTCTCTCTCTCTCTGCCCCTCCCCAATGCATGCATGCATGCTCACATGTGCTCTCTCTCCCTCTCTCTCAAAATAAATAAACATTTTAAAAAATTATAATAATTCTAAAAGCTTCATTGTTCTAAAGTTTTACAAGCCTTGCATATTTACATAGTGTAGTAAAGTCTTTTGCTTGAGTTACTATTTGAGTAAAACAGAAATGCATAAAATAATACTAATAATTAACATTAGTATCACTGATGGCCCATATCTCCTCCTTTAAAATTAAAACACACTTTAGTTTCCTAATAGTTTGTCAAAAAAAATATTCTAAGTGCTTTGTTTGAGCTCTGGTGTATTGGGCTGTTGGGAAAAGTTAAGGCGAAACCAAGCAGGCAGTGCTCTCTCTGGAATCCTATTCTCACATCAACCAGGGCAATCCCCATTCTATTTTCTATATTATAGTTCTTCCTAACTTTCCTTCAGAAATAAACAGTTGGCAAAGCTTCATGAAAAAAAGTTTCGAAAATCTTTTATCTTAAAATCTGTCTCTTCTCTAAAGTTCTAGGACTATGATCATGCATTTGCATAAAGGGAGGAGCCAAATTAATCTGCAGCCCAGGACGTGAATAGGATAGGCATTATTACTTCCCATCTACAAATTGAAAACAGATTTTAAAACTTGGTCAAAGTCACATGGGTTGAAAATGTGAAACAAGATCAGAATCTAGAACTGTACATTAATATACCATGCTACCTCTAAATTTAATCTTATCCCACTGCATTATTATATGCTTTTTGATAAAGCAACAGAAAGAAATTACAAAAATAGTAACAGCATATGTTTTCAAAATTCTTGAAAATTTCTCAAATTTAGGTTATTAGTATTAAGTTATTAAGATATTTACCCAGAAATGAATGCATGACCTTACTACAGAAGTGAAATACTTAAAAATAAATTGCTATTGGTCACAAACCATTCTGTAGCCAATGCAGTTCTATAGATAATAGTCTCCATTTAAAAATGATGTAGTTCAAGGTTGTTGCTGCTGTTCATTCCTTTTTTAAAAAAATCAGAAATATAGACCTAATAGTTTCTGTTTAATTCTTGAGTGCTCTATTATTATTCAATAATGCACCAGCTGACAACTGAGAATTAAATCATGAAGGTCAGGGGCGCCTGGATGGCTCAGTCATTAAGCATCTGACTTCGACTCAGGTCATGATCTCACAGTTTGCAAGTAAGAGTCTCACATCTTTTCACAGAGCTCCAGCCCTGTCTTGGGTGAATATGAGCCCCACTTTGGGTAAAACATGAGCTCCAGATGAGCCCCAGTTTTCTCTCTCTCTCTCTCCCCCGCCCCCCCCCCCTTTTGGATTCTCTCTCTCTGCCCCTCACTCACTTGCACGTTCTGTCAAAAAAAAAACTCATGGTCACAGTATTACTTGAAAGATATCACACTATGGTACCAATATATCATCAAGCTTCAAACAAAACTATGAAGTTTGTCACATATTTCTTAAAGGAAGTGGTAAAATATGGCCAGGTCTGTATTGGAACTTTGAGAGGCCTGACAATGGGGTACTACCACAAAACACAAGTAACTAATTTGTGTAAAGACATGTTTTTAATTGTGGTAGAATACGCAACATAAAAGCTACCATTTAAACCAATTTTAACTGTTCAATTCAGTAGTGCATTTACACCATTGTATAACCAATCTCCAGAACTCTCTTCATCTTGTACAGCTCATAACTCTATACCATTAAGCAACAATGTTCTCATTCATCTTCCCTCAAACCCCTGGCAACCATCATTCCTTTATTAGTTCTTACATTTTTTTTGGTACAGTCTTTAAGTTTTTTTCTACATATAACATCATGTTATCTATGAATAAATTTTATTTCTTCTTTTTTAATTTTATTTCTTTTTCTTGCCTAATTGCTCCTGCCAGGACTCCCAATAATATGTTGAATAGAAGTGTCAAAAACAGACATACTTGTTTTGTTCTAGTTCTTAGAGGAAAAGCTTTCAGTCATTCACCATTGAGTATGGTGTTAGCTGTTGGCTTTTTACATACGGCCTTTGTTATGTTGTTACTATTAAAGGTAGTTTCTTTCTATACATAGTTTGAGTGTCCATCATATAAAGGTGGTGAATCTTGTCAATTGCTGTTTCTGCATCAACTGAGATAATCATGTCCCCCCCCCGTCCATTTTGATAATGTGTTATAGTACATTGATTAATTTTCATATGTTGAAACATCCTTGCATGCTAGGAATAAATCCCACTTGTTCATGGTGCATAATCTTTTTTTTTTTTTTTCAACGTTTATTTATTTTTGGGACAGAGAGAGACAGAGCATGAACGGGGGAGGGGCAGAGAGAGAGGGAGACACAGAATCGGAAACAGGCTCCAGGCTCCAGGCTCTGAGCCATCAGCCCAGAGCCCGACGCGGGGCTCGAACTCACGGACCGCGAGATTGTGACCTGGCTGAAGTCGGACGCTTAACCAACTGCGCCACCCAGGCGCCCCATGCATAATCTTTTTAATATACTTCTGAATTCTGTTTGCTAGTATTTTGTTAAGGGTTGTGGCATCAACATTCATTAGGGATATTGGTCTGTAGTTTTCTTGTAGTTTCTTTGTCTGGCTTTGGTATCAGGGTAACACTATCCTCATGGAATGAGTTTGGAAGTGTTCCTTCCTCTTCAATTTGTCAAAAGAATTAGAGGAGGATTGGTAATAATCTTTCTTTCAATGTTTGGTAGACAAATAGACTTTATTTGCTCCTAGGTTTTTATTTGTTGGAAGGTTTTTGATTACTGATTCAATCTCCTTTCTAGTTATAGATCTGTTCAGATTTTCTATTTCATCATGATTTAGTCTTAATAGATTCTATGTTCTAGGAATTTATCCTTTCATCTAGATTAACCAGATGTTGGCATATAATTGTTCATAGTATTCTCTTACAGTCCTTTTTATATCTACGCAATCGGTGTAATGTCCCCTCTTTCACTTCTGATTTTAGTTGAGTCTTTTTTTTCTTACTCAGTATAGCTAAAGCTTGGTTAATTTTGTTGATCTTTTCAAAAAACCAACTCTTAGTTTCAGTGATTTTTCTCTATTGCTTATCTACTCTCTATTCCATTTATCTCTCTCTCACCTAATCTTTATTATTTCTTTCCTTTTTCTAGTATTGGTTTTTCTAGTTCTTTAAGGTGTAAAGTTAGGTTGTGAATTTTAGATCTTTATTTTTTAATGTAAACATCAACAGCTATAAATTTCCCTTTTTGCAAAACTTTCACTGTATCTCATAAGTTTTGGTATGTTGCATTTCTGTTTTCACTTATCTCAAGATATTTTCTATGTTGCATTTCTGTTTTCACTTATCTCAAGATATTTTCTAATTTCCTTATGATTTCCTCTTTGGCCTTTTGGTATGTTTAAGAGTATGTTGTTTAATTTCCACATATTTGTGGATTTTCCTGGTTTCCTTCTGCTATTGATTTCTCATTTCATTACATTACAATTTGGAAAAAATACCATGTATGATTTCAGTTTTTAAAAAAATTATTAAGATATGTTTTTTGGCCTAACATATGGTCTATCCTACAAAATATTCCATGTATACTTAAGAAAAAATAATTATTTTGTGGAGCCTGGGTGGCTCACTTGGTTAAGTGTCTGACCCTTGGTTTTAGCTCAGGTCATAATCTCACGGTTTCATGAATTCAAGCCCCATATTGAGCTCTGCACTGGCAGTGTGGAGCCTGCTTAGGATTTTCTCTCCTCCTCTGTCTCTGCCCTTGTCCCAACTTGTACTATCTCTGTCTCTTTTAAAATAAATAAATAAGTGTAAAAAAAAAGAAAAATAATGTATTTGTATCAATATTCATCAGGAATATTGGTCTGTACTTTTCTTGTAGTGTCTTTGCCTAGCTTTGGTGTCTGAGTAATACTGTCCTCATAAAATGACTCTGAAAGTATTCTCTCCTCTTTGATTTTTTGGAACAGTTTGAGGAAGACTGATATTCATATTTATTTCAATTGATTGGCATTAATTTTTCTTACTGTTGTTAGATAGAGTGTTCCGTATATGTCTATTAGGTCCAGTTGGTGTATAGTGTTGTTCAAGTCCTCTATTTCCTTATTGATTTAAATGGTTATACGATTTTAGTGTAGCCAGCACTTGTTTATATGGTATAAGGTAAAACATTTAATGCTGATACTATCCCCTCTGCCCCCGGTTATAAACATATAAAAAATTGTAGGCCCAGGGTTCTAAGCTTCCTGTGTATTCCTTACTCCACACAGATTGCTGAAATCACTAAATAGTATTTGTGCCTTCATAAGGTAGAAGGGAGGCCCTAGAGAAATCCATCTATTGTCATGTATCCGTCATCTCATGTATGTTCTCTGCACTGCTTCTGCACTGATTCAATAACAAATTACAGCACATGTGACTTTGGCCAAGTATGAGATGCCATTCTAGCTCATCTCTGAAACCAAGACCAAGCAGCCTGATCTACCTCGAAGCGTTTCAGCAACATTACCTAAAAGCCCTATTGAATCTCCACTGTGAGCCCATAGTCACAAATTATAAAGTGCAGCTCGTTTACTGGTATTGAAGTAATGCTCACTCCCACATTGAAGGTAGCTGCTGCTACAGCACGAAAACAAAAAACAATCACAGGATACCCAATGATTGTTTTAAAGCGTGAGAGACATTGTTGGCTGATCACCATGCCCAAGGGACATGACTGGACTACATTTTCCTTGGTGTTAGGTGAGTCTGAGTCTGAAGGCCTGAGAGCCAAAAGTCA
Organism: Herpailurus yagouaroundi; assembly: GCF_014898765.1. Classification (NCBI taxonomy): domain Eukaryota; kingdom Metazoa; phylum Chordata; class Mammalia; order Carnivora; family Felidae; genus Herpailurus; species Herpailurus yagouaroundi. Next base: position 48,082,000 of record NW_024412376.1, on the reverse strand, counting down.
ATGGTAAAAGTTCAAGCCTGAAAGCCAGCAGGCTCGGGACGCAAACACAACCAATGTTTCAGTTCGGGTCCAAAGACAGAAAAAGACTGAAGTCCCAGCTCAAACAGTCAGGCAGGAGGAATTCCCTCTTCCTCACCAGAGGGTCAGCCTTTCTGTTCAATTCAGGCCTTCATCTGACTGGATGAAGTACCCACACTGGGAAGAGCAATCTGCTTTCCTCAGCCTGTCACTCAAATTTTAACCTCATCCAAAAACACCCTCACATACACACCCAGAATAACGTTTAAACGTACCTGGGCACCTTGTGGTTCAGTCAAGTTGGCACACTCCTCCAGAATGCCACAACCAGAAATTGTGTTAGGTCTCTGAGATAGTTTTATTTTCTATTGGAGCACTACCTTGACTAATACATACTTTTAACTAACACCAGGCATTTTTTTTTCTAAATCAGAAAAACCTAGAAATAATGAAAATACCTCAAGCAATACAGCACAACAGTAGAAAAAGAACCATGAGACCAGAAATAATAGTTGAAAATACAACTTTCTGGGAGTTCGGACACTGCAGTACTACAAAACATTTCAAGAAGTCTGGATCTGATCCTAGAAGGTGAGAAACTACCGAGGTCTGAGATTAATGAAATGAACGAAGATGAAATCCTGGATATAAAAATATTACTTTGGTTATACTAGGCTCATTTTCAAAATAATGTTTATATAAATATTATAAAAATATACTTACCTATGTATTTAGGATTTATACTACTTTTACATAGTTCCAAAGAATAGCTTGAGGTATCATGCAAAACAAAAAAACAGACAAAAGTTGCTGAGGACTGGTACTCCTTCTCATTTCTGTATTCCCAGTACCCAAGAGTGCTGGCATGTGATAGGAACAGATACATGTGTATAGAATCAATGAATGAATGCATACGTAAGAGGGGGAAAAAAAAGTCAGGTGGCAGAGGGACTAGACGTTAGTAAGCAACAAACTAGGATGAGTTTCTTGTTGAGGCAGTACGCAGCAATAAATTTAGCAAAAAGATTTTTACACAATTAGAGGAAAGCAAAAATAAAATGAGGGAGTTTTCATTGTCTACAAAAGTCTACGAGATCCTTAAAGAGAAAAATCCTCTTTTAGAATTAACTGCTAGAAAAATTTATGGACTGAATCCCTACATAATAAATGTCTTTATTGTCTTGAAAGAAAAATAGTTATGTCAATACTTCTAACATTGGCCTCCTAAAGTTTGTTAGAACATTGGTAAAACTTAACACAGCAAATGTATTTCTATAGAGAAAAGAGATAATGGTCCAGAAAGTTTGCAATTTTATGATCTAATTTAATATGGGGAAATTAATCATATTTTTAAGTTCTATTCTATATTAAGAAACATCTCTTCTTATGAGTTATTTCAGAATCTTGCTACAGACAGCATTTTAACCACCCAATTCATAATTTACTAGGAAAGATAGTGAACAAAAAGATCAAATTAAGAGGTTTTGTGTTACCATATCACAAAAATAAAACTGGACAAATTCTCACCAAAATTAGAGGGCATTCTTAGAGTTTTCTATGTAACACATAGAAAATTCACTTTGAAAGATCACAAATGAGGTAGAGAGGCAGGTAATGGCGGCATCTTAGAAGGCAGCCTTCTTCCAAAGAAGCTGCAAGACTCCATTTGAAATGCAGTTATTTTCTCACAGAAGAAACGAGCATGCTTCAGAATAAGCTGCATCAGGGATTTATTAATCGTGATGACTGATGTGTCCAGAAATTCAGGGAAGGTTAGCCAATAGATAATAAAATTCATCATTCACAAATTCATTTAACAACTATTTATGATTGCCAATTATGTGCCAGGAACTATGTTAGACGCTGAATTTACAGTAATTAGCAAAACATACATAGAAAGGCCTTGATCTGAAAGAGCTTCTAGTCTAGGATGGAGAGCAGACATCAAACGAATAACCCAGGTATTACAGGTAAACTATAATACAGAAAAGTAAATAAGTTCTGGGGTGCCCGGCTGACTCAGACAGTGGAGCATGAGACTCTTGATCTCAGGGTTGTGAGTTCGAGCCCCACTCTGGGTATAGAGATTACTTAAAAATAAAATCTTTGGGGCGCCTGGGTGGTGCAGTCGGTTAAGCGTCCGACTTCAGCCAGGTCATGATCTCGCGGTCCGTGAGTTCGAGCCCCGCGTCGGGCTCTGGGCTGATGGCTCAGAGCCTGGAGCCTGCTTCCGATTCTGTGTCTCCCTCTCTCTCTGCCCCTCCCCCGTTCATGCTCTGTCTCTCTCTGTCCCCAAAATAAATAAACGTTGAAAAAAAAAATTTAAAATTAAAAATAAAATCTTTAAAAAAAAGAAAAGTAAATAAGTTCTAAGAGTTGGTAACTGGGAAAGTGAATTTGCATAGTAGGGGAAAGGTCAGAGAAAGCCTCCTTGAGAAAGTTACATTTAAGGTGTGATGTAAAGGATAGATGTAAAGGTGTGATTTCCCTAGGCCAAGGACAAAGGAAGCAGCAGCACATGATGAAGGAACGGAAAGGGGAAGAGTGGAGCAAGAAGAGTAAGAAGTGCTGTCTCGAGTACATACTATTTTACAAACGTCATTCTAGTCTTTGCAGCACTCTGTGGTGAAGGCATTAGCATCCCATTATACGTAAGCAAAGCAAGGCTCAGGGAGATAGGTAACTTACCTAAGAATACAGACTGCCACTAAATAGAAGGGGCAAGACTCAAAGTTAGGTCTAGTTTCAGGCTATACATTCCTTTTACTCAGGCTCTAAGATTAGAACAAATGACATTAAAGTTCTAGGCCTGGGGTGCCTGGGTGGCTCAATCAGTTAAGCATCCGACTTCGGCTCAGGTCATGATCTCACTGCTCATGGGTCAAGCCCCGCATTGGGCTTTACACTGACAGTTCAGAGCCTGGAGCCTGCTTCAGATTCTATGTCACCTTCTCTCTCTGCCCCTCCCCTGCTTGTGCTCCCTCTCTCTCTCAAAAATAATAATTAAATAACTATTAAAAAAATAAAGTGCTAGGCCTATAAAATATAAAGTTAAATATTTTCTCTTCCATCCTTTAGACATATATTTTGGTTTCTGTGGGTTTTTTACTTGAAAATCCTTTTTTTATGTGTATCCAAACTATGACTTATGCATATATAGTTTAAATGGCTTTTAAAATCTTTCCAGCAAAGATTTTAAAGCAGCTTAAGCCTATATAAAAATATAAAAACTAACAACTTCATGGTAATACCTTACATTACTATGACCCTTTAAAATTTTACAGTGCTCATATAAATTTTAAGACATTTAAGAAGATAATTGGCTTACTATCGGAACTATAATTATCACGTGCCAGATAACATAAATGTATCTAGGTATCTCCTCTCCTTAACAAAGCTAGAAGGTATGTTTTCATTAACTGTTAATAATACTTCTACTTTCCTACGGTAGACAGAATAATGACCCCCCCAAAGATATTTACACCCTAATCCTTGGGTCTTGTGAATGTTACCTCATATAGCAAAAAGGGCTTTAAAGATGGAATTAAGGTTGCTAATTAGCTGACCCTAAAATAGAGGGACTATGCTGGATTATCCAGGTGGGCCCAATTTAATTACATGGGCCCTTAAAAGTAGAAGAGAAAGTCCTTGAGAGATGGGTAGAAGAGATTTGAAGAGTAAGAGGAACTTCACCCACCAGAGAGACCTTGTAGACGGAGGAAGGGGGCCGTAAGCCAAGCAATGTGAATAGTCTCTAGAAGCTGAAAACAGCCCTCAGCTGACTGTCAACAAACAGGAACCTTAGTCCTACAGCCACAAGAAACAGTTCTGCCACCAACCTGAATGAACAAGGAAGCAGAACTTTCCCAGAGCTTCTAGTAAACAGTGATGCCTGGCCTACGCCTTGATGTTAGCTCCGTGAGACTGTGTCAGACTTCTGGCCTATAGAACTGTGAGAAAATAAATCTGTATTGCTTTAAGATCCTACATTTGTGGGATAAGTTCTGGCAGCAATGAAAACTAATACTTTTACCATTCCTGAGCTTCTTGATTCAACTTCTTGGAAACTGATGCTACTAACAAAGTCGTTTTTAATTCTATTGCCTACTGTTCTCCTGACTGCTTTCTTCTTGGAGTCATCTCCTCCCTTGGTTTTTATGTCCCTGTTCCTGATTCTTGATTCTCTTCATCTTCTCTGCCCGCTTCATGGGCACTTTCTCCAATCTTCTGTAAATGTTGCTATTCCTTAGGGTTCCATCCCCAGGCTCTCTTCTTACATTATATATACTCTTGATTTCTACCTATAAAAGCTAGGCAAGGACTCCCAAATCTTACCCACAGCTCAAAAAGCACTCATTTTTTTTTTTTACAAATATAATTTATTGTCAAGTTAGCTTACATACAACACCCAGTGCTCATCCCAACAAGTGTCCTCCTCAATGTCCATCACCCACTTTCCCCTCTCCCCCACCTCCCCATCCACCCTCAGTTTGTTCTCTGTATTTGAGAGTCTCTTGTGGTTTGCCTCCCCACCCCTCCCTGTTTGTAACTATTTTTTTTTTTCCCAAGCACTCCTTGATTTCAAATCACTATCCATCTTCAAGGGTGTCCCAAAGCTTCTGCTAATTTGAACGTGGGCTTTCCACCCAAATCTGCTTCTCTTATCTCCTGAACGCTCTGCTTCCATTAACCATACCTCCAGTCAGCTAAATCAGTCAAGTTACTTTGCCATTAACATAAGACTATTGTTTCTTACTGATCCCCTATGTCACTGGCAACTGAACGCATTTGGGCATTTCTTAAATGCCTCAGTCTATCCCCACGACACAGCCTGATTTAGGAACCTATCATTTCTGAAGAGGATCAACAAACTCCCACTTTGCCTCTTCACTTCCAGTCTTGCCAATCTCCAAATCTATCCTCTCTACCTTCTCTTTAGCATGAGTTTTCGAAAACAGGTCTTACTGTTTATAAAAATGTACAGTAGTTCTTCGTAGTGCTCAGCATAAATTCTGTCCTTTTCAAATTCCTTTCTTTCTCTCCAACACTCAACTCTGTAACACATTAATACTTTTCTGTATGCTGTATCTTATAACTAAGAGGCCCTTCTGCTGTTCATCTTCACTGAGGACTCCCGCAACACTGGTATGCCTCAAAAGTGGTGTTTCAAAGTCACTATTTTTAAAGTCTTAGTTGTCCTGCAGCTTCAGGAGGAACCCAACTACAAGATGATACAACAGAAAGTTATACACTGAACTTGGCACTACCACACCAAGCTTCTAGTTCTATTATTAAAAAGGCAAGAGGTTAAAACTGCTTTGGGCTTGTTTTGTTTTTCATTTTGCCAAGTGGAAGAGTTAAACTACATGATTTAAAGGTCTATTAAAATGGACAATTCTAGCTTTCTAATTAAGAGCACTAAAACTCGGTCCTGAAAAGCAGTAAGGCTAATTTATAATACTGTTCAATTTCTAGAGATCCATCAACATACTTGCATCATTCATACACAATTAACTTTATCAACTAGATAATATAATTATCTTTGTTTAATTAAAAAATGTTTATTTATGAGGCACCTGGGTGGCTCAGTTGGTTAAGTGTCTGACTTCAGCTCAAGTCATGATCTCACGGTCTGTGAGTTCGAGCCCCGCGTCAGGCTCTGTGCTGACAGCTCAGAGCCTGGAGCCTGTTTCGGATTCTGTGTCTCTCTCTCTGTCTGCCCCTCCCCTGCTCAGGATCTCTCTCTCTCTCTGTCTCAAAAATAAGTAAAAACATTAAAAAAATTTTTTTGTAATGTTTATTTATTTTTGAGGGGCGGGGAGGGGCAGAGAGAGAGAGAGAGGGATACAGAAAATCCCAAGCAGGCTCCACGCTGTCATTACAGAGCCAGAGATGGGGCCAACTCACCAACCATGATATCATGAACTGAGCCAGGATCAAGAGTCCTAAGCTTAACCAACTGAGCCACCCAGGTAACCCTAATATCCATTATCTCGTTCCAAGGCATCAGGGATAGGTCTACATGGTACTGGAAGACCAAACCAATTAAATATGAAGGCAAAACTGTAAAGTGAAGAGAGGCCAACTTAAGGTGACCAAAAGGAAGGATACCTCGAGTGATTAAATGACATAGAGTGATGTAAAAACTTTAAGAATTTTTTTTCTTAAAAAAATTTCTTTAAATATTTTTAATGTTTATTTATTATTGAAAGACAGAGACAGTGTGAGCAGGGGAGGGGCAGAGAGAGAGGGAGACACAGAATCAGAAGCGGGCTCCAGGCTCCGAGCTGTCAGCACACAGCCCGATGCGGGCCTCGAACCCACGAACCGTGAGATCATGACCTGAGCCGTAGACGGACACTTAACCGACTGAGCCACCCAGGCGCCCCTCTTAAAAAGTTTTTAAGTAAATCTTACGACTGCATCAGGGTTTTGATGGCTTTTATGCAGCAAAATTTTCAAAATAAATTAACTCTTCTAATTTGAGACTTCTTCCCATGGCCATTCAATTTACTTTCTAGCTCCTTGCACCACCCCCTCCCCTTCTGAGCTTTATTGACACTTGATTTTAAATCCCAAGCAAATGCCTTCTTGTTACTTGGGCGATGCTAAAACAATATCAGCTAAAATGTCTTGATTGATCGTAAGCAGGCTTTAGGCGATAATGAGTCTATAGTAATTAGGGCTTCACTGGATTCAACCCAACTCTTTGGCTCAGTCCCTGGAGGCACACACCGGGCTCCAAGCAGCGCGTCTAGGGAGTGGCCAGGAATTACAGGCCACCACTGCCAAGAGGGTTGAATCTGTTCGTCTTTACAAAGCTGGGAATTGCGTAAACTGAGCCTTTTTTGTTTTTGCTCACGATTTTAAAACTAGTGGGTGGGGTGAGCCGCGCCCTGACACGCCCCGGCCTTCCATACACCCCTCGGGAGCGCGCACCGGGGCTCGAGCTTGGAATGGGGCTGAAATGGTAACCGCTGGAATAACGGACTCGGCTCGCTGGGGCCGCGCAAGCCTTGGAGGCAGAGAACACCAGCCTCCTCGGCGCCCCAGCCCCCGCCTCAGCGCAGCAGGTGGACACAGCGGTTCCGGAGGACCCAACGGACCTGATGTGGCATCAACTCCCGCCGCCCTTGGTGGCTTTTCTCCTCCCGAGGACAGGACAGCCCACCCAAGAACCTCGCTCGGGGCACCTCCATCCCAGAACTCAAGAACCACTCCCTCACCTGGCCCCAACCTGTTCAGCCTGGCGGGTCGCCAAAGAAAGGGGTGCGGCCCAGGAATCCCCGCCCTGGGCGTAAATGCAATGACTCCCGATTCCTCACTCTAGCCGGAGCGCAAAGGGCAGTAGGAAAGTGGCGTACTGCCCACGCACCTGTCTTGCGGGCCCGTTTTCAGCAGTGGCAGCTCAGATGTCCGAGTCGCTGCCACTTGGTCCCCGCGTCTCCCCGGACCAATCCCGCCGGCGGCCGCCCAGAAGCGACTGCTAACCGCGCATGCGCGAGCGGCCGCAGGTAGGGAGGAGGCGGCGGCCCGCGCGCACCTGCGTGGAGGTTCAACTGGCGCGGAGGGGTCGCTGCCCAGCGAGGAGAGGCTGCAGCTGCGGGGGCCCGGCGTAAGGCGCGCCCTTGGGCCTCGCGCCTGCTCAGCGGTCCAGGAGTGAAGTGGGATGGCCGGGTACGAATTCCTCCCTCTTAGCCCGAAGTGTTTCTCCTCCTTGCCCTCTCTGCAATCAGAGGGGTAGTGCCTGCTATTGCACATAAATGGATCCTGAGTTTTGTATAACTCACATTTTTTAACAGGGTCCAGTTAGTACCCCAGGCCTTTCCTAGAGTTCTAGATGTTAAGAGAGGTCGTTGTGCACAGCAGGGAGGCTTCCTATTTCGTGTGGGTGTGTGGTTAAGTATAGACGTATTAAATGTTAACGTAACACATTTTCTTTCTGAAATTGCTAATATTTATTGTGTTCTCTGTACTCCAGGGGTTTTACATTATTTTATTTAACCATCACAACCCTGGTGAAGGAACTAAAGATAATTACTTGCCTGAATCTATGATTAACAAATGGTGGAAATAGGGTTTAAATCCAGGCCCATCTCTCTCATAGTCTGTACTTTTAACCAAACACACCAAAATTAAAAATACAACATAAAGGTAGTATTGAATCTCAAGTTTCTTTGCCTCATTGATAGTGGATCATACATATTTTGCTAATATTTTATAGCAAATCTTGACTGAATTAGAATGTTTGGGATGTATAGTAGGCATATGTTTAACTGTTTTAAAAAATGCTGAACAGGGGCGCCTGGGTGGCGCAGTCGGTTAAGCGTCCGACTTCAGCCAGGTCACGATCTCGCGGTCCGGGAGTTCGAGCCCCGCGTCAGGCTCTGGGCTGATGGCTCAGAGCCTGGAGCCTGTTTCCGATTCTGTGTCTCCCTCTCTCTCTGCCTCTCGCCCGTTCATGCTCTGTCTCTCTCTGTCCCAAAAGTAAATAAACGTTGAAAAAAAAATTAAAAAAAAAATGCTGAACAAGCTTCCAAAATGGCTGTTTTACATCCCCACCAGAATGTATGAGAATTCCAGTTACACTACATTTTCACTATTGCATAGTATGGTCAATCTTAGTCTTTCTAGAGACCAATCAATGATGTCTCAATGTGGTTTTAAATGCTATGTAGTTTTCTTATGCATACCAAATCCTCTCCTTAGGACTTCTATCATTTTGTATTTCCAGTGTATGAGAGTGTTTATTTTCCACATAACCTTACCCAACAGAATGCATTGTCAAGCATTTGAATTTTTGTCAACCTCATGACTGATATCTCAGTGTAGTTTCAATTTAAAAAAAGATTTTAATGTTTATTTTTGAAAGAGAGAGCACAAGCAGGAGAGGGACAGAGAGAAAGAAAGAGGTAGATACAGAATCTGAAACAGTCTCCAGGCTCTAAACTGTCAGCACAGAGCCTGTCACAGGGCTTGAACTCTGGAATGGCAAGATCACAACCTGAGCCAAAATCCAGCACTTTAACTGAGCCACCCAGGCGCCTGCCCTGGTTTTGATTTTTACTTGTGAGGTCGGATAAATTTTTACGCATAAGGACAATGTTTCCTTCTTATTGCATCCAGATTTTGAGTCATTGAATACCTTTCCCTACTCCAGGTTCATCTATATTTTAATACTTATATAATTTTATTATTTCTTTTTTATTATAGTTTTTTATTATACTATTATACTATTATACTTTATTTATTATACTTTTTATTATAAGTTTATTATTTGAAGTTTATTTTTCTGTAACATGTAAATATTTCTTTAAATGGCTATCCAGTTGCCCCAATATCATCAGAATATCTCTTTGCCCAGTGATTTAAGATACTGCTTTTATCATTTACTAAATATCCATATTTACTTGGGTATATTTCTGGACTTTTGATTCTATTTCACTGATTTGCGTAGCACTAGCACAAAGTATCACACTATTTTAATTATAGAGGCTTTGAAAAATGTTTTAGTATCTGGTTGTTTCAGATGCCCTCTTAGCACTTCCTTTTCAGTGCTTTTCTAGATATTCCTGAATGGGTTTTTTTTCCATATGAACTTGAATATCAATATGCCAACCTCCAGGAAAAAAAGGATTGTTCGCATATTTATTGGAATCACAATAAAATTTTAAGTTAACTTAGGAAGAACTAATATTTTGATGAGATATCCTGTCCAAGAAGAGAGAGGTCTATTTGCTTGAGTCTCCTCTTGCATCTTTAGGAGAGTTTCATAGCCTTCCTCATATAGGTTTTACACAGTAGTTTACCTTTAGATCAACTTTATTGAGATTTACATACAATAAATATCATTCATTTAAAGTTTACAATTTGACAGGTGTATGTATACACCTTTGAAATCACTTCCACAATCAAAATACAGGATATTTCCATCACTTTCAAACGGTTTCCTGGTTTTGTACATTTCTTCCTAGGTTTGTTCCTGAATCTTTTTCACTGCTGTTATAAAAGAGATTTTCTCATTCATCACATAATCTAAGGATTTATTTTCACTTTTAAGAAGTTACTCATTTATATATATATTATATATACATATATATGTAATTTTTTTTTTGAGAGACAGTGCACACATGAGCAGGAGTGGGGGAGGGGGAAGTAGAGGGAGGGAGAATCTGAGAATCTCAAGCAGGCTCCATGTCCAGCACAGAGGCCGACATGGGGCTTGATCCCACGACCCTGAGATCATGACCTGAGCTGAAATCAAGAGTCTGACATTTAACTGACTGAGCCACCCAGGCACCCAAGTAGTTAATAATTTTTGAATGCCAAATTTATATTCTGATTCCTTGCTAAATTATTTTATTTGAATTAGTTTTGTGATTAAGTCCCCTGACTTCTTCAAGCAGAATTTTACTTATTTTCCAATTCTTATGCCTATAGTCTTTTTTTCTTATCAAATTTCACTGGCTAACATTGCCAGAACAATTTAACAGTCCTGAAGATAGCAGGGGATCATTTGCTCTGTTTTCTGATGTTAGTAGAAATGCCTCCAGTGTTTCCCCATTAAATAAAGAACCATTTTTAGGATTGAGGTACATACCTTGTATTTATGATTGTCAGATTTAGCAAATTAAAATACACAACACCCCATGAGATTCTAATTTCATATAAACAAGTAATTTTTTAGACATACTTTTAGACATGCATTTTTCATATGTGTTTTTTATCTGGCCTTTAATTTTATCATGTTAAGAAAGTATCCATTCATTGCAATTTTCTTTAATATTCTTATTGAAAATAGGTCTTGCCTTTTTTCCAAAGGCTTTTTTCAGCATCTATGGAGGTAATAATTTGATTCTTCTCCTTAGACCTATTAGTAAGAATCCTACCCAGATTTTTACACCTCTGGTATTAAAAAAACCAGGTCATGGTATGTTGTTTTCTTAGCGTGGCTTGGGAATTTATTTCTAATATTGCATTTAAGATTTTTGCATCAGTTGTCATAAATGGTATAGGTCTGTGGTTTTCTTTTTTGTGCTATCATTATTAGGACCAGGTATTCATGTTATACTTACATCATTAAAAGAATTTGTGAATTTTCCTTTATTTGCTGTACTCTGAAATAATGTTAAAACATTGGGACTATCTGGTTTCTAGGAGTTTAGTTAAGTTTCCCTGTGCAATCATCTGGGCCTGGTGGCTCTTTGTGCTTATAATTTTTCAATAAATTTCTCTATTTCTTCTATGAAAATTTATTGGTTTAAACTTTCTGTCTCACATCTCCAAAGGCAAGGGAATTAAAAGCAAAAATGAACTGTAGGGACCTCATGAAGATAAAAAAGCTTCTGCACTGCAAAGGAAACAATCAACAAAACTAAAAGGCAACTGACAGAATGGGAAAAGATATTTGCAAATGACATATCGGACAAAGGGCTAGTATCCAAAATCTATAAGGAACTCACCAAACGCCACACCCGAAAAACAAATAATCCAGTGAAGAAATGGGCAGAAAACATGAATAGACACTTCTCTAAAGAAGACATCCAGATGGCCAACAGGCACATAAAAAGATGCTCAACTCACTTCTCCTCAGGGAAATACAAATCAAAACCACACTGAGATATTACCCCATGCCAGTCAGAATGGCTAAAATAAACAAATCAGGAGCCTATAGATGCTGGAGAGGATATGGAAAAACAGGAACCCTCTTGCACTGTTGGTGGCAATGCAAACTGGTGCAGCCGGTCTGGAAAACAGTGTGGAGATTCCTCAAAAAATTAAAAATAGATCTACCCTATGACCCAGAAATAGCACTGCTAGGAATTTACCCAAGGGATACAGGAGTGCTGATGCATAGGGGCACTTGTACCCCAATGTTTATAGCAGCACTCTCAACAATAGCCAAATTATGGAAACAGCCTAAATGTCCATCAACTGATGAATGGATAAAGAAATTGTGATTTATATACACAATGGAATACTACTTGGCAATGAGAAAGAATGAAATATGGCCCTTTGTAGCAACGTGGATGGAACTGGAGAGTGTTATGTAAGTGAAATAAGTCATACAGAGAAAGACAGATACCATATGGTTTCGCTCCTATGTGGATCCTGAGAAACTTAACAGAAGACCATGGGGGAGGGAAAGGAAAAAAAAAAGTTAGAGAGGGAGGGAGGCAAACCATAAGAGACTCTTAAAAACTGAGAATAAACTGAGGGTTGATGGGGGGGGTGGGAGAGAGGGGAAAGTGGTTAATGGGCATTGAGGAGGGCACCTATTGGGATGAGCACTCGGTGTTGTATGGAAACCAACTGGACAATAAATTTCGTCTTTAAAAAAAATTTTTTTTAAACTTTGTCTCTACTCACATCAATTTTGGTAAACTGCATTCTAAGAAATCATTTTATCTGGGCTTTTAGAAAGAAAACTAGTATCAGCAAAACAAAAACCTATCAGCTCACATAAAGTTCCTCATAATTTGTTGCCTATGACTGGCTATTATAACACAACATCTAAAAATGTAATTAGTTTTCATAGGAAAATGCCTGCCCAGATAATTACTGAAATTCTGCCACAGGGTGGATGGTCCGTATTAAGAGTGTACAACAAACCCTGAGATACTTTTATACACCTGTGTTGGTAGAGGGTTAACTCTCCCTCTCCCCAAGAGTGTAGTCACATTTACTATTACTGCTAATATTAGTTATATTACCATGTTACTGTTTACTTCAATGGTAAATAGTGCAGTTGTTGGTAGCTTATCTCAATACTTGAATTTTTTGTAAAAGGGAATTTTACCTATCATGTCTCCAAAGTTTGCAGAGCTTCTATTTACTTCAAAAGTAGTGTTTGAGGGGGGGAAAAAAAAGATTTCAGTAGAAATTTGTCTGAATGTGGTTTCTACAAACTCATCTGTTATATTGAGCCAAGGGCATAAAATATATCATGTGCTTTCATACATATGCTTGAGGGAAAGTGACTTTTAAAAGCGAAATCAGTATGAATGTTATAAAACAATGCCCAAAACAGCCAATAAGTGCTATTTGCTCTGCTTATCCCAGATGAGTGTCAGGGATTCTCCAAATCACCCCTTTCTCAGACACCTCAGTCCAGGGACCATGGGTGAGGAGTGAAATGGTCCAAACATCCAGCAATTGGGCAGAAGAGATGGGGATGGAAACTGGGGGTGTCTCTCCTGGCTACACTATGAACATTTTCTGGAAATGCTTTGTGTTGACTGCCAAAATTCTCTGTTCTGGAATCATTTCATTAAGGGCAACAGTTATTGTGTTGAATCTTTAAGGCTTCTCTTCAACTTCTCTCTCTTTTTTTTCTTCTAGCATCTGCCACAGGTAACATCCATGTAATGTCTTTTCTTCTTCTCCCCCCACCAACCACCCTAACCCAGATTCACTGAAATATACTTGACATATTGCTTCTTCTTTTCTAAAAGGAGAGACTGAAATGGACACATGTGAACATCTTTCATATTCTTTTTATATGTTGGTATGTGACACAGTTCATACTGAGGTAAATATGTAAAGTTTTGGCACTCAAGGATAGGTAATACACAATAGGAAGTACAATTTTCATATTTTATTGATGAATAAGAAGGAAGAAGAAATATCTCCTATTATCTCTCAAAATAAATAAAATAAAACTCAACAGAATAACAAGAAGAATAGTGGAGTTTAATAGACTCCTATAAAAACTGATAATCAAGCAGACAAAAATTAGGAAGAATTTTAAAAACCTGAATAAGTAAATTAAAAAGCCTGATATAAGAGAATTCTGCACCCAATAATTGGGAATATTTAAGAAGACGTTTTCAAAGCACAAAACACATTTATAAGAAACAAATGAATGCAACATATTTTAAAGGGAGTCTACAGACACTATTCATTCTTTTCAAATTCACGTGAAACATAAGCATTCTTAACAATTCTCAAATCTCATCACACAGATAAAATCCACTAAGAACAATGTAATTAAATGAGAAATCAACAGTAAAAGATGGCAAAAACCAACATATTTGAAAAAAAAAAACCAGTCCCAAATAACCCATGAGCTAAGAAAGTAATAATAAGAGAAATTACAAAATCTTTTAGAACTGAATGACTATCAGAATACATAAATATCAAGAGGTTGGTAAACCAGTTCAAACAGCACTTTAGGGGTAAGTTTATAGTTTTAAATGCACTTATTTAAAAGACAAGAAGATATTGTGGCACTGCCAGACCCAGGCTTAAATTGTGCTTTCTTTAGATGTCCTAACAAAATGGATAAGAACATATACCAATTTACACAGAACCTATCCATGACAAGTTTCTGAACTATTAGCTATTTATTAAGATTATGTGATAGCATAACTACGTCAACAAAATTCATTTCTTAATTTTCAAAAACTTCCCTGCCTTTACTATTTTTTTAATTAAATTATAATAGTAAGGGTACAAACATCATAAATAAACACTGTAATTTTCCTTGACATAAGAGGGAGCTTAACACTTTCAAGCCTACAAGTGTGTTAATTTCTGAATTCTTTTCTATACGATTATGCATTTTCATTATTATAATTTCTGAAAGATGCCATGAGAAATCAGGCTTATTTGAGGTTCCAATGTATTACAGAATTTTTCTTGTTATGCTTATTATCTTCATATTTTCTGAAATAAAAACAAGAAATGTATAATATCTAGAAAATTAAATAGAAATTAATTAATTCACAAGGATATAATTATTTTTATGAAATATTTTGATAACATTCTTTATCCTTTTGACCACTCTTTTACCTTATAAGTAGAGAAGAATATTTAAATTGGCAAAGACATGATTCTTAAGATGTATTAGACAATATCAATTTTAATACCATCATGGTGTTAAAATTACTGAAAGTAGATTTCCATCACTGGGATACCTGGGATTATCACTAAAGCCAACCAACTGTTATAGATAAGGTACAAATATTTTTAAATAAACTCTACACCTAACATGGGGCTCGAATTCACAACCCCGAGATTAAGAGTTGCATGCTCTACTGAGCCAGCCAGATGTCCCTAATATGACAATATCCAGATATCTTTAATCATTCACTTTATTTTTATAATTTAAAATATAAATAAATATAGGAAAGATTTAAGATTGAGACAAACATAAAATGGAAACATAATAATCTTTTAACACTAATATATGAAAGAAAATCAGAGACTAAATATAAAATTAGAACTGGAGAAATTTTGCTGTGAATGCAAGAAAATATGAGTACTACATTTCATATTAAATTAGTTTTGAATTTCTTGTTAGTCAAAGGGAACAAAAATACCCACAATGGGCCAAAGAAATCATGACTACTCCTTGGGAAAGAATATCCTTTTTCTAATTAAGAGAAAGTTGTCACATGTATCTTTACATTAAAAAAAAACAAAACAAAACTTTAAATAATAGTCTTGAAAAACATGCAAATATGCCATATATTGTTATTCAGTAAAAGTCAAAGGCATAAACTCAAATAATTCAATTAAAGCATTTTGATGGGAGATATCTACTTCCTTTCCCTCCATCACCTCCAACGAGGCTTAGTAGATTTAGCAACAGCAATAAAACAAATGGGTCACACATACAAAAAAAAAAGTGATTGTTTAACTAAATTCCAAGTTAATTAAGTATCCTGTATCTTATTTGGTAACCCTACTTCAACACATTGAAACACTTTGCCCTATGCCCAGTGAGCCGCAGTAAAACAAAAATAACTTTTCATGTAGGATGCAGCGCTGGCAAATTATAAAAACACACTATTCTCTTGCTTACCAACTAATAGAAAAACTAAGTATCTTATTTGAGTTTTCAGAAATTATTCATACAGAAATATTTTAGTTGTTTCTAAACCTCTTTTATGTTTATTATAGACCTAGAACATGAAATGATAAAGAACATTTAAATTGATGGCAGGCAAAATTTTTAAAAATTTAAAACTTAGAATATTCATCACCAAGATAAATTTTTTTATTAAATTATTGTTTTTGAACTACTAGCTAGATGAACAGAAATTAACCAAACTATTCTTCTCCTTAATGAACTATAGAAAATTTATCTTACATTTTAAAAAGTTTTGTGAGAAGTGTAATATATAATTTAACTGGTTAAGGAACAAATTTTGCATAGAAGTTTTTTAAAAAGACTTAAAGAAATGAATATTAAAGTGTTGCTATGTTAGACCTGGTTAAAGAAAAGAGGGTGACATTTATCTTGCTGGGGTCATGAATGTAAATTTTATTTTACTTAATAAAATTAAAAGTTGACAAAAGTTGAAATGTAATATCTAAACTCTTGGTTCTAGGTAGTGGACAGCTAGACCCCACTGAAATGATAGTAAATGAACGAAAAAGATGTAATTCCAAACGACATAAAGAATAGAGGAGGCTCACAGCTGAGGAGACATTTAATCAAATTAACGAGAGACATAAATCTGATGGAAGAGTGGGGCCTGACAATGGAGCCGAGGAGTCTGTGACTTCAGCATGTGGAACACAGGGCTAGAATGGAGATGGCAAATTTGATGAAAGATGGAAGCCAAAGCGGAGCTAACCCTGAAGAAGGAAGGGGGAGTGTTGTCAGGGGCATGGGAGAGCTGCAAGGCCTTTTTGCCCCAGGCAACTGATACACATAGTCTTCTCTAAGGAAAGCTGAATGAGCCACCCAGATGTAATTAGCAACTAGGGCAGGCACTGGGTGAACCTATGTCCCAGAACAAAGCTCTTTGGGACATAGGTTGCGATGTTGGTGCCCCTTCACTCAAACCACTGGGAAAACAAAAAATGGAAAAAAACCACTCCAACACAAAACAATCACAGCCTAGTCACCCACATACTCTACAACAGAGTTTGTAAGCCAACAAATTATTTTTTTCTTTAAATGTTTATTCATTGTGCGAGAGTGCACGCACGCACGTGTGAAAGGGGTGGGGGCTGGGGACAGAGGATCTGAAGTGGGCTCTGTGCTGACAGCAGAGGGGCTCGAATTCATGAACCATAAGGTCATGACCTCAGCCCGAGTCGGAGCTTAACCGACTTATGGTGGCCATAAGCCAACAAATTCTATCCATGTACCAAAAACTCTCAGGAAGCCTCATTCCTTTCAATTTTATAAAGGAATATGAAGATAAATGCAGTGTGAGGAAAGGAGTGGGGAGGGAGAGGAATTAAAATTACCCATATTTGCCACCAGACAACCAAGAATCACTAAATATTTGAGGAAAGTGTGTAACCTAACAGACAGATCAAAATAGACAAGCAGATAGATTTATCTGGTCACAGAAAAAACAGCGCATTCAGAATACAGAAGAGAACTTTAAAAGTGTTTCATGAGGGGCACTTGGATGGCTCAGTAGGTTAAGCATCTGACTTCGGGTCAGGGTATGATCTCATGGTTCGTGAGTTCAAGACCCACATCAGGCTCACTGCTGTCAGCACAGAGCCTGCTTTGGCTTCTCTGTCCCACTCTCTCTCTGCCTGTCTCCTTCCTGCACTCTCTCTGTCTCTCTCAAAATAAATAAATAAACTTTTAAAAAATAAAAATGTTTCATAAAGAGATTTAATAGTATCCTGAGATTTGAGAAAAATTGTATTCACAGCACAAGTGGATGCTAGGAAAAAAGGAATAAAACAAAAATAAAGTAAACATTGATTAGAAAAGTTAGTCAAGGAATCCACCTAGTGCATAGAAAAACCAATGATAGGACATAGTATATAAAAGCTATGACACGTAGAAGGTCAATTCAGTAAACTTAATATTTGATTATTCTTTCAGAAAACTCAGAAAAGAAAGGGGCAAAATAATCAATGTCATAATATCCCATCAACTGAATATTTGCATCTCCTTCCTCAAATTCGTATGTTGAAGCCTAAATCCTCAGTGTATTTGGAAATATAGCCGTTGGCCTTTGGGAGATAATTAGGTCAAAAAGGTGGAATGTTCATGAAGGACTTTAGTGCCTTTATAATGGGATAAAGAGACCAGACCTTTCTCTACTCTTGGCCATGTGAGGATATAGTCAGAAGACAGCTGTCTACAAACCAGGAAGTCGGCTCTCACCAAAAGCCCCCATGCTGGCATCCTGATCTTGGACTTCCCAGCCTCTACAAATGTGATAAATAAATTTCTGTTGTTTAAGCCACCCAGTTTGTGTTTTTTTTTGTGTGTGCATGTGTTTTGTTTTTTGTTATGGCAGCCCAAACTGACTAAGACATAGTAAAAATGAATAAGTATCTAAATTTTCATCTATACTGCAGGAAAAATAATGTGGATAAATAAAAATTAGCAGTGTAAGTGTATTATTTAGCAATATAAAGAAAACTACCAAGCATTTAAACCAGAATGATTAAATGTCCTTGCCTCTGGTGAGTCAGATAAGGATGGGGAAAATGCAGAGGATTGTTGCTCTTTTTGTTAATGTTCAGCCGGATATATGTATATTGCTTAATAAATATAAACAAAGCTAAAAATCTGATACGATTGAATTTTATTCCATTTTGAAACGCACCCTTTGGAAAATGGAAGGGGTAACCCATTCTGCAGCTCTTTCATCAGTTTGGAAACACCTAATTTTAAATATCTAAAAATGTTAGCAAAAGGACAGTTCCCGATTTCCCTGAAATGGTTTTTGAAAGGGAAATCTGGTTGCAGTGGAGGGTGCTGAAGGCATTTCAAATTCCTAATGTGGGAGGGAAAAAATGAGGTGGTGGTGGTCTCTTGCTGTTCTTGCAGGAAAGAAGGGAGACATTCTGAAAGGAGCTTGTTAGAAAGACAGGTGACTGAGAGGGTAACAGATAAAGAAGTTGCCTGGGAAATTTGTTACCTGCGCTACCTTCTTCAAATTTTGCTGACCTCAGTCCCACTAAAAAAATAAAACAAACAAACAAACAAACAAACAACACGATGCAGGTCTAATTGAACTCACAGAATGCAGGATTATCTTCATGGAAATGCACCCACATTTTCATGGTGAAGTGGTATGTATATAAATAATGCATACTTTTGGTTATATACTATGTACCTTTTTAATTTATTTTTATTTTTTTTAAGATTTTGATGATTTTTATTAGTAGTTTGTTTATTTTTTAATTTGCATCCAAGTTAGTTAGCATATGGTACAATAATGATTTCAGGAGTACACTCCTTAATGCACCTTACCCACTTAGCCCATCCTCCCTCCCACAACCCCTCCAGCAACCCTCTGTTCTCTATATTTAAGAGTCTCTTATATTTTGTCCCCCTCCCTGTTTTTATATTATTTTTGCTTCCCTTCCCTTATGTTCATGTTTTGTATCTTAAAGTCCTCATATGAAGGAAGTCATATGATATTTGTCTTTCTCCAACTGACTAATTTCGCTTAGCCTAATACCCTCTAGTTCCATTCACATAGTTGCAGATTGTGCCCCTTTTACTGTTGAAGTATCAAATGTTAATTCTGCATGAACACCCTTCCATCCATAGAAATCATTCTGAGGGAGTGTCAGATGGAAAGCATATGAGACCAGATGAGAAGGGGAGGATTTCAAATTCCAAAACACACTGGCACCAGCTACTAAAAAGGTGAGAGTAGCTCTAAGGATGACCCAAACTCAAGAGACAGTGGATATAGGGGAACAGGCAAGGGCCCTGGAGTTAACTGCAGAGTCACAGTTGGAATATATTTGTGCTTATGCAGAGCAGCAGACATCAGAAACGACCATTTCCCAGCAGAGGCACTGGGTGTGGGTGTTTCCAGTGGAGAAGCAAGAAGGGTCTTCCCTACTCAGAAAAAAAGCTTGTGTGCACAGGGAGCAGCAGTAGACTGCCCCATTCCTCCCACCAATAGTGGAGGAAGGCGACAGAAAACAGAGTCAGCATTCACAACGAAACAAATAGAGAGTCTCAACAAGCAGGAAACAAAATCTCAATTCAGCGGAAAACTGAGGTCAGTCAAGGAAGCAGATGCCACTGGAGGTATTCTGAATAAAGAAGTAGACTTAATGTAGATGGAGCAAACTGGAAGTGATCCCAATTGTTGGAAGGATTGGGGGAGCAAAGGTCAAGAAGGCACGTTCAGGAAATCTGGAAGTACGAGGGTCATATGGAAACCACGGCAGATGATCTCAGCTGCCTGGCAGCAAGTGTGATCTCAATTTCCTGTCCACAGCAGGCAACTGTTACCTTCTCTGCTGTCTTCCACATCTACTGGGACTATCTCTCACTGACAGAATCTAACATGGCACTTTGTGGGGAAAGATATTCTGTACTGCATGAGCTTTCCCCTGAGAAACAGGGGAGATGGAGAGAAGGATGGCAATGATGCAGAACTAACAATAAGCATAGAAAGTGGTTAAAATAACGAATTACACATATACTAATGTGCTAATGTTTAAGTGTAACTAATTGTCTCTGAGAGATAGGAAGGGTATTGTGTACATAAAAAGAATCAGCTGAAAGTCCTGGAAATTAAAATTTTGTTTTTGGAAGTTAAGAAACAAATAGGCCAAAGAGTCAAAGTTCAAGGATGAACTAGTAGGCTGCCTAATAAAGACGGTGAATCGGGCACAAGTATTTACTTTCACTCTTTCTAGAAGTCACACTTAACCTTCAGGGTCAGTTAAAAATACAGGATCTTACAAACAGAATGGGAGGGGAAACAATGGCAACAGAATGGACGTCTGTGAAAGCTGTATGGAAACAGAAGCACCACCTGCAGCAGAGAAACCCCCCTACTGCTAAAAGTGGAGGTGAAGATGGGGCAAACCTGTGAGACTGGCTTGCAAGTCTGAGGTAGTTGAAGCTCTAAATACCCTCTTCCGCCCCGTGGAGCGAAGTGATGATCTTCTCTTCACTCTTGAAGGGTAATTCTCTGAAAATGCAAACATAGGGTATCTAGACTCAAACCAGGGTAAGGATAACAACGATAAACAAGACAAATAAGTGAATATTGACAAAGTGAACACCGAAACCCCTACTATCTTTGCCTACTGGGCTCCCAGATTCTCTAGCAATTTAATTAGCCCATGAGGCAAAACTTAGAGACACGAACAGATGATTCCTTAGGGAAAGAGCCTAGCCACTCCTCCCCAGACAGTGAAACTGACAGGTTCAGCCATGTGCTCAGGGGCCTCCAACCACCTTTCTCCTTTTGAACATACAATCTATGATCACTACATACCTGAGGAAATCCTTCAACTTGAAGAACAGAGACCAAAAACAACAATAACAACAACAACAAACCAACTTGGAGGAAATAGAAACTATGCAGGAATAAGAAGCTTAAAAAAATATTTTAAAAATATTAAAATCCTCAGAGGGTTAAGTAGAAGTATTTCAATCATAAAATAAGAACCAAGGGTTATAAAAGAGGACAATGACATTAGGAGAACAAAAGGAGTTCTTCAGACATTAAAGCTACAATAGCAAAAACAAACAAACAACCAAACCAACCAATCAATGAAAACTGCCCTCCTTCCCAAAAAACAAAACAAAACAAAAAAGCACTCATAAAAAGGATATAAGGCAAAATTCAGAAAAACTTTCAGAGAGTGAAGCAAATAGAAAGAAAATAGGAAGGAGAAAGTAAGAGACAGAGAGAACATCAATCTAAGGAATCTTACATTTGAAATAGGGTTCCTTAAAAAGAGCATAGAAAACAGAGGGAGAAATTTATCAACAAAATAATTTCTGAATATTTTCCAGAATCGAAACACGAGTTTTCATATTAAAAAGCCCTACCAAATATTAAGCACAATAGATAAAAATAGACCTATCCTATCATCATGAAATTGTAGAATCTCAAATAGAAGAAAAGTTTTAAAGGTCTACAGATGGGAAGATTGGTCTGATACCAAGAAACAGGAATTAGAATGGCTTTAACTACTTTTCATCAGTTACAGTCTTGAATACCTTAAAAAATCAGAATTCAGAATCCTTTGCCTACCCAACCTAACAGTTAAGTTTTATGGACTGCAGTCATTTTAAGACGTTTTAGTTTTCCAAGAATTTATCTCCTACACAATCTTTCTCAAGAAATTACCAGGAAGAGGGGAGTGTGCTTTACTAAAACAAATGAGTTGACCAAGAATGATACAGATTTGAGATATAGAAAACAGGAAAATCAACTGCCTGGTTCCTAAGATATATGCTAGAACTGGTCAGAGGCTGCAGGAGAGAGATTTTTCAAGGTTAGGAAGTGGTAGAAATGCAGAAAAGCATTCAACAATATTCAACATTCAGCCATGATTTTTAAAATGTTTCAATACATCAGGAACAGATTTAGATAATTTGCAGGGAATCTGAAGATGAATTAGTGATAAGTACATTGAAATAAAGCAAATTTAAAACAAAAAAAAAGCTGCATAATAAAGGAAAAATAGAGCATACCATGCAGTTTAAGTGTAAACAGGTTTTATATTCTCGTTATGAAATCATTGAATACTGAACTAAGCAATGGCATAACTATATGGACAGAGTGGAGGTTTGGGTGGAGTGACCTGTATCAAGGTGAAAGTCTTTCATTCATTGAAAGGAACTGTTAAGAAAATGAAAGAGCAAGTCATAAGCAGAGACCATGTATGTACAAACAAAAATAAACAGGTGAACAACCCATGGGCAAATACTCAGACATTTCAAAAACTATATACTACATTTCATTAAAATCCATATTTGGTAAAAATCTATATTTCATTATATATACACACACACACACACATATACACACACACATACATATATACATACATACAGCTAGTACATGAAAAGATGCTCAACATCATTTGCCATCAAAGAAATGCAAATTAAAATCATAATAAGATGTCAGGATCTGCCTTTTCTAGAATTCCACATTGAATCATAGAGTATATAGTCTTTTGCATCTGGCTTTTTTCATTTAGCACAGTGTTTTACAGATTCATCCATAGTGTTGCATCTATTGATAAGAATGAGGCTTCAAACTGAGATCTATTGTCTCCAAATTCATTGTATGTGTACAGTATATGATAAAAAGGAAAAGAAAATACTCATTATTCTCAAACAAAATATTAGAGAGTATATCAGAAAGTTATATGTATAAAGTTTTAAAAATACACAAAATATGATTATAAAATAAGACTAATAAATATCTGATAATTTTCTATATATTTATATCAATTTTTATACTTACCACTATATTATCAAAGGCTTATATTTTTATATGAGATAGTCTCTTAGCCACTTTGAAGAAAGTTGAGAACTAAGACTAATCCTCATTATGTCATTTTTTCCAAAGAATGATGCTGATCATTTTTAAAGAAGGTACTCGAATTATGAAACTCCTAATAATAAATATCCTGTTAGAAAATTTTAAAATAATATGATTAAATAATTATAATAATTAAAGTAATAATATATTTTAAAAATATACAATCCACATTGGACATGTCACTAAATTGTTATTTATTTCTATTTTACATGGTGTGAGGTATAAAAAGGTAAAAAGCTAGGTTATAACATTAAAATATGAGTGATTAGATAAATATTCTACTTAATCGGTTGTAAATTTACAAAGGTAAGGTTAAAACAGCTCATCAAGCAAAAAAATACAATGGAAGAAAAGAGTTCCATTATAACAGCACCAATAAATAGAATGGTATAGACCAATTTCTTTCTGCATCACCTGCAGCTATGTTTTATGTATTTTTATGATGTTATTTTTTGCATGCAGATTCATAAATTTTCAATATACCAGACACTTGTCTGTTTTGCTTAATGAATACTTTCAATCTAGAATTTCACCTTGCATAATAGCTAATAGCTAACATCTACTAAATTCACACTATGTTTCAGGCAGTGTTCCAAAGAACTCAGTACAATAAATATACAGAGATAAGGAGTAGAAAAGGTGGAAGGAGGGCTGATCATAAATAATGAATGAAATGATGAGAGTATGTGCACGTGCATTTCTCTCATTTCAACTGCCAAAGATTAAAGCAATCATTTGCTTTGTTGTGTGAAGAAATGAAGGGAGAGATGTCAATAGTATTTCAAAGGTGGAAAACATCTTAAGGATCATCTAATTTAAACTTCTCCCTCTTACAGACTGAAGAGAGCACAGAGGACATAGGTCACCGTAACTAAAAACTAGGTGTTTTGACTCCGAAGTCTTTGCTTCTTCTACCCTACCAAGATGCTAATTATAAATAACATTCAATTATAATTCAATTATATTATATTATATATATATACTATATATTTTATAATTCAATTATATTCAATTATAAATAACATTGTTTCCAAAAATGATGGAAAATTTAAGAATGATAAAAACCAAACAGTACCAAAAAATCAAATTTTTGTTGGTACAATAAATAGTGATCTGAAATAATGTTGATACATCTAAATTAAATAATAGGGACATTTTATTTGGAAATATTCTTGTCTAATTTTAAATATTAGACTAAAATAGTGAGTGTATTATGATCTTTAAAACATGTTTTTAGTCATTACTTGAATTGCACAGCTGTTACATAATAGTAAGGCAAAGAAGTTAAGATAGGCTAGATTTTTCTAACCATGACAGATAACTTGGTCTTGAAAAGATGATTGCTCTTCACAACATATAGCTATTGTAAGATGAACTATGTTTAAACAACCACATTTTACAGTCTCTCTCATGTTTCCATCTCTCCTTTCCTAAACAATATTTTATAAGTTCACAAGACATTTTATATTACTCAAGTAACATTTCAAAATCTTACTTTGGAATATTGTTCTCTTCCAGGGAATGATGACTGTATACCCACATGCTGGAAAAGAGAAGGTTTATATCGAATACGAATTTGCTTATTTCGTTCTGCACATTTTTCCTGGGGAAAAAGAGAAACAATAATCTTCTGTAACAACCCAAATACTCCTTTTTATTGCTTTTATGGATGGAAGAATTCTGTATTATATTAGTTTTTGCCAGAGTTCTATTTTAATACTTAAACATTAAATAAAACTTTATTACTTAGATTTTTCTTCATAAGAATAATAAAAGTTGAGGTACAAAAAGGTGTTAGTTAAAGCATGTATTTTCTTGAACTCTGTCATAGAAAATCAGGCTACTGCTGTACCAACTATAATTTTCCACTCCCTTCTTGTTATTTCAACAACATAAATGAAATTTTTTTGTATTTTTCTATCCATTCTCTCAGACTATATTATTCTTTGTCTTTTCATATTAATTAATTCCTACACTGTTACACCCCCCTCAATGTATTAACTAGAAAAAAAAACATGATTAAAACAACCAATATTATGCTTTATAGAAAAAAGATTTGGTTAATCTCATTAAAAATAAAAATAAGAAAGATGACCTGTGAAACCACCCCTTAATATTACAAGCAAACATTTGAAATTATTATGATCACTGAGAATTACTTTGCATACTGTATACTTAAAAATTCATAAAAATCCATCTCAAATTTATATACTCAATATATTCAAGTATAATTAACATAGTGTTGTATCAATTTCAGGTACACAATATAATGATTCAACAATTCTATATATTTCTTAGTGCTCATCAAGATAGGTGTTCTCTTAATCCCCTTCACCTATTTCTCCTATCTCCCCACCCACCTCCCCGCTCTGGCAACCACCAGCTTGTTCTCTATATTTAAGGTTCTGTTTGTCAATCTCTTCGTTTGTTTGGTTTCTGAAATTCCCCATGAGTAAAATATTATGGTATTTGTATTTCTCTGATTTATTTTACTTAGTATTATACCCTCTAGGTCCACCCATGCTGTTGCAAATGGCAAGATTTCATTCTTTTTTATGGCTGAGTAATTTTCCATTGTATATATACCACACCTTTATCCACTCCTCTATTGATGGATACTTGGGTTGCTTCCATATCTTGACTATTGTAAATAATGCTGCAATAAACACAGGGGTGCATATATCTTTTCCAATTAGTATTTTGTTTTCTCTGGGTAGATATCCAATATTGGAATTACTAAGTCATACGGTAATTCTATTTTTAATTTTTTGAGGAGACTCCATACTGTTTTCCACAGTGGCTTCACCAATTTGCATTCCCACCAATAGTGCACAAGGGTTCCTTTTTCTCCACATCCTTGTCAACACATGTTATTTCTTGTGTTTTCTATTTTAGCCATTCTGACAGGTGTGAGGTGCTATTTCATTGTGGTTCTGATTTGCATTTCCCTAATAATGAGTGATGTTGAGCATCTTTTCATGTGTCTGTTGGTCATCTGTATGGCTTCTTTGGAAAGTATTCAGGTTATCTGCCCATTCTTTAATCGGATTAGTTGGGAGTTTTTTGGTGCTGAGTTGTATAAGTTATTTATTTATTTTGGATATTAACCCTTTATCTGATATATTATTTGCAAATATCTTCTCCCACTTGGTAGATTGCATTTTTGCAATCTTTAAACAGCAGGCTTACTTAAATGTATTTCTACGCAGTACAAACATGTAGGAAAGTATTATATTAAAGGATTGTTTTTATAACTGTAAAGTATTTAAATAATCTAGAGTTAATTTAATTTGAAACTAAGGTCAGATAAAATTAGTTGAGGAGTTAAAAACCAGCAAATATGATAATATTTGCTAAGCTATTAATAGAAGTTCCAATGAGATGGCATTATCAAATGTTGGCTTCCCACAAAATGCCCCTTTAGCTCTGCTAAAGGAAAGCTGAGTTAATTGCTTATTGCAGTAAGGGAGAAACTACCTTAGCAGTGTCTACTCAAGTGTTATGCTTATTTTTTAATTGGGTTATTTTCCTGTTATTGAGTTTTGGGAATTTTATATATATTGTGAATACAAGTCCTTGTTGTATATGGAATTTACAGATATTTCTTCATAGTCTGTGGTATGTTATCCTCTAACAGTAAAATTTACAGTACAAAAGATTTGAATTTGATGAAATCTAATTTAGTAATTTAAAAAAATGGATCATAGTTTTAGTATCATGTCTAAGAACTCTTCTCCTGGATCCTGAAGATATTTTTTTACACTTCTAAAGGTTTTAAAGTTTGTTTTATATTTAGATAGGTGATCTACTTTGAAATAATGTTTTTATCAAGCAAGATGTTTAGGTTGGTATGTAGATAGGTACGTATATACATACCAACATCTACATATCAACCTAAACATCTTGCTTACATACATACCTATCTGCATATCACATTTACACACATCCAATCCATGATCATGGTATGTCTATTTCTTTCATCGGCACTTTTAGGTTTTCAGCATATAATCTACATATCTTGTTAGTACATACACACACTCATACATATGCATCATGATAGTCTCTATTATTGATAATTTGTTTTTGAGTCTTCTTTGTCAATCTTCTTATTGGTTTTCTTGCTCTTTTCAAAGAACTACTTTTATGTTTTCAACTTTGTTGCTTTCTGACTTCATAGCTAATATTTTCTTACTTCTGCTTGATTTGGGTTGATTTTACTCTCTATTTCTAGTTTCTTAAAGTGGAAGCTGAGATTATTAATGCAAAATCTTTCTTCTCTTCTAAGGTAAAGATTTCTTCTAGGATAAATTTCTCCTTAAGCAGTGCTTTAGCTGAATCTCACAAATTTGGATAGGTTGTATTTTCATTTCATTCTATTCAAAGTATTTTCTAATTTCCTTTGAGACTTCCTCTTTCATTCATGGTTTATTCAGGAGTGTATTGTTTAAATTCCAAGTGCTTGCAGATTTTCAGTTATCTTTCTGTTATTAATTTTTTCTTTTTAAATGTTTATTTATTTTGAGAGAGAGAGCGAGCAGGGGAGGGGCAGAGAGAAAGGGAGACAGAGAATCCCAAGTAGGCTCTGCACTTCAGCACAGAGCCTGATGCAGGGCTCGAACTCACGAATCACAAGATCATGACCTGAGCTGAGGTCAGATGCTTAACCAATTGAGCCGCCCAGGAGTCCCCATGTGTATTTTATTTTTTTTTTTTATTTTTTTTTATTTTTTTTTAACATTTATTTATTTTTGAGACAAAGAGAGACAGAGCATGAATGGGGGAGGGTCAGAGAGAGGGAGACACAGAATCTGAAACAGGCTCCAGGCTCTGAGCTGTCAGCACAGAGCCCGATGCGGGGCTCAAACTCACTGACCGTGAGATCATGACCTGAGCTGAAGTCGGCCGCTTAACTGACTGAGCCACCCAGGCGCCCCCCCCCTCCGCCATGTATATTTTAAAATAATGTATTTTGTATTGCTGTTGGACGTAGTGCTTTTTAAATATCAATTAAATCCAGATGGTAGATGGTGTTGTTCAATTCTTTTATCTCATTGCTGATTTTCTATGCACCAGTTCTGTTCTTGAGAGAGGAGTGTTGAAGTCTCCATCTATACTTGTAGACTAATCTATTTCTCTCTTTAATTCTGTCATCTTTTGCTGCATGTATTTGAGTCTCTCTTATTAGATGCATACACTTTTAGGATTGTTATATCTTCTTGGTGATTTGACTCTTTTAGTATCTTTCTTGATCCCTGGTCAAATTTTTTGGGTTTTGGCACCAAAGTCTACTTTGATATTAATATAGCTAGTACAAATTTCTTTTTGTTATTGTCTGCAAGGTATTTATTTTTCCATCTTTTACTTTAACCTATGTATTTCATTATATTTTAACTGAGTATAGACAGCAATAATTGCATAGTGTTTTTTAATCCATTCTGATGAACTATCTCTTAGCTGGTATATTTTGACATATTTAATTTACATCTATCATTTTATTATTGTTTGTCACTTTTCTTCCACTTATCACTAAATTTGTGGCCTCTCATTATTTGATGTAGTAGGTGTAAGTGTAAGTAAAAATTCTGGATACCAGAACTTAAAAACTAGTGCACTCATCAGGTTTAGTTCTGTAAACAAATTTCAGGGAATTACATTAGACAGATAGTATTTTCCTAAAATAGTTTGTATTTACAAAGTAAAGAAATACTCACAGGGGTCTCTCCTGGGTTACACATCTTTACCTGAAAAATGTCCCCCAAAAGCAAATCTATGGGTTTATCTTTGTAGAACATTAAAAAAAAACGCACAAAGTCAGTTAAGTCCTCAGATTTAAATAGCTTTCCTACGAAGAAAAAGTAAACAAATCCAAATAACTCTCGAGTGTTTATACCATATATTATAAAATAACCCTTATATATAGTTGTTCATTCTATTAACAAGAGGAAGGACCAAAAAATCATTAAAAATTAAATATATCCTTATATAAGTATATCCTTAAAGCATTCATGAAGTTGAAGGATAATAAAATAATATATCTGCTTAAGTATTACAGATTACCACTTCTGGGAGAGAGAAGTGTGAAGCAGGTTTAGAATAGTGAATACCCTCAGGAAACCAATTTTGATAACCAATGAGGATCAATTTCTAAGTCTTGTGAAAGATACATATACATAAAATGAAATGTACAGAAGCTATAATTTTTACTTAGTTTTGTAGAAGCGGATCTATAACCTGACTTTTGTAGAACTTTATCAATCTACCACATTTTTTATGTTTAGTATTTAATTTTGATTAAAATATAGCATTATTTCAATATTCGAGCATCATTTTATAAGAATTAAAACAAAATTTTTTTTAACATTCATTCATTTTTGAAAAGCAGAGAGAGACAGAGCGCGAATGAGGGAGGGGCAGGAGAGAGGGAGACACAGAAACAGATGCAGGCTCCAAGCTCTGAGCTGTCAGCACAGAGCCCAACGCGGGCTTGAACTCACGGACCGCGAGATCATGACCTGAGACAAAGTTGGCTGCTTAACCGACTGAGCCACCCAGGCACCCTTCATTTTATAAGAATTTTATTTCTATCTTATATTTGTGATACTTAAACATTTGCTATACTTTAAAGTAGGATATTTCCTTAGGTCCAATTGCTTTCTTCTAATATACTGCATCTTTGATTTTAAAATGAAGTTGAAGGTATAAGATTCAGGTAAATGTTAAAGTAAATAGTGTAAAATACACCTATTTAATAAATATGATAGTAGGAAGTAATCATGCTTCCTTTTCTTTACTAGGAGTTGAATCTGTATGAGTTATTTAATCAAATGCATAGTTATATTTTAATTTTTTGGTTTTTATATAGTAACCAAAGTAAGTGATTTAATGATGGAAATAGTTGAATCAATATTTGTCTTTTCCTTATCTGCTGTCAGCATGCTGTAAAATTCTATTTAGCAAACTCATGTTTTTGGTAATATTGAGTAAGAAAATTGTTAGTTTTATAACAACACTAACAACAAAAAACAAAGCTGTTGTAAACTTAAGCTTAAATAAGACTTCGGGATTACATAGACAATGCTCCTTGTTCAGTGTGCTCTTGGTCAGAATGTGAATATTCTCCAGCCTTCTCACACCGGGCTTTGGTGAGAAAGATACAAAAAATTTTAAATTTTCACAGTAATGTATCAACAAAATTCCTTCCTCTTCAAGCTTATCAGGTATTGCTGTTACCTATAATTTTTCCTCGTATTTAAATCAAAGCTGAGCATAAACCTTTGGGGTTTCAAAATTGGATTCTGCAATACTTGACAGAAAGTATGGAAAAGAAAGTTATCAAGTAAGTATATGAATAACAGATTTCACTAGCAATCAGAGAAATTCTTAACACTCCTCCCAATGGCAAAAATAAATAAATAAAAAATGATGTAATAGAATCACATGTTGTCAAGCATTTGGGGAGGTGGGAACTCATACGCACTGCTTAGGGGACTATAAACTGTACAGCCAATCTGCAAAGTAATCTGGCATGACTTAGAGACACAGTCATATTCACCCTCAGTGGTCCTGATCCAGGGGACAAAATATGTCACTTCATTTATTTGTGGCAGCAGAGAGTTGGGAGCAAAGTTGACCGCTTTGAGGACGGAGAAGTCAAATGGATTATTATGTGGGGTATATGCAACAGCAGTAAGAAACAATAAACTAAATTGACACAAATCAACATGTTGACAGTTTCAAAATCTAGTTTTGAGGACAAAAATGTTAAGGGGCATGAAGAGGGTTATCACATCACCATTTATGTAAATTTTAAACAGATAAAAACATGATAAACACCAATATAAGCATATTTATATGTATACTTTGTTTTAAACGTTTTAAAATGTCTATTATTTATTTTCGAGAGCGAGAGACAGACAAAGCACAAGCAAGGGAGGGGAAAAGAGAGGGGAGTCACAGAATCTGAAGCAGGTTCCAGGCTCTGAGCTGTCAGCATAGAGCCCGATGCGGGGCTTGAACTCACAAACCGTGAGATTGTGACCTGAGCAGAGGTCTGATGGTTAACCGACTGGGCCACCTAGGTGCCCCTATATGTACACTTTGAACATATTAGAATGGAAGCCTATTGGGGGGTGGGAGGAAGTGGGAGTAGGGACTGGGCATAAAATGAAAGAACAAAGTAAAAGAGGGCTCCTGTATGAAAGCAAGGATGATATGCACCATGGAATGAGTGTGGTAATTCAACTTGCCACCTCAAGGTTCAAACAAAAGAAAAAGTATAGGAGGGAGGGTAGAAAGAGTGGAAGGAAGAAGAAAGAAAGTCTATAAAAGAATTTTTTTTTAAATCCCACGATTGGCCCAATTTTAGGCATTCTTCCATGGTGGGTATGATTCACTTATTTTTATACTTTTCTAAGTATGTCACATTTGGCATAGTGGAAATTACCAGGAATTTAGAGTACGGTAGTCCTAAATCAGAATTCCTTTCTTACAACTTTAACTCTTTGAGTTTCCATGTAAAATAGAGCAGTACCCCTTAGTCACTGAGTTAACATGTGGGCCAGACTTGCAGCAAGCATTTAGCAAGTAGTAGCTTTCTTACATTTTCATCACATGTATAGGCTGCTTATTTATATTGTCTATCTCGGAAAGATTGGTTTAAAAATACATTTACTGAAACTCAAGATACTTGAATTTGATCTTACTGTTAAATTAACAGTATCTTTACAGAAATCATGCCATTCCTTTCCATTAAGTAACTAATAAGTTTTTAAGAAATTTTAAGATTATTGTGTGCTAGAAAATACAAGGCTTACCTATGAATCCAAGAATTGAAAACTCAATATAAAACCAATTATTTGAAGTGATATTATGCACAAAATCTGTGATTTTTGTAAAGTACATCTTTTTAGCTATGATATCATCTTCTAGCTGGAAAAAAACAAAAGTCATTAGTTCCTTTGATGCTTCCATTGAATAAATTGCATTTGCTTGAGAACTGAAAATACTTTCTCAATAGAATACACTGAAAAACCAGTTTTTATGAGGTTATCTTATTTTTAGTTCAATTCACTGAGGGTATTTACTATTAGTTTTCACTTTGAGATTCTGAGACCAGAGATGAGGTTTCTTTCCTAAGTAGTAATATGCAACACTCAATCTAAATCCTCATTGAAAAAAATCTATTTATCCGAATCTATTTACATCCTTACAAATACTTCCATTCCCAGTTTAAGCCTAATTAGCTTTATGTTT
Organism: Herpailurus yagouaroundi; assembly: GCF_014898765.1. Taxonomy (NCBI): domain Eukaryota; kingdom Metazoa; phylum Chordata; class Mammalia; order Carnivora; family Felidae; genus Herpailurus; species Herpailurus yagouaroundi. The sequence goes on along the minus strand of NW_024412376.1, from coordinate 48,049,478 downwards.
GAGATGATAGGCGCCAGGTCCTGTCACCAGAGAACCAGGGACTGTGCTTGGCAATGAGATGACGAAAGGGAACTGGCACTCTCATCCACAACTAGGTGGGTAGATGAATGTTGGTACACATAAGCCTAAGAATAGCTCTCCTTAAGAGAGGGGGAAAAAGAAACTAGAATTTTCTCCTAAAAAATATTTATTTATTTATTTTGAGAGAGAGAGAGAGAGGGAGAGGAAGAGCACGAGCGGCGGGGGGTGGGGGGGGTGGGGGGCGGGGGGGGCACAAAAGAGAGAGGGAGACAAGACAATCCCAGGCAGGCTCTGTGCTGGCAGCACGGAGACCAACTCGAAACTCCATCTCATGAACTGTGACATCGTCACCTAAGCCGAAATCAAGAGTCAGACGCTTAACATACTGAGGCACCCAGGCTCCCCTAGAATTTTCTTTTTTTAATTTCGTATATATTATGGGTAATCTATACAATAAGAGGGCCTCCTAAATGATTCAGAAAAATGTGGAAATCCGCAAGCACGTTACCAGAGCACAAACTAGAATCACATTGTTTCAAATTGGGAAGAATACATTGGGCGGATCTCATGTTTTTGTTAACCAGAAATCAAAAGGCTCTTTTTTTTTTCTTCCTGTAAAAGAGAAACACCTTGGGGCGCCTGGGTGGCGCAGTCGGTTAAGCGTCCGACTTCAGCCAGGTCACTATCTCGCGGTCCGGGAGTTGGAGCCCCGCGTCAGGCTCTGGGCTGATGGCTCAGAGCCTGGAGCCTGTTTCCGATTCTGTGTCTCCCTCTCTCTCTGTCCCAAAAATAAATAAAAACGTTGAAAAAAAAATTAAAAAAAAAAAAAAAGAGAAACACCTTGCTTCAGGCTTTTTTCTAACGTTTCTCTCATCTCCAGTGGTATCTTACAAACTCTTCTTACAACTGCACATTGTCACATATAGTGAAGTATATACTCACGGCTGAAACATAAAACTCTTTATTTAACAATATGCCAGAATTCAGGGGATCCAAACTATATACAGTTTATTTATTTAAGAAATACAGTAAGGCACTGTAGAAGTGGGTAGAACATAAAATACAAGAGGAGACAATGTAGGGTACCAATGGCGTATATTAAGTGTTCAAAATGTTTGTTTAATGTAATAAATTTGCGGTGAGAGAAATGTAGGGAGCATAATTTCTATTTTTTTCTAATTTGAGAAGTTCTTTTCAGTTTGCTTCAGGTAACTATGATTTCCTCTGTTAATAGTAAACCCCGCTAGAAGACTTAGTTCAAATCAACTTTCAACTTCCTTTTGGCATTTTCTTTGGCATTTTCTTATTTTCTGAATACAAAGTAAGGTGGAGGAATACAAACAGGAAGGAAGGAGAACATAATACTTCCACTTTAAATTATACATATATATACCAAGGTCTTACCTGTAAATAATACATGGCCTTTGGTTGCGCATAAAGCATCAAAAAACAAAAATCCAGTACTTGTTTGATGCGCCAACTAAAGATAAATAATAAAATCTGTTAATATTTGTCATTATTACATAATTATTTATAAGCACACCAGTAATTAAACACAAACTTTGTTTAGCTCTTTGCTAACATGGAGTACTGTCTACAGTAAGTGAAATTGAGTGTTACACTGAAAAGTTACATCAACAAGGTTCCCATCTTCATTTAGTGGCCGATACCTGCCATTGCTAAACTAGAATAAGCATAATCTATTAATTTTACGTTTTGGTCAGTTAATTTTTGATCTGTACAAGAAAGTTAATATCCTTTCTCATCTTAGGTCTCGTTCAAATAAAAGTAAGAAGAAACTTGATTCTAATTTAACACTAAGCTAGATGCAAGGCCAGTTCCTTAAGATACAAAGAACAATACACAATGCACCTCTCGCCCTTCTGGGTTTCATAATCTTCTATGAAAATATGGAAAAATAATAAGATCAGAATGATTAGATAAGTGATATACAAAGACGTTGGCAATGATGATGTAACATAAGACAGGGCGGGTGGAGCAGGGAGCAGGGCATTCAGTGAGAGGACCAGTATCGCAAAGACAATGAAGCATGTGAGAGAGCCTGCCACCTCAGATCTACAGCACTAAGAATGGATGGAAAAGAAGCTGACGATGGTAAGGTGGGAAGAGACCAGATCATGAAGGAAACTTTGCACCTGATCTCCTATGATTCTTCTGTCTAGACGATGGAGAATAAATTGGAAGACAGGCTAGGTGAGGCTTAGGGAAAGCAAATAGATCATTAATCGCCTGAAGCAGAGGAATGGTCCAGAGCAGAGGAATGGTCCAGAGGAGAGGAATGGGAAGGAGAGGGATGATGCAGAGAAAGATTTTTTTTTAAATAAATGTTTATTCATTTTTGAAAGACAGAGTGTGAGCAGGAGAGGGGCAGAGAGAGAGGGAAACAATATCTAAAGCAGGCTCCACGCTGACAACAGCGAGACAGATGCAGGGCTCGAACTCACCAACTGTGAGATCATGACCTTAGCTGAAGTCGGGACACTCAACTGACTGAGCCACCCAGGCGCTCCAAGAGAGATTTTTTTTTTTAAAGAAGAAATGACAGAGACATAAAGGGCAGAAGGAAAAACAGGATCTAGAATGCCTCCCAGCTTTAGGACTCTAAAAACTGACTACTTAATTAAAACAAAATCCTTAAGAGATTTCCAGATTCTGACATACCATTTATTATTATAAAACAAAACAGAGCTAAATGAGTTTCCTGGGATAAGATGTTTTCTCTGAATTCTGGCATTTCTTTTACTCTATTAAGTTTTGAGGCACCGAATTACTACATTTCTTATAATACCTTCCGCATTTATAATCAAACAGTAGTGTTCCTTTGTACACATACAAACCTTCAATTGTTCAAAATTCGTTCACAAATACTATCATATTTTATTCTCACCATGATTTTTCCAAATATACAACGTAGATTTTATTATACACGCCAGAAAGTGGAAGAAGCTAAGAAAACAAAGGCTAAATTGCCAGAATGACCAACAAACAGAAAAGCTGGAATTAGAAGGCACGTGTAATAATTTATAACCCCAGGCTTTTTTCCCCCATCCTTATGCCCTTGCTAATTATCAGCTGAACATGTGAACACTGATAATCCAGTGCTGGTGGTAAATGATTTCTGGGGAGTGGGGTGGGGATGAACCACGATTTGTGGCTTCTGCCCATTTCCGTAGTGTAATTGCTCCTACCATCGCTGATTTCATGCTACCAACCTGACGTCGCTGGACGCAGACTGGGCAGGGACGCACATAGTCATTCTTGTAAGAACTGACTGTGAAATGGGATCTATTAGATGCTGGTTCCAACAGTACATCCGATGAAGTTTGTTATTTGAGAATACTGTCTTCTAATACATCACACCTAATTTTTTTTAATGTTTACTTATTTTTGAGAGAAAGACCGAGTGTGAATGGAGGAGGGACAGAGAGAGAGAGGGAGACACAGAATCCGAAGCAGGCTCCAGGCTCTGAGCTGTCAGCACAGAGCCCAACGCAGGGCTTGATCTCACAGACTGTTAGATCATGACCTGAGCTGAAGTCAGACACTTAACCGACTGAGCCACCCGGGTGCCCTGATACCTCTCTAATTTTCCTGAGTCCTCAGTTGACTGCTTGACATGTAACATGTTTGGATAAAAAAAGGCAGGTATTGAAATGACTTCCAAGGATCCAGACTTCAGCTGCCTTTTGAATCTGTAAACAGAAGTGGAAGTTTGTAATTGAATATTTGATTTACCAAGTGAACAAATACTTAAAAAGAATGTCTTCATGCACGTCCATGTAATATTTTTATTCCAATTATTTCACAGGTTGATACATGATATCCACATTATGAAACTAATACTTTTAGCTAAAGTATTTCTTTTATAAATTAGTGCACCATATAACAAAAAGTTAAAATATATAATATAAAATTAATTTATTTTCATAAAAATTATAGGCACTTTAAATTTTTGCAAGTTTACAACCATATATATACCCTAAAAGATTCAAAATAATGAAACTAGTGAGTTAGCCTAGAACATTAGGTGATTTTTAAAAATGCATAGTTTTGGGGGACCTGGGTGGCTCATTCAGTAAAGCGTTTGACTCTTAGTTTGGGCTCAGGTCACGATCTCACAGTTTGTGAGTTTGAGCCCTGCGTCAGGCTCTGAGTTGACAGCACACGGCCTGCTTAGGATTCTTTCTCTCCATCTTTCTCTGTCCCTTCCCCCATCTCTTCTCTCTCTCTCTCTCTCTTTCAGTAAATAAATAAGCTTAAAAAATAAAAAAATGCATACTTTTGAGCTTAATAAGATTCCTACTGGATAACAGCACTATGGCTCCTGAAACTATAGATTCGTCACAGCAAGCAAGGATTAAGGGTGACTCTTGTCCACACTCATTGGATGACTATGTATGCTTTTCATAATCTTTATTTTGTTGAGTGGAGGGATGGGATAAATGGATGATGGGTTTTGGGGAAGGCCCTTGTTGGGATGAGCACTGAGTGTTAAAAGTTAAGCGCCGAATCATTAAATTCTACTCCTGAAACTATCATCACACCATATGTTAACTAACATACAATGTATGTTGGATTTAAATAAAATAAAAATATATATTAAAATTGAAGAAAATTGAAAATTAAAAAAAATTCTAAGTTAATATTTATAGACCATCATTAAAATGCACAACACATGGCTCACAAAAGCTGTTATACAAATCTTCCACCATCGAGGTAAAGGATGGGACACCAGGTAGAACATTTTGAATGATTTTCCTTTAGAGAGAATATGACTTTAAGTGGGATTTATGTTTAGGCATTACATTATTTATTAAAATGTTAAAGTCTCAAGAAAATGTTTGTTTTTTACTAATAGGTGAAAAAGCAGGGCAGAGTTTTACATGCACAATCTCAATTATGTGCAAAATAGGCAGTTCTCACTTTGCATAATTCCAATACGGATGAATCTCAGTTACCATGTATTGATAACACGTCTTCCTCAACAACACTGTTGGAATTTGAGTCATCATGCTATATTCACCGCGAATAATTCCATAAAGTACAAACTTGCTTCGGGCTCTTCAGCCCACATACCGTTACACAAATAACAAAGGCACATCATCATCTCACCCCTTCTTCCAAAGTCTGTTGGTGCCTGATCACAGTGCTTGTGTCGCCTTCTTATGACATTAGAATGCAGACAATTTTATTCCTTTTGTTTGCTTTTAAAATGGTTTCCAAATTTTTGAAATTGGTGTGTATCATGAGCATGGGGTGGCAGCATGTGCTACCGAGAATGTGGGGTTTGAACCCAGAAAAGGGTCTCTGCTAATTTTGCTTCCATCACTTACAAACTTTAACCAGCCATTTACTTGCTCTAACCTTCAGTTTCCTCATCTGTAAACCTAGCATAGCGATACACTCCCTTCCAGGGAAAGAACTGTTCTACAGGTAACTCGATTCTAACGAGGCTCTACGCATCAGTGGAAGACTTATTATTTATTTAGGTGGGAGTGTAAATGGGGAAGTGCAGGAGATGAAAGTCTTCCTGAATCCTCTGATTTTATGGTGTATCAACTGGAAAGATTTTTAAACACTAATTTTAGTATGTTCCTTGGAGAGTAGAAAATGCTGGATCAAAGAAAAGAATGAGGAATTCTGCTTGCTTTGGGGTAAAAATTAGTAACACAAAACCTACATTTTAAAAAAGTAAAATTGCGTAACTTTGTACAACAATTTAGAATAGCAGAGGTACATGAAAATAACATTAAGTTGCAGCATATACAATCATCAAGAAATAGGATTGCAGAAGCTTATAAATTTTGTCCTCTAGAAAATTTCACGCAAAGTCTCAAAACAACAAAGGCCCAGTTACAAATAATTTCTATCTTGACGGTATAATTTCCCATTACTGATAAAGAGAAAGATTCCAGGCTCATTTTTTTTTCAGTCTGTCTTAAGCAAGACCCTTGAATCTTGTGTGGTGACATCTTTCTAGGATTCTTTAAACCTTTTCTAGCTTATTAGGTTACGGATAGCATCAAAAGTCCTGGAGATAATGATACCAGAATTGCGAATTGCCAATGACTAGAGAAAATAGTATAATTGTATGTTGTTGCCATTATAAATGAATAATTTTACCTTACAGTCATAAAAGTATGGAAACCATACAGCTTTACATTTTTATATAAAGCACATAGCTACATACCGTTTCATATAAGGTTTTATATAACCTTAGTTGGGTCCTTTAACAATTACTATATAGTCTCAAATTTAGGGTCAATAACATATAGAGCAATCTCTCATTAACCCCAATAAGAAGACCTAGAAAGAGGGTTTTGAGCTAAATTAAATACAGAAAAATGTAGGCATATAAATGAGAAGTTATGAGTCTACATTAAAAATTTAAATTATAGTTTTATTCTAGTCTCACAAAAAATAAAATTGCATCCCAACCCTTTATGCTGTATTGTTAACATTAATATCCTTATCATCATGCGAAACTTTTTGAATCATCTAATACAGTTCTCTGATACACATGATCTTCAAGCCTAGCTAAAATACCAGTGACATTGTCTTTGTACATTTTATAACAAAACGTAAGTATCCCTATACATCAAGTAATATTTTTGTGATCTCCACAAGTAACCATATACTAGAATTCTTTTTTAAAGTCATCTTCAAAAGTTTTGCAATTATGCAAAGACATCCCCAGGAATTGTTTATAAACCTCTACCTTCTTTGTAACGGATCCTATTAAGACTCCCTTATAAGGACCAACCTAGTATAGACTGAAGTCATTTCAGGCTAATGTGTATTCTCCAAATAGTGGATTATTATGCAGAGTAAAGCAACCAAGAGAGCATATCCTGGATTAGGAGAACATTTCAAGTATGAGGCAACTTTTCTCCTGGGAAATCTTTTTTGGGAAAAAACAGACATATATGGGTGTTTTCATTAATCTTGCCCAGCTCTATCTTCCTCCACACACAACATCTACTTCGAGGCTTCACTACCATTCTCCAGTTCAAGCTCACTGCCAATAAATCCCTCATTCTCAACATACTATTTTTCTTTCACAGGGAATAGCCTTTAAGGATGGAATTCTTTAGTTTCACCCTCCTTTCTCAAACTATTTTTTTCTGCTCCTTCACCTATTCTTATTGTTTTCCCCCTTATTGTAGCTTAGTCCTGCCTAAAACTCCTTCCACATGTGCCTGGTATCCACTGCCCCTAGACCTTGTCCATCAGCTTCCTCCCATGGATGAGATCACATATAAAACCACTCCCAGAGTCCCCATCTCCAGACCTCCCCTAACACAAGTTTTCCCTCAGGCTGCTGTGTTTAACTTTACTCCCCATCCATCGAGCTTGTTGAAAACAGTCTAATTCAATTATTTAAACTTTTATTATGAAAATTACCACACACACACACAAAAGTGGGAATACAACGAATCCCAAATCATCTGATTTCAACAACCATTATTTTTTTTTACCACACTTGTTTCATCTATACAGCCCACTTTTTGTTGTTGAAGTTTTTTAAAACAAATCCTGGATATAATTTCTTACCCTTAAATTCTTCAGTGTCAAAATCAAAAAAGGGCATTTATTCATATAACTGCATGCCATTATCACACCTTACAAGACTAAGAATAGTTATGTAATATCACATAATATTCAGCTGATAACTCACATGTCCCCAGTAGTCTGACGAGTATTCAGTGGGGGAGGTGGAGTGTTCAAATAAACATCCACATAAGATCCCCTGGTTGTAATCTGTTACCTCTTACTTCTTTTCTAAATTTACTACCCAGACCGATCATTTCAGTTTCTCTTTCTTCTTGTTCTCAAACAAGTCTTGTTGAAAGAACGGGGTCACCTGTCTTACAGAATGTCCTCCGTCCTCATTCTGGTGGCTACTCCAGACTGCTTCCTCTGTTCACTGTGTAGACGCCAAACTTGGATTTAAAGTAGATGTTGTATTTTGTTTGTGTTGTGTTATACTTTGGAGAGTGGTGGGCAATAATTTCCTAGAGTTGTTTCATGGTGTATTTCATTTACATCACAACAGAAGGCACAAAATGTCTCGCTGTCTCACTTCCAGGGGTGCTGTGACTGATCACAGGTTCAGGTGGGGGCACTTGACCCCCTCCTGCGGATTGCCCATGTGCCCTCAGCCCCCATTCTCACACTTCTGTTCTCCCAGGTATTATAGGGGGAGGGTTCCTGCACGCCACAATCCCAGGCCCCCTTGCTAGACACCTTCCACATAGGTTCTGCCCATGGGAGGCAGTTATCAAGAGACTGGAAGGCAGTCAACAAGGAAGATATCCTTCCTACTTTCAGGATCTGGTGAAGGCCACAGCAGCAGCAGGATAGAGTAGCAGGAAGCAACGGAGAACTGGAGATCCCAGCCGAGCAAGGCGGCACAGCTCAAACCTGCGATCATGGCTCTTTCAACAACACAGCAGCAGATGCAGCCCAACATCAGATCCTGCGGTATATATACTCCTGTCTCCCTTCATGCTTCTCCCATTTCCTTTCTTCTCTCTTTGGTTCTCTCAGCCCCTGTAAACACTTTTTGACCAATTCTTTGTATCAAATTCTATCTGAATTACCAAAGGTTTTCCTGTTTGGATGCTGGCTAGTACACCTTCCTTGTAAAGCTCCCCATCACTTAATGACATGCCTGACTCAGTTGTTTTCAAAATGGTGATTTTCTAATTCTATTCATTCTACACTTCTTAGCTGGAATTCTTTTGACTAAAATAACTTTGCCTCATCCCCTTGAGCTATTTGGTGAGGAAACAAACAAACAAAAAACCACAGAACACTTTGCTGTCTAAGCCAAACACGTCTAGTAGCCAGATTCAGCTGGAAGGCCATGTTTTGCAACTCTGGGCTGTGGAATCAAGTGCATATTCCTTAGCATGGTATCCAAGACTCCTCATGATCTTATTACAGCCAGCCTTAACTCCCACTGATACTTCTTCCTCAAGCCCAAATATCCACACCTCAGGATATACTTATATTTCCAAAACTCTAGCATACTCCTGTTTGGCCTTGCTGCCTTCTCAAGCAATTCTCTTTGCCAGGCATTCCCTTTCTCTTTGGATCTACCTGAAGAAGATCTGCTCACACCTTTAGACTCAGCCCGTTACTTACTTCTCAGGAAGGACCTTCTTGGTATCTTGCAGGCAGAATAAAATACTTCCTCCTCTACATGTTCTCATATTGCTCTCCCCATACCAATGCGAAACACCAGCTTCCTTGTTGTGATTTGTTTTTTACCAGTTGTATCACCCACGTGAACATAAACATCTAACAGGCTGGGACCAATTCCATAGGGTCTTGCTGGATGAATCACCTCATATACATTCGTCAGCATGTGCTTGCTCCTCCTGGGCTGCGTCCAGTAGGAGATCATAAGCAGAGGCGGAGAGTGTAACTTCATACGGTAAGGAACACAAGATCGCTTAAAAAATAATCTAGTAGGCTTCTCTCAGAAGAAGTGGATTTCAGGGAGAATAGATATAACAATCATAACATGAAAAAGATGGATTTTGGGGCGCCTGGGTGGCGCAGTCGGTTAAGCGTCCGACTTCAGCCAGGTCACGATCTCGCGGTCCGTGAGTTCGAGCCCCGCGACAGGCTCTGGGCTGATGGGTCGGAGCCTGGAGCCTGTTTCCGATTCTGTGTCTCCCTCTCTCTCTGCCCCTCCCCCGTTCATGCTCTGTCTCTCTCTGTCCCAAAAATAAAAATAAAAAATGTTAAAAAAAAAAAAAAAGATGGATTTTATGAGGCAGATAACCTACAAAATTGGGGAAAGTTGTAAGCTATACTTCATCACAGCTTAGAACTACCTTTAGTTCTAAGTAGTTCCATCTACACAGCTACACTCATCAAGAAGAATATGATTACTAATAAAATAATTGGGCAGAAAAAATAAAAGAAAAAAATGAAAGAACAGCTATTTTTAAGCTTATCAGACAGTACTCACCTTTTTGTAATCATGTCCACAACAGATTTTAAATAATCTTCATTTCTCTAAAAATGAGAAAAATATTTTACTGAAATTAAGCATGCTTCATAGTTTTACTGATACGTTTGCTACATGTAAATCTAGTTTATGTGTGGAATGTCATTGTGTCCTAAGAATTTTTTTATTTTTTCACTTTCTATAAAAGAATTTAAAATATCCTTGTGTCTAAAAGACCTGACTGGAATACTTAAAATATTTCATTCTTCCTTTGTCACAATACAAAATATCACTATACATTATTTGCACTTAAAAATTTGTATGCAAAAACCTATGTATCTAAAACAGTTTTGTCCTAAAAATGGGATGGCTTATTTCTAAGAACTGCTCTTTTTAAAAAAAAAATTTTTAGAGGCACATCGGGTGGCTCAGTCGGTTAAGCATCTAACTTCAGTTCAGGTCATGATCTTGTGGTTCGTGAGTTTGAGCCCCATGTCGGGTTCTGTGCTGACAGCTCAGAGCCTGGAGCCTGCTTCACATTCTGTGTCTCCTTCTCTCTCTGGGTCTCCCCCCACCTGAAATTTAAACATTAAAAAGAAGTTTAAAAAAAAATTTAAGTTTATTTATTTTGAGAGAGAGAGAGAGAGAGAGAGAGAGAGAGAGAGAGAACACACACGCATGTGTGAGCAACGGTAGAGAAAGGAGAGAGAGATTCCCAAGCAAACTCTGTGCTGTCAGAGCCCGATGTGGGGCTCATTCTAAAGAACCCATGAGATCATGACCTGAGCTGAGATCAAGAATTGGACGCTTAACCAAGTGAGCCACCCAGGTGCCCCTAAGAACTGCTCTTTTTGAAGATGTCTTCATTTTGTGAGTATTATATGGTACTAAATGTACCTCAATATTATACCACAGTTTTCCAGACAGTATTACTCAGCCTAATTCCCAAATTTTTGCCCATTAACAAACCTTATTTGCCTACTCTTCATCAAATGCTGCGCTAGATTAGATGGCAGACTCATTTGTAAATATCTTTCGGTAGTTTATTCTCAGATGGCATTTTTTTTTTTTTTTTTTACAAAAGTGATGGCATTTAAATGATATTGCTTCAGGGCCACAAGCACTCTCAAAACAAAATTCTGAAAAATGTCTGAATGATGACAATTGTATTGTCAAATCTGAGTACCCTGAAATGTATATAGTCAGATTGTTTACTTAAAAATATCTGTCATAAGGAACACCTGGGTGGCTCAGTCAGTTGAGCATGACTCTTGATTTCCATCCAGGTCATGAACTCGGGATGCCTGAGATCAAGCCCTGCTGGGCATGATGCCTGCTTCGGATTCTCTTTCTCCCTCTCTTTCTGCCCTTCCCCGCGCGCACTCTTCCTCTCCCTCTCTCTCTCAAAATACATAAACATTAAAAAATATATATCTGTCATGATACAGATAACTCTATGACAGTACTTAAGGTTTGTAAGATAACCATACACTGAATCACCAGCTATTTGTTACATACTGAAACATATTACTTATTTTTTTTAAGTAGGCTCCATGCCCAGCGTGGAGCCCAACAAGGGGCTTGAACCCATGACCCCGAGATCAAGACCTGAACTGAGATAAAAAGTTAGATGCTAAACTGACTGAGCCACCCAGGTTCCCTGAAACATATTACTTTTTAAACATAGTACTAAAGTTACACTTCTTAAACATTCTACATTCCATTTTAAAATCTGTCCCTAATATTTTATCATTGGTCTAAACATTTTATAAAAGCATATGTGCATGTGTCAGCAGCAAAGAAATGAAGATTGTAATATATAATATACAGAAATGTGGCAAAACATTTTGGAGATTATGTATATTCTTCCAATATTAAGAAACTAAACTTGGACAGAATGACTATTTAATCTTTTACTTATATTTTCCTATTAGTTCTTCTATTGCTTATTTTGAGTTTTTTTCTGCATTCAAAGACATGTTTATTATAGAAAATTCAAAAGAAAGGACAAAGGATCCCTACATCTCCTACTATCCAGAGATAAACATTATTTATATTTTGGAGACCATTATTCCAAGGTTTGCTCATTTTTTTTTCTTTATACATTTCATCTATCTGTATATCTTGTTTTACTTCTTTCCTTCCTTCTATCGCATTTTACATAGATAACATTATGTTAAATGAGATGCTTAACAACTTTTTTCCCACTCAACAGTATGATAGGGACATAATTTCATGTCAGCGCATATAGATATTCATTCTCTTTTCAATGGTTACAATTGCACTGCAGATTATCACACTGTAGACAAGTATTTAGCCAGCCTCTTATTGATAGACATTTTTGGTGGTTTCCAATATTATGCTTTTAAAAGCAATTGTGCACTGAAAATCCTTGAAACAATTACTTATTGAACACTTACTATGTGTCATGCATCATTCCAAATACTTTAAATACAGTAGCTAATTTAATTGACAAAACAACACTATGACATAGGTAATATTATGATGCCTGTTTTCAGAGAAAGAAAGTGAAGCATAGAGAAGTGAAGGAACTTGTTCAAGTTCACAAGCCAGGAAGCAGAGAAATCTAGATCGAGTCTGTGTTCTGAACGACTATAGATACTGTCACATACTGTCATATTTTTATTATTTTGGAATTCTTCCTAATTATCTCCTTAGGATAACTTCCCAGAATTGAGATTTCTGAGACAAAGGATACAGACATTTTAAATCTAACACAAACTCCCAAATTCCCCTCCAAAAGGTTTTATGGTATTAATATTTACGCAGTGCTTTATAGTTTTACATGGCATTAGAGGCAAGATAGAGAATCTATTAGACATAGACTTGAATCTGCTGTATTAATTACTGGGCAAGTTACTTACTTTCTATAAAGCCCCGGATTTTTCACCTGTAAAATCAGGAGAGCTATACCTATTTTACAAGGATGTAATGCAGGCTACAAATAAGGTATATAAAAATGGCCCACAATCCTTGAGATACAGAAAGGAGTGCTTCAATATTCATGGTAGTTATTGTTACTTAATTTAACAGAAATTACCTCTTGATTCATATGCCAACCTTTTATTGGGCTGGGCAGGGTTTTTGTTTTTGTTTTTGTTTTCTACTGTAGCTTCAATTTTGATGTTCTGTTTATAAATATAATTTCTGTACCATATAGTACACAGGGATCCTAGTAACATATTTAACAATGCAATCTTATTTCTCTGCATGTAACCATTATCTTTTCTTTTTAGGTTGACATATTTAATTCTTTCTCAGTAGTGCCAAACAAGTTTCAAATACATTGTCTGCTATCCAAAACTGGCATCTATGAATTGCTTTTTTAAATTTGAGAAAAACATCTGAAACTATACAGTGATTACCGTGGAGGAAGGGTATTTGGAGAGCTACTTATTTTTCATACGTACATCTGCCACCGAGACAATCACCACAGAGTCCTTCTCTTCTGAGAGAGTCATCCTGGAGACAACAGAATTCAGGGTTTGCTTCAGGTAACTTTGATTTCCTCTGCTAACAGTGGAAATACCCAGCGCAAAAGAGACTGCAGACATAGGTGCATGGAATCATCATTTTGAACCACAGAGAAAAAACATAATTTATCATTAATGTCTATACTTATCACTATGCTTGGGTTAGTTGTATGGTCAAAAAAGAGTGTCTGAAACTGTATTACAAAAATAATCCAAACTACTATTAATTTTTATTACAAAGTTCATTTTGTGCTTAAGCAAATTCCAATTTGCAATGGATTCTTAGTAAATGCATTAAGTAGTCTCCAAGATTTTCTCATGTTGGAGGGTTTCAGTGTAGTGAAAAATAAAAGTAACCACTCTCTGTTTATTATAGCTTTTACCTAACTGGATACAAAATGTGACACACTGGCCGATTGTCTACTCTTCCTAAGAACACACTGGAACCCAAAATAGGAAAAATACTATGAAATATTTTCATCTGTGGAAAAAAAAAATGTACGAAGTAATTTCCAAGTGACTTGATGGAATGAATCCATGCCCCTGAGTTACTTTTATTGCCCAATATTGACTGGAACACTGGTGGAACAGACCTCATGCCATCCTAAATAGCTACCAAGATTGTTATCACTGAAGTCTGCGCAAACTCAACACCAGTGCCTGGCTGTATGAACTTGGGCAAGATACACAGCCTCTCCAGCCTCAGTTTCCCCTCCGTTAAGATAGGGATAAGGACTTCTAGAATGGCTAAGTGAGGAACTTAGCAATAATAGAACTTGGCAATAATAGAACCAGGGGGAAAACATGTTGAAACAATCAGGGCTCTGGTATACAACAAACTGAGAAGCATTTATGTAACAAAAAATTATTGAACTTTGGTGAGAACAGTAAGAATCAGTATTTCCCTGACTACTATTGAGTTGAACATATTTTCATATGTTTATAGGTCTTTGGATATTCTTTTGTAAAATCTCTGTTTAAGCTCTTACCTGTTTCCCTATTAGAGTTGTCTGGATTTCTCTTATCTATTGATGCACTTTATAGATTCTGAATATAAATGCTCTGTCAGTTATGCATATTACAAATATCAATTCCTATTCTGGGTTCCCTTTTCAACTTTTTACCTCTTGATGAACAGAAAATTTTAATTTTAATATAATTTATCTGCCTATTATTTTATAGTTAGTGTTTTGATTCCTGTTGAGAAATCTTCATTTATCTTCAAGTCATAACAGATATTCTCCTAAATAACTGTTTGCCTTTTATATATAGGCTTACAGTGCATCTGGAATTGATTTTTATGGGTGGTGTGAGGCAGGAATCAAGTTTCAAATTTGGGATCCACTCTAAAATGCAATTGCTGAAAGGGCGTCTGGGTGGCTCAGTCTGTTGGGCATCCGACTTTGGCTCAGGTCATGATGTTGTGGTTCGTGAGTCTGAGCCCCACATCGGGCTCTGTGCTGACAGCTCAGAGCCTGGAGCCTGCTTCGGATTCTGTGTCTCCCTCTCTCTCTGCCCCTTGCCCATCTCTCTCTTGCTCTCTCTCTCTCTCTCTCTCTCTCTCTCTCAAAAATAAATAAACATAACAAAAAAATTAAAAAATAAAATGCAATTGCTGGAATGACTTCCAGTGCCTTAGGATAAGGAATACGCTTACAAACATTTCCAAGGCCTTTAGTGACCTGGTCCCAACCTACGTCTTCTATTTCAACTGTCTACAAATCATCTTTCAGCTTCATAAACTGACCAAACAGGACTCTCTCACCTCCAAATCATTGCACATACACCATTCCTTCTCTGCCTAGAACATTCTTCTTCAGGCTCCTTGTGCCAATTCTACTCATTCTTTCTAAATGAGGCTGAGTATACCAGCTATATATTTGTCTTACATAGTACTTATCATCCTTTTTGTTACTAGAATACATCATAACAGCAATATATTTGGAGTGAACAAGTGAATGGCCAAGCCCCTTTATTATTTGGCCTCTGCTTCATGTCTCACTGCCCCAAACTTCCATCTCCAATTGGGCACATATGCCACACTTTTTCTCTAGGCCCTCTTGCTGTTACTGTTAGACCTCTCCTTTCCTTTTCTTCTACCTGGATGAACATCCTCTACTTTTCCACTGTCCATCACGTGCTTTTTCCCCATTCAGCCTATTCCAATTCTTTCTACCCTTCATGTCTCAGTTTAGATGCCACTTCGTCCAGAAAGTCTGCCCTAATTCCCCAAGTATGGATTACCTGCCCCACCTTGTATTTCCCTTGTCATAGCACTGGTCACTTTATACTGTAATTGTTTTCTCACACGTCTCTAGGAGGATGAGGGTCATGTCTTGCCCACCACTATTTCCCAGGGCTTAGTAGAGACCTGGTAGAGGCCGGTCCCTTGAGGATGTGGAGGACTGCACAAAGAAGTTGTTAGCTAAGCTGAAAAGTCATATTGGATAAAGACTTCCATGACAAGTGAGTTGTGGTTGACAGGAGGTGGTATGTTCATTACAGGCAGTGATTAGAATGTGCTAATCACTTGGCCTATCTGTGGGGACTATAAGTGGTTTGGGATTGCTGGAAAGGAAGGGAAGTGGCAAAATTTGAGATTTGAAAGATATGGTCTATTGTGCATATACCATGTCAAGGAGCTAACATCCTAAATATACTGACGATCCAGCAAAGGACTTTAAGCAAGAGTTGAGCATGATATACATTTTAGTACATAGCTCTGAGGAGGATATGAAGAATGGATTGACTTTAGTAACACTAAAACCATGAGAAAAATTACAAGTCTATTACACTGGGCAAGAAATGAAAGCTCAAGGAGAATAGTTATAGAGGGTAGAGAGCAGAAATTATTTGGGATATACTCAGAATACAGAATAAATAAGCCTGATGACAGATTCCCCAGTAGACCTGGCTATAGTCTTCAGTGCTTTTACAAATGTCTTATGTGTTAGGGTCTATTAGTTACTGGGCTTCTGCTTATCTTTGCTGATGTTTATTCAAGGTTGTGCTTATTCTTGGTATCCAATATTTTATATGTAATGGGTTTCTATGTAATGGATTTTTGTTCTATGACTTTCACCTCATCCTCCTGTTACCTATAGCTTTTGTGTAGCACACACTTTCTCATATGTACACACAGATACACATGCATGTATATGTACACATTTACATGCCACACTCAAAATACTCCTAAGAGGGAACCTGACACTCAAGTGTGACCTCAGGAAGTACCTTAATATCTCTAAACCTCAACTTTCTTAGGCGTAAAAGAGAGATAATCATATTGGGTTGTGAGGATCAAATGAGATAATGAAAGAAAACATACTCAGTATATGGAACACTGTGAGAATTCAGATGTTAAACACCGCCATCTGGCATCCCCATCCCAACACAACAGGCTTGGCAGAGGCATGTGATATCAAACAATCCTATATATTCCCAAGGAACTACCTAGATCAAACAGAGATCAATGAGCTTTTTCTGTAAAGGACCAGATAGTAAACATTTTTGTCTCTCAGGCCATACTGTCACTGTGGCAACTCTGCCACTGTGGTGGGAGAACAACCATAGACAAGTAACAATGAACATGACCAGGTCCACCAAAACCTTATTTTAAAATAGCAGATTTGGCCCAAGGGCTGTAATTTCCTGCCGCTGGCCTAGAGTGACTCACTCATTAGAATGATTGAGGTTTGTGAGAATGGCAAGCACTCAGACTCGCCCTAACATCCCTGCTTCCAACTTAAATGCTTTTTCTCTTCTTTAATACCTGCTGAGGTTAAATTCATTATTTCAGTCTTAGCTCAAACATCACCTCTTCTGTAAAGACTTTGCTGACCTTGGTCCCCAGAAAGATGGGGAATAGGAAGACAACTGAATAAGAATGCACTTATCAAAACCAAGGGAGATAAGGGTTGCCAGATGCTTCATATAAGTCACATCTGCATGTGACTTATAATGACTTGTTTTTAAAACATCTGTATTAAAATTGAATTTGAATTCAAGTCTCTAAATATCTACTGAACTAGTTTCTTCTTCCAGATAATGTACTGATTTCTGGCAGTCCAAATTAATGCCACATAGGCTGGTGGTCTATGTATCAGAGTATTATATCAATGGATTACATTTTAAAACATAAAAGCATGCATAATAATAGAGAAGTGTTCAAAAAAACTTAAAAGCTTGTCCCCCAAGATCAAAATATCTATATTTGATTTTCTAAATCTAAGTTTGCTTACCACCTGTTTTCTCTTTGCCAATGATTACATCAGGATAAATTCTGCCCACTTTCCTTAGATGAGGGAAAAAGAACTTTAGGACTTCAAATGTATTATTAGACACTGTTTCATCCTTACCCAATGTATTCATTTTCTTCTCAACTGAAAAAGAGAAAAAAATAGGGATTCTAAGTTCATGACTATAGAGATTTTTCTCTCTTTGGTACAATTTTCATAATGTAATTATCAGATTAATTCAGTATTCAATATATAAGAGAAATAATATTAAATGTGAATTAATAAAATCATTTGGCTATAATTTATAGCTCAAATGTTATTTATTCCTATTTCTTTAAACTTGTAAGAACAGATAATACATGTGATCTTAGCCAAAAGGCCTAGAAGTGATGATTCATATTTATTTAAAAAGTAATATTTAAGTCTAGCACCCTGAGCTACATAACCAGAGACTAACAGAACTGTCAGTTCCAAATGAAGTATAACAGAAACATGCTATAATTGATCTGATCTGCTATTCAGTAATATCGCATTAAAGTTTGTATCTATAACTTTGTTTTGTAGCTCAACATTTAATTACTCTACTTGTACCATTCATTTGAATATACCTCTACAAATTTGAAATAGAAGAACAAAATTAAAAGACTCACATTATCTAATTTAATTCATAATACATAATACAGTAATCAAGACAGCATAATATTGGGGTGGCTGGGTGGCTCAGTCAGTGAAGCATCCGACTCTTGATTTAGGTTCAGGTCACGATCTCACGGTTTGTGGGATTGAGCCCAATATCAGGTTCTGCACTGACAATGTGGAGCCTGCTTAGGATTCTCTCTGCCTCTCTCTCTGCCCCTCCTCTGGTCTCTCTCTCTCTCTCTCTCTCTCTCTCTCTCTCTCTCTCTCTCAAAATAAATAAATAAGACAAAAAAAAAAAAAGACAGCATGGTATTACATTAAAAAGAGATACACAGACCAATGGAATAGAATAGAGAATCCAGAAATATACCCATATAAATATTGTCAGTTGATTAAAAAAAAAGTACAAAGGTAATTCAATGCAGAAAGGACAATCTTTTTGACAAACGGTGCTAGAATACTTGGACACTCACATGAAAAAGACTGAATCCTGACCTATACTTCATACCATTTATAAAAACCAACTCAAAGACTTAATAGACCTAAATGTAAAGCCAAGACTATAAAATTAAAAACAAACATATAAAAGAAAATCTTCATGACCATGATGTAGGTAGAGTTCTTAAAGATAACACCAAAAACACAATAAAAAAGAAGAAAAATTGACAAATTAGACTTCATCACAATTAAAAATGTTTGCTTTCTGAAGGACATCACAAGGAGAAGGAAAAGACTAGCTACAGATTGGGAGAAAACATTTCCAAATCACATATCCATCCGATACGTATTCAGGAGATATATATATATATATATATATATATATATATATATATATGCTAAAGAAAATTCTCGTCAAACAAAAAAACCTATATATGAATGTTTATGTACTTGTAATCGCCAAAAAATGAAAACCCAAATGTCCTTCAATTGGCAAAAGGATAAACAAACTGTATCCAATCTACAACCATATAATGAAATGCTACTCAGCAATATAAAGGCAACAATTGGTCACATAACAACTAAGTGATTACCTGCAAAGAAAGCATATGTGTACATGCTTATATAGGTATCAATAGTATCATACAATTTTCTACAATACATAACAGAAAAGTAAAATACATGCTTTGATGTAGCTATATATAACATTCAATGTGTGCCTGTGTGTGCATGCATGCACATGTGTGCATGTATATGGTTTATATATAAATTGGTCACGTAACAACTAAGTGAAAGAAGTTAGTCTCCAAGGATTACACACTGTATGATTCCATTTGTATGGAATTCTGGAAAAGGGAAAAGTATAAGAACAGAGAACTGATTAGTGGTTGCAAGGAATTAAGAGCAGGGAGTACTTGGCTACAAAAGGAGAAACAGAGGCAGGACTTTTTATCCTGGAGAAATGGGAGCCACTGTAGGATGATCTACAGTTGAGTGAGCATTCACTGTCTATGGTGGAAATAGACAGGTGGGAACAAGTCTGGAGAGGGAAAAATGGAAGTGTTAGCAGTCATTCAGATGAAATATGAAGATGTCCTCACTAGAGCAGCAGAGATGGTGATAGGAAAATGTGGACAGATTTGTGAAGTACATAGGATTACCAACCTACAGGATTGCTTGCTGACTGAAATGGAAATAAGCAAGAGGGAGAGGGTAGGGGTCACAGTGACCCTCAGGGCAATGGCTGTGTCTTTTGGATGGAACGCGAAGGCGGTGCATTTCACACAGAAAACACAGGAAGACCATTTCTGGGCTACAGAGAAGAGGTGCATCAGTGCTATCTCTTACCGGATTTTTGTATGTCTCACAATAAAAGAGCAAGTACTAATTTAGTTCTTTCTAGTGGTTGGGGAGAAATGTCCTAAAATCAGAAAGTAGAAAATCTAAATTTCCAAACACAAAACACAAAACACAAAACCAACAAACAAACCACGACACACAAAAACAAAAGTAACACAAACCTAAGTCTGTGGACGTATTTTCTCTCTGTGTCATTTCATACTTCATTTTACTCAAGGCATTGATCAGCTCTTGGCGATTTCTTTCAGTTTTATTTTTTAAACGTAGAATTTTCTCCTTAAATTCCAAAATATGGTTTCTACAATTAATTAATTGATTACCTGCAAAGAAAGCATATGTGTACATGCTCATATATGTATCAGTACTATCATACAATTTTCTGTAATACATAACAAAAAAGTAAAATATATGCTTTGATATAGCTATATATAACACTCTCTGTGTGCCTGTGTGTGTGTGTGTGTGCATGCACATATGTGCATGTATATAGTTTATATATAAATATGTACATATGATACACATAAAAGGTTGGAGAAAGAGTAAGACATTAAAATAGTACTATCTGGAAGGTGGAATTATTATAAATAGTTTCTGCTTTATAACTCTGTGCTATTTAATATTTTCCAAATTTTTCATTTTTGCACATATTAGATTTGTAATTAAAGGAAAAAACCAATTGAGGCAAAATACTGGCTTTTAAGAATTTTTCTGAAGAAAATAGGGGCGCCTGGGTGGTGCAGTCGGTTAAGCATCCGACTTCAGCCAGGTCACGATCTCGCGGTCCGGGAGTTGGAGCCCCGCGTCAGGCTCTGGGCTGATGGCTCGGAGTCTGGAGCCTGTTTCTGATGCTGTGTCTCCCTCTCTCTCTGCCCCTCCCCGTTCATGCTCTGTCTCTCTCTGTCCCAAAAATAAATAAAAAATGTTGAAAAAAAAATTAAAAAAAAAAAAAAAAGAATTTATCTGAAGAAAACGACCAGAAATATATACACAGATTTGGCTCAAAGGATGTTTAATATAGGCAGCATTACTTATTATTGTAAGAAAATAAGAAACAACCTTAATGCCCAACAATGGAAATATGTTAAATAAATTAAAGAATATCCTTTTTTTTTAAGTTTATTTCGAGAAAGAGAGACAGAGAATGAGACAGAGAGAGAGAGAGAGAGAGAACGAGTGAGGGAGGGGCAGAGAAAGAGAGTGGGAGAGAGAATGAATCCCAAGCAGGTTCCACACTGTTGGTGCAGAGCTTGACATGGGCTTAATGTCACAAATCATGAGATCATGACCCGAGCCGAAATCAAGAGTTCAATACTTAACCTACTGAGCCACCCCGGCGCCCCCAGAATATCCTTTTAAAAGTTATATTGGCTCTGGTATTAAATCATATATAACTGAATCCTAGTTTTGCCACTTAACACCCAAGTGACCTTGGACAAGCTATTTCATGCTTGTTAGCCTATGTTCCTTCATATGCAAATGGATAAAAATCCCTGCCCCACGCCTGGGTAGCAAAGTTGGTTAAGCATCCAATTTCTTGATTTCAGCACAGGTCATGATCTCACAGTTTATGGGATCGAGCCCTGAGTTGGGCTCTGCTGACAGTGCAGGGCCTGCTTGGGATTCTCTCTCTCTCTCCCTCTGTCTCTCTCCTCCTCCCCCATTCACACATACGTTCTCTCTCAAAATAAATAAATAAACTTAAAAAAAAAAATTCTTGCCCCAGAGTTGGGAAGAAGAAATGCAATAACGCATGTAAACCATGTGGGAAAGCACATGAAAAAAATGCTTTGATAAATGTGCGAGAAATATTACTTATCAACGGGCTACTTTTTATTCATTTATCAATGCAATACTATGCAGCTATGAAAATCATCTTATATAAGAACATTATATTTAATGTTGCACAACTGATTTTTGTTATTTTATTTTCTTTAATGTTTATTGATTTATTTTGAAAGAGTGAGAGAGCATGAACAGAGGAGGGCAGAGAGAGGGAGACAGAGACTCCCAAGCAGGCTCCTTGCTGTCAGTGCAGAGCCTGATGTGGGACTTGAATTCACGAACCGTGAGATCATGACCTGAGCGGAAATCAAGAGTCAGACGCTTTACTGACGGAACCACCCAGGTGCCCCAAAACAACTGGTTTTTAAAAACAAAACTGTACATAAAATCATTTCCTTTTTTCAAAAAAAAATATACAGATAGTAAAAAAGAAAAAGCATACAAGTTTACATGCTGTTAATATATAATCTTTAGTTTGTTGAATCACTTTTTGTTTCCTATTTTTATAAAATTCTTTTGTTCTATCATGCTGCATTGCTTCTATAATCAGAAAAAAAGTTAACAAATAAAATAATTAAACACCTTTATGTGCCACCTACTGTGTGTCAAGGGACATACAGCAATAAAAAAAGATATGGTAGTTCTTGCCTTCAGGAAGTTTATAGGCTAATTGGTACAGCTAAATTAATTGATAATTTAAATCATTGTGAGATTTCGGATGTTACAAATTTCCTTCTCCTTATTAGGGTTTCAACTTATTGGGTACACATAGATAACACCAGCCCCAAACACTGGCTGTCAGTTTTATTTGGGGTTGCCTGACAATGGGTACATTGCAGTGTGTGCTGGGATGTCCTATTTCCCTATCCAAGTTAACTTACCCCCACCCCATTATCAAAAGAGCTGCTGGACAACAGTAGGGCCACACCCACAAAGGGGGTGACTTGTCACATGTGCTCACTACTTCGGGGGAAAAAGCAGGGAGAACTGGCCCTTCTTTCATAGAGTACATAAGAGATGTTATAAGAGAAAGAGTCCAGGGGCGCCTGGGTGGCGCAGTCGGTTGAGCGTCCGACTTCAGCCAGGTCACGATCTCGCGGTCCGTGAGTTCGAGCCCCGCGTAGGGCTCTGGGCTGATGGCTCAGAGCCTGGAGCCTGTTTCCGATTCTGTGTCTCCCTCTCTCTCTGCCCCTCCCCCGTTCATGCTCTGTCTCTCTCTGTCCCAAAAATAAATAAACGTTGAAAAAAAAAAAAAGAGAAAGAGTCCAGAGATGGCCCGAGTTGCCTTTTTAAGGAAGCCATTCTGCCCCCCTGTCAGTGTGGTCTATAGAAGTCGAGTCTGACCAATTTCCCCATTCAGATGAATCTGTCTTCTGAGAGAGGTAATGAGCTTCTGAGAGAAGGCCCAAATGGTCACTTTAAAATGGTCTTTCTAGAACGAAATGAAAGATGTCCCCATGAAGGAAAATATGAGCACAGCTGAATAAGGTTTCAGCCCCTAACTTGTAGTGATAATAGTATGCATAGAGGACAGAGCCCAGACAGCTGGGGGGGGGGGGCCGGGGCCCGGGGCAGAAGACAGAGAAGCATTCTGGAGGATGTGCTGCCTGAGGGGACTCTGGAAGGAGTGTGAGTTATGCAGTCAAGGGAAGCAAGGGAAAGTGTTCTATTTGGAACACTGTGTGCAAAACGCAAGGAGGCATTCAAAACATGGTCTCTATACCCCTAGAAGCTATTCAGTATCTCAAGGATAATAGTGGGAAAATTCAGAGGTGAAAACAGGAATCTGGTTCTGCTGATCGTTTTGATAAGCCATGATAAAGACCTTGAAGTTTTCCCTATACACCAGTGTTTCTCAAACATTTCTTCTAAAAACCCTCTAATGGCAGTAAATTTGAATAAAAGGGATGTGGGTGGAGGCGTAACCTGAAATAGCCCACCACAGTCATGAAATGTCTGTGAAGTTCTTTTAAAATGTGTGCAGTTTTGGGGCGCCTGGGTGGCGCAGTCGGTTGAGCGTCCGACTTCAGCCAGGTCACGATCTCGCGGTCCGTGAGTTCGAGCCCCGCGTCGGGCTCTAGGCTGATGGCTCAGAGCCTGGAGCCTGTTTCCGATTCTGTGTCTCCCTCTCTCTCTGACCCTCCCCCGTTCATGCTCTGTCTCTCTCTGTCCCACAAATAAATAAACGTTGAAAAAAAATATAAAATGTGTGCAGTTTTGCAGCCCATTCTACGGTATATATTTGTTTTGTTTTGTTTTTCGGTTAAGTAATTTTCAGGGGTGCCTGGGTAGCTCAATCAGTTACACGTCAGACTCTCAATTCCGGCTCAGGTCATGATCTCGCATTTCCTGAGTTCAAACCTCCTTGTCCAGTTCTGCAATGACAGTATGGAGCCTGATTGGGATTCTCTCTCTCTTTGCCCCTCCCCTGCTCTCACGCACGCACGCTCTCTCTCAAAATAAGGAAACTTTATACAAAAATTTTTAAAAATGATTTAATATTTGCCTATATTGTGAAATGGTCACCACAATAAACCTAGTTAAAATGTATTTGTTTTAATATAAAGATAATGAATGGAGTCATGTTCTGCCCTCCTCCCAACCTTTTTTTTCCGATGACTTTACATACCTTGGAACATCACTACAGGCTACCACTTCAGTTGAGAAACACGGCTGAAGACTATCATGTGCAACGTGTGTTTTAGAAAGATCATTCTGGGGGTGCCTGGGTGGCTCAGCTGGTTAAGTGTCTGACCCACTCAGGTCGTGATCTCACAGTTCCTGGGTTCAAGCCCTGCGTCAGGCTCTGTACTGATGGCTCGGAGCCCGGAGCCTGCTTTGGATTCTGTGTCTCCCTCTCTCTCTGCCCCTCCCCTGCTTGTGCTCTGTCTTGCTCTTTCTCAAAAGTAAATAAAAAACATTAAAAATTTTTTTTTCAGAAAGATCATTCTCGTAGCCATATGTTGTTTCAGGAAGGCAAAACTGAGGCCAGAGAAACCACCATTTAGGAAACTACAGTGATAGCAGTTTCATGTGAGAGATGACCAAAGAATAAGCCATAGCAGAAAGGACTAGGAAGTAGGGGTTAAGATGAGAAATATCTGAGAACTTTCATTGGAAAGACTTTGCACTGACTGAAAGAGGGAGACTAGAATCCCTGCTAGGCTTCAGACATGACCACTAGATTTCTTCAGTCTGAATTGGGGAAACAGGAAAAGAGCAATTGTGATGCTTATGAGGTTTCCAAATATGTGGCAAACATTTGAAGTTCAAGGGAGAGATTAGGGCTGGCATTATAGTGAGAGCAAAAGTAAGATTCACTTACAAAATGGAGTAAGAAAATGTAGTGATAAAAATACTGTCCCAGTCTTATCTCCTGCATGTTTCCTTTATCCCTGCCTTGGCGCACATCAGCCTTAGCCTAGGGCAGAGGGTTCAGTCTTTGAAATCCAGCAGGGTGCCTAAGTGTCTGGTTCCCAGAAGTCTTGGATCCCCGGCCATGGCAAAAGTGGCCCCTCTTGACAGCACTGTATATCCATCTTGCTGGTTCCATTTACCTTTCAGATATGACAGCTTGGAACAAAACTTGTGTCTTGCCTGAATTCTACCTAACTGAAGATAGGAAGCAACTAGTAAACTGTAATATTCTAATACTTCCCTGCCAAGGCTCAATGGACCATCCACCCCAAGACACAACAGAGGGAAGTGAACCTGCTGCTTCGCTGCTCTCTAATAGGATGTTTTGTTTCTCCCCTTTGGGTTGGAGGGAGCCCCATCGCTCCTGTGCTCAATTGGCAGCCGGCTCCATCTCTAGGGTCTGTCACAACACCTCTCCGTCTCCAGTTACCTGTCACTGAATCTCTCAAATGCAACAGTTTCATGTTATATGGATTATCCTGCCAACAGGGACACCCATCAATGGAATAACACAAACAAACAGGTTGATTTGGGTTTTATGGATGGTTGGGCTCGCTGAAACAGGGCTGTGGAGGTTTAGGGAAAGACCCAACTGGCTGGCTAATCATCGCAGAGAATTGCATAATTACGAGTTCTGGCAGTCCTCGGTGATGTGTTGTACCCCACCCATGCACAAGTCCCTGGCCTTTTATGATACAACCAGCAGAACTCAAGGCTCTACACCTGCAGTCTTCCCTAGTGACTGGCTGGTGGCACAAGATACATGGTGTCTTCCCTCCATCCACCTCCAAGGGAAGGCCAGACAAGAGTGAAAGACAAATGACAAGGGTGAAAAGGCACTGTTAGATCCAAGCCACAATTTCATCTGCACATATCAATCACTCAGTCACGATTAGATGGAGGACTTGCTGCTCTGAACTGATTTTTTTCTCAGCAGCCTTGTGAAGGCCTCCTGATTTGGGCCCCCGAATTGATCCAGCTGACCCAGTGCATAGGCAGATGTCTGGGACCGGTCAGTTTACTGGCTGGCAATTTGTGTGGGTTGTCACTGCCCTCACAGTGCAATACTAGGAATTTTGCATATTCTCTACAGATGGAAAGACGGGGCTATAGCTGAGAGATCACAAACCATTTGGTTTCAGTAGACAGTGGGGTGTGAAGAATAGAAGCAACTTGCTGTTTCTTCTTGCAACACGGTGACGAAGTGTTCAGAATTCATTTACGATTCCAAGGAAAGCCTGAGTTTTTCTTTGGGCAGGACTGCTCTTGTCAGGGGCTTCTACAGCTCACTAGCCAGAACAGTCGCCTGGCCACTCAATTCATTCACATGTTCAACAAATATTTATTAAACTAAATAATGTTACATGTCCTGTGGGTATGACAATGCACAGAACAGACAGAACTCCTGGTCCCCTTGGAACTTACATCCTACTGGAAGGAAAAAAAAAGAATAGGTGAATTATACATTTTATTAGAAAGATGGTAAGTACAAGAAAAATATAAAGCAGGGAAAAAGGATACAGAGTGCTGATGATGGCTGGGTTGGGGAGGTTTTAACTGTCAACAGGGTGATCAGAGAAGGCTTTTCTAAGGAGGTAACATGTGAGCACAGACAGGAACAAAGTAAAGGAAGGAATGCTGCAAGTAACTCTGGTGCAGCGAGAAGAGCATGTGCAAAAGCCCCGAGGCAGGAGTGCACCCATTATTTCCAGAAATAGCATGCAGCCCAGTGTGGTTGAAGCAAAATGAATGACAGGAAGAGTGGCAGGTGATAAAATCACAAAGCCACCGTTGTAAGGACTTTAGCTTTTACTTGAAGCAAAGTGGAGACCCAACAGAAGTCCATAAGCACAGACTCAAATAATCTGAATTACATCAGGACAGGTTCCTTCTATCTGCTGTGTGAAAAACAGAATTAGAGAAACTGAGACTGAAGAAGGGAGATCAGGGGAGAGATGTCTGTGGCTTAGAAAATATTGTTAGGATAAGTGGTGAGGAATGGTTTAATTTTGGACATATTTTGAAGGGAAAGAAAATAGAATTTGCTGACATTGAATGTAGGACATGAAAAAAGAGACAATGATATTCTGAGCAACTAGAAGAAGGGAACAGCCATTTACTATGACGGAGAAGGTGAAGGGAGCAAGCTTTGGTGCGAATTCTAGGAGTCTGGCTGGAGATGTATGAGATTTGAGGTGCTTCTCACACATCTCAGTAGGTAGCTCCACACGTGAGTCTGGCAGGAGGACTGGCCTGACCTGGACATATACATTTAGAGAGCCCTGTTTAGATTCAGGAGATCACTAGGGGAATGGGGATGAGTAGAGAAGAGATGAGGTCCAAGGGCTAAATCCTGGGGCACCCCAAGTTACAGGGTGAATAAATGAGAGAAGACAGTAACAAAGCTAAGACGGATTAGCTGGTGAGGCAAGAGGAAACTCGCATGTGTGTGAAATCCTGGAAACCAAGTGAGGAAAGTGTTTCAAGAAGACGAGAGGCATCAACTGTCAACTGGTGCTGAACAGGACGAGGGGGATGAGGACGGGGTGGATGGTGACTCAGCAGTGTGCAGTCGCCAGTGGCTGTGCGGCAGTGAAGTGAAAGCCTAGAGCTGGATGGGTTCAGGAGAAAGCAGGAGGAGAGGGCTTAGAGACAGGGCATCTAGACAACTCTTTCGAGGAGTTTTGCCATGAGAGGGGGTAGGATGATGGGCAGTAACTAGGGTGGGAGTGGAAGCGAGAGAGAGAGAGAGAGAGAGTTCTTCATTTTCCTTCATAGGATGGGAAAGAAACACAATGTTTGTATACAGATGGATGTGATCCGGGAAAAGGGAGAAAACTGGAGATACGTGTGTAAGTAGACAAGAGGGAATGGCATCCGGTATGCGAGGGGAAGGTGGGCTTCAGCCAGAAACACAGATAGTTGCAGCCATAATGGGACAGAACTCAGGATGCCTGGCCCTTAGCTACCCCAACGATGGTGGGATTTCCATTGACTATGGAACTTCTGGAAGCTCTCTTCCTATTGCTTCTAGTTGTCGGTGAAATAGGAAGTACGGTCATCAGCTGAGAGTGAGGGGAGAAGAAGGTACTGGGGCCTGAAGAGAAAGAAGTATGGAATAGTTTCCTGGGAGAGCAGGAGGGCAGACAGGACAGGGAAATGTAGCATGGTTCTGATGCAGCCTCCGGGGCCTGCTGGAGTTCAGGGGGTCATGAATTCGAAGTGAGACCGTCACTGTGGCTGTTTATTTCACTCCAGCCACATTCAGTCATCAGGAGGCAGATGCAGAGTAAAAGGAGGACAGGATTTCACCAGGGTGTGATTTAGCCAAGTGGATATAACGGACAAAGAACCAAGGGACTTGAGGGTGTACACTAGGGAGCTGTTATAATGATTGTCCACGGAATCGAAACCTGATGATGAAGAACACAGTGAGGGGGAGGCATGTGAAAAGGTAGATGAGTCAACAGATTGTAGGTCTCAGTGTGTCAAAAGATTACAGTAGTTGGGGTACTAAAGACAATGGCCTGGAAATTTGGGAGGTGGTGGTCACAGATTTGGTTGCACGAGATGGAGATTACGGAAACATGGCAATTATTGCTAATGAGGGAGAGTGACCCGAGAGTTTAAAGATGATTGCAGAAGGAGAGAAAGTGGGGTATCACTTGATATTGTCAGGGTAAATAATGAGGCATCTTGGGAAGAAAGGTGAGAGAAAGATTTGGAAGCAACAATGAGAGGGAAGGCGGGCATCTACCCTACCTTGAGTACAAATGGTGTGGGAGAGAAAACACCACTCTTTGAGAACAGTGTCCTCAGGCAAGTGTCCTCAGTGTCTCAGAAGCAGTGTCCTCAGGCAAGAGCTAATTTCAGTGAAAGAAAGAGGGCAAAAGAAACTTTAAGGGATGAAGACATAGACAATGTTCATAATGGCCGTGAGCTCTATGGAAAGGCGGGGGGCACAATGCGTAGAACCATGTGTGGATTAGAGTCCAGAAGAGGATTAACGTGGGAGTCAGGGGCTGGGATAAAGGGCTTAATGAGATCAACCTTGATGGTCTCAACGTAGAATGTGGGGACAACATTGTGAGCGTTGGGAAGACAGACGGATGTGTATCTATCTTGTCAGGGGCTCCAGGAACACCGCTGTTCTTTCTTGAGCTTTATTGATGGAGGTGTGAGGGCGAAGGGTGGGTGTCTTACTCTGACCATTAGGGTCTCTGGGACTCTCTTTTGACCCTGATGACAGAGGCATTGAGACTGGGAGGAGAGGTCTTAACTCTGAGCACATGCAGCTCCCTATTGAATTAGCTGCAGTCTTGGAAGTCAAGTAATTTTAGGTGATGCATTGCAGGCCCAAACAATATCACAGCTCTGTAAGTGAAAAAGAGGCTGAGTTTGCACATGGATGAGCAATCCGTGGTGTTTGCCATAGTCAGGGAGATAAGAGATAGCCCAAAAAAGTTGGGAGCCTATAATGGGCGTGTGTGTGTGTGTGTGTGTGTGTGTGTGTGTGTCTGCCTGTCTGTCTCATCTCCTCTTCCCTCTTTCTCTCACTTTCCTTCATTCCTTCTCCATGAAGTTGCTACAGTAACACAGGACTCAGGAGCCAATTCTGCCTAATGAATAATGAAGAGCAATGAGTTGGAAGGAACCCAAAGCGTTGAATGAAGTTAGGGAGAAGAGTCTCCCTACCAGCCTATTATTTATTTATTTATTTATTTATTTATTTATTTATTTATTTTTAATTTTTTTTCAACGTTTATTTATTTTTGGGACAGAGAGAGACAGAGCATGAACGGGGGAGGGGCAGAGAGAGAGGGAGACACAGAATCGGAAACAGGCTCCAGGCTCTGAGCCATCAGCCCAGAGCCCGACGCGGGGCTCGAACTCACGGACCGCGAGATCGTGACCTGGCTGAAGTCGGACGCTTAACCGACTGCGCCACCCAGGCGCCCCCCAGCCTATTATTTAAATGTTAAACCACTGCTGTTTTGGATACCTGTTAACACATTGGAACTTGCATTCTAATGGATACAAAGCAACTAGAATATGGCCCAGAGAAAATAAGGGAACAGGGGCCCCAACTGGCTCAGTCAGAAGAGTACCATCTTGGGGTCATGAGTTCCTGCTTCATGTGGAGAGTAGAGATTACTTAAATAAATAAAACTTTTGAAAAAAGACAAGAAGAAAAGAAGGGAACAGAGCAGCTTCCAATCTTGGCTGCTTTGTTAAAATATTTAAACATTTAATTAGATAAGCAATTCATAGGTTGAAACACACACACACACACACATACACACACGATAATCACCTCTAATGTTTTGTTTTACAGGGTTCTAGACTTTAACCTACTTTTTTTTCTGTCATATAAAAATCAGATAGAATAATGCAGGGGGAAAGGCATTAAGTTAAAGTGATTCCCTTTATGCTGAAAAAGGTATAATCTATGATGAAAACAACAGTTATTTTTTAAGTAGTCAAATACCAAAATACATAAAGAAAAAACTATTAGAGACAAGAATATAGGATATTGTATTTCAATTAGGAAAAGCATAGGAAATGGCTAACAGTTTGGATAGAAAAAAGGTAAATTCACAGTTTGGAAAATAAATTTCAGATGGGTTTTTTTTTAATTAGGGTAAAATATGAAACTGTAAAAGTGATGGTGGTATTTTTGGGTAGAAACATGTAATACTTTTTTCATTCATCTGCCTCGTATGAACCAAGGGCACACACTGTCCAGCCAGTGTCAAAACTGGATAATGCCACTCCCCTGCTCAAAATCCTCCAGAGATTTCTCCTCACACTTAGTAAAATCAGCAAAGCCCTCACCATGACAGGATCAGTCCTCTGACCCTCCCTGGCTTCATCTCCTACCTGTTCTGCCCCACTCAGAGGGAGCTCAGCTCCAGCCACACTGGTGGCTGTTCCTCACAGGAATCACCCTCCTACCTTGGGGCTTTGACTTTTGCAATTTTCTGAGCAGGCAATGTTTGTCCCCCAGATATTGATATGGCTAGAGTTTTCCAGTTTCATTCAGTTTTCTGTTAAAATGTTACCTCCTCTGAGAAGCCTACCCTGCCACCCTATATGAAACAGTACCCCTTTCTCACTCCTCTTACCCTTCCCCATCCCCAAATTTCTCATCACTACCAGACTTTCTATTATGTATATGCTGTTGGGGTTTTTTGTTTGTGTGTTTGTTTTGTTTTTTGTATTTACTGTTTTTATGTCTCTCTCCAGAGCTCTTTAGAATGCAAGCTTGAGAATAGCAAGAATTTGGGGGGTTTTGGTACCAAATTCCCAATGTCCGAAACAGTAATAGGCATATAGCCCCTCACAAATATATGCTGAAATGAATGAACAAATTAATGCATGGACTTGCCAACATAGTAACTGAGTGATTTAAAAAAATTTTTGTTTAATGTTTGTTTATTTTTGACAGAGAGAGAAAGACAGAGAGAGAGAGAGAGAGAGAGAGAGAGAGAGAGAGAGAGTGAGCATGAGTGGGGGAGGGGCAGAGAGAGAAAGGGAGACACAGAATCTGAAGCAGGCTCCAGGCTCTGAGCTGTCAGCACAGAGCCCGAGGCGGGGCTCGAACTCACAGACAGAGAGATCATGACCTGGGCCGAAGTCGGACGCTCAACTGACTGAGCCACCCAGGTGCCCCTTTTTTAATTTTTTAAATGTTTATTTATTTGAGTGATTTTAAACTGAATTGTGCTTTAATCAAAAGAACTGCAGCTATCCCAGATAAATCTTGAATATTCATAAGGTAGATACTGCTTGAAGGTTTTTACAAACTTTAGAAGTAGACATAGTTTAACCAGTATAACACTATTCCTGGGGCTCCTGGAGTGATATGCTCTTTGCAAATTGGATCATGTGTTTGAAATTGATACATCATGGGTGATGCAACATGTCTAAGCTTCCCCAATGTAAGTCAGTCCCTGAGGGATCAATTTGGTAAACATGAAAAGAAAGAGTTTTCTCTAGAGGAAACAGTATTTGCAGAAACATCCATGCAAAAAAGGTAAAAGAGATATTCCCTAGTCTTACATCTGCTTCTTATATATTTTTACTTGATAATTCAACAAGAAAAATATTTATATTATTTGTGTATTCATTCAGGTATTTTGTGAGGATGAAATGTTATAAAAATATGTTGCAAAGGTTTGAAATTAATAATAATACGATGTTTTGAGTCAATTGTGGTGAAATTATAAAAACAGACACCAATCCATGTGTGCAATGGGCCAATGTGACTTCCACCCATCAGAAAGGAGCCAGGTGAGGTCCTAAGTACCACTGACTTTTGCAAGAGTCTGAGGCACAGCCCCCCAAGTAGAAATAAAACGTAAGACTCTTTTGTAATTTTAAATTTTCTGTAGCCACGTTTAAAAAAGTAAGAAGAAGCAAGGTAATTGTAAAGAATATATTTAATGTAATTCAATATACCTGAAATAATTACCATAAAAAATAATTAATGGAAGAGTTTACATTCTATTTGTACTAAGTAGACTAAATCCTGTGTGTATTTTATACTTGTAGTACATCTTCATTTGCATGCTAAATTTTAATGGCAACTGACATGCAGTCTTACCAAAACAATAAAACTTTGCTTAGTGGAGAAATATTTTGCACTGCTTCAATCCTTACATTTAAATTAGTTAAAATAAAACAAAATTTAAAATTCAGTGCCTCAGTTGCACTAACCATATTTCAAGTGTTCAACAGCCACCTAGTTAGGGGTCACCATACTGGACAGCAGGTCTATGGCACCAGCTGTGAGGTTATTACAAATGCAGTATCTCATGGGGCACCTGGGTGGCTCAGTCAGTTAAGCATCTGAATCTTGGTTTTGGCTCAGGTTTTGTGAGTTCAAGCAGGCTGTTAGTGCAGAGCTTGCTTGGGATTCTCTCTCTCTCCTCTCTCTGCCCCTCCCCTGCTCGTGTTCTCTTTCTCTCTCCCTCTCTTTCTCAAAATGAATAAAAAATAAACTTGAAAAAAAAAAGGGAAATGCAGTATTTCAAACTGCACCCCAGACTTACTGAGTCAGAGTCTGAACTTTAATAAAATTCACAGGTGACTGGTATGCATGTTCAAATTTGAGAAGCACTGTTATCAGTCTCTTTAATTGTTTTATCTTTCTCATCATTGGCTTTACCATAGTGTAGATCATTATTGCTTCTGGCTGCGCTATTGTAACTGCCTCTTAATTAGTCTCTCACCGCCAATCCACACTTAATCTTCTGGAAATACTTCCCAAAGACTTTAAATGGTTCTCTGAATGTTTACTGAATAAAGTCCAAACTGCTTGCCTTAGTATACAAGGTCCTAGCCATATGGCCATGACCTGACTTTCCCACTCTGTTTCATTCACGAAATACCTCCAGCAATGAGAAGCATCCCAGGGTCTGCATTCTTTCTGCCATGTAATACTTACCACATGTCATTCACTGAGCTATGTGAAAGGTAAACAAACATGGATAAGTCAGGTTCCTGCTCTAAATTACCTGACAAGACATGGGGGAAGGAGCGTATATTTAAACAACCAGTTAATGTAATTGTGAAAACAGACTTATGCTCAAATACAGAGGCAAAGGGAGGCAGAAATGTTTAACTAGTAAGGAAGACTGAGGAGTGGGGGAGGGAGGGAAAAAGGTCTCAGAGCAGAGGAAATATTTGAGAATTTGAAGAATGTATAGAATTTTGCAACACAGCAAAGGGCAGGGAAGGCCATTTCAAACTAAGAAAATAACAACATAAATGCATAAGTATGAAATGGCAGGACGTTCTGAGGGGAAAGCAAGTAATTCACTCGGGGTAGAAAGAAAGAACGAACGGCATGAAGCAAAAGTATTGGCAGACCACTTCAAATTTATTATTCATTTATTTGTACCGAACATGGTCCCAAAGAAAGACTATCTGAGGCAGCTGGTAGGAGATGAAGTTAAAAAGGTACAATACATTTTGGATTACTCCAGTCCACATAGACTGCAATAATCAAATTACACTACGAACCATGTGCTTTGAACTCTCTGAGTTGTCCCTCTGTGCATGAGATTTTTATGATGAACTATTTCAGACATTGCAAAGAGTATGTAAAACAGTCTGAGACAAGAATGAACATCCATGAAGTCACTACCTTAGACTTAAAAATATTCCATCTGTTTCCTTCCAAGATCATGTTCCCCTTCCTCCCCACTCCCAGATCAGCAGAATTTTGAATTTTGTATTAATCATCCATTGCTTTTAAGTTTTACCACTTTTGCAAGCTGATTCACATTTGTTTTTAGACATTAGTCAAAAAATAATACTTATATGTATTCTTCTATACTTGTCCTTTTGCTTAATTTATGTTTTTGAAATCAATCCAGGGGCGCCTGGGTGGCTCAGTCGGCTAAGCGTCCGACTTCGGCTCAGGTCATGATCTCACGGTCCATGAGTTCGAGCCCCGCATCAGGCTCTGTGCTGACAGCTCAGAGCCTGGAGCCTGTTTCAGATTCTGTGTCTCCCTCTCTCTCTGACCCTCCCCCGTTCATGCTCTGTCTCTCTCTGTCTCAAGAGTAAATAAACATTAAAAAAAAAGAAGAAAAAAAAGAAATCAATCCATACTGGTAAGTCAAGCTCTAGTTCATTCATTTTTACTACATTAAATGTGCCATTGTTTTGAACATACAACAACATATTTACCTCTTCTACCCTTGCTGAACACTTACAAAAAATGCAACCAAGAATACACCACATATGTATGTTCAAGAATTTCCCTTGGATATATCTGGTGGTAGGGACGTTATTTTAAACACTGAACAACGTGTATGGCCTGGGTACTGATCACCAAGAAGAGGACTTGGCCATAAACCACTGAGTAAAGCTGCGCACCAGTGTCAGCCCTGACTAGCAGAAAAATTGCTAGGACAGAGGAAATCACGTCACCGAATGAAAGTGATTGAATGTATACGCCCCACTCCCAAGGGGAGTGTGTGTAAATTCCTGCACTTCCATATCCTCACCAAATGTCTGATTTCCTAAATTTAAAAATCTGAAAGGTATGAAAGGGTATCTTGTGTTTTTAATTTGCATTTCCTTAATTGCTAATGAAGTTCTCCATGTTTATTCAACATTTATGTTACACTTGCCCTTAGAGCCTACTTTGCTGATAACAGGTTCAGGTTGCTGATATAAATTTTTCCATCCCTCTTCCAACATTTCCAGGTCTTTGAAGTTCAAATGAATCCCTTGTAAACAACATCAAGTTTGGTTTTGTTTTTATATCCAGTCAGAAAATACTGTAATTTCCTCTTTGGAGCATTTACTATAATGAGTGATATTGTTATGCATTATTTTGCTATTAGTTTAGTAGTCAGACTAGATTTCAACCTGAGTCCTTGACTTATTGCAGTCTCATACAAATTCTTACATTCTCACTTTTCAACAGTGCTGCTAGTCTGTACCATTTAACTCCACTGACCCCTCTCCTATCTTGTGATTGTTGTCATGCATTGTTGTTCTAGATATACTTTAAATTCCACAAGACATTCCAATTATTGTCTTTTTAAAAAAAAAATTTTTTTAACGTTTATTCATTTTTGAGACAGAGAGAGACAGAGCATGAACAGGGGAGGGGCAGAGAGAGAGGGAAACACAGAATCTGAAACAGGCTTCAGGCTCTGAGCTGTCAGCACAGAGCCCGACGCGGGGCTCGAACTCACGGACCGTGAGATCATGACCTGAGCCGAAGTCGGATGCTTAACCGACCAAGCCACCCAGGCGCCACTCCAATTATTGTCTTGAATGGACCCCATTTGCCTCCTGGACTCTGCTGATGTAGAGCTACAGCTGGGACCACTCTCCTCACCACTTCTGCTCCATGGCATTTTGTACGCATATTCTCACAAGGTCATACACTTTGGTATTTATGTACATACTACAACACATACAGTTACAACAGTATATGCTATGTACTTATCCCGCTTGGATGGGATGGAGGCTGCTTTCCCTCTACCAACGGTAGAAAGTGAGACCCCAAGAAATTCATTTATAAAGTTTGGGTGCTCCAGAATGAGCCCTCTTTTCACCAAGTCAATGGCTGGAGAGCATTTCTACCCTGAAAATTGCTGAACTGCCAAACTAACAAAATGTCTCATGCTGACAGATGAAAAGGGGCAGGAGAGTGGGAGAGAAATTGCTAAGCTAAGAGAAAACGTCTGTGAAGTACCCTGCATGCAGCTAGAAATGGCAAAGATGCATGAGTCAGCTATGGCTCAAGTGCATACTGCAGGTCCTAAAGAGGGCCACCTGCTAGGCAAGAAAGTCCTAGCAACAAGAGGCTGTGGCAAGGGCAGCACGAGGAAGGGGGCCCTCAGGCAGATGGATACCCCACACCAGGGAATGGGAAGTGAGGAGACCCCAGCAGATCTCAGAAGTAGTCACAAACTACTGCGTAAGAGTCAGCACTGGATTTCTGCCACACATAAGCACTCTCCAGAGAGACTGAAACCATCAGGCTGCCATCATGCAAGGAAACCTCTGTCCCTGCACCCCTTCCCACCCCAATACCACAGGGGTACAGAGCAAGGGTGGAGGAAGGGTGCAGCAGATTATATTTTCCAAAGATAGCTACAACAGTATCTCTCTCCCACAGCAAATGCTCTTCTGCAGTCACCCGTCAAGAGTTATTCAGTTTCTCTGTTCCCTCGATTCTGGACGAACCCATGATGGTTTTAAACAGACCAGCAGGGGCGCCTGGGTAGCTCAGTCGGTTAAGCGGCCGACTTCGGCTCAGGTCATGATCTCGCGGTCTGTGAGTTGGAGCCCCACGTCGGGCTCTGTGCTGACAGCTCAGAGCCTGGAGCCTGTTTCGGATTCTGTGTCTCCCTCTCTCTGACCCTCCCCCGTTCATGCTCTGTCTCTCTCTGTCTCAAAAATAAATACACGTTAAAAAAATTAAAAAAACAAAAACAGACCAGCAGACTACGGCAGAAGTAAGGCAGTACTAATTTGGGGGGCAGTTTCCTAACTGGCTTGGAAACTAACACTTCCTGCCTTTTGAAGGGTAGTTCAAACTCTGTTTGAGACCACAATGCTATGAGGAGCCCAGGCCAAGTGGAGAGGCCATGGAGGATAAGCCACCATGTGGGGAGACAAGAGAAATGCCAGAGTGAGAAAGCCTCTTAGGAGATTCTCCAGCCCCAAGGATCCCAGCTGATACCACTGCAGATCACAAATCGCTCAGCAGAGCCCATCCTAAATTTCTGATTTAAATTTCTTTGTAAACCAAGAATTAAACAAAATTATTGTTTTTAAGCCACTAAGATTTGGGGAAGTTTTACACCAATCCCAGGACAAGTGTCTCAGAACACATCATTTTCTTCTCTTGCCACTGAGTTTTCCTAGAACCACAAGACTGGTCTGTCCCATAGGAAAAGGAAAAGAAAGCCCTTAATTGACTATGAGGCTAAAGTTCTAAAAAGAATGGGATAGGGTCTCTAGTAACAGGAATGAGACTGTTTGAATAACCAAAAATAAACACAAGAGATACAGAATACATCTTAAATATCACTATGAATCTCTGTGCCAACAGAATAGGGTGTTTGACGGAACACACATGGGCAATTATTGGAAAAACAAAAGTCACTCATATTTATAACCCTCACAAGTTGAACTGCTTTTAAACATCAGTTACAAGGGGTATGGGGTGGCGCCTGGATGATTCAGTTGGTTAAGGGTCTGACTCTTGATTTCGGCTCAGGTCATGACCTCATGGTTCGTGGGATCTAGTCCCACATCGGGCTCTGTGCTATTAGCTTGGGATCCTCTCTCCTCTCTATGACCCTCCCCTGCTGTACTCTCTTTCTCTCTCTCTCGAATTAAATGAATATTTTTAAAAAGTCAATTACAGGGGTGCCTGGGTGGCTCAGTTGGTTGAGCATCCAGCTCTTGGTTTCGGCTCAGGTCATGGTCTCACAGTTTCATGAGTTCAAGCTCTGTGTCTGGCTCTGTGCTGGCAGCACGGAGCTGCTTGGGATTCTCTCTCCCTCCCTCTCTTTCTGCCCCTTCCCTGCTCACACTGTCTCTGTCTCTCTCAAAATAAATAAACTTAAAGTAAATCAATTACATATGTCTGTAAGAGTACTGGCATTTATTTTAAAGTGTCTTAAAAATGCATTCTGATTGTTTCTATATTCTCAAGTGAACGGAGTACCATATGCTTCCTATCATTTCAGTGTTCTTGCTTTCATATTTACACTGTACAAATTCTTTTGATTTTTAATAACTTTATACATACAAAAGAAAAATGTGGAATACATAGGTAAGCTCTGTAGCATAATGTGAAATGAACCCAGGTAACCTATCACCCAAGCTACTAACTTGAACACCGCCCAGTGCCTTTGCTTCCAAGAGTGGATCCCTGTCCCATCCCATGTCACTAATGTCACTACTCTCCTGAGCTGTTTATTGTTCCTTTGCTTTTTAGAGTACAGTTTTTATCAACTTATATACATCCCTTCACTATGTGCTATTTAGTTTGGCTTGTTCCTGGACTCTGTGTGCTGACATCCAGTCTTCATGTGCCCCTTCTAGATCCTCTTTGGTTTGATTAAAACCAGAAGTCTGCTACTTGTCCCAGACTTCCTTACCAGCCATGCTGTCATCACATTTTGCCAAGGGGAGGCAGTTGTGCCAGACTGGAGGCTGCAAAAAGGTGGAGTCCTCCTGCTTCTGGTGGTTCCTCCACCGAACTGCTAG
Source organism: Herpailurus yagouaroundi (assembly GCF_014898765.1). Classification (NCBI taxonomy): domain Eukaryota; kingdom Metazoa; phylum Chordata; class Mammalia; order Carnivora; family Felidae; genus Herpailurus; species Herpailurus yagouaroundi. The sequence continues at coordinate 48,010,350 of NW_024412376.1, read as the reverse complement.
CTCCTGCTGGAGTGTCAGATGTTCAGGCAGCAGCAGGCCAACTGCAGCCCCACTATTGCCAATGGGAGTGGCAGGCCAGTGCTGGCTTTTCCAGGGAGGTAGCTTTTCCATGGGCAGTGGCACTAAATGCTGCATTACCCAGAAACACACTCAGGAGAGGACCTGGAATTGGTTATCTGCCCTACATGGGCTTATGTGCCCTACTTGGGCTTAAATGCAGGGATAGCCTACCACCTGCCAGAGAAGACGGGATACTGGAAGTCTGGGACAGGCACTGGCAAAACACTTACCTAACTGGTCTTCTGTGCTTGACCGGGAAGTGCCTTCTCAGACTGTAGCCTGCAGAGGAAGTGGCTGCGGCATTCACCAATAATACAGGAATGAGGACTTTAAGGATTACAAGTGGATGGGTGTTTCTTCCTGTACTGAAGAACTTCATGAGCATTTCTGACACTGTGAAACTCTCCTCCTTGAAATATTTTCTTGGCTCTCTCAGTTTCCTAGTTTTTCCTTGACTTTGAAATGTTAGTATTCCCCAGGGCTCAGTCTTTGGAATCTTTCCTTATCTATGTCAGCTCCCTATATGATCTCATCCAATCTCGTAGCTTTAAATACTGTATGCTGACAGCTCTCCAATTTTTGTCCCCAGTCCTGACCCAGAATGACATAGCCAATCTCCTATTAATACTTTCATTGGGATGTCTAATAGGCGCCACGGAAATACTCATTTCACCCCGATCTGCCCTTGTCCCGGCCTTCACCATTCCAGTACATGGCACCTCCACTTCTCCAGTTGTCTGAAGTCCACAGTTTCATTTTAATAATATTAACTGTATTAAAATGCCTTCTGAGGTTACTAAAGTGAATTGCCTTCCAAAACTGCTAGAAAAAGGAGTTTATGTTTTGCTTTCTCATTATGAGTTATGATTTATTTATTTTTGTTATAAAAGTGCAAATTATTTATTGTCCTAAAATACATAAAAACACATTTGGATAACGTTCCTTATAGAAAATAAAACAGAGAGAAAGTGTACAAAATGATCAAATATTAGTAGCATAAATCAGATTAATACACATGTCTAATCTCTGAAACAAACGGAATAGAATGTCGATATTGTGTGTACATGACAAAATTAAGTATTAATTAGAGGAATAAACCACTTCCACACTTGATCCTTGACACTACCACCAAGGTTACTTTGTGTGAACCTGAGTCATAAATGTGTTTAGTAAGAATGAAAATTCGGTGTGCCTGGGTGGCTCAGTCCAGTAGGCCTCCCACTCTTGATTCTGGCTCAGGTCATGATCTCACAGTGTGTAAGTTTGAGCCCCAGGTCAGGCTCTGTGCTGACAGCATGGAGCCTGCTTGGGATTCTCTCTCTCCCTCTCTCTCTCCCTGCCCCTCCTCCTGCTTGTGTGCTCTCTAAATAAATAAATAAACAAACAAACAAACATTAAAAAAATGAATGAAAATTTAACCTGAAACAACCTAAGAGCAATCGTGGAAGACTTAATATGTTTACAGGATTCTTGAGCTTAAATTCAAAATCCAATTATATGGACGCTAAAATGTTACACTAGACATTGGGTAAGAAGAGCTGGAAGATAAAATACAGGAAATCTAGTTAAAACTTATTTTTAAATTAAGTTTTTAAAACTTAATTTTTAAATTATAATAATTTTAATAATTAATTTAACTAATTAATTAATTAATTTAATAATTTTTAAAACTTATTTTTAAAAAGAGAGCGAGCGGGGTGCCTGGGTGGCGCAGTCGGTTAAGCGGCCGACTTCAGCCAGGTCACGATCTTGCGGTCCGTGAGTTTGAGCCCCGCGTCAGGCTCTGGGCTGATGGCTCAGAGCCTGGAGCCTGTTTCCGATTCTGTGTCTCCCTCTCTCTCTGCCCCTCCCCCGTTCAAGCTCTGTCTCTCTCTGTCCCCAAAAAAATAAACTTTAAAAAAAAAATTAAAAAAAAAAAAAAAAAAGAGAGCGAGCGAGTGGGAGAGAGGGGCAGAGGGAGAGAGAATCCTAAGCAGGTTCCAAGCTCGGCGCCAAGCAGGTGGGGGTGGGAGGGCTTGATCCCACAACCCTGGGATCACGACCTGAGCCAAAATCAAGGGTCAGACAGATGCTCAACTGACTGACTACGCCACCCAGGAGTCCTACCTCCCACCTCAACCCCCGTGCAATGTTCATACTAAAAACTTACTCATTGTTTATCTAAAGTTCAAATTTCACTGGGCAAATTTCAAATTGAGAACCCCATAAACAAAATGAATTAAAATCTTGGTGTTTCAAAGTTGCAACGCGTTTCAAAGTTGCAACGCAAGACACATGGCCCACTTGAGAATGTTCGGCTGCTATACCAGTGCTCTAAGTTGTCTCTCTCCATCATCTCACCCCTTTTCGGCTTCGCAAAAAAATACTCTCGGGAGCCTTCAAAGGTGGCTCCATAATCTAACGGTGGAACACGAAAGTGGAAAGGGTTCTTAAGTCGGACATTCACCCGTTTCTGGAAACGATGGGAAAGAGGAAGCCGCTGGTGGCGGCAGGGAATCAGGGAACACCCTGGGCCGTTGAACCTTGGGAGGGAAACCGAGTGCGCAGGCAGGAGGGCGTCGGGAGGTCCCCGCAGGCCAATCGGTTAGCGCGCGCGCCTGGCGGGGGTCGCGGCCGCCGGGGTAAACTAGGGGCGTCCGTTATAGCTTAACCGCCGGTCGGACAGGAGCCTGGGGTCGGGGGTAGGGCTACAATTGTAAAACACCTTATAGGAGAGTGGGTGACAGTGTCAGGCTCTCACGTCGCCCCCCTTCTCTTCCACCCGGCCGCCCCGGCAATCCCGGAGCCCCGAAGTCGGAGGGGTGGCAAAGGGGGCAGAGAAGCCACCCTCAGCTTACTAGTTTGAGTCATCCTGGAGATGCAGAAGCAGGAGAAGCTGAAAAGCACGAAGGCGGCCAGCGCGATCAGCACGTTCACGTGCTTCGTCCTCATGGAGCCGGCCTGACGCGGGCGACGGCGGCGCGGCGAGTGGAGGCAACAAGCAGCGCCCCCCGCAGCGGAGGATGAGCGCGCGCCGCCGCGCCTGCGCCTCTGGACGCGCGCTCCCGCGCCCCCTTGCCCTCCCTGTGTCGGTGAGGACCTCAGCACGCCTGTCCTTCGGCTCAGCACTTAGCATCCCGAACTCCTTGCTAGGACTAAGGGTAGTTAAATGCCATCAACTATGGGAAAGCTCTGCACTGCGTGGCACAGTGGTGGGTGCTCAGTAACTGTTAATTTATTTTCCTGTAGCAGTGACTTTTGCGCCAGACCCTAGGCTAAGCAGTTTGCATGTATTAGCTGGGTAAATCCTCACAACATCCCAATTTTTTTAAAGTAATAAAGATAATAGTATCTAATATGCTATTGGTATCTTTTACCTTGAAAGAAAGGAGCCGTTGTGAATTTGAGCTACAGGATACACAGCTGGAAGTAGTTCTGCTACAAACCTTGTACATAGATAAGTTTATAAATATAAGTTCCTAAATAAAATATGTATCTTTAGCTTTAAATGAAAGCCATCAAATGCCCAAATAACTTAGGGGGCTTAGATTTTTGTGTGGGAAATGGCCAACGCCAGACTTTCAGCTTTATCCCTTTATCTTTTATATTTTGGTACCCCCCCCCCCCAGAGAAAGGATGAAGGAGTCAACTATTGTAAATAAAAAAAAAAAAAGTTATATATACAATGAGCACTGCAAGGGAGGTTTGCTAACCTTTGCCAAGTTCAAGATATCAGTTTCTCAGCCCTTTACAAACCAAGGCTGGGAAACACTAGGAGAAAATCAGTAGGGTGAGACTCTTTGGGCTCCATGAACTGTGGTTTGCTATTGGGTTCTCCACACTGAGCAATCTTCTTATTGTCAGTGTCTGGTTATAAGCGTTTTACTTCGAACCAGCACTATACCACTGGATGGGCTAGTTTCTGGCTCCTTGAAAGAAGAAACATTTGAGGGCGCCTGGGTGGCGCAGTCGGTTAAGCGTCCGACTTCAGCCAGGTCACTATCTCGCGGTCCGTGGGTTCGAGCCCCACGTCGGGCTCTGGGCTGATGGCTCAGAGCCTGGAGCCTGCTTCCGATTCTGTGTCTCCCTCTCTCTCTCTGACCCTCCCCCGTTCATGCTCTGTCTCTCTCTGTCCCAGAAATAAATAAACGTTGAAAAAAAAAATTTAAAAAAAAAAAAGAAGAAACATTTGAACACATATCAGCGTAACGATGCCATTGTAAGCTGTGTTTTCTCATGTGATGATGGCCAGGAGTTGTGACCTTCAGTTGAGCAGTGACCCAGCCAGGTCCCAGGAATGGCAGCTGGAAGAGACACCTCAACTTCATTCTCCTTCATCCCTTTGGTCCCTTGCCAGTTCCTCCCATTAGCTAACCTCTACTGGAAGCCAGAAGGCAAGGAAGTTCTGTGCATTGTATTAGATCTAAAGAACTGCCTCCTGTAGAGTAGACTGACATGTGGGAAGAAGCTATCCAGCGCAAGATATCTCCAAATTCAATAGCTCATAGTCCTCTTACTTGGTCTCCAGTTTCACACCTGTCAGCTTTTTGTTGGAAAGCAAACGATGTCACAATCCACTAGCAGTATCCAGGGAAAGTTTTTAATCCTCTCTGAGCTAGTGTTCCTCAACAGAAAGATGGGATGAATAATATCCAAGGTTGCTGAATTAAATAACATTCAAAACCAGTTAGCATATTTCTTGTCATTATGTAATGCTCAATACATTTTGGTTTTCTGTTGTTATTCATCAGAGCAATATCCACTTTCTCACTAACTCTATTATTTTTTCTATGGCAGACTCCCTGCTCAAAAATCCTTCAGCAACTCTGTGTTAAAAATGAAAAGTCCTGGGGCGCCTGGGTGGCGCAGTCGGTTAAGCATCCGACTTCAGCCAGGTCACGATCTCGCGGTCCGTGAGTTCGAGCCCCGCGTCGGGCTCTGGGCTGATGGCTCCGAGCCTGGAGCCTGTTTCCGATTCTGTGTCTCCCTCTCTCTCTGCCCCTCCCCCGTTCATGCTCTGTCTCTCTCTGTCCCAAAAATAATAAATAAAAAAAAAAATGAAAAGTCCTGGAATCCAGGACCTTACACAATCTGGCTCCATCTACCTTGCAGCTATTGTATCTATCCCGGCTATTGATATGCCTCCAATTTAGTACTCAAAAGTTCTGCTGCACTCAAACTCACCAAATACCATATTCTCAAGATTCAAAAAAGCATTTTGCTCTCACATCTGAATGCTTTTGAAATCAGCATATGTCTTCTGATTTTTATATTTTAGTTATTTCTTTTTGTCTTTTTTTCCAAAGAAAGGAAAATCCAAAACCCTGATAATCAGGCAATGGTTTGTCTATGAATCAGAACACATGATAGTTATTGAACATCTACACTGTGCCAGTCACTGAACTAGGTACTGGAGCTACAAGTAGTCAATTGCTGGCTCTTGACTCCACCTTCTTCATGCACAAACACGGACTACACCACACACACGCACACGCATACGCCTACCTTTCAAAAGTATTCAAGACTCAGCTGAAATGTCACTTCATGAAGCTTCATTGATCACCCACGTATAAAGAAGTTTCTATGCTCTTTGAAAGCTTGTAGCCCTTGGGTTCTCTCTCAGGACACTCAGTCTGCATCACTTATCTGTTACGTACGTATTTTACTCCCTTTACCATGTTAGAAGTCCCTGAAAGAAAAAGATGATGCCTTACATATCTCCATATCATATTCCCCACTGTGTGCTCCAGGGTGTTTTACAGATGAAAGGTGTTGATTGAAACACAAGCCTATAGTACAACTGGGCTATGTTCACAACTAACCACTATAGTCACTACCTGCTACCATTCAAGCCAACAATAAGTATCACTCCAGGAAATCCAGTAAAGAATGCACTAGCGTTTTCTTTTTTTTTTTTTTTTAATTTTTTTTCCCAACGTTTATTTATTTTTGGGACAGAGAGAGACAGAGCATGAACGGGGGAGGGGCAGAGAGAGAGGGAGACACAGAATCGGAAGCAGGCTCCAGGCTCTGAGCCATCAGCCCAGAGCCCGACGTGGGGCTCGAACCCACGGACCGCGAGATAGTGACCTGGCTGAAGTCGGACGCTTAACCGACTGCGCCACCCAGGCGCCCCTGCGTTTTCAAAGACCTTCACACCTCCCTTTTGTGATTTGTTTTCTAAAAGTATTGGCACAGGGACGCCTGGATGGCTCAGCCGGTTAAGCATCCGACTTCAGCTCAGGTCATGATCTCACTCTCGTGGGTTCAAGCCCCGCTCGGGCTCTGTGCTGACAGCTCAGAGCCTGGAGCCTGCTTCAGATTCTGTGTCTCCCTCTCTCTCTGCCCCTCCCCTGCTCATGCCCTGTCTCAAAAATAAATAAAAAACATTTAAAAACTTTAAGAATAAATAAATAAAAGTAGTGGCACATTCAGAGCACAGGGAAGTAGAGAATTGCCAGGCTAAATAATTGCTAAATACTTATAGGAATAATAACAGGGATGAGAAGAGTATCCTATGGGGGTATTACCAGCATTATAGCCCTCAGGGCTTCTAGAGTTAACTGCAGTCTAAATGGTGGTCTCACGACTGTTATTAGTACAGCAGAATAAACTTATTAGTGGAGACAGATTTTTCTAGTCTTGTATAAATATAGGATCCTGAAGGTGAAAACAGTCTGAAAGATAATAACTTGATAAAATGCCAGTTGTCTTGGTCCTATTTTCTGTTTCAAGTGATTTAGAAATAAGTCATCTGTGCCCAGGGCGAGTGCCATCTGTTCAGCACAATTCAGGTAAATGACAGTACTGAAAGGAACTTTTATGGATCATCTAGGACAGCCGTTCTTCTTAAACAAGAATCACCTAGACACCTTGTTAGGCAGATTTCTGGGCCCATACTCAGTTTCTGATTCAGCAGGGTAAGGTTGGGACTCCAAAATTTGCATTACTCACAAGTCCCAGATGATACTTATGCCTCTGGTCCAAGGGATGACACTTTGAGAACCACTTCATAATAATAACACTGCATGGAATCAAAGGTTGGACTTAGAAAAAGGTATAGATTGCCTAATTTATTCTCTTTGCTCAAACCATCCCAAAATACCCATTTTTTTTAAATTTTTTTTAATGTTTATTTACTTTTGAGAGAGAGAGAGACAGACAGACAGACAATGTGTGAGTGGGCGAGGGACAGACACAGAATCTGAAGCAGGCTCCAGGCTCTGAGCCATCAGCACAGAGCCCAAGATGGGGCTAGAACCCACGAACCATGAGATCATGACCTGAGCTGAAGTCAGATGCTTCACCGACTGAACCACCCAGGCACCCCCAAAATACCCATTTAAAAGACACCACATTCTCTGCCACCAGCAAGGGGGATTCCATTATGTGCCCTCGTAATTATATTCTAGAAGTTAACAATATTTATAAAAACTTATTTCCTACCCCTGAATGTACCAAGATGGGCCTGGTTAGGTAAACAAAAACAAAAACAAAACAAAAAAATAAAAATAAAATAAAACAAAAAAAAAAAACAAAAAACCTTTCAGTTTCTAGGATTGCCTCCTGAATTGAAAGGCTGTAATCCCACCAAAGGGGCCTTGCCTAGGTGAGGGCTGAAATCAGCCCTTGTACCACCTGCATTCTGCTGCCGGGTTGGTTCTGTTGAGAGCAGGAGTGCATCTTGTACTAACGCACACAAAAGCATCAGATAGGCGGCGGAAGCCTCACCATCCCTGGAAGGAGTGAACAAGGACAAGACATTGTCTTGTCACTAACACTAGGAAGCTGTGTAGGTACCACATAGGGTACTAGAAAAGCAGTAGAAAAACAAGCATGGCTCATAAATCACAACCCGAATGATAGTGCCACTCTGTTACTGTTCGGGCAGGGGTTCAGTGGTCCTGTGTCACAGTTTTTCTCCAGATTACCCTGGCAGAGTTTTCAAGCCAGACATCGAAATCGGCTTCAATCTAATTTTCAGGGGAGAAGAGCTCTTAGGGCTTCTCCCGTCATCAGCCATGATGTAGCTTTACATCTGAGAGAAACCACTGTAGTATCATTCTCTTACTCTCAGACATTTTTGAGGACTAAGAATGACAGTCTCTTTTCCCAGCATCGCCAGTTACTTAATCTCCTTCTTATTCTTATTCTCTTTTCCATTTATCACCTGTCAGAACACAAACCTGGTCTCCCCTTCGGTTCAGCCATACTCTCAACCCACAAAAAGAGCAGCGGTCGGAAACTTGCTGGAGCCTCCCCTTTGTCCATTCCCGGGGGAAGTGGGAGGCTTGCCTCAGTCAAGTACGACGTAGCTATCTTCCCACCCTATGGGGTGACTGGGAGTGAGACCTATAGCCAATCCTTGTTTGCCCACAAGATGTGAAGTTGAGTAGGGAATGGGTTAACATTAGGCAGGGAGAGATAAGGGAGTGTCAGGGAGGCAGGCAGGAGCTGTAATCTGGAGGCTGAAGAAGTGGGGATTTCGGGTCGGGGGTGTGGGTGGATAAATGTATTCCAGATCTGCCTAGGCTAGATGTCATGAGTGGAGTCTTACAAACTTTCTGATAAAGTGCCAATAAAAATTCAGGGACAGAAATCCTCTGTGGCTACCCAGTCAGGACCCCTCTCACTCTTAAGAGAGCTTTATACTTTCCCCTCAATTAACTCCATTGCTTTGCTCACTCTCTGTGGTCCTCGAGATTCATTCTTCGAATCCTTGAGACAAGGACCAGTGTCTCTCCCACCCTCCTGTGACAAAGTCACTATCCAACACAGGGGATTCCTTAAAAAGATGCACAGGGGTGCCTGGGTGGTGCAGTCGGTTAAGCGTCTGACTTCAGCCAGGTCACGATCTCGCGGTCCGTGGGTTCGAGCCCCGCGTCAGGCTCTGGGCTGATGGCTCAGAGCCTGGAGCCTGTTTCTGATTCTGTGTCTCCCTCTCTCTCTGCCCCTCCCCCGTTCATGCTCTGTCTCTCTCTGTCCCAAAAATAAATAAACGTTGAAAAAAAAAAACAAAAGATGCACATTTAGGGAGCCTGGGTGGCTCAGTCGGTGAAGTGTCCAATTTGAACTCTGGTCATGATTTTATGCTTCATGGGTTCAAACCCCACATCAGGCTCTCTGCTGTCAGCACTGAGCCTGCTTCAGATCCTCTGTCTCCCTCTCTCTCTGGCCCTCCCCAGCTCACACTCTCTCTCTCCTCTCAAATAAACATTTAAAAAATATGCACATTTATGTCAAAAGGAATGGAAATTGTGTCTTGGGCAGCAAGTCTTCCTTCCACTGGGTCTTCCAAGGGTAGTGCTGGTCCCTTACCCATGGGAGCCACTAAAATAAATTTGTAAAGTGGGAGAGAGAGAGTCAGAGCACCATCCTCCACCTCTTCACTCCCATTGCAATATTGTGATTTATAATAAGAAATATATATTGTGTCTTTAGCTGGTCGTGGCACAGAGCTCCTAAAACCCGTGGAATTTCCTAAGATGAAGAGTGATAAGAGTGGTTTTTCTTATGTTAATGAAGTCACTTTCAGAAAGCACCTAAGTAAGGTGGGATGTGGGGGGTGTTAGAACATTCAGTTCCCATCTCCCTGACCTCTGAGGATGGGAAAGGGGCAGGAGATTGAGTAAAAATCACCAAGGGGGCCAAAGTAATAAAGGCTCCATAAAAAAAAAACAAAAGATAGGGGGAGGGGAGCCTAGGTGGCTCAGTTGGTTAAGCTTCCAACTTGTGGTTTCAGCTCAGGTCAAGATCTCACAGTTTGTGAGTTTGAGCCTGGAATGGGGCTCTGCACTGACAGCACAGAGCCTGCCTGGCATTCTCTCTGTCCCTCTCTCTCTGCCCGTCCCCTGCTTGCATACTCTGTCTCTCAAAATAAATAAACTTAAGAAATGAAACAAAACAAAAGGACGGGATTTGGAGAGCTTCTGGATTGGGGAACACATGGAGATTAGGGGGAAGTGGAGCTCTCAGAGAGCGTGGAAGCTTCATGCCTCTTTCTCCATATACTGCCCTATGTTCCATATGACTGTTCCTGAGTTATATTCCCTTATAATAAACCAGTAAGTAAAATGTTTCTCTGAGTGCTGTGAGCTGCTCAAGCAAATTAACCCAACCTATGGAGGGGGTCTTTGGAACCTCTGATCTATGAGAGTAAGTCAGAAGCACAGGTGACAAGTTTCAAGCGGTATCTGCAGTAGTGGGTGGACGAGAAGTATTGTAGGACTGAGCCCTGTAGGATCTGACACTATCTCCAGGTAGATAGTGTCCAAATTGAACGGAACTGTGGGTTACCCAGCTGGTGTCTGAGCATTACTCGGAGGTGTGGGGAAAAAAAAAAAAAAAAAAAAAAAACCTATACACTGGAATTGATGGCCAGAATTGTACCCATCTCCAGCACTCAAAAAAGCCATTCCTCCTTTACTACCCCTCTATTTGGACAAAACACATTTCACCTAACTGATCCAGCCAGCCCTCCATATCTTTACATCGTATTTTCAATAATGTTTCAATGACCAGTTCTAGCATCGATTTAACAATTACTTTACAGGTAGCAAAGAATTTGATGTGTCCGTATCATGTTGGTATTTGGGGGGCCTACTTCTGCACACCGGAATGTAGAATGCATTCTTTGGTCCAGAGTTTAGAGCAAGGCAAAAGGGACCACAGCAACCACACAGCTGGATGCAAATAGGCTCATTAAGCGACCCACCTCGAAATAGCCAAAGGCCCTAACTGTCCACTTACAACCAGGCACCCTTCTTATGATTAACAAAAAAGGGACAATTCCATATGTCCCCATACTCTCTCACTCTGCCCTAGAACTGTGGGCCCTCACCACCACCTGGTCACAAACAGTCTCTCCTTTGCTGTCCTGCCCACTGCTCCCTGGCAGTGTATTCAATAAACTTTTATCTCTTTTATTCGGCCTTAGGTTGGGTATTATAGGGAACCAAATAGCACTTGACAGTGTTTGTTTGGGCTTTAGTCCAAGATAGAATAAATGTCAAACTCATTTGGATCCTGTAGGGACTGCAAATAGTAATCTTACATAGTTCATTGGCTTTTATGCTTGGATTCTTTTGCCCAGGAGATTTTTCTGAATGCCATCTTTAAATGGCTAATTTGGTTGCTGTTGTTATTAGCATTCAATAGTCTCTTACCACATTAGTGGCACAGGTAAAACACAAGTGGAATACATCATTATTCCACACACTATTGCATGGCTTTGGCTCACTGTACCCACTTAAATTACGTGGCTACTTCTAGAAAATGGCAGGGCATCAGCTTGACATTTTATCCTCCTCCTGAACAACTCCATTCTCTTTTTTTTTTTTTATGTTTATTTATTTTTGAGTCAGAGAAAGCACGAGCAGGGGGACAGGTAGAGAGAGAGGGAGACAGAGGATCCGAAGCCAGCTCTGTGCTGAGAGCAGCAAGCCTGATGTGGGGCTTGAACTCACAAACCGAGATCATAATCTGAGCCAAAGTTGGACGCTCAACTGACTGAGCCACCCAGGCACCCTTCACTAACTCCATTCTTATGATCCACTATAATTGAGGCCCCATAGGGTCTTCCACAACTGCATCACCTACAATAGGAGTATTCTTCATGTTCATGCACCAAGATTCTCATTTGGTTACTGGCTTATGACCATTTAAATGTGCACACATTGCCCTGAGGTTAAAAACCTAAGTTCTTCCTGCACTGCCATATATACTGCCCTCAACTTGGCCCCTTGCATGAACTTACCTTGGCATTATTTCACTGCCTTTTTACTCCATAGAGCAAATAGTAGCTGACTTTTATATGGCAGTTTCTATGCCACAGGACTTCTCATGGATAAACCAAGAAACTTATCTTTGTTTTTGTTTGTTAATTTTTAAGAAACTTGTTTTATTTTGTTGAAAGGGGAGTCATGAGATTCAGACGCTTCAGCAAGAGAAGTGAACTGTGAATTAATCCTAATGCCAGATGCTACTTGGTCACGGGTGTGTTGTAACTCCTCAGAGATCCCTCTGAGGACACGAAGTCCATTTTATTTGAGAACTTTGTTGTGCAGCTTCCTATTTATCACAACCTCCTTTTTTTTTTCCCTGTTATTACCCATGCAATATCATAGATAGTTCAGATCTTCATTTGCTCAAGTTGTGGGGTTTGTTTTCATTAGAGCCCAACATTATGCTGGCAAAATGGCTCTCTAGCGCCATCATTAGGAACTTTTTGAGTAAAAACATCCCAGTGGTCGCCACAAGGCGGCAGTATTATCTACATCTTATTCAAAGCTTCCAATTTGCTTGTATTCTGGCATCAGAAACTTCTAAAATTACCCGTGAATGTATTAGAATCGTAGGGTCTCAAAGCATACTTAGGCCACTGCCCATTATATATTTTTCATAGCATGCCAAAAAGTTCATAAAGGTATTGTGCCTTTTTTAATTGGCGGAGTCCTGGAGGAAGAGTTAGTTATTTACTGTTCATGGAATACCTCTGGTAACCAAAAGTTATGTTGATAAATTTAACTGATTGTGGTAAGTGCTGAATTTTACCTGAGTTAATGAACCATTTGGGTAGTCATATCTGCCTCTACTTATCTCAAATCTTCTGAGTTCCTTCCTCCAAGGGGGGAATGATCATAATATCATCACTGCAATAAATTAACTTCATTTTGATGGTGATCGTGTCTACATCCAATCTCATCAATTGTGGCAGTGAATTGGAGAGGTCAGATGTCTTGGGGAAGGACTCTCAACAGATACTACATTCCTTTTCATGGACAAGCAAACTGTGCTTGATTTCTGAGAGTGGGATCAAGAAGACAGAACCAGCTGAAATGATCACAAAAAAATCTCAGTCCCAGTTAGCCTGTTGAACCTCTTACAGTTTTCACAATGTCTGGCACAACAGACGTTTGTTTTTGTTATTTATTTATTTATTTATTTAGAGAGGGAGGGGCAGAAAGAGAAGAAGAGAGATTATACTCTGTGCAGTCAGCATTGAGCTCAACATGGGTCTCAATCCCACAACCATAAATAAGATCCTGACTGGAGCCAAAATCAAGAATCAGATGCTTAACCAACTAAGCCACCCAGGCACCCCCAGACGCTTGTTTAAATCATGGAGACTACCTTGTTGAAATCGTAATAGTTAACATGTTGTTTTCCAGAGCCTTCTTTTTTGGTCCTGGGTCGCAGAAGATTAATACAAAGCATTAGTGGAGATTAGGTCTTCTGCTCTCCTTTAGTTACGGAAAGGTGAGATTTTCTGTGTCGTTCAGAATCTGACACTGCCCAATATTTACTACAAAGGAAGGTTTGGGCAATTCTCAGGGCTTTCATTTTGCGTGTCCAATTAAAATTACATGGAGGCAGACTTCTCTGGCTCTTAAAACCTTTTGGCTTTAAGCTGGTAGTGACAAGGACCATCATCACGTCGATTCTAATTATATATTCAGGTAAAGTCAAGAACTAGATAGTTCTTCCTTTCTTATTTCTTCATCTTTGGCTTCATGGTGATTCTGGTGTTACCTACCCCAACATTTTCATATGCTCCACTTGTCTTTCCAATGCCCTGTAGGCAATGTGCTACATATCACACCATCATTCAATAATCCCCCAAAAGTATTCCACTATCCTCTGCCACTCGACATTAACAATATCAAGCAATCTCAGACCTGCTACCAGGGCCCAAATGAAGATTTCTTGACCCTCAAGTTAATTGTCATTTTTCTCCCACAACCTTAATAGATGAATTAAAATCACCACCCTGTGTTAAACACACCTTTCTTCCCTATTTCTCTTTAGCATCATTAGCTTTAAACTCTTCCAGGCTGGGATCACTGGAGCTGATCTGATAGGTTAATTTAGGTGAGGTGGATGCAGGGCTGGAGTAGATTTCCCTCATCTCAACTATTACTACCAAATGTGCTAATGAACCCCTTGTACATCGTTTCCTGCTTCTCTATTCCAATTTCCTGCTTCTCTATTCCCTCTCACCCTCTCTTCTTTTTAAAAACAATCATACAAATCATTTGACCTGATAAAATGTGTATTTCCTTTGTTCTGGTTACCATTTTCACTCCAGTGCATTAGCTTACTTGTGAAAAGTTTAAACTTTCTTTTCATTGGTAAAGCTCATTACCGGTAGCTAGGGGAAACAATCTGCTTTGGCATTCTGTGTATTTCCTTGTTCTCCCACTAAAAGAATCCGATGGTAAACCATATACATGTGAGGTGTTTCCCCTCATTACAGTGTCTAAAATAGTATTTAAAATAGTTTTAGAAAAAAATACTTTTAGGGAAGTACAACACAAATCATAAAACCTTAACATTTTTAATGCTTCCACAGAGATAATCCATCTCACTGTTAGTGAAAGGAATAAATAATTTTCCTTCTCACTATAAATTTGCTGTATTACAGACCTCACATACTCCAAAAGGGGGTATTTAATTTGATATTAAATACCAAAAGGGGATATTTAACTTGAGTCCTTTATGAATCAAATACTGAACACTGCGACAAGTTGTTGATTAACAGTCATGCCAAACAACATGTCCATTAAGCAATTTGTAAAATTTTTTAATGTTTATTTACTTTTGAGAGAGAGAGAGAGAGAGAGACCGAGATGGAGCATGAGCTGGGGAGGGGTAAAGAGATGGAGACACAGAATCCGAAGCAGGATCCAGGCTCTGAGCTGCCAGCACAGAGCCCTACGCGGTGCTGGACCTCATGAGCCGTGAGTTCATGACCTGAGCTGAAGTCAGCCACTGAACTGACTGAGCCATCCAGGTGCCCCATGCAATTTCTAAAATTAATAGTGCTTAATTGTTTAGTCTGAGAATCCAAGAAAACAGGGATTCCTCAGTACTACTCAAAGATATAACCAAACATCATTACACTGAGGCCTTTGTTTTCCATGTAGGTGATTTGATAGGGCCAGGTAGAGCACACAGGTTAGTTCAGAGACCTAAGTAGGTTCCACCTTCTCCTTAAAGCCAGAATTCTAATCTCAGGACTTAAATACCATTTAGCCAGAAAACCAAAGAGAATAAGAGAGAGAGAAGGCCAATCTTCCCCGAGAGACAAGAAGGGCTTCATGTATCTGCCAGTTATATGCAAATGAATTAGTGGAAAAGAGGAGAGGCAATCATATGCACATGACATTTTAACGTACAATGACCTTGCTTCCAATAAATGCAGTTCGATCAACTTTTCAGGTTCTAACCAAACAGGTTACCATTACTTTCTCTTAGAGAAAAACATGGACAGAAGTGGGCCATGGGCAGCGTGGAGACAAGGCGAGAGTTCCTCTGTACTCCCGACTCTCAGCATAGCAAATTTAAAAGGTAAAAAGATTATATATAATTGCACCACAGGATTATTTCACTTTAAATCATATAAAGGTCTTGTGTAATAATTGGAAGACCCTTGAAGTAGAAATTTGTTTCTATTTCTTAACTTGCCAAATTGGCTGTGTACTTTGCCTTTCTGAATCTTTTTTACGTACAATAAGAAGTGTTCACTGAGATGATCTCTAAGTTCCCTTCAAGATCAAAGATTCTAGGGGCGCCTGGGTGGCTCAGCTGGCTAAGCAACCGACTTTGGCTCAGGTCATGATCTCACGGTTCGTGAGTTCAAGCCCCGAGTCAGGCTCTGTGCTGATAGCTCAGAGCCTGGAGCCTGTTTCAGATTCTGTGTCTTCCTCTCTCTCTGACCCTCCCCCGTTCATGCTCTGTCTCTCTCTGTCTCAAAAATAAATAAACGTTAAAAAAAAAAAACTCATTAAAAAAAATATCAAAGATTCTACGATTTTATTATTATAGTAGATGGTCAAATTTCATTACCAAATTGATTGTTGGTTGCTTTTACAGAGCAGGGATGATGGCTCAACCTTCACATGTCTAATTTTCTACAATTTAGTACTTTTTAAAAAATATGTTGATTTAAGTGTGGAAAAGTGTGTATTGCTGCTTCAATTTGTGTTAACAAGGGGCTGCAGGGACTATACAAATATCACTTGCGTAAAACATTCCTGGAGGTATAAACAAAAAACTGGCTGCTTTTGAGAAAAGGGGTTGAGGGATTAGGAGTTGTGGGTAGGTCGGGGTAAGTCATTTCTTAATGGAAGTTGTCCTTTGAACTTATATTCTACTCTCCCCTTGTCCTTTCTCCTCCGGCCACACTGGCCTTCTTGCTATTCCTCAAATGTATGAAGTATGCTCCTGGCTCAGGGCCTTTGCACTTGCATTTCTAGTGCCTGGAATATTCCTCCTACAGAAACTCAGGTTTAGGACAAAGTTCAAATTCCTTTTCTCAACATACAGAGCTCTCCTTTTTTGCCATGAATTAGCCATGGGCAAGTCATTAAACGTAAATCCTGTTTCCTCTTCTATAAAGTAGGACTATTAATAATCTCTTCGCAAGATTAAGATTACACGTAGGTGAAAGCACTTTTATAACCTTGGTGCTCTGAAAGTTACCAAAAGTACGCTGTTTCTTCAGGGCTTGGAGTCTAGGGGTAGTACAGTTTCAATGAGCGGAAATGACCTAGGTTTAAGGCGAGAAAAACCTCCAGAGCTGCACTTTGAGACCAACCTTTGGCGCCGGGTTAGCCTCCAGGTAGCCGTTGCCAAGGAAACCGTTGGGCGTCCGGAGAACAAGAGCACGCGCGCCGGCTATTCAGCGCTACCTCCTTTTAGCGTTAGCAATTGGTGGAGCTCGGGCCAATCGTAGTGGCCGGAGGGGCGGGGGCGGGCAGGGTCCCGGGAAAGGCGTTCTCGCGGCCTCGCTCCCCCACTTCCGGGTCGCGGTGCTTGCAGGGAGCGCTCCGCGGGTAGCGTCGTTTCCGTTGCCGGCTGTTTGCAGTTGGGGAAACCGAGGCAGCTCCAGCTTTCCCCCTAGTTCTTCCGCTCCTGTGAGGTGGCTGCTGTTTCTTTTCCTCTCGCCCCGTGCTGCTTCGGTGCGGCTGCGCTGAGGGCGCGCGGGCTAGTTGAGACCCTCGGTGTCCTAACGAAAACCGTGGGGCGTCCAGGCCGGCGGGGCTTTGTGCGAGCCGTACCTTCCCACTCGCGGCCAGCGCGCGACCTGGGCTCGGCCAGGCTCCGGAAGGGGGGGCTCCGCGCAGCCACTCCCCGAGGTCTGGGGAGCTCAGGCGCTTCGAAGCTTGTGTTCCCTGCGCTTGGCAGTTCTTGTTTCTTTTGTCCTATTGAGCGCGGACTAGATAGAGTCATTTTAGAGTAACAGTTCAGCCGATCTCTGATGATGGGCGCTGCTTCTGCACTGGCCTGCGGGGATTTCAAATTTGACAGCCCCCTCAGGCAGTAGTCTAGAGATGATGTATCTAGGGAATGTTGAAGACAGGAAGGAGATAAGCGTTTTTATTTTAAAGTAACTCCTCACTTGTATTCCCCCCACCCCCGCTTCATTTAGAAGCTCAAGATTTTTCTAATGGCATAAAGATTCATTTCTGTTGAGGGTGTAGTTTGTTATTTTTCTTAGTGTTTCTGCCCTTCTCCTGTTGAATGGAAAATCAACAATTATTCGCCAGGGTGCGATCTACTTTGTGTTCAACTTATATACTTCAATTTGTAAGCCATATGTAGTGGGTTTTTTTTTTTTTTTTGTTTTTTTGGTTTTTTTTGCTGGAATCTCCTTGACTGTGGGACAGATGTAACTGGAATTATACATAGGGGTTAAAAGAACTCTTCCTTTTACAAACGATTCTGATATAAGGCATATTTGATATAATTGTTGCTAAGTTGGGCCCCTTTTGTTCTTGAACTGTTGAGCCCCATTTTCAAAGATGAGAACATAGGGAACTGAGAACTTGAATCTAAGTAAGTAGTTTGATTTTTACAGTTAATTCCTAAAAAGTGATAAATTGGCCATTTGACCATCCGTCATTTAATTGATCTAAATGGTATTTATTACTTCTGTCTTTGTTTTCTTACATGCCTAAATAACTGCTACAAAGTAGACCCAGTGGAAAAGCATGATAGGTATAACTTGGGATTTGATGAGTTGGATAAACTGTAATTTTTTTTTTTCCATTTTAAAATCTAATTCAAGGTCATTAAATCTGTCATATTTCCTTCTCCAGGAAAAAAAATGTTTATTTCTTTGTGGGAGTTCTTCTATGGGCACTTTTTTCGATTTTGGATGAAATGGCTCTTACGGCAGATGACCGGAAAGTGTGAATTGCAGCGAATTTTTGATACCTATGTAGGTGCACAAAGGACACACAGGATAGGTAATGTTATTTGAAAAAGGGTGATTAAGTAACTCTGAGTGAATATTTTGTCTCAGTATTCATAGTGGCAGTTGCACTCATTATGTATCCTGATCAAGAAACTTAGTTTTTAATCTTTGAAATCTAGCTTTGAATGATATCTGCTCTAAAACTATATTATGATTTTATAGGAAAAGAAACATTATTATTTAATTCCACATCTGTGCAAAGAATGATCTTGGCTCATGAAATTCATCAGTTATACCTTAGATTATAGTTGCAACCTATTTTCCGGAGAAAAATTTCTGTATTTCTATGCCCTTTGAAATTTTTACTTAACTGGTGGGGAAGACTGGGTGTCTGAATCTGGATCCACTTTTATATTCATCATCTTTCATCAGTCTTTTAGTGTCTTATGTAATTCATGAAAGAACAGTAACAGGTATCTAGTGATCCCTGGTAGAGATTACTGCACTCAAAGTCTGCACTGTCCAGTGTTGTAGCCAGCAGCCACGTGTGGTTATTGAGCACTTAAAATGTGATTAGTCTGAATTAAGATGTGCAGAAATATATAATATACACTGGGTTTCAAAGACTTTACATGAAAAAGGAATGTAGAAAAACCTCATTAATATATGTTGAAATGATAATGTTTTGGATATATTGGGTTAAAATATATAAAATTGTGTGTGTTTTATTCTAATGTGGCTACTAGAAAATTTTTAAAGTACACATGTGGCTCACATTTTGCCTTGCATTATATTTCTGTTGAACAGTGGTGCTCTGTTACCTTCTAAAATTCATCAGCTTTCAGTGCTTAATTGAAATTATTGCTTTAAATTAGAACACAGAGGAGTGAGAAATTTGGTTGAGGTCATCACTCTTTGACCAGAGTAAGGGAGATCAGGAATTGGTTACAGTTCATGTTCACTGTGTTAAAGGGAAAATCATGACTTAACCAAATCCTCCTTTGTGTTGAACAGCGTGCTTCAAGGAAGAAATTCACCCCTGTGAGATCTGGGGGGTGGGTGTTGGTATCCAAGGCAACTTGGGAAGAATGAGAGATATAAGGAGGGAGTGAGTAAGCCTCAGGGCAGCTGGATGATTGAAGTTTAATTACTTCCCTAGTTTTTTCACAATTTTGTGGCTGACTTCAATTACTGCCTGCTCTTTTGATTTGCCCTTTTGGCTGCTCTATGAAGAACAAAGTACTTCTTGATGAGAAATCTTAACAGTAGTGGTTTATGTTCTGTAGTATGGGGGAAGAACATGTTAAGGCATTAATTTGTAGCAAAACTATTTGTCTTGAATTTTTCAAATTGCTGAGAATAAAGAGACTGTTAGTACATGTACCAGAAAAAAAATGTTAAATAGTCTAGTAAAAATGTTCTGGTCATTCTTAAAATAAAAGACAAGAATGGAAAAGCTATTTTTTTATTTGTCTGTTAGAAGATAGTTAGCCAAATAATCTCTTATTTTTGCCCCTTCGTTGTTGTGTGATTCACTTGCTAGTTCCTCAAATCTAAATGCCTACTCCGTAAGGCTAACAAATGAAAAAAAAATGTAGTAGAGAGCACTTTCCTTATATGGTATTTAGATGAGTTCCTGGGACCCAAGCTATTGTGAGGCAGCCATGAATGAATTGCAGTGGTTAGTAGACACTTGGCAGTTTGCATAGAAACAGATGACCCTGGGGAAATTAGGACAGTCCCACCTCTTTGGCTCTGGTGTGTTGTGTTGGGTTGAGAGTCTTGGAATCATATCTAGTTATCTATAAGGATAATTTTTTAAAATTTTTCCTGTGTTATTCATGTGGAAATTACATCTTCTAAACTATTAACTTATTGCTGCCTTGATATTTATACTATTTTTTATAAAGTGATTCACAAACAGCATTTAAGTGGTAACATTCTTTTTTTTTTTTCTTTATTTCAGAAAATTCCTTGACCTACTCCAAGAATAAGGTAGGATTATCTCAAGCTGGTAATTTTAGAAAACTTTTTCTTTAAAATAATACCTCAGTTTTTGAATTAATTATTTTTTTATGTTCTACAAGTCTTTGCTGTAAAGAGTATTGCATGAAATTTCCCACTTTTTTTTTTTTTAATTTTTTTTTTTTTCAACGTTTATTTATTTTTGCGACAGAGAGAGACAGAGCATGAATGGGGGAGGGGCAGAGAGAGAGGGAGACACAGAATCGGAAACAGGCTCCAGGCTCTGAGCCATCAGCCCAGAGCCCGACGCGGGGCTCGAACTCACGGACCGCGAGATCGTGACCTGGCTGAAGTCGGATGCTTAACCGACTGCGCCACCCAGGCGCCCCTAAATTTCCCACTTTTTTAAAAGTAATGTCTCACAGTTGTGAGATCGAGCCCCCTGTGGGGCTCCTCGTTGACCTGGACCCTATTTAAGATTCTCTCTCTCCCTCTCCCTCTGCCCCTCCCTTGCTCTCATACTCTCTCTTTCTTTCAAAAAGAGAGGTAATATTTTATTTTTGAAACATTTTCTTTATGTTAGTGTGCTACTTGTGCACAAAGAAGGTATTTGAATAATTTGTCTTTATCTGAGGTTTTGCTTGTTTATTTTGCCTCAAAACTTGATAGCCTTTGAAAAAGCAAGTTCTCAAGAGAGAAACCTCATAAACTGTGTTTTTGGGATAGATTCTTACGTGAGAGATAAAGCAAACGATTTTGGATAGTTATAAAAAACTGTATCATGTGTCTTTTGATCTAAAATAAGTCATACCTCATGCTATTCATTAGTTAGCTTCTGCTGTGTAACAAACTTATAAAATCTCAGGGGCATATATAATAATACATTGTTTATTTCTTGTTCATGGTCTGTGGGCCAACTGGAGAGGCTCTTCAAGTTGGTCCCAAGTTCAGATCTGTTACAATTGTGTCATTAGGAAACCCAGGTTGAAAATGCAGTAGATACCTGGAGAATGTTCTTCTTGCAGTAGGTCATTATTTGTCCAACCACACAGACATATCTGTCATGTCTATTAACATCTCATTTGCCAAAGTAAGTTACATAGCCAAACCCAAATCAAGGAGTAGAGAAATACACTATGCTCGCTATAAAGCCATGGTAAGCATGTGAGTATATAATTTAATTATAGGGGAGTGAAAAATTGGGACCAGTAATTCAATCTACTGCATGCTGTTCTCTTCTATAGTAGTTCACAGTTTTTTCTATATATATGTATATGTATTACTCGGTGTGACAAAGGTAGAGTATGGGTCATTTAGATCATTGTTTGAAATCCCGTAGGAGATCACAGCCAGCATTAACAACAAAAGGAATAGAATAGAATAGAATTAGAAAACATTGGTCATAATAAGGTTAAATACTGTTTTATGAAATTTTAATATTCATTATCTGTGTGTGTGCATCTGTTTATATTTTAGATATCCCTGGGTATGTTTGTACTTGGTCATGATGTACAATGTGGATAAAAAAGAGTCAAAAACTGTCGACTTACAACATGTTGTCTAGTGATATTGATATGAGTTACTAATTCATGCCAGAGAGTAAATGGACATTGTTGAATATTGCAAGCATATCAGTTATGTTCGGGAAAGTGACCTATAAAATAAGTGTTTTACTGATTAGTTACCATCTTTTTCTATTAATGGTCAAGATAAGAAAAGCTCGTGTACATGAATATATATTGGGGAACAAGAGTCTGGAGTCCTACTCTTTTATTCCAAATCCTAGAGAGATTAATATTCTTCATCTTTTTTAATGAGAATGTAAGGATCTAAAAAGTTAATAAGTTGTTGGTTCTAAAAATTTATTTTTACCTTATACACCCATATGGTTCCTTCCATTAATTGAAACTTAGGATACAATTTCACAAAGTAACTATCAAAAATTGTGGAAGAACCTCAAGAGGAATTCTGAAACTAGTTGCTCAGTGTCACCGTGTGTAACTATTGTTACTATAACTGTAACAACAGTTTTGGTCACAGATTTTACTAATGGGATTTTATGTGTAGTGAAATTATGCCAAATTTATGTGGGACCATACATAAGATTTTACTTTTTAAGAACTCTAGTGCCTTGGCCGAATCTTTGACCAAAGATTTGAGCAGTGCCATATATTCAACATTCCACCAGGGTCTTTGCAATATACAAAAGAAATAAAAACCAGTGTTGAATATACTTATGAATAGGCAGTTTGTGAAAGTATAGATAAATAGAGACTGAAGTGTTTGGGAACTTTAAGGTAGGGGTAATGAGTTAAAGAGCAGTACAATGTTTATTATTTTTTTATCTGATATACTGACTCTGAAAAGTCCTTTTGAAAAATAAACATTTGTATTGTTACAGTTTTATTATTAAAAAGTATAGATTGCTAATAGTGTTATGTAGGGCATACTAAAAAAAAGGATGGGTGGTGAACAAATGTAGTTACTGAATTATATATCACAGAAGCTTTGTTTTCTTGAAGTTTGAAATCTAAAATAAACTTGTCAATAAACAAATGGAGGAAGCCTCATCAATTTAAACATACCATTTCTGGGGCGCCTGGGTGGCGCAGTCGGTTAAGCGTCCGACTTCAGCCAGGTCACGATCTCACAGTCCGTGAGTTCGAGCCCCGCGTCGGGCTCTGGGCTGATGGCTCGGGGCCTGGAGCCTGCTTCCGATTCTGTGTCTCCTTCTCTCTCTGCCCCTCCCCCGTTCATGCTCTGTCTCTCTGTCTCAAAAATAAATAAAAACGTTAAAAAAATTAAAAAAAAATAAATAAACATACCATTTCTGGTATGTATTGCATCTCACATATTTCCAATTACTTTGTAGAGTAAAATCAAATTCTGATTTTGTGATATTTCTACTAACCTGATCTACTTTTTTATGTACATGAGAAAAGTCTGGGTTCAAATCCTGATTTTACACTTGCTAGTTGTTTGACTTTTGTGTAAGTTACTTATTTTCTCATTGTAAAAGGAGGTGTGAATGCCCAAGTGATTGTTTTAGGTTAGGAGATATTAATATGAAAGCAGTCTAAGAGAATGCTTAGTACACGATAAGTATCCAACAAATAGTAATTATTGGTAATATTAATGGGATTAAACCAATATACACTACAAGATTTTGAGAACTTTAAAATATTCATGAAAGCTTCTTAGGTATTTAAATTCTCAACATTACTGATGATTGCTGTGGATAAAAGTGATTTTAATCTAAGGCCAGTTTCCTAAAGCAGTGATAGAATGGTCCTGTTGGGTTGTGAACTATTTCATAGTGGAAATTCTTTTCTTGACTGTTAAAAATTGAGTCTCATTTGCTGGTATTTTAGGCTAAGGACTACTTATTAATTATATATTAAGATTTATTAAACTTTGGGATTTATAAATGAAAATGGAAACTTTATTAGAATTTGAGGAATCTAATTCAGTATTCTGCTAGGAAGCATGGCTGCTGTGGAATGTATGGTAATGACAAAACTTCACTGTACTAATGCATATACAAGTATTTGAAATATTTGAAATTTAGGAAAAGAACACTTTGTCAATCTAATAGTGTTTTTAACTGACTGCGTTTGTTTCAATTGCAGCCGCTGTCTTAGCTTTTAAATAATAATAATAACATTCTAGCTGTGGAATAATAAATTAGTTTTATGGCATCAGTTTAGTCGCCTGTGGGTCATTGTTATAGTGATGTGTATTTGCATATTTTTTGGTCTCTAATTTTGCAAAAGCTAGACTTTAAGTACCCAACCTTTAAGTATATAACCACATAGGCATGGTGTTTCAAAAACGAAATGTTCACACACTGTGTATACAAACACAAATGTATGTATAATCTCCCCAAATTTGCTTGCATAGTGAAACTTACTGTTGATATTTGCTGCCTATGAATATGTGTTAATCATGTAATTTGTAATCTATCAAGGCAGGTATAATAAAAAAGACTATATTACTTTAATGTTCATTTAATGTTTTATAATAAAATCATATGTATAAGCATATATATCTTTTCTTACAAAATATATAAGTGATTCATATTTGTTGTTCTTATACTGTCACCCGCTTTTTCTTTAGTAAAAAGTAAATGATATTGGGAAAATAGTCTTTGGGTGCTTACATGGTTTGAGGTTAAAAAAAATTTTAGAATTGCTGACCTCAGAAATTCTCTGAGTACTATATATTCCAGTATGGAATATACCTTCAAAATGGTGGGGTACATAAGAACTAGAAAACATTGTAATGTTTTATATTTATGCTCCATCCAGGCTGCTATTTTGTTTTTGATGGGGAAGCAGACCTACCAAAAAGGTAGAGAATAAGCCAGGGATTGACAGATGGATAAAAAAGTAAGACCCAATTAACTGAATATTGTTTCAAGAAATATACTCTAAACATAAAGACACAAATAGAAAACAAAAGGATACACCATGCAAACAATAAGCATAAAAAAGCTGTTGTGTCTTTGTTTCAGAAAATATAAACTTGGAATATTACCAGTGACTAAATACTTTTTTGTATTGATAAAAGGGTTAATTTATCAAGAAATACAACATATTAAGTGTATGCACTTATTAACAAAGCTGCCAAATACTTGAAGAAAAATTGACTCAAAGGGAGAAGTAGATGAATCAACAATTGTAGCTGGAAATACCTCTTAATACTTGATGGTACAAAAAGACAAAAAAAAATCAGAAGGGATATTTACCATTTGAACAATACTTTTAATCATCTTGATCTAAATGACATTTATAGTCAACAAATGCAAATGCAAAATGCACATTCTCAAGTACACATGGAATATTTATATAGACACATCAATATGTGAGTCTTTAAGTCTCAATAAGTTTCAAAGGTTTGAACTTATACAGAGTATGTTTTCTGTCTCCCATAGTACTAACTTAGAAGTAAGAAAAGTATGACATCTAGAAAATTCCCAAGTATCTGGAAGATAACCCATGAAGTAGAAAAGAACTCACAAGTGAAATTAAAAAAAAAGAAACAAAACTGAACTCAGTGATAATGAAAACACAACATATCAAAATGTAGAGTGCACCTAAACAGCTTTTAAAGGCCTTAAATCAATGATCTATGCTTATGCCTTAAACCAGAAGAGAGCAAATTAAACCCAAAGTAAGGAAAAGAAAGGATATAATTAAAAGATAAAAAATTAATAAAATGGTAAACAGACAAAAGGAGGAAATAACACTCAAAAACTGATTCTTTGAAAAGATTTGATTCTTAGTAATATTAATAATCCTCTAGGAACATTGATCAAGAAAGAGAGGAAACCCAAATTACCAATATCAGGAATGATAGAGGAGACATCAAACTACAGTCATTAAAAGTATAAGGGGATGCTATGAATTTATCCCAATAAATTCTGTAGCTTAGATGAAAGGGACAAAGTCCTTGAAAAACACAATTTATCAAAACTAACACAAAAAGAAATTTAAAAATATAAATAGCCATATACTTAACAAATGGAATTTATAATCTAAAAGTATTGCACTAAAAACTCTCCTTCACTAGTGAACTCTTATTAAACATTTAAGAAGAAATAATACCACTATTACATAAACTCCTAGAAAATCAAGTAGGAAGAAACATATTTTGTGAAGCCAGTATGACCCTGATACTAAAACCAGACAAGGACAGTATACTAAATAAAAATTACAAATCAATATCCTTCATGAATACAGATGTAGAAATTCTTCAATAGCAAATTCATCCTGGTAATGCATAAAAAGGATATTACATCATGATTGAGTTTTCAAAATCCATGAATATAATTCACCACATTAACAAAATAAATGAGAAAAATAAGATCATTTCAATAGATACTAAACTATTTTGACAGAACTCAATACCCATTTTTGATTAGAAAGCTAAACTAACTAGGAATAGGAGATTCTTCATCCTAATAAACGCCATCTGTGAAAAACATGCAACTAACATGATACATAGTACTGGAATATTGAATGCTCCCACATCAAATGGGGAAAAAGCCCAGGATAGTTACTCTCTGATTTTATTCAGTATTGTGGAGGAGGTCCTAGGTAGTCCAGTAAGGAAAAGAAATCTAAAACATATGATTAAAGAGAAAGAAAGAAAACTGTCATTATTAACAGGTGGAAGAGTTTGTGAGTGCAAAGAACCCTAAGAAATCTACAAAAACTACTAGCATTATTAATAAATGAATTTAGCAATGTCTCAGGACACTGTGTTTCTATAAGTTAGCAACAAACTTTTGGAAAACAAAACAATACCACTTATAGTAGCATTTAGAAACAAAGTACTCAATGATAAATTTAATGAAAACTACACAAGACTGCACTAAAACTCGTTTTCCTAAGACGTTAAAAGCACAAAGATTACTCTAATCATCAATTGGAAAACTCAATATTGTTAAGATGTTAATTCCCAAATTGACCTGTGGATTCAGTGCAATTCCAGTCAAAATCCCAACAAGCTATTTTTGAAGAAAGTGACAACTCATTCTAAAGTTTATACAGCAATGTAAAGTTCCTAGTACACCCCAAGTAATCTAAAAAAACAAAGTTAGAGGACTTAAGCTACCTGAATGGAAAACTTTCTAGGCAAATAGATCAATATAACAGATGAGAAACCAGAAATAGACCACATGTAATTTTTTCTTAGAGGGAAAGAGTATGTGTATGTGCACATGCATAGGAGCAGGGGAAGGACAGAGGGAGAGGGAGAGGCAGAGAGAATCCCAAGCAGGCTCCATGCCCAGTGTGGAGCCTGTCACCAGGCTCTGTCTCCCAATGGTGAGATCATGACCTCAGACCAAATCAAGAGTTGGATGCTTAACCAGCAAACACCCAAGTGCCCCATAGACCACATGTCATTTTTAACAAGGACTCCAGAGCAATTCAGTGAGAACAGGAAAGTGCAACAAATAGTGCTAGAACAATTGGATATCCAAATTGAGGAAAGTCGGGACTCAACTCCTATTTCCTACATGTGAAAATTAATTTGATACGTGCTTTACACCTGTGTTTAAAATTTTAAAGCTTCTCAAAATATTGGAGAATATCTACCACCATGGGTTAAGCAAAGATTTCTGTTAGAGAAGATAGAGTGCTACCATTTAAGAAAAAGTTGAAAAATTAGGCTTTATCAAAATAAAAACTGCTTATCAAAGACATCTTTTAAAAATGAATTGACAGGGGCGCCTGGGTGGCGCAGTCGGTTAAGCGTCTGACTTCAGCCAGGTCACAATCTCACGGTCCGTGAGTTCGAGCCCCGCATCAGGCTCTGGGCTGATGGCTCGGAGCCTGGAGCCTGTTTCCGATTCTGTGTCTCCCTCTCTCTCTGCCCCTCCCCCGTTCATGCTGTGTCTCTCTCAGTCCCAAAAATAAAGAAACGTTGAAAAAAAAATTAAAAAAAAAAATAAAAATAAAAATGAATTGGCAAAAAAAAAAAAATTGGTAGGCAAGCAGCATACTGAGAAGATATTTGGTTAGCACATATATTTGGTTAGAGACTTGTATCTAGTAAAGTACTTTGAGATCTCTAATAAAAAGACAACACAATTTTAAAAAGGGAAAAGCCTTGAATAGTCACTTCACAAAGGAAAGAGATGCATATGCGTGTATACACACATATACATGTATATAAATATATATATATACATACATACATATACATGACATGGAACATATATTCATATATATGTACCTATAAAAGTATATATAAATAAAAATGGCCAAAAAGCACTTCTAAAAGTTCTCTACATTATTAGCAGGGAAATGCAAATTAAAAGCACAATAAGGGGACGCTACATGCACACTAGGATAGGATGATGAAATTTCCTAAATGAAATGGGCTGACAGCACCAAATGTTGGTGAGCACCTATGGGAGTATAAAATGCTACCTTTACTATGGAAAATGGTTTTGGCAGTTTCTTCAAAGTTAAACATATCCTGTGTCTTAGCAATTCCACTCTTAGGTGTGTAAGAGAAATGAAAACCTGTATTTACAAAAAGATAATAAAGGATCTTTATGGCGACTTTATTGATAATCATCTAAAACTGGAAACCGTGCAAATACCCATCACAAGAATGA
Source organism: Herpailurus yagouaroundi (assembly GCF_014898765.1). NCBI lineage: Eukaryota > Metazoa > Chordata > Mammalia > Carnivora > Felidae > Herpailurus > Herpailurus yagouaroundi. Next base: position 47,982,016 of record NW_024412376.1, on the reverse strand, counting down.
ATAAGCAAATTAAGATGTATTCATAAAATAGAATATTACTTGACAGTTAAACAAATTACTGTTAAAAGCAAGAATGTGAATGAATCCTAGGAACATTGAAAGAAGCCAGACACAAAAGAGTACCTACTTTCTGATTTGATTTATGTGTACACTACAAAGTTATGATGATAGAAATCAGGGTAGTGGTTGCTTCTTAAAAGAACAGTTGATTGAGAAAGGGGCACGAGGGAATTTTCTGGGGTTATGGAAATGTTCTACATCTTGATAGGAATGTGTAATACTTGGTTAATGTGCATTTGTCAAAATTGATCAAATTGAGTAACATCTGTTCCTTTCACTGGATCTGTAATATACCTCAATTTTTTTTTAAAAACTCAGTCTTGCAGGAAAAAGTATTTGCTAAGAGACTAGACATTGTTTCTAATATGAACTCTAAGTTTATGTAGGGCTTTAGCAAGTTCAGTCACTCATTCATTCATAATGTAAGAGTAAATAAGAGAGACAAAGCCCGTTGGCAAATATATAAAATAAAAGTAAACAAATATGGTGTAGTCAGTGCTCTGTCACTGAGGTATGAGCATAAAAGGAAGTAGCTAACTCCAGGGCCAAGGAAGTCTTCACAAAAGGAGGTGATATTTGATTAGGTTTGTCTTGTTTTAGGAGGCAAAAGGCTTCTATCCATGGTAAAGGTAGCCCTTTCATTAGTCCTGAGTTTTAAGCTTAAGTTTTAAGTTTTAAGATATTTCCTGTAGTCATATTACCTCAGCATTTGACCAACTAGACCTTGTTGACCATATGTGTATCTTTACAGTCAGTCTTTGATCATTTTCCTTCTCATTTTTTAATTTACTTTGGGGAGTCTTCTTTTTCTTCCCTTTTCTTGCTTTTAAATAGTAGTATGCATTGCTGTACTTATCTTTTACTGAAACAGTTGCCTTCCCACAGGTTTTTATCTGTTAAATATCTCCATTTAACAATTACTTGTCACTTATCTTTTACATGCAGGATATGAAAAGATGAACTAGATACAATCTCTGTCCTCAAAGAATTTTCTACTTAATATATAAAAATAACTATAATATAGGAAGTAGAATATATCATAGAAAGGTTATAGATAAATTATTATGGGGATTCAAAGAGAGGAGAGGTTAATTCCACTGGAATAGGATCAGTGAAGGCTTCTTTGACCTGGTATGTGAGCTAACTTAAAAATGGGAAGTATTGATATATTATTGATTGGGAAAGAGCATTCCAGAAGAAAGGCCCAGGATATGCAGAGGTGTAACTCCAGGTATGATGAGAATATTTTGCCTGGAGTTACAAGGGATACCAGAGAGGATTTTGATGGTAGTTTACAGAGGGATAAGAGTTAAAGAAACTTTTTAAGGGTAAGAAAGACCTGAACTTGTTTGATTGTTGAAAGAAGGACCCAGTGGACATTTATAGGACATATTATGTAAGAAATCTGCTTTATATGCATAGAAAAAGACTAAGTATATGTTACCATGGGCTATGTCTGGGGGGTCAGTAATTGCAAGAATATTTGAGTTCTTTCTGCTCTTCTGCATTCAAGTTTTTTAACTTTTTTTTTTTAATATTTATTTATTTTTGAGAGAGAGTCAGAGAACGAGTAGGGGAGGAGCAGAGAGAGGGAGACAGAATCCAAAGCAGGCTCCAGACTCTTAGCTGTCAGCACAGAGCCCACTGTGGGGCTCGAACTCACAAGCTGTGAGATCATGACCTGAGCCGAAGTCAGAAGCTTAACCGACTGATCCACCAGATGCCCCCAATTTTTTTTAACTTCTGCATTAAAATTTTTGTATACATGTTTTTGTTATGTAATTAAAAAAAAATTATATATCTGCTTCATGCACCCACTGTGGTGGTAGCTCATTTGCTAAGAACTTAACCAGTTGAGAACCTATTGATTCCAGTTGAAGAAGCCTTTATCTGATACATCATGCTGCTTCTCTTTTATATTTGTTTGTATGTATGTATGTATGTATGTATGTATGTATGTATTGTATGATTTTAGCCCTAGTGAAGCAAATTGGGTTTATTTTGCATTTTAATATATGCATTGTAAAGACTAAATGCCCCCAAAACTTACTGTTGTGTTTCAACTATAAGGGATTTTCCTCATTCAGCTTTCTTTCACATAAACAGGTTTTGCAGAAAGCAACACTTGTTGTTCAGAGTGAAGTAGACAAATGTGTAGAAGATATAATGAAGGAAAAGAATATTAACCCTGAGAAGGATGCCAGGTATGCTGTCTTTACAGTATTCTCTTTTATTTTACACGTGTATGGTGAGGTGTGGAGATCACATGCACAGTTATAAAATACTGGAGCTGAAGGATTTGTAGAGCTCATCCATTTCAACCATTTCACTTCACTAGATGAGGAATTGAGGAGATGCTTTCTAAATAGACATATGAACGACAAGCTACGGAAGACATTACTGTGATAAGAAGATGTGATTTTTAAAAATAATAATTTTATCGTTTTCAGTTTTAAAATCTGCATGAAGGCATGCTTACTGCAGATATCCGGTTATAAACAGCTCTATTTGGATGTAGAGAGTGTGAGGAAAAGGCCATATGATTCTGATAACCTCCAACATGAAAAGCTGCTTCTCAAGGTAAAATTTTGTTTTTGGTATTTGGAGTTATTGGACACTGGAAAAATAAATTGGGCTTGAGCTAGTTAGGTCTGTGTGCAAATTCTAGAGGCTTATACAGTCATCCAATTTCTTTGCCCCTTTTGTTGGCAAAAGATTTTGAGTTAACTATTTTTATAATATTCTGATAAGCCTCTTTAAAATATATTCACATAAATTTTAATGTTTTTAATTCTGAAATAAAAGATAAACTTATTAAGGGAGATATCTTTTTAACTGATAAGTATGAGTCCATAAGCTTCAGATATTCCCTCTACTTTTTGTATAAATCGCTCATTTAAGTTAGGCATTTTTTTTTTTAGCTTACTTTCTTTTTTTTTTTTTTTAATTTTTTTTCAACGTTTTTATTTATTTTTGGGACAGAGAGAGACAGAGTATGAACGGGCGAGGGGCAGAGAGAGAGGGAGACACAGAATCGGAAACAGGCTCCAGGCTCTGAGTGGTCAGCACAGAGCCCGACGTGGGGCTCGAACTCATGGACCGCGAGATCATGACCTGGCTGAAGTCGGACGCTTAACCGACTGTGCCACCCAGACGCCCCTTTAGCTTACTTTCAAATTGTGAACATAGATGTCCCATTTCATATTATTATGTCAATATTTTAGGACTTATGGAATGTGAATTGCCAAATAATGCCACCACAGATTTAAAAGTTAATAAAGTAATAAAATTTACTTTGAATTTTCCTATTTCTTATTTCTAAAGTATAAATACGTGAGGCTGGTGAGAGGCCAAAATTAGAGATTAGTATACCCGGAATAAGCTTTCCAGATCATCTGGTCTAGCATCTTCATTTTAGGTTTAGGAATGAGGATTCTAAGGCCCAAAGAAGATAAAGTAATTTGCTTTAGGGCCAATTTTATTTTTAATGGTTAAAGTCAAAGAAAATAGCACATTGTACTTGGAGTTAGGAGTTTGTTATACATAAAAATGCTGTAGAAAGAGGCATTAGTAGTATCTAAGTAACAGTAAGAGACAAGTTAAAAAAAAAAAAAACAACCCTGTTTTTCAAAAAGAGTATAAATACATACTTCACTTAATTTTAAAATTAAAAATAAAACTTGATTTTGTCAAATGAGGATGATGAAAATACGTATCTCAAAGGGCTGTTAGTGTAGACTGAATTTGTATATTTAAAGTTATAGAAAAAAAATTAAAAAAACACAAAGTTTTAGAATTGTGCTGGGCACTCACTGTGGCTTGCCCTCTGTTTATATCCTCATTGTTAATCATTATTCCCTTAACTTCTGACTCTTTTTACATAATACCTTCCCTTTAGAAGGGGTAAGATGTAAATCCAGGCATTTTAGTCAAGGGAATTTTTATCTTAGTGATTCATCACGAAACCCAGTTTTAAAGGTAGAAAGCCAGTTGCTGGCAGTGAACCACCCAGCCATTGCACAGACTCAGCAGTCTCTGTGGGTAAAGTAGGTACGTGTTTCTGTAAGTGTAGTTTAAGGCCCACCTTCACTAGAGTTAACCAGTGTCTTAATATTTAGAATTGAAGGTTCTACTTTTGCCCTATGAAATCAGAATCACCAGAGATGGAACCCAGCAGTTTGATATTTGTGCATTTTATTTTACTTTATTTTATTTTTAATTTTTTTAAGTTTATTCATTTTGAGAGGGACAGAGAGAGTAAGTGGGGGAGGGGCAGAAAGAGAGGGAGAGAGAGAATCCTAAGCAGGCTCTGCACTGTCAGCACAGAGCCTGATGTGGGGCTCAAACTCACGAAATGGGAGACCATGACCTGAGCCGAAACCAAGAGTTGGACACTTAACCAACTGAGCCACCCATCATCAAACCCCTTGCCAAACTCATGGAGAGATGCCAGTATGTTAGTAAAAAGAGAAGAGACCAGGTAAAATCTAATGTAATGCCTGGATTCACTTCGGGGCCAGAGTCTTGACCCTGTCTTAAAGTCACAAGTCTTCACATTTTATTCTAGGTGACAGGATACTCCTTTCATTAGGAGTCCTTTACTCAACAATGCCTGAAATGGTAGTGAAATGGAAAAAAATGCAGGTATTTCTGTTCTGCAAATATTCACAAACTTTTTAATAATTTTTATAAGTCTGTTTTCTTTGATGACTTTTGTGGTATTGAATTTAGAAAAGGATTAAATTTTTTCAACTTTATTTTGCTTTGGTTAGTTTGTTGCTAATATTTGATTTCTGTTCTTAAATCCTCAGTCTTAAGGAACATATTTACTTGAAACCAAACCATATTATATTTTTCTTTTAAAATTATGAAAATTTATAAAATAATGATCATATGGATTGAAATACTAGCAGTCTTACTTCTTCATGATTCCCTCCCTGTCTCCCTTCTGATTAGGGACTAATCACTCACCATTAGAGTGGAGCCTACTTAAGTATTTAGTGTTTGAGGCAAGGACCAAGTACCTAACAGTGTTTTTCTTAAGGAGGCAGTTTACCAATGCTGGTATATATGTATTACTTAGTAAATAAAGATACTTCACTGTTTTAGATATCTGTATACTTGACACTTTTTCAAAGTCTACTGTTCATTATATCAGTCTTTTAAGGTAAGTATGCTGCATTTTTTGGGATAATTGTAATGTTCTCTTAAGTATAGTTTTTGTTGAACCTATAATTTGTCTACAAAAGCTATTTAACATTGAAAGCATTTGACTTAACTCATATTAGCTATGAGAAGAAAAATGTCTTGGTAAATTAAGAACATCACTATTATTTGTAATATGGAAGCATGTTTGTACAGCTTTGGAATCTTCTAATGCCCACGAAAAAGTTGAAGGCTAGAATCTCCAAGCAGTGGGCTGACATTGGTTTCCAGGGTGATGATCCCAAAACAGACTTCAGAGGCATGGGCATACTTGGATTAATCAATCTCGTGTAAGTGAAAATAAACTTTTTTTGCTTCTCTAAGTGAAATTACATGGAACCTCCAATCTTATTTAACTCTAATAATTGATCTAGTTGTTTCACACTTTCTCTGAATTTGAATAGCTACACTGCTAGAAGTATTTACTGATGTGCTGGCAACAATATGAAAACATGGGAAAGATTTTCTGTGTGTATGATTTCTTTGCTTACTAATATCTTTCTTCTTCCTTTCTCTCCCTGGCCTCCTTTCTGATACCTCTTAAGTAATTATATACACTCTTTTCTTACTCTTTTTATCTTCTTGCCTCTTCTCTCTTGATTCTCTAATTCCATTTTGGGAAATACAACTCGATAAGATACAAATAAAGTGTCTTCACACTTATTCTTCACCATCTGTAACAAGTGATCCAAAGCCCTGACTTTTCAGAGCCTATATGAACTCTCTCTTTTTGTTTTTTTCTCCTTTAATACTTACACTTGGGCACATACATGAAATTCCAAAATATGTGATTAAAGTCAGAATTGATGGCAAAACTATTCTAGAAAATAAACTGAAAGATTAATATGGATGTGGATATGCAAATTAAAAGATTCTAGCGTTTGGGTCTCTCCTCGAATTGTGTTTTATAGACTATAAAGTGCCTAGAATGGGAAATGTAACCAGTAGCAAAGTTTGGATGGTTGTCACTGTGAAAAAATTATTCCTAAAACTGTGCTCGATTGTTAATATTGAGAAAAAATGACTAGATTTGTATGGATAAAGCTATTTTTGGGGAAAACAGACACAGGAGGGTTTTGATATCTCCAGTTTTTTTTCCAGTTACAAAAGTATTTAATTTTCTGTAATATCTAAATTTTATAAGTATAAAGATGCCCTGTAAGTACAACTGCCAAAGATGTAACATAATATAAAAATAATAATTACAAAAAGTGAGATTGCCAGTTTTCTACTTCGATAAACAAACTTCCAGTTGGAATTGAAGTAGAATAAATGCAGTTTGTTTCCACTTGGAAGAATTATAAAATATTTTAAAATTCATTGTTTTTCAGAACACATGGATTCTTTGTTCTTAACCTTTAAAAACCATCTTTTTTCTTGGTACTTGTAAATTACACAGATACTTGAACCTCAGTTAGCTGAACACTATTCTGATGTTTCTTTTCTTTTTATGAGTAACATTGCTTCTTGCTCTTTTCCTAAGAAATCAAGATTTTTCAGCATTTGCCACGGGGGCACTTAATTTAACTTAACATTGAAATAAGTTGGTAGGATTTGATTCAAGACTGTAGTAAGGGATTCCAATAGACCCTTAAATGATTTACAGACACTTTTATGTGGAGCTAATATTACTAATTTGAAAAATGACCAAGACGCACATATGTTAATAGTTATTTGATTGCCAATGATGTACTAGAGATGGTTGAAAACAGAAAAAATCAGAGCTGATTCCTCTACAGTTATGTTTGTTGTTCTGTGTATGGAGCTATGAGTCTTCGGGGTCAAAGTAGCAATACAGTCAACAAGCAGGCGAGCTGTTCAAATATCCACATGTAATTTATTTTTTATCTTTCTCTGCCTTCATTATCTAATGTCTTGAGATATTTTGTTGCTTTGAAATGTAGCTGGTAGTTTGATAATAATGACTTAGGTTGAATGAATGTTGAGGCGGTGTAGAAGAAGAAAGGATACTGTACAGAAAATGAATTCAAGAGAGACTGAAGAATTCAAGAAGAAATCTGAATAGAGGAGCAAATAGGAGCAGGTGACTAGAAGAACATGCAAATTAAAGCCAAAACTGTATGTAGGAACAGAGAAAAGTTAGGAAGGAAGGAGAAGGATGGAAGGCAGGCAGGCAAGCAGGTGAGAGGGAAGGAGGATAGGAAGGAGGGAGGGAATTCAGTGCAGATTATTGTAAGGAATAGTTTTCCTTATTGCACAGATGTTCCTTTTTCTTAGATGCTGTTAAGATAGGGGTTGACTATAAGTTCATCAAGGAAATTAAATACTGTTCTGTGTTACAGATTGAGTATTTTAAGAGTAACTTGATTATTGAAATAATAATGTAATACTGAATTATATTAGTATCATGTATGAAAATGAAATATAAATAGTTTAGTAAAGGCATCCTTAGAGCCAACCTAGGGATAAAGAAGAAAAATGAGAGTATGTAAGGAAAGCATTGCACTAAAACCGAACTTTTCCTTTTTGGGGAATTCTAGATCCCTTTGAGAATCTGATGAAAGTTTTGTATATTCTCTCCCCAGAAAATGTATACTCAGAAAAATCATGCATAATTTAAGGTGGTTCATGGATACGCCTTCATTCATGAATGATCCTTCATTCACAGACTTCTGAGTTAACAACTCTTGTTTTTTAATGGGTTGAATGTTAGAGCCAGTAAAGAAAAATGGAAATCTATATTATTAATCTATAGAAGGAAAATCGGAAAATTTGGTTAGAAATTTCTGTACTTTATGAAAATCTCAATGATTATGCCCTCTAAAATTTAAATGAGCCATGGAAATCCACTTTTTATTCTACTTCTTATCCTCATATAAGTATATATGTATATGAGTACCAGTGCGTCATGAGGTGATCCAGAAGGTTGAACAGAAGACTAGTCCCTAGCTTTAAGAACTCAAAGAAGTTTCATTACTATAAGCCAACAGGATGTATGAGCCTACAAACAGATAGCTTTATATATTTCTCTGTGGTACCTGCTAATACTTCTGTTTTATGGCCAGCATTTTAGTTATACCACTGACCAAGGAGGATATTTTTAGTGCAGAAGAAAGGCTATTGACCTTCTTCTGTTTGCACGGAAAACACCATTACACAATACTGACCTAAGCTGCAATAGAAGAAATAAGCCAAGGTGAAAGGATGATGTCCCAACAGGCACACATGGACTATTTTATAGAAAATTTAAAGTCACAACAAACAAACAAGAAGAACTCTAGATCTGTTTTAAAGATAGATAGAACGCCTCTTGTTAAATCATTTGTTTGCTTAAGTACTTTAAAGCCTTGCCAAGGGCCCATGCCCTGTACTAACAGGATAGGCCTATCTGATAGCTCAGAATTAAATTTTGACTCAGAAGCATTTCCGAGTCCCTGAAATGATTTGAGATGGAGATTGGGATGATTGTGGCAGTATTATCGTCTTAACAGTAGTTTTTTAAATTTCTCCTGGATATCTTCAATTTGAATGATGTATTTTATTATTTTTCCTAAACTTCTTAAAGGTATTTCAGTGAAAACTATACCAGTGAAGCTCACCAGATTCTTTCCCGTTCAAATCATCCAAAATTAGGGTAAGCTGGATAGATCAAGGCAACTATAAATTCTTGAATGTTAAAGTGTTGATGAGATTATCTGGATTTGAAAGTATTTCATGGTATTTTAAAAAATGAGATTATTTTTAATAAGGACTTTATAAAGGATATTGCATGATACATTATTTTAAAAGTTAAGTGGATCATAAATCAGTTTTGTATTCAGTATATTTTTGTCACAAGATATAGTTTGTCTATAAAATGGAGGTAAGGAACTTTAAGAAAGTTTCTTGAGGAATAGATTTGAAAATAGGAATAGGAAATAGCTTTGAAATAGAAATAGGAAAATGAAAAATAGCTTTGAAAATTGTGAAGTGAAATGCAAATGAGGCCCTATTATTAGCTTTGTCATTATTATTTTATTCTTATATTCAATGAGACCTATCTTTGAAAAAATGTTATTAAAATATTACATTATAAAAATAAATACTCTGATAATGGAGAAAATGTCAGGTTACCCAGTGTGTGTTAGAAGTCAATGAGAGTGTATGTAGTACTCTTTTTAATTTTTTTAAGGATTTTGGTTTTTGGTATTTGTGTGACCAAAGCTTCATATTTATTTATTTATTCATTTATAGCTTTACATATATGTGTGTGTATATACATACACGCACACATATGCGTGTATATACACACACACAAACATATATATTGGATTTTTTTTTCAGATTTTTATTTAAATTCTAGTTAGTTAACATAGTGTAATATTGGTTTCAGGAGTAGAATTTAGTAACTCATCACTTACATACAGCATCCTGTGCTCATCACAAGTGCCCTTCTTAATACCCATCACTCACCTAGCCCATTCCCTACTCACCTCCCCCCATCAGCCCTCAGTTCTCTATAGTTAAGACTCTCTTATGGTTTTCTTCTCTCTCTTTTTCCTTACCCTATGTTCATCTGTTTCGTTTCTTAAATTCCACATGAGTGTAATCGTATGGTATTTTTCTTTTCCTGACTGACTTGTTTTATTTAGCATAATATACTCTAGCTCTGTCCACATTGTTGCAAATGGCAAGATTTCATTCTTTTTGATGGCTAAGTAGTATTCCATAGTGTGTGTGTGTGTGTGTGTGTGTGTGTGTGTGTGTGTGTGCGCGCGCGCGCGCTCATGTGTGTGTACATACATACACACCACATCTTCTTTACCCATTCATCAGTCAGTGGACACTTGGGCTCTTTCCATAATTTAGCTTTTGTTGATAAAACTGCTATAAACGTCAGGGTGCATGTGCCCCTTTGAGTCAGTATTTTTGTATCCAAAGCTTCATTTTTACTTTCTTAGATTATATCCAGAAAGTCAACAGCCTCTAAAAGAACAGAAATCTTTTATCTATTCTGGTTTATTTTTCTTAATAGGTAGAGATTATTATAGAATCAATACTGTATTAGAAATGGATCAAAGTAACTTTTCACTGATTTCTTGCATAATTTTAAAGTTATTTTATGAGCTGTTTGGCTAGCTGGTATAACTGGTAATGTTTCTGACATAGGTATTCTTATGCAATAGTTGGAATCAACCTTACTGAGATGGCTTATAGCTTGCTAAAGAGTGAAGCTTTGAAGTTTCATCTCTACAACTTTGTTCCTGGTATACCGACAATGGAACACTTTCATCAGTTTTATTGTGAGTATTAAAATGACTTAAAACTAGATATTTCTAAGAGAATCTTTAAATCATTAGGAAGATATATAATTTAATATCTCTATTAACTATATAACTTATGCTTTTATTTAGGGTCTTTGAAAAACAGGGAAATAATGGTAGATGGGTCCCCAAGAGTATTTTACCATCAGTTTCTATATTTGCTGAATAAAAAAATTCAGCAAGGCAGTTTTTTCACATATATGCAAATTTAGGATTTATGCAGTTTTTCTGTAGACATCCATTTTTGTAGTCAACTATAAAATGAATTTTCTCTCTTGAATACTGGTTAGTGAATGCTGCTGGGTCAAGGACAGGCCATTCACAGATTATTTTGTTAGTCTTGTAAGAAAATTTAAAGGAACGTTCCCCACCTCCTATCCCCACCCCACCCCCTTTTCAAGGCCAGGTTTTCTTGTATTAGGTTGGTGGTACTTAATAACTGTTCCTAATGCTGTCATTATTACCACTGTTCCATTAACTTTTATTGTGATGGTATTTGCACACTGAAGTTTTAATCAAATGAACTTATCTTGTGAAGCTATTGCTCAGAGGCAAAGAATTTAAACCTAGCATAGTTTCCCATTCTACTTTTCTTGATCTTTTTGTAACACCTTTTGCATGCTGGCAGGATATAGGAAACTAGTTAGGTAATAAATTGCCGAATCATAACTTCTTCATCTCCATTGTTGAAGGTGTCATCCAAGTCTCTCCTTCACACAGCCTCCCCAGCCTTCACTTGATCTCTTACTCCCGGCGTGTCGCTTCCTAAATTTCTCTTGCCTTTATCTACTTTTTCCCATCCCCCTTGTAACTGCATGACATCAGGCTTTTGTTACTAGATTACTGTTTTAGCTTTTTCACTAGTCTTTCTCTGATGACCTTCTTCCAGTTCTTCTACACATTGAAGATAGGACTATTTAAAATGAAAATCTAGGGGCGCCTGGGTGGCTCAGTCGGTTAAGCATCCGACTTGGGCTCAGGTCATGATCTCACGGTCCGTGAGTTTGAGCCCTGCGTCGGGCTCTGTGCTGACAGCTTGGAGCCTGGAGCCTGCTTCCGATTCTGTGTCTCCCTCTCTCTCTGACCTTCCCCTGTTCATGCTCTGTCTCTCTCTGTCTCAAAAATAAATGAACATTAAAAAAATAAAATAAAATGAAATGAAATGAAAATCTAATCGTTTTGCTCCACTGCCTACAATTCTTTAAAAGGTTCCATTAGAAGGCCTTTCATAATCCATACCTTGGTAACTTCTCCAGGTTCATCTTCTGCCAAACACCAACTCCCTACAGTCTGAAATTTAGGCACCCTGGTCTTCTTTTAGGTGAGCAAATGTGTCGTGCTCTCTCTTGACTCTGGACCTTTCACTCTGCCTGGAGCACTGTTCTGGTCCCTCCTTTCTTTCTAGGTGTTGCTACTCATCTTTCAAATCTCAGTTTAGACATGACGTTCTCAAGTCTTATCAGAGACTTTGTTCCTTTGGCTACCCATTTCTTTCTCTATTATTCTTCTCTTCTCCTCTTTTGGAATATTTTTATCAGAACTAGTGACCTGCTTTGGTATCTCCCATTCATTCATTCATTCACTTGCTGTGTGTCAGATGCTGTTCTGGGCACTGGGGATATGGCAGAAATGAGGCAAAATCTCTGCGTTTATGGAGCCTTCATTTTCCAAACCAAAACGAAACATTCCCTTAGTGCGGCATCTACCTCCAGTTACCACTCCCATTTATCTGCTCCCCTTCGTTGTTGAACTTTTAAAATAAATGCTGTTTTCACTTCCTAACTGCTCATCTTTTTTCTAACTCCAGTTTGGTTTCTCTTCCTACTACACTGCTAAAACGGATTTTTTCAAATACATGAACAACTTTTTTGTTGCCAGATCCACTTGCCACCTTTTTTGTCTTTGTGTTATTTGATACTTTTAGCAGCACCAGGCTTAAACGACCATGCCTTTCTTCTTGCAACCTTATCTAGGCTTTTCTGATGGCACATTCTTTTGTCTTTTCTCTGGCCCCAACTGACTCATCCATAGACTTTTTATGCTGAGCCTTCATCTACTCCCTTACTAAATGTAGGAGCACCTCAGAGCCCAGCCCTAGACCCCCTTCTGTCTTCAGCCCTTCATTCTATCTCCAAGTGGTTTTATCTAGTCCCCTGTTTGACATACCATATATGTACTAGTGATGCCAAAATGTACATCTTAAGGCCAACCTCTCTCTTTAGCCTCCAGCATTTGGATGTCTAGATTTTTTTTTTTTTTTTTTTTTAATGGAAAAGGTTAAAGGATCTCATGGGGATGGGCACACAAAGTAGGAGTTGATACAATGTGTTTTCAGATGGAGGGTCAGGTTTTTCAGGTCCCTAGGACCCCTGTCGATGATCTGCCTAGGGGCACTGGTTTCCTTTACCATAGCAGAGTTATCATTGTAGTTTTATTTATACACCCTCCTGGCCCTTCCTGACTGTACTGGAGATGTCTCCGTGCCTTGGCTGCTCCCAGATAAAATCGTGAAACCGGGTCAGTATAGCCCCAGCATACCTATCCATTAGTACAGACTCTAAGTCTGTGTGTTCGTCCTATGAGCTGGGAAGAGACCCTTCCTTGCCTTGGGTCAAGCTCAGCCAGTCTCCTTTTTTAGGGGTTGGGCGTTTTGAACAGATTTTTATCCAAATCTGCATCATCTTTTCCCTGTTCTCCAGGTCTTATCTTTCATCTTGTTGCCAGGGAACTATTTATCCCCATTAGTCTTGTTTGATTTACTCCCCTAAACCTCTCATTGACTTTTAGCATAGTGTCTAGACTCCTGGGACTTCACTGATGGCCTCTGATAATTTGTTTTCTCTATGAAATATATGCTTGTTTAAAGATGCCAATTGAACATAAAACAAATATAAAAAGAAACAATCAAAAAATTCTCCCCTCCCCCAAATTAAACATTTTACCATATTCAAGTAAATGCAAAGTGTGGTAGGTAAGAACGCAGTGCAAAATGACTTCTGCCCAGTATTTTTGCCCCTATTTATGGGTAACACGAGCATCTTTGGATATTGTTGATCTCAGTGCCCTCAGCATCAGCATCTTGTTTGGCTCCTGTCTAGGAAGAGCATCAAGGTAATATCTGAGGTGCAAAAGTCATTATAGGACCTTCTCAGTTGCCTTGTTTTTATCAGTTCTAGATTCATAAGAGCTGTGCATCATCCTAGAAACAATTAAGCTTATGTTTCAAATTTCTTGGAACATTTAAAGCAAACACACACACACACACACACACACACACACACACACACACCTCTCTTATACACTGGAGTTTCCTCCCCCAAATTGATTTTTATGCCCTTTACTGTAAAGTTTTATGTCTTTTTAAAAAAAATCTTTGTTTATTTATTATTATTATTATTATTAATGTTTATTTATTTTTGAGAGAGAGCACATATTGAGCGGGGGAGAGAGAGGGGGACAGAGGATCCAAAGCGGGTTCTGTGCTGACCACAGAGAGCCTGACGCGGGGCTCAAACTCACGAACTGCAAGATCATGACCTGAGCCGAGGTTGGATGCTCAATCTATTGATCCACCCAGGTGCCCCTAAATGCTTATTTTTTGAGAGAGAATGAGCAGGGGATTGGCAGAGACAGGGGGAACAGAAGATCCAAAGTGGCCTCTGTGCTGACAGCAGAGACCTGATGTGGGGCTCTTACTCAAGCTCTGTGAGATCATGACCTGAGCCGACACAGTTTAACTGAGTCACCCAGGTGCCCCTGAAGTTTTTTGTCTTAATTAAGGTTTTATTCTTATATTCTTTATTTTTAGATATTCTTTTTAGATACTCTTTTAGATATTCTTTTTTAGGTATTTAAATATTCTTTATTTTTAAGAGCATATTCTAACTAGAAAATAATTTCAAACCTTATTTGTTGGGGGACTGGGCCCAGTTCATTTGCACAAATCAATTCCAAGGTCAAAGTTTTTGTGTAGAATAAAGAACTATAAAGAGATTAGCTTTCACATATATTATTTCTCTGTGATATATCTCCATCTCCCATTCCCCTCGTTATCCCTACTGCTTTTTTGTTGGTGTTACTGTTCTCTATGGACAAGGCTGGAAACAAGTGAGTGCCAATTCAGTTTCTTAGCTCCATTGTCACCCTTGGGTTGTATGTCAAAAATGCAAGCAGATATCCAGTGTCACCTGCGTGGTTTGGTGATTCAAAAAAAAATAACTCAAGTTTGTATAACAGAAAAGTTATGGCTCAATAACAACTTTATTGAGGTATAATTTATATACCATAACATTCACCCGTTTCAAGTGAACAATTCAGTGAGTTTTGGTAAATTTGCTGAGTTATACAACTAACACCATAGTCCACTTTTAGAACATTTTTATCATCCCAATAAATCCCTCATGCCAGTTTACAGTTAATCCCTGTTCCTATGGTTACCTTCTTTTAACCCCTTTTGGAAAACCTTAAGTGCCCCTGTGGCTTTGGTCAGGGACAGTAAAAGCATACGGGGAATTTTGAGGTTAGAAATTTTGTATGGTGTTTCTGTTGAGTCTAGTGTTTGAAACCTCCTAGAGGCAAAACAGCAATAGATGTGCTTTGTGGATACAACTCTTTTCCATCCATTTCTGCAAGGCTTTCAGAGTCTTGCAAGGCCCTGTCAGCCCTCTGTAATTTTGTTCTCATCTCCTGCAGTTTCCTGATGTCTCATTAAATCAATTTAGCCATTATAGTCTCAGGCTGGTCTTTCTCTGAGACCAGTTTACATTATAAACCAACAACTCAGTTCTGAAGCAAGAAATTGCTAGTACCTTATACTTGAGCAGTTTGTTCGAAACCTAAATACTCATTTGCTTAGGCAGTAATGAAAAGCAATTTAGAGGACTTACAAGAATGGTAAATAGATGAGATATAATTGCCAAATATAATTAAAACAAAAATATCAAGTTTGCATAGATGTCTTAGTTTTCATACTACCCAACATATTAATCTCCAAATTTTTTATCGTATGTCCCTATCAATATATTGGGAGTAGGCATGGGGGGAGGAGCACAGGTTCAATTTATATATGAATGTATAATTTCTATAGATCTACTATTCTAATGTATGCACAAAGTAAATTTTGAATGAAATGAAAATTAAAAACAATACCACTTAAAAATAAGTACAAGATTACCATTCTCAGTTTGGCTTTTGGGAATGAAAAGCCCTCTGCTCAAAGAGGCCTTATTCTTTGCTGTTCTCATATATCCTAGTTAACAAAAATATGTTTTATCATATCAAGAGATTACTCTGAAATCTTTTTTAAATTGGCCTTCTTATGAAGTGATATTTCAATGTTGAAATGTCATGGTTCTTAACTGTTAGTATTTGCTTTATGACTAATTTCTAAAATGGAATTCACTTTTTTTCATACTAAGTGATTATGATAATCTAGCCACACTTTTATGTAGTCACTCTCTTTCCCTCCCCTCCTCCATTTATCTGAAATAAGTCACTTCTATCCCTTATTAAAAATCCTCTCAGAAGAGGAAATGAGATTCTGGTGGATACAAAGTCTAATTTATAACATAATAGAGACCACTTGCGAACTATATGATTTGGGCAAGTTACTTAAGCTCTCAGGGCACCTGGCTGGTTCAGTCACTAGAGCATGCGATTCTTGATCTCAGCATCATGAGTTCTAGTCCCATGTTGGGCATAGAGATTACTAAAAAAAAAAAAAAAAAAGTAAAAACTCTCTGTGCCCCCCATTTCTTCATCGGTAAAATGGGAATAACAATACCACATCATAGTCTTGCTGGGAGAGTAAATACACACATGAGCAAGTGGTGAGCATGACTATAGTAGCATTTGTTAAATAAATACATATATTTGGTTGAATCCAAATATGGTTTAAGAGTGATTTTAAATTCACATTTTTTGCTTGTAAATGTATCTATTTACGTTTTTATTTTTATTATGTACTGTTAATACTTTGAGGGTTAACTTGGCTACTGTCATGAGGATATTGAAAAACAAAAACATTAAGCCTACTATTTAGAGTTTGTGTATACTTTTTTTTTTTTTAGTGTATATGCTGCCGAAGCAAGCACTGTGTATTCTTTTTAAAAAGAGAAGATGTTGATAGTTCATTGAAGAAAGTAGAAATAATTATTAGATTTATAAATCAATAGAAAACGGCTTTTGTGTACTTTATCCTTGTCTAATGTCTTCTTGTTATTTCAGATTTTTTGTTTACTTGAGGGGGGGTGGGGAGAGAGAGAGAAAAAGAGAGAGAGTGGGGGGTGGGGAATCCCAAGCAGGCTCTACACTGTCAATGCAGAGCCCAACGAAGGGTTCAAACTCACGAACCGTGAGATCATGACCTGAGCTGAAATCAGGAGTTGGACGCTTAACCAACTGAGCCACCCAGGTGCCACATTTTCTCATTACTTTCATATTTGTGTTTCAGGGGTCTCTGGGAATAACTTTTTTTCCTATTCCCAAGGCATCTTTTGACAGTACTGTATCTCTTACATTTGAGGGATTTTATTGATACTTGAGACAAACAGTAAATATACTAAATATTTTATTGAAATTCCTGCTTATTTTGAACAAAAATATTTCTTACAAGGTTTTTCAGGTTTCTAGTAGTTTAATATGATTCCTGATTATTGTATTTTAATATAGAACTTAAAGGATGGTCCTGTACTTTAAAATGAGGTGGTTTGGTTGTGATTCCCCTACTGAGACTATATTTATGTTTTGTTTTTCTTTAACCGCAGGTTACCTTGTCTATGAATTTGACAAGTTTTGGTTTGAAGAAAAGCCAGAAAGCATTATGTATTTCAACATGTATAGAGAGAAGTTTCATGAAAAGATTAAAGGACTCTTACTGGATTGTAATGTATCACTTACTTTAAAAATATGAATCATCCGTAGTATCTTCTATTTCTACCACATTTTGCACACACAACAGAATTTATATGTTGTAATAGAAAGTATCTGATCAATTACACTCCTTATATATAATTTCCTACAAAAAGATTTCAGAAATTCTATTTAAGAAAGCTAGTGGACAATCAGTGTATGTTTACAGTTGTTTATACACTGTTTTCCAAAGGTACCTTATCCTTCCAAAGATCCCTTCTGTAGAGTCCTGTGAACTACAGTTTGGAACTTGGGACTTAGCCCATGTAGTGTAAAAGTACAAATCAGGTATTTGTATTTAATTGGTTGATTAAAATGTGTAAGAATCAGTTTTCATTTTTATGTGTTGTACTATCAAGTCAGTATCGTAACCTTTCAAAGCTCTTTTAAGATTTTTTTGTGTTTTAGTTTGGAGATGATTGTTCTTTTTCTTTGTCATGTTTTCTTCCTAGGTTAATTAACAGGAAGGGTAGTTCTTCATGGTTTTCTTTGTTTGCGTCTCAATCACATGCCCTAATGTTGCTTCGTTAGTAGCAAAAAGCATTGATATGTCAGACAGGATAAAGAATCATGGCCCCTTTTTTTTTTTTGGTTTCCCTGATTATTTAGCATAATGGATAATGAGAGAATGACAGTATTGGTGACTAGCTTTTTTGTTTCTAAATACCACACTTTAAAATATCACAGTGGTATTTTAAAGCTTAAAAGCATTTTCTCATCTTCAGTTATTTGCTTTTCAGTCAGTTGTAGAAAAGAATAATAATGCTTGGTGTGAAGGCCTTTTATGAGGCTTCTCTGCCTGTGAGTGTTTATGAAAAGAGATGTATTGGCTAAGAAAATCTAGACTGTATTCAAAGGACAGTGGCTATTTCAATAAAACTATCTTTGAACTTATACAAAAGGAAAACTTAAAGCTTTTCAAAAATACTGGTGAAACATCATTGGTTTATTTTATTTACGATTAACTGTTGCTTCTTTTTGCTTTGCCTCCATGGTGTTTCTGGATAATGGTATATGGACTTTATGGGTATTCTTTGAGTTAGTGGTCTGTGGGATTCAAAAGTAGCCTGAGGATGATGACTGTGCATTTCGTATAGCTTTATTCTCCTAAAATCTCAGGAGGGCATCAAGTGCTGTCAAGGATTATATAGTGATGAGCTTCTCATGGGAATGATTTCTTCCTTGTGTGTTTTAGACATTTGTACTCCTAGCAAAACTAAAAGAGTTTAAAGATAGGTTTGTCTGATCACTAAGTTCTTAAATCCTACAGAAACTGGCCTATTAAAGACATATTTTAAATATGATGAGAGTTAGCCCGTCTTTAAATGTGTATATCAGGTGCTTAAGGACTGACTCGTGTGGTAGCAAGACCCGAGACTTTCAGTGTTCGTTCATGTCTCTTGACAGACCTCTTTCTGCAAACTTGTCAGAGAGGTAAAAAAACATCTGAGTGGAAAGTAACAGATGCAGTGTCGTATAGCACACACATTGAAAGCGCAGCATCAAAACTATTACTTTCTCAACAGGATAAAACACGTAAAACTTGGGTTCACTTTATTATTGATTGTGGTGGTTTAGTGTCTCCATATCACAGGCATTTAAAATTGGTTTCTTGTAGGAGACTTCTAAACCCTGGGATTGTCTCAATTTTTTCTTTATGCTTTCAGTGCATTAGTTTCTAGCTCTGCAGTTCTAGGAGATGTAGCAAAATCCTGGTAAGGATCAGGTGCTAACCATTAAAGCTCATTTTATAGTGTTTACTATTACATGGAAAGCAATTCTGTTAGTCTTTTAATGTTTATGCTGAAAATTCTTACCTTTATATTTTAATCTTTCAACAGCTGAGGTCTTGAACTGATTTAAACCTTTGTCAGTATGCTTAATAAAGAATGACACAAGTATGTATGGAAGGGAAAACTTTTTAAAGTAATCAAGTTTTTCACCTTCTGTGGAGGAAAAACACTTTGTAATAATGTTTTGAGAATGTCATTTTAAAGTTTGGTCAGTAATATGTTCTTTAAATCCATCACTGTTTGTACAATATAGATACTGTCCTGCTTTTGCTTCAGATACTCAATAACCATTTCAGAAGCTCTGTAGTGAATTGGTCTAAAAGATACCAATAAATTCTAAAGTTTGATAGTCTGGAAGCCAAGCTAAGCGTCCCCACTTGTAAATTAGAATGTAACATAGTGACATACATGAAAAAATAGAATTGTGTCTCCTGTCCTATTTTTCCTTGCTTTCAGCATATGTGTGTTAGAATTTTATGTAGTCTTAAAATCCATGTTTAGAATCTTCCCTGTTTCTGTAATAATGAATAAAATACCAAAGTAGTGATAGAATTGAAGTAGCAGGAAAATTATGTTTGTTTTAGCATCAGAAAAGTGAATCGATGTTAAAATCAATTTTTGTATATGCCAGATCAAAGAGAGCGTGCCAGTGACAAGAATGGTGTAAAAATAGAATTAATACTGGTCGTAGTTCAAGTATGTTCTGAAAGACAATCTTTAGGGAAATGGGAGAATCAGGGGATATCAGTATGTCAGTGAACCTAGATGAGCCTCTCTTTGTATATAAATATGGTGATATAGTTAGATATAAAAATCAGTGTCTTACTGGCACCAGTTCAGAAAACAGGATCTTTTTCTTAAAAAATGCCCATCCTGATTTTTTTTCTACTTTAACAGCTCCTTGGATTTGTATGTATTTTTCTATGTGAAAAATATATGTACTCTTCATTTTTATTCCAGTATTAATAATTGTTTAAATACTGTTTCTCCCCTTTGCATTCAGCGAAATAGAGCTTGGTCAAAGATTTGCTCAAAGGAGCAGCATTACATGAGTGGAAAGTGGAATTCTCGTTTCCAGAGCAGAAAAGATTACACACTATCATGGCACGGAAGAGAAGTTTGGCTTGGAGGGCAATAATGTTTAGAATTAATGATCAGGGGCCAGCAGCTATTTTCTCAGGATAAATGGTCCGCCTGACTTCTCTCTGAACAAGTCTGGGGAGGCTTCCTTTCCATTTTCACATTTATGAACCTCTCCACACAAGCAGATTTTTCACAAAGACGAAGGGACTTATTAAACATCTGAGAGAAATCATGAGTGAGCTGGTTCTTTTTTTCTGGCTTCACCTTTTGACAAGAAAAAGTTTAAATGTAGTTCAGGTAAGACCTAACTATTATAGGGCAATCCTTTTTTTTTTCTTTCTTTCTTTTTTTAATTATAGGGCAATTCTGTGGTTCTGTTAATGTATTAAAAAAATAAGCAGTGGCTTTCCCCGGGGGAAAAAGTGCTGGTTGTCAACTTAAAGAAATCGATTTTTGTCTACTTTGGATAAAACAATTAACTTCATATGTAAAAGCAATAGTTTAAATGTGATATCATTTTGTTCAGAATGTTGTGAACAAATAAAAAAGTGTGTCAAAATTGTTACAAGCCGCTCTGCTAATCCTTCTGTCTCTTCCTATCCTCCCCATCCCTTACTTAAGCCATTTATGTTCATGAAACAGTGACTTCCTTATTTAACCCTTTAATCATGTTCCTATAGGGTAAATCAGAATACACAGAAAATTTTTATTTTTGTGACTAACTCGTCCACTAATTACCTATTTAAGATGTTATTGGGTAACAACAATTGGTTATGAGACCAGAAAAGAGCTGGAAAAAAAAGAAAAGAAACTCCCACCCCCCATTCTTACAAAGGATAGGAATAATTCATACTGCACTGCAGTGTGCTTTTAACTTTACAGTGTATCTTAGATACATTTTTATATTAATACATATCTTCTTTATTCTATTTATTTACAGCTGCAGAGCATTCCTCTGTGTGTGTATCATTTTGAACTAAACAAAAATACTGCATATGGAACTGGTTGGATTCAGCAAATGAACTTTATTAAAGCTAATACTAATTATAGCTTTAAAATGTATGTATTAGAAAAAAGTGGCTGAAAATTAAAGACAAAGCAGTCGTCTCAAGGAGTTTGGCAAAGATCAAAATAAATGTAAAGAAAATAAAGAAAGAGATATTAAAGGTCAGAGCTTAGATGCATGGAATAGAAATGCATACAATAGAATCAACAAAAGTAAAAATTTGTTGCCTGGAAAGACTAATAATACTGATTAACCTTGGTGAGATAAATAAAGAATAAGGGGGGGCGCCCGGCTGGCTCAGGTCAGTTAAGCATCCAACTCATAAATTCAGCTCAGGT
Source organism: Herpailurus yagouaroundi (assembly GCF_014898765.1). Lineage (NCBI taxonomy): Eukaryota > Metazoa > Chordata > Mammalia > Carnivora > Felidae > Herpailurus > Herpailurus yagouaroundi. The sequence continues at coordinate 47,960,358 of NW_024412376.1, read as the reverse complement.
TGTGATCCCAGGGTTGTGGGATGGAGCCCGATGTCGGGCTCTGTGCTGAGTATGTAGCCTGCTTTGGATTCTCTCTCTTTCTCTCCCTGCCACCTGTTCATACTTCCTCTCTCTCTGAAGTAAAAATTTTTAAAAATTTTAAAGAATAAGGAAGAAAATAATGATACCAAGAATTGAGTGTGAAACATCACTACAGATCCTGCAAATACTGGAAAGAAAATGTATTGAGGATAACCTCAAAAATTTGAAAATTGAGATGGGATATAAACCTTTCTAGAAAAATATAACTTACCAAAACAAAACTGTACAAAAAGAAATAGGGAATCAAAAAGTCCTAGCACTATTAAATGGATTCAGTAATTAAAAACCTTTCCATTAAAAAACCTACAGTTCCGTGTAGGTTGCACTGGTGAGTTAACACATTTAACAATAAAATGGTAACAATTTTCATAATCTTTTCTAAATAATGAAGGGTGGACACCCTATAATTCATGAGACTATCATAATCTTGATGACTCAACCCAACCAGGACAGAACAAAAAAGAATAATTATATGCTAATGTCACTTTGGATGCAGTAATCCTAAATAAAATAGAAGCACACTGAAATCCAGAAATATATTGAATTTCATGTATTACATAATAAATAATGAACTGCATATAGATATGCTGTTTCAATGTGTGATCAATCATAGCTCAGTTGGGTTAATTCCCAGAATAAAATTAATGAAATTTACCACGTTAATATTTGAAAATCATATGATGATCTTAAAAGTCACAGGAAAAGCATTTGATAAAAACTCGACATCCATTCATGTTAAAAACATAGCAAATGAGAAATAGGGGTTACCTTAATTTTACAAAATGTGTCTATAAAATAAACCCGAGCAAATATATTTAACGGTAAAATGTCTGGATCAGAAATAAGAAAGGGTGTCACCACTTGTATCAGTCAGCTTTTGCCACAGGAACAATGCATAACAACCAATCATACAAAAATCTTAGGGGCATACAAAAAAGCATTTCCTCCTCACACATGGGTAGGCCAACCAGGCAGCTTTGCTAATCCCAGCTGGATTCATCTGGCCTTAGATATAGGTTGTGGGTTTGCTTCTTGTCAGCTCCATGTGATTTGTGCGTCTGGGACCAGTGGGCTACCTGAGGTATGCTCTTTATACGGTGCAGCAGAAGCACAGAAACAACAAGCCCAGTGGCTCAAAGGTATTTCAGGCCTTTGCTAACATCATGTCCACCAATGTTCGCTTGGTCATCTAGCAGGTCACATGGACAAGTCCAACATCAATGAAACAGCGAAATATACTCTATTAGGAAGGGGTAAGGAGTGAACATTTGACGAGTAATCCAAATCGTCACAGCACATCTGTTCAAAGTTGTGCTAGAAATCCCACCTGGTGCTGTAAGACAAGTGGATGGAAAGAAAGAAAAGTGACTATTCATAAGTGATATATGTACATAGAAAATCCAAGAGAATTGATCAGATATCAATGGTAGAGGCGGAATCAAGGGTGATCATTTATCATGGGTGATCATTTATCAAGGGTGAGGGATTCTGGCTAAACCTATTCAGCCTGATTTTTTGCTAAAACTGAGCTCTTGAAGACATGCCTAACAATGGCACTTCTTGGGAAAACACGGCTCAGAGGAGCCTGATTACAGTTTGGTCAAAGGGGAGCATCTTGTTACTACTGCCTATTGCCTGAGCAAGATTTCAGCAAAGAAACGAAGTTTTATGTTTTCTTCCTAATCCTTGACAGAAATATGCAGCTGTAAGGTGGTGATCTTTCACCATTTGGATTCCCCCAGAATCAGACCTAGAGATAAAGAAGTGTCATTCATTTGGGAGGTGATCCCAGGAAGTGCTGGTAAGGGAGTGGGGAACCGAGGGAGGGAACTGAAGTCCTCCCATTAAGGGTATTTTGTATTAAGTAAAATAACACTGTGTGTAACTGGATTCTGAGCCCTTGGATGAGGATGAGGGGTGACTCCATCTGAGGATAAGGGGACTGAAGTATTTATACACCAACTCCCATCAGTTATTGGGCAAGGGCCTCCCAGGGGTGTGTTATTTTCCCTGCACGTCTAGCATGCCGTGCACAGGTGTGCAAAGATGGCTCTGATGGCCAGAAGACCCTGTAGAGGTGCTGACATGACAATAGGAAGTCAGGCCTGTGTGTGCTAAAGTGGTGAGAGCAGGGTGACGGGTGAGGGATATTGAAGACATTTGCTACAAGACACTTTTGCAGGTAACAACAGGGGAAATAAGCACCAGGGAAAAACCTCATAAAGTCAAGGGGAAAAAGACAACAGTAGATAGAACATGGAGCCGATAAAAACAAATAGAATGCTGCCTGACAGCCTGTGGGCTTCCTGGACCTTGTGTCATTCCTTGTTTGGGGTTGAAAACAAGCTTGGACCATGCCTTATACTTTGTAAATCTCTTGTTTATTCCTTCCCTGTCTCTTCGGCACTCAGTTTGTAGGCATGAAAAAAAGGTTACTGCAGGTGTTAATAATGAATTTAGCTTTGCTGGAAAGATGCCATGAAGATTCATTTTTATCCCAGTAGAAATCTAAGACTGTTCCTGTATCTAACCAAAGGTACCTTCTGGCTCAAAAATGCTGTAACTCTGGGATAGATACCACGATTCTAAAATTTTTTTTAATGTTTATTTTTGAGAGAGAGAGAGAGAGAGAGAGAGAGAGAGAGAGAGAGAAGGGGAGGGTGGAGCAGAAAGAAAGGGAGACACAGAATCTGAAGCAGGCTCCAGGCTCTGAGCTGTCAGCACAGAGCCTGACATGGGGCTTGAACTCACAAACCATGAGGTCATGACTTGAGCCAAAGTCAGACGCTCAACTGACTGAGCCACCCAGGTGCCCCGACACCACGATTCTAATAACAATAGGCCCAAATGATTATAGTGACTTAGATTAGAAGTTGTTAAAAGTGCCGTAAAATATAGACTCTAAAAATTAAAAAAAAAACCCTAATAATTACATTTAAAGTAAGTTTCTGCCTATTGGTTCTAAAGACCTTCACTTGTTATTGGACCACTTTGTAGTCTAGGTGAACTGCAAGTCTTGGATTCAGATATAGGTCCAAAACGGCAAACCTTTAAAGGTATTAACGGTCCTTTATTGAATATATTAACTTACAACTGGGTTAATAAGTTAAAAGGAAACATTAAATATTTATAAACCTAAAATGCACCGCTCCATTTGCCTCTTCTGGTGACCTGAATTATAATTAAAACATATTAAAGTTCTTCATATCCAATCGTAAGACCCCAGCCCTCCCCAAACAGGCAGATTCAGTCATTTATCCGGACACTGCATTTGCCAGGGTGCATACTGAGTGTTTTGTTTTCTCCCTCTTAAAACACTGAGAATAAAAGTCACAAGAAATAAATACAATTTTTTCTTTAAAAAGTCCAAAACTCAATTAGTATTCCTCTATCTTTTTAGGGTGAAATAAAATGAGTATGTTCTGTTTGTTTTGGATGTTAATTATCTGGTCAGTCAGCACAGATTCCCACCATTGTGTTACATCCTTTTCCTGAAGACGATTATGTGGCACAGTCCATGGTCTGCCTTGACTTCATCAGTTCCCTCTTCAGCTGTTCAAAGCACACAAACATAATGACGTTCCAGGATCCGAGTCGCAAGAAGGAAGGTACAAATCTAGGAAAGTGCACATCACCATTCTCTGAGTTTGTTAGAATTCTTAAAGTTATTGCGGCACAGACAGCTTATGCTTCTCACTGTGCCACTCTTCTCAAATAAAGGCACTTAAAGGTAGCTATTTTTCACCCTTCCCTACTGTGCACCTAAAATAATATTGTCTAAAACTTCTTCAAAACAACAAAACCGAGGTGCTCACATCTAGACACATACATACACAGCCTTCACTCCCTCCAAAGCATGTCTCGTTCCTGAAGGGGCATTTTCCAATAACTCCCCTTTGAGGGGTGGGGAAAGTTCTGCTTTGTTTTGCTCTGCTTTCTGGATGGGAGATAGAAACTGTTGAAAGAGGAAAAGGAGAAAGCAAAGAAAAAGTGATTAAGTGGACCGACCATTTTCCGGAGTGAAGAAATTCGTGCTGTCCAGATCTTGGCAATTCTTGTCCTTAAACTGTCAAGAGACTAAGTGCATTTTTTGGTTTTGCTTTTTGTGGGTTTTGTGTGTGTGTGTGTGTGTGTGTGTGTGTGTGTGTGTGTGTTATGTTTAAGAATTATGTCAAACTGTGCAGACCAAATGATTGACTTTGAATGCCTGTTTGCAGCAATGAGATATTCCAGAAAAAGATGTCATCAGTTAAATCTGCCTTGGGTAGGTTTTTTAAAGAGATCTGGCCTATAAAAATCAGACCCCCAAGGTTTTTGTGTGTGGTTTTGTTTTTTGTTTTGTTTTGTTTTGTTTAGGTCTCAATACATTTCTTCTGACTCCTGGATGGATGTGTGTGTGTGTGTGTGTGTGTGTGTGTGTGTGTGTGCATATTTTAATTACATATTTTAAATGTTCATAAGTCTACCATTTTACCATTTTAAGTGTGTAGTTCAGTAGCATTAAGTACATTGTGAGCAACCACTGCCCATCTCCAGAACCTTTTGGTCATCCCTAACTGAAACTGTACATATTAAACAAGAATTCCCTATGCTCCTACCTCCCCCAGCCTCTGCTAACCACATTCACTTCTGTCTCTATGAATCTGACTACTCTAGATGCCTCATATATGTGAAATTACACAACATTTGTCCTTCTGGGGCTGGCTCAATTTATTTAGCATAATGTTTTCAGGCTTCATCCTTGTTGTCACATGTATCCCCAAAAGGTTTTAAATTAAAAAATATATATATTGTTAAATGGTTAATGGTTGATAACTGATATATCCATTCTAAATTAATTTTGTAATGTATTTCATTTGTATTAACATATAAGTGCTGATTATGGTGAATTGGAACCTTGTGGATAATGTGATTGGTGCATCTATGCCTTTGATAGGTTTGAGGCATTGCCTTCCAATTTTAAAGGGTTATAGAATTTTGTTATATTATCACTAGTTTAGTCCTTATGAAGTATATCCATAAATTAGTTCATACTGTATTTTCTTACGAAGGTAGTTTCCAATATAATATTGCTTAATGGGAAATGGGATCTACACAATACTAGTTTCTAGGTGAGTGTAATAATTATCTAAGCCACACCATTTTCTGCATCACTTTTCCAGGTCAGTGGCAATGATTTTTCTTTACTTTTACTTTAATACAATCTAAAAATCTGAGTCCATCAAGTCACAATAGTGAAAATTCCAGCTATCGCACTACCGGATATTTACCCAAATATAAGAAAGCTAATCCAAAGGGATACATGCATCCTTGTGTTTATAGCGGCATTATTTACAATTGCCAAGATATGGAAGCAGCCAAAGTGTTCATGGGTAGATGAATGGATAAATATGTGGTACACACACACACACACACACACAATGTAATATTACTCAGCCATGAAAAGAATGAAATCGTGCCATTTGCAATGACATGGAGGGAGCTAGAGAGTATAATGCTAAGGGAAACAAGTCAGTCAGAGAAAGATAAATACCATATGGTTTCACTCACAAGTGGAATTTAAGAAACAAAAAAGCAAAGGGAAAAAAATAAGACAAAGACAAACCAAGAAACAGACCCTTAACTATAGAGAACAAACTGAT